>NC_087459.1:25512587-26149248 GCF_036321535.1 Camelus dromedarius | reverse complement strand
GGATGAGGCAGCTGCCCCACGGTGCAGCCAGAGGAGGCAGTGTCCTCCATGGGGGCTTTGGGATTCCTTTGGGCAAACTCGACGCCTTAACCCTGGCCTTCTCAACCTTGGCTGTGGAACAGAATCATCTGGGGACAGTTCTGTTTTTGACATACATTTTGCTTATTCATCAGTTGATGGACATTTGGGTTAGTTCCACTTTTTGACTACTGTGAATAACGCCAAAACATCCATGTACAAGTCTGACATTGGCCCAGCGTTTTATTTGTTTTGACCATCCCCACACAAGTATTTGGCTGGACGTGTTTTCAGTTTTCTTGGGTCAGTACATCAGAGTGGGATTGCTGGGTCTTTCAAAAGTTTCCACACCCACAGAAAGCAGGACACATAATTATTTTAAGCCTTAAGTTTTGAGGCAACTTGTTACACAGCATCGAGTAACTTAGAACGAGAGGGGCTGTATTAGAGCTATTTCCTTTCTCAGATTCTTGCTCGGCCTTCCCAGCTCCTGGCCCGTGTTCCCCCAGCCTCAGTACGGAGGATGGAGAGAGATGAGATGCAGCCCGGGTCAACACAGAATCAGGCAGACGTCAGCCAACATCGTTTTTTTCCTCCATTTTAATGAACACTTTACAAAGTACAAAATATACTGTTTTTTGGGGGGGAACATTAGGTACTTTTTTCTCTCTGTCATACAGTACATGAATCTCGAGGGTTTTGTATTTCTTCAAGAAAGAAAGAAAGCATGAGGACCCCAGGGTGCAGGGCTGCCCAGTTCTCCCCTCACCCAGACCTTGGGACAGGTGTAAGGTGTCACTTCTACTGCTGGTGACCCAGGGCATGCCGGGTGAGGGCGAGACCCAAGACGAGACCCTGGGCAGGGCAGAGACCCCTCTCAGCCCCACTGTGTATCCAGCATCCACTTAACCCCATCTCAGAATAACGGAAATGATTCTGGCAAAGAGCAAGAGGAGGGCCTGGGGTTTTGTTTGCTGTTAGCCAACCCTCCACCCCACCCCGTTTCAGAACCAACTTTGCCCAGTTCTTCCTGGACCATTAACTGAACAGGTAAACTGAAGCAGTGGAGAGGAAAATGCACTGCGCATGGCCTCTGTCTTGGGACCTGAATTTGGCCTGTTTTTCATTCCCCTGCCGTGTCCCACCTGTAGTCTCCCAACTTTGTTGGACGCTCTTCGTGGACAAACCCCAGTAGGCGAGGGGGCACCGATCCCCAGAATCTCTCCCTATAAATACTGTCTTCAGGATTGGCTCTTCCTGGAGTTGGCCCGGCAGGTCTAGACCTTGCAGGGGCACCTCTGCCCCCTCCCCAGAGCAGTTTTAACAAAGTCAAGGGGATGGGCGGTCCCGTGATAGAGGTCTGCCACCCCCACCCTTTCAACTGTACATGTGGCCCACGGGTAAGAATGTACCAAGGTCTCAAAATACTCAGTGAGCCAGTCCCTTAACTCTGATCTGGGCTCTGCTGCTCACATACGTATTAGTGGGTGTTACAGCACACGCCCACACGTGTGTGTGTATAAACAGAACACTGTCCTGACTCCCAGCACTGCCCACTGTCACAGCATCCTCCACCTTGAACTGAGAGCCACAATCCTCCTCCCCACCAGGCTGCCCACGGAAGCCACGGGCCAGGCTGAGCCTTCTACCTCCAGTCCAGGTCACAGATGGTGCCTTCAGCCCCAAGGACAGCAGGCTGCCTCAGTCAAGAACTCCTGTCCTGCTCCGCCCGAGAAAACAGACTTCCTAGGAGGGCATGGGTTTCAAAGCTGAAGCTTGCAGCCCACCCCGTGGCTTTCTCCCCGGGTTTAGGGAGAGAGTTAAGCTTGTCCTTTTGCTCCCTCTAATTTGAAAATGAAACAAAGAAAAGAGCTGGGATGGGCTCTGAGATGGAGGAAAAGGTATCTAGCTATACCAGGGCTCAGCTCCCCTCAGGGCAAGTCCCAGCCACTCTTCCCAAGCCCGCTCTCCGCCCTCTGCCCGGCTGACCACCGTCAGCCATTGTGGTCATTCCCATCCCACGTGGGTCTTTGAATAGAGGGCTACTTCCCACTCCAGACCTAGCACCTCCTTGGCACAATACAGGAAACCCGAAAAGCCAAAGCCCCTGGCTTTCCGCTAGGAGACCCCATCATCCTCCACCAAGCTCCACTCACCAAGCGAACCACCACCGCCACTTCTCGGCGGTCGTGACATTGGTGCCTGGGCTGCTCCCCAGCCCTGGCTTATGTGGGCACAGATACATTGGGGGTGCTTCCTACCTACCCCTCACCGTTTTCACTCAGGAAGTGGCATCAAAAAATCCCTCAGCCACAGGGCTGCTGTGCCATCACCTGGGAGGTTCCCAAGGTCCCCTCTCTTAGCTGGGTCTGGGAAGAGCCCAGACCCAGAGGCTCAGAATGGTGGCCCAGGGTGGATGGGAACTGTGGCCAGAGGGGCTGGTGGGTGGGCAGGTTCATTTGTGATTATCAGGCAAATGGTACCCTTGGCTTGGGGTAGTGGCCTGACCTTTCCCACCTTCCCAAAGCCTCCTCTCCTGACCTCCATGGCATCCTCTGTCACCTCAGAGGGGACAAGCCCCAAATGACCAGGCATCCTCTAGATACCACATTGGTCACTGAGGACATGCTGCCTTAATGGGAGGCCCCAGCAGCCAGCTCCGGGCCACCCACTCCCTCCTTTCCCACCGGGGGCCTGTGGCCTCGAGCTGGTGGGAGGGGACAATGCTGGTGCCTGGGGGGTTCTGGACCCTGAATCCTGGGAGGTCTGTGCACCTCTCGTGCTCAGATGTGTGCCCTGGGCTGAGGGCAGTGGTGTGGGCACCGCCCTACTCTGTGCTGGCTCAGGCCTGGGGCTGAAGGAGAAAGGGGGTTTCTTAGGAACCAGGGGAGCCCGCAGTGAGGGTCGAACCAAAGGGGCAGATTTCTGTAACTGGGGGCGGGGGCGAAGAGGGTGTCCACAGCTCCCCGCCTTCCTCCCTCTCCCCACTCTGTAGTGTGTAGTGATGGGGCGAGCGAGGGGCAAGGGCAGCGTTCAGATGGTTTGAGCTTTCTTACTAGGGAATAGCACAGAAGCAAAAGACACACCTGGAACCCAGGTGGCAGCTCCAGGGCCGCCTGCTCACCCCCCAAACACAGCCAAGAGTGCCCAGCCCAGCAGGGTGTGCTCCTCAGACTGCCTCTGTGGGTCTGGAGACCCGGCAACCGCTGGAAATGGCTGGGGGCAGCCAGCCACAGGGAAAACCGCTCACTTTCCCCAGATGGCTGGAGATCAAACCCCTGACCACGATGACCCCAAGGACGTGCTGGCCTCCGCACACGGCTAGGGGGCAGAGGATGGGGAAGAGAGGGAGTGGGTTTCCCGGATGTCGGCTCCTGCCCCGTTGGCTGGATACACACCTGTGCAGCGGGGAGAGCCGAGTCCTTGCACCAGCCCCTCCTGGAAACGTCAAGGGCATCCACCCACTTCTCAGAGAGGCAGGGCCTGTCCCCAGGATGACACCTGGGAAACGAACCTGAGCTTTCTACCTTGCAGGTGAAAGAAACCAGGTGAGCCGTCAGTGATCAAGGGTGCGGGGAGCAGACCTGGACGGAAACCCAGAGGGTGACCGTCCAGCTGACCCAGGTCTTCAGGTCGAGAGGACTGGCAAGGGGGCCGTTCTGTTCCAAAGCAAGAAATTCCAACTGCTCCTCCCTCCGTGCTGCTGTCCCCCAATAAAACAAGGGTGTCTGGGGGCCTTGGTGGTAGAAATGGGGGTGGGGTGGGGTGGGAAGGAGCCAAATCCTACTTTCAAGGGAGACTCGGGGAGGAGAGGGTAGGGACCCTCAACACGCACCCCGGGGCTCAGTTCCTGGGCTGCTGGTTTAGTTTTTCTCAAGTCAGGGCCGAGGCCGCCAGTCGGCTTCTCTAATAATCGTATTGCCTATATACTTGAATTAAAAATATATGGTGGCTCAAAATGTGCCTGTGTGCATGGCAGACACAGCGGGGCACGCCCACACACACGCGCACGGACACACAGTGGAGTCTGTGTCCACGTACTGCGCACACACCCGTGCACGCGCTCTCACGCTATATATTAACATATATTGCTCAAGTATATATGCTATTTACAGTATATATCTATATCAACATAAAACACAGGTATTTATATGTGTGTACAATATACGTCCTAGGGGGTCTGGGGCACACGTTTCTGGGGGGCACGGGGCCGACACTGGCTCGGCGGGAGGAGAGGCGGGGAGGGGACACGGTGAGGGGAGCCGACGGGAGGGGGTCTGGAGAGACGCGCCACGGAAAAATCAAGGCCTTCCAAGGACACAAAGGGGACTCGGGGCCTGAAGGGCCACCCCCATTTTGGAACCAGCAAAGTATTGACACGTTTTGGTTGTTTTGGAGTTTTGTGCAAAATGAGTCAACTTAAAAAAAAGAAAAGTGGGTTCTGAATCAGTGCTGGAGCCCTGAATGCCTGCAAGGACCTAGATGCACAGCTCCCCCACCTGGTGGGCTTGCAGGGCTCAGAGGGTCCCACGCGGCTCGCATGTCACCAGGCCAAGAGAAGGTCCCTTCTCCGAGCACACACGTCAGCTGCTGCCCGAGCGCCGAGGAGGGCCCCTCAGGTCCTGCTCGCTTGGAAAGCCCTTCCAGCTGGGGAGGAGGCACGGGAGTCACCCCATTGTCCATGGGGGCTGGCCTGCCACCTGGCTTTCCACCTCCTTGTGGCCCTCAGGGCCCCTCAGATGCTCAGAACGACTCTGCCTGGGCACCTGTCCGTGGGACTGGCTGGGCAGCCCTGTGTAGGGGGCCCTGGGGACCTGTCTCATAGCAGACCTCTGCTCCCAGCTCCCTGCCGCAGAGGCCCCCGAGGCAGCTCCAGCTCCCTGTGCCCGAGCCCGGCCCCACAGGGTGCCAGCCAAGCAATGTCAAGCTCTGGGCCCCCAGCGGCCTCAGAGGGCCCTGTCCCCTGAGGCTGCTGCCGCCCGCAGCCTGGGTGCAAACACATTAAATAAGAAACTAAAATAAGGTACGGCTTTCGCTATTAAGGCTCAGATAAGCTGCCTCCTAGGTCGTGTACTCATGAACGCCACGGTCCCTGGACTGAGGGACAGGTGGGCAGGTGAGTTGGGGGCAGAGGCCTTCTGTGTTTCCCCCAAAAGTGGGGTGGGAGCGGGGGGAGTGGGCAGGATGATGGGGGAGCCCTGTGCTGGTCTAGTCAGCTGCTGGGGAGGTGGGGGTGACCTAAGAAACCCCAGGCCCCGAATGCTGGGGATGTCCCCACTTGGGGGAACCGAGGCTCTGCCTGCCCAAGAAGGAAAGGCAGAGGGGGTAGGAGCTTGTGCCCCAGGCTGGGGGGGTGTCTCCCGGGAACCCCCTCCCCCAGGCCTGAGTGCTTATGATGGGGTCTGGACAGGGCCCCCTTGGCAGTCTTGCTGGGAGTCAGGGCACAGGCCCTGCGGTTGGCAGGCAAGGTGGCTGGCGTTCCCTCCCTCAACTCAAGTCCCCACCCGAGCTCCCTCGGAGCCTCGCCAGCACAGGACCAGAGGGCCGCCCACTGGCCTCCACTCTGCAGGAACAAGGGAACCAGAGACCAGCGACCACAGCGTGGTCTCATGAGGGCCTACCGGGCTCCGTGAACTCAGCCCCGCTCAGCCAGCCCCCCAGGATGACACAAGAATCGGTACCCTAGTGTCTTGTAGAAGGCGCCAGCTTCCTTCGGCGTCTGCCCCAAGCTGTGGGCAAGGTTGGATGGGGAGGTGGGTCAGCTCACAAGCTCCCTGGGCCTCAGACATCATTTTCTGGGGCAGGGGTGGGAGGAGAAGGTGCAGTGTTCTCTGGAGGGTCTGGGGGCTCCAGGAAGGCAGGAGGGCAAGGGGAGACCTTGGCATGGGCCTCAGGCCTAAGGGAAGGGTCAGCCGTTGGAGGTGTCTCCCAGAGGCCCCTGCTTTGGGGTCCCCGGGGCTGATTTTCCAGTCTGTTGAGAAATACTGCATGAAGAGTCTTCGGGGTGGGGCCAGGCCCAGGCCTGGGGGGCGGCCGGAGGGGAGCGGAGCAGGCCCTCCTAATGCTTCTCTGCTTGGCTGACTTTCAGGGCGCTGATGACACCGTTGATGTTCTCTTCTGGTACCTGCAGGGGCGGGAGGGAGTGAACACCTGTGAGCCCCTGGAACCAGCTTCTCCTGCGCCAGGGCGGGTGCTGGATACTCACCAGTGCGTGGTCAAACTTGAAAGTACTGATGTAGTAGGCGGGGATGTCTGCAGCAGCCAGGGGCTCGGAGATCTGGGCCACAATGCCGCACTCATCTGGGGACAGAGGTGGGGACCTCGCTCAGCCTCCTCCCTACCCCGTCACCCAGCACATCCTTGGCCCTCCTTGCTCTCCAGCTTCTCCATCCTTCTGCTGGCAGTGCCTGCCCTGCACCCAGTCTTCCCAGAGACTCCCCACCCCACGCCCTGAAGGCTTAGTGCACAGGCCCCTCCATCCAGCAGCCTTCTCTGACCTCCTTGGCCAGTGAAGAGCTCTCTATCCTCAGGGCGCCACAGAACCCAGCTCTAACTGGGATCATCTGCCTGTTTCCGTGCGTTGCACATGGGATTCACCTTCCCTGCCACCTTGCGAGTTCTCTAAGACAGAGCAGGAGGCAGTGTGCGTAAAAAGGGGACATGGGTCCAGGCCCCCTTTTCTGTTGCTCTGACTCTTTTCTAGCCAGATGATGTGGCCAAATCAAGCCATCTGAGCCTCAGTTTCCTCATCTGAGTCCCTCCTGGGTAAAGGTCCCTGCCTGTCCTAAAGGCAGTCAGGCAGCTGATCACAAGGAATGTGATTTCTCCTTCTAAATCTTCAAAGCAGTGGCGCTTTCTGGTCTCCCCCAAACCTCAGCCAATAAGGTGGCCTTGGGGTTGCCTGGCGATGGTCCTCCACCAACCTCCACCTTTCTCCCTGATTTGAAGGCACCATGCAAAGCTTCCTCCTACAGGAAGACCTCCAGGATCTGAGGACCACTGTTCTCCATCAACACAATACCTCAAATGCGTCTGGCAATGATGCATTTCCCCAACACTGTCCCCACTGAGTGGGAGAGTCCAATCTGGCCACCAGCTCCCCATGGGATTCTGAGGCCTGAGCCTGGGCATCAACCTGAGGTCCAGCCTTCCTCCACTGCCATCAGCGCCTAAAGCATCCTCTGCACCCCTTCACTCCCTGGTCCTGGTCCTGCTCGTCAGCCCGTCCTGGGACCCAGGAGGTGACTTCACAGGTCTCTCAAGTTTCCGCTTTCTGCTCGGTCTCCCGGGGCTCCTGGATGGAGGCCCCTTCGGTGGCTGTTCAGGCCTTGTGACTGCCTGGGGTGCTATTTAGTGGAGACCGGTTGTATCCTAAGATCCTTTAGCTACAGACACATTCATTTTTATTCCTACAAAAGGGGGGTGGGTAGGAGATTAGGGTCTAGAATGGTGCCTTTCCAACCGTGCGTGGTCACGGTGACCCATGTGGGATATCAATTTAGAAGACTGGTGACCAGCATTTTACAAAATGACAATAGAAAAGGATAGTATTGGAGTGAGCTGAGTTTTGTGAAACTGTAGAGTTGTCTGTGTATGTGCATCCTGGGCTGTGATGGAAAACATATTTATCCCAAACTGTGGTCAAAAACATATGGAATCCACCAAGCTAGAATCTTTCAGATTCGCAATAAGTTATTTTTCTTGCAGGGCTATTTACAGCTATTAGCCTGGTGCTAAACCCCTCCACATCCTGGAAGGCAGATGCAGCTGCTGCCCGCCAGGTTCACGGTGCTGTTCCTTGCAGTCTTCCCTAGGGCCGCCCAGAACAGCCCACAGCAACACGCAGAGGGTAAGACAGCTGAGTTTCATCTGCTCTCTCCACCTTGATTCTCCCTTCATCCTGACTTTCTTTTTTCTGTAATATTATTATACTGAGTGTATTCTGGTAAACTCCGAACCAAAGCTGGAAATAAAAAGACAAGCCGATGTGCACGTATTCCTGCTTCTTGCCTGAGTCTCCTCCCCAGTGATGCCTGGCTGACCCTCCTGCTCTGCTGGTCCCTCTACCTTCAGGAAGAAATGGTGACAGACCCATTGGTCTGGCATCAGGACCCTGCCCCTCTGCCTGTGATGACCCAATGAGGCTCCTCTCCCACTGTTTCTACTGTGGAGAGGTGCCTCTGTGTCACACCTCCCTCTGTTGGCACTGCCCTCTCCTCCCCATCAGTGGGGTAAATATCTGCTGGTCAGCTCTGGAGCCACCTCCTCCGGGAAGCCTTCCTTTCCTTGACATTCTCCAAGCCTTACACGTGACAGTGACAGCAACTGCTGCTTGCAACCAGTTGGTGTAACTGACACGTTGCGGAGCGTTCAGAACCACCCTGAAGCAGCATCCACTGTCATCCTTATTTTACAGGTCAGGAAACAGAGGCTCCCAGGTTAACGGCACCCCCGAGGTCACCCTGGTTTCCTTCAGCCTTCTTCACTGGCGACCTTTCCTCTGGGTGACTCAGTCTCCACATCCCCATGGCCCTGAACTGGGCAGCGAACGTGGGTAGGAGAAATGCTGGGGTCTGTGGAGAATGTAGGTAGGAGAAATGCTGGGGTCTTGGAGAAGGCAGCCTGAGAGACAGGCTGAAGCCCCGGGTCGGACCAGGAGCCCTCAGTATACGTGTCCTAGCACTCCAGAGAGCAGCCCACTACCCTGCCCCCAGGATGCTCTGGCTTTGGCCTTGATGTGAGCAGTTAGGGGGTGCTGTCCAGTCGTGGAGTTACTGTTCCTCTGTGACCTTGCTGACAGAAAGGCACAGGCAGGCGGCAGAACCTGGCTCCCTCATGGACCCGTTGCCCCCAGGGTCAAAATGCCCTGCTACCTCTGTGTCCTGTCCCAGGAGCAGAGCCCCCAGGGCTGACCTGATGGCCCTGGAGCAGTCTGTCCTTAACTGAAACACTCTATGCTCTGTCTATGGGAAGTCAGGGTTTACCGACCCCACCAGGGCTGGCTGAGGGGTGCTCCCTGGAAACAACCATCCTGTGATTTACCAAGACCCTCTTCTGGGCACAAGCTTTTTGGTCTGACAAGTCTAGCCCAAAGAAATCATTTCTATTACCAAGAAAAAGCTCGCTGCAGTCACCACAACAGGGCCAGCAGCCTACACCCGATTCTGGGAGAATCAGTACCGCATGGCCCTTCTAACTGAGGGGTCTGAGACCATGGCTCCTTGGAAAATGCTCATGGGACAAACTATCTCCCAAAGACAGTTTGGACAATTGTGGACATTGAGGCTAGACTGAGTCTTAGGGAATTCGTGTGAATTTTCTCCGACGGGATCAGGTCACTATGGGTACACAGGGAGAAGTGCTTCTTCCCTGGGACAGAAAAGGTGAGGTATTTAGTGGGTGAGGGGCTGGGACGTCTGAGTTTTACTGAGAGATGGACAGTAATTATGTGAAAGAAACTCATTAAAAATGACAGCAGTCATTAGCTGTCAACAGTGGGACTGAGGAGTGATTTTTTTTTTTCCTCTTCAATTTTTACCATGTCCCCAGTGTTCTAATTACAAGCAGGTTTTAATTTTCGAGTTGGGGGAAATGAGTGCTGTGGTTGAAGCCGCTCCTCCCATCCTCTGGAGGCCAGTGCTTCCTGTCGTTCAAAGGTTAAGGGACCGTGGGCAGTGGGGACCTCAGTCTCCCCATCTATACCAGGGGTACAGGTGCATCAGCAGTGCTGGCCCACCCCCCACCCCCCGTCCCAGTGCTGAAGTCCGTGGGGCTCACCGAATCCCAGGGGCTGTCCTCCGATCCGCACCATCTTCCAGAGCTCTCCGGATGCGCTCGTGAACAACAGGTTACTAGGAAACCTTAAACGGGAGTGAGCAATGTTGGGATGGATGTTCATCCCCAGATGTTAACCATGCTCCCTCCGCCAGCCCTCCCTGCACCGTCCCCTGCCCCTGGGGCACTCAGTGCAGGGCCAGAGCGAGGGGGTGGCTGGCCTGAGCTCAGGGGTCCCAAGGGGCCTCCCGAACCCTCGACGCACTCGTTGTGTAGCTCCCTCATCTGGGGGCGGGCGGGATGGGGACAGGAATGCAAGGCAGGGGCCGGATTTTGGAACAACTGCCCTCTTTGCTCGGACTGGTCAGGTTACCTCTCCCCAGCTCTAGATGGGGGGCTGAGGGACAAACAGTGATGGATGACACTGGGTGACCCATGGTCTTTTAGGGCAGGGTGGGTGACATGCCCATCACAAGCCCCCCCCACCCTGGCCAGCTCACCTCTGCTGGGTCTGCACGTCCATCACCAGGGAGATGTAGCCCTCGATGAGGGAGAAGGAGAAGAAGCGGATGTGGCCGCAGTCGTCACCGGCTGCCATGGGGTCCTTCACCCTGGGGGCCGAGAGAGCTGGTGAGGGGTGGCGTGGGGCCCCTGCTACACCGTGACCCCTGCCAAGCCCGCCTGCTCTGCCCATCAGCCTCAGGGTGCTGGGGAGAGCACCAGCCTGGCCAAGTCCTGGCTCTGATCCTGCCTCACTGGGGGACCCTGAGCCAATGCCCCCCATCGGTCTCCTTCTCTGTGAAATGCGAATGATTCCACGGCATTCATGGAGGTGAGCACTGCACTTCACAGTGCTGGGACCCAGCTGGCCCTCGGCGCAGGTGACACTTGCCCGGTGTCTCTGTCCCTGTGTTGGCCCACATCTCAGGGCACACACAGCCTGTGGTCACTGTCAGCTTGCTGGACCCCGGCCCCACCCCACCTGGTGTTGGCTTAAACTTAAAATCTGCTTTATGGAAAATTGCAAAACCTGGCATCCACCAAATGAAAAAACTTGAGTTCCTGTCTCTTCAAGTGACTAGGCTCGCCCTTGGAGCTCAGGGGACAGGGGGTGTTTGTCACATCTACATGTGGGCTGGGGGCTTCACCAAGCTTTGGGGCTCCCAGGGAAGAATGGCTCCCCTCTTAGAATGGGGCTTTGGGGTAGAGCCATGACTTCCCCTCTTAGACTAGTTTCCAGGGCTGGTCTGTGCCTCACCCTCGAGACTGGCTCCCAGAGCAGATTTGTGCCTCCCCTCTCAGACGCGAGTTCTAAACAGACCCACGTCGCCCCTCAGCCCAGCCTGCAGCCCCTCACTCCTACCCGTTGGAGTAGAACATGACGTCCATGAGGAGGGTGGCAACAGCAGGCAGTGTGTCGGGGTCCAGGCTGGTGACGCAGAACCTGTTGCTTGGGCTGGACAGGGGGTGGATGACGGGCCTCTGGACTGCGAGGGCACAGACATCAGGCGCTGAGCGGGGACGGGAGGAGCAGCGGGGCAGTGGGAGGGCCCAGGAACAGGGGTGGGGGCAGCAGCAGCTGCTCTGGGGAGGACAGGCTGCAGGCCCTGTGAAATCTGGCCCCCATCACCACCTAAAGCTCTCCTGATTCTCCAGGCTTACCTCTAGGGCCCAGGACCTTTGCACATGCCATGCCAGCTGCCTAGAACGCCCTTTCCAACCTTCACCACTTGGGTTAGCTCCTATTTGTGCTCCAAGCTTCAGCTTGAGAGTCACTGGCTTTAGAGGCCTGCCCTGATACCCCAGGTCAGGTTAGGGGTGGCCTCTGGCCATCGCTGGCTGCACCCTCGCTAGACTTTGGGCATAAGGTCTGACCAGGACTGTTGTACTGTGTTATGCCTGGCCCTCAACTGATGCTCTAAGAACGGGGCTGCCCTGGCACAGGACCTGATAACTTCTTGATGTCTCTCTGCACAGATCCCTCCTCCCTCAACTCACCCATCTTGGGCTTCACAAAGCCATTGGTGATGCCAAGATTCTCAGCTGCCACCGTCTCGCCATTGACAACCCGCAGGATGGTGAACTCTGATGACAAGGTGTGGGTGACGAAGGGCAGGTCCCGCTCTCGCACCTGGGGATGGGGAGTCAAGGATGTAAGTGTCCCATGGTCCCTGGGTGGAGTGGGCCTGGAGGCACTGGCCCCTTCACTCTGAGATTTGAGATTCTGTACCCAGAACCAGCTTCCTTCATTCTTGTCTCTCGCTGTCCTGGTGGGGGACAGGAGCCCAGGATCAGGGCATGTGCTTTCCCAGGAGCAGCAGGGAGGACACAGAGGGGAGGAGACTGTGCCGAGGGCCAGGAGGTACAGGTCCACGTCCCACTCTACACTCTTGAGTGTGGTGCCCAGATCTGTCTCCAGCCCTCCCAGGCCCATGCTCTGGAGGGTGGCCAGGCCCCACAGGAGACAAGCAAGAATGACACGGTGGCTAGGAGTTGCTGCTGGCTCCGTGACCAGACACCCCAGGAGGGGTATGGGATTGGTGAGCCAGATGTCCAGCTGGGAGGGGGCCCCACCCACATGTCCCCAGCCCTCACTGCCTGGCCTCCAGCTCAAACTAAGCTTGGTCCACACAAAAGGCAGACGGTGGGGCTGGGCCTAGGCCATGCTGACAGAGGACTAACGACCCGAGGTATCCTTGACCTCTCTCTGCCTGTGACCCGAGGTGGGTGACAGACTCTGCAGACCGCGTCTGTGGAGTGCCCACAGTGCCCAAGGCCCTCAGCACGGGCCGCGGCTTACCAGAATGAAGTCCGTCTGGTAGGTGGAGAGCATGAACACGGAGATGTTCTGGTCAGCCAGCGGGGCGATGACTGACTTGGCGATCTTGGTCACGCCGATGGGCTGGGAGCTGGAGAAGCTGCCGCCGCCTGACACCACGTTGAGGGCCAGCCAGGTGGCGTCAGCCACACTCAAGTGCTCTGAGGAGGGCAGCTCTGGACGGGGACAAGGCAGGCAGGCCTGTGACTGATAAGCCCCAGTTGTGTGACCTCGGCCAGCACACCCTCGGAAACTCAGTGCCCCCATCCATCAAAGGAGGATGGGATCGGCCTCAAATGTCCCATCCTGGGAGGACAGAGCAGGGAAGGCCCTCAGAGGCCTCTGGATGTGCCAGGCAGCTCAGCAGGGCGGGAACCCCAGGGACGAGTAGTTTGTCTGTGTTGGGCCTCAGTCTCCCCAGCTGTAAAACGGTGAGCACTTGGCAGTAATGACTGTGTTATTTCCGGACTTTTCACACATCACAGTCGCCTGCCCAAACCCACCCCATACCAGGGCTGCTATTCCCACGGTCCATGTGACAAACCAGAACTCTGAGGGGCTGGTGACTTACCCAAGATCACTCAGAGAATAACAGAGCCAGGATTCAAACCCAGGTCTGACTTATAAACAGACCCTCATGCTCCATGCTGGGCACCACCTGGGAAGAAGGGCAAGGTCCCCAACAAGGGCGGAGGCTGAGCGACCCCGACACTGGTGAGTTAAGGGGGCTGTGATGACATGATGATGCCCAAGGGAAGCTGGGCTGGCCTCAGGCAAGAGGGCCCCTACCCGCCCAGCTCCGGTCACCATGGCGACTGCAGCCCAGGGAGCCCGCTGGGCCTGCTGGCTGGGAAGGGCTAGTCCTCTGCCAGGCTGGCTGGAGGGGCAGAAGGTTTGCCAGGGAAGGGAAGGGAGTTGGGGAGGGGAGCAGAAGGAACAGTTTTAAAAGGACCTGACCTCGGGCTTCCACACCCAGTCTGTCCACCTGTTATCTGGGGTGTCAAAAGACAGACTTCTCAGCCCCAGGACTGCCAGAGGAAACACGTTCCACAGAACTGGGGGTCCCAGCTCAATCCTGAAATTCTAAGGGCCCTGGACCTGGCCATGGAGGGGACTTCCTGGGGGGAGCTTTGTGAGCCCCCAACCCTGCCGTCTTAAGCAGAGACAGCCCCAGGAGCCACTGAGGGCTGGGTGCCCCGATGGTCCTATCATCTGAAACACCATTTTGATATAGTAATAAACAAAATATTAGTAAACATATTTAATGATAAAAATGTAAATGCCCCTTTCCATTAGGGCAGAACCCCTCAAGCCTTCTTGGGAAAAATCTGGGAGGGTCCTTTATGTCACCACATGCTAACACAACAGGGCCATGTCAGCTTTTGTGAACCTGTCCTCTGCCTGCCTAGTCCAAGTTCTTCACAATTCAGAACTGCCCAGTGGCTTCCCATGTCCTCTGGAGTAAAAGCCAAAGACCCTGTGACGCTGGGACCCAGCGCTGTTCGAGAGGGCTTTCTGGGATGAGGGAGACGGTCTACACCGGCGTTGTCCAAAGCGGTAGCCACTCACCCCATGCGGCTACAGAGCACTTGAAATGTGGCTAGTGCTACAGAAGAAATACAGCTTTAAGTTTTATTTATCTTAGTTCATTTAAATGCCCATAGCCACCTTGGGTGAGTGGCTACCTCAAGTCTATGACTGGCCCCACTAGCAGGTCAGCTCCCCCAGGGCGGCGGTCCTGATTGGCATTGTTTTCTGCTATTCTCAGTGCCTGGCACACGGAGACTGCAAACAAACGGATGAGGAGGAACACGGGCAGCTATCCCTGCCTCTCTACTCTGTCCAGGCCCCTGTTCCCACCCATCTACCCTGTCTGCTCCCCCCAGCCCCTCAGCTCAGTCTCTGCGGTCACGGCTTGGTCCCACTGCCAGACCCTGGGCGGGAGGTGGCCTCTGACATCATCCCCTAGTCCTATACCCGACTTTCCAGGATCAGGAAAGCCAGTGCCATCCCGAGACACTGCCAACTTCTTTGACTTCTCAGTCCACCAGTGGGGACTGAGCAGAATGCGGTCCATTTGCTCAGAGACATATGTACACTGGCTCTGAGAAGCCAGCTGCTTCCCCATTTCATAGAACAGGAAACTGAGGCTCAGAGATGGAAGCTGACTGGCCCAAGGTCATGCTGCAGTACATGATGGGGGTGAGGGGTAGGGATGTTTCATTCTGGGGGTGGCACACCTTCCAGACCCACCTTGCCACCGGCCCTCTGTGGGGTGTTGAGCAAACTCCTCTTGTAGGGCTTAGCTTCACAACTGTAAAGTGTGGGTGTCCGGGAACCCGGGGTTCCAATGCCCCAGTCTGACACCACGGTCCCACCCGCAGGTGGACACTCCGCTGCCTCAGCCTCAGGACTGCCCTCTGTCCCCTGTCCATCATCCAGTGGGGTCCTCAGTGAGCACGTGGGGGTGGCGGCACAGAACCCAGGCTTTGGGCTCAGACGGGGACAAACTCTAGTCCTGGCTCCATCCTTTCCAGTGGAGGCTGCCGGGAAGCTGCTGCCAATACAGTGGGGAAGGCTGTTCCCTCTGAGTCCATGAAGCACTGGGGTAAGTGCATTTTCAGGGGGTGCTGGAGTCGCCAAGGCTCTGCTCCGAGGGGTCTCTTGGCAGTTTCGGACAGGCCCCAGGCTTGAGGCTTGAGGCCGACTGGAAATGGGGGCGTAAGTGGGTGGGCAGGGGATGGCGAGCAGCCCACAGGCTGCCACTGCCCAGAGATTTCAGGTCAACCCAAATGCTGGCCAAGGTCCGGGCGGCCAGTGAGCGGGGAGGGGTCTGTCTACCCAGCTCCCGGCCTCTGGGCCTGCTGCTCCCGGCTCTCAGCCCTGGATGGAACCCAGTGAGGTGCTTCAGGCAGCAGGCCTGGACGGAGAAGCCGGTCAGCTCTGGGTCAGTGGTCACTTCTCTGAAGCTTCCAGAGGGCAAGCTCTGTCAGAGCAGCAAAGCAGGAGGCCACAGAGCTCGCTGCCTCTGGCCCTGGGAACCCCAGATGCTGCCCTGGCACTCTGGGGGAGAGGGGAGGCCTGCCTGGGCCCCCTCCTCACCCGGGCCAAGCCTCTGGGTGCCCAAGGTGCTGCTCTGGGGCTGTGGGGATGGGCCGCCGGGAGGTTGGCCAACAGGGAGTAAGCTCGCCCTTCCCTAGAGGAGAAGTGGACCTATTCCAAGACTGAAATGGAGTATTATTTCTGTCACTGCCCATCGTCCAAGACCCTAAAAATAGCCTCTCAGAGCTGAGGACGCTCCTTGGTGGATCGCTGGGGACGCCTGCCACCTTCCAGACACAAAGTCAGCAGCTCTGTCTCTGGCTGCCCCCCCCCCCCCCGCCTCACCAAGAGTCCCCCATTTCCGGCTGCAGGACGCGTGGTTCCCTGTGCTACGTGTTCACGCCCTCCACACAGTTTGTCAGGCTTCTCCTACCCTGCCTGCTGCAGGGTCAAAAGTCCTGGGGTCAGGTGGGTGGGTTTCACCTTGCTGTGTGACCCTGGGCAAGACCAGCACCTCTGCTGTCCGAGGTTGACAAAACCCTGAGCCTTTCTGTTACAACTCTGCTGGTGGTAGTTTTGCTGGTTTCTGGATGGCAGTTGGGGAGAACGTATTAAGAGTTTTAAAATGTGCAGTTTCACTGTAAAGGAGTAGTTACTCAAGGGACAAAGAGTCATGAGTATAAGCGTCCAACCCAAAAGCATTTCAAATGAAGACCTGGGAGCTACATAAAAGTCAATGTCAGAGCCGGTAGCCGAACCACAGTTCAACTATGACAGAATACTATGCATCTGTTTAAAACATATGTTTTCCAAGACACTCAGCATCGCTAATTTTCAGAGAAATGCAAATCAAAACTACAATGAGGTTATCACTTCACACCAGTCAGAACGGCCATCGTCAAAAAGTCTAGTAATTATAAATGCTGGAGAGGGTGTGGAGGAAAAGGAACCCTCCTACACTGTGGGTGAGAATGTAAACTGATGCAGCCACTATGGACAACAGTATGGAGGTTCCTTAAAAAGCTAGAAAATAGAGTTGCTGTATGATCCATCAATCCCACTCCTGGGCATATATCTGGAGGAAACTCTAACTCGAAAAGACCCATGCACCCCAATGTTCACAGCAGCACTATTTCCAATAGCCAAGACATGGAAACAGCCTAAATGTCCATCGACAGATGACCAGATAAAGAAGGTGGGCATTGTCCCCATCAGTGTTTATGGGGAGGGCCAGCTTCAGGGGAAGTAAGAACCGGCTCGATCAGAGATCCAGGCTCCTTCTCTCACCTGGACCTTGTGTAGAGGGACCCCTGCTGGGGGCAGTACTTTGCCCCAAGGCTTACTGAAATGGTCAGTTATGAGCTTAGAGCCAGGAGGGCGATGCCAGGAGCGCTGATGGGCACTGCACTGTTAGCCCCAGCGGACAAGCAAGGTGGATGTGGCGACTACCTGGTGCAAGTCATACGGCCCTGCGAATGCCTTACGGAAATGAGGGGGAAGGAGGCGGTCCTGTTCAGGGATGAAGCCACGGAGGCCCCAGTTGCTGAGCAGCTTGCTCAGGAAGTAGCAGAGCCTGGATCCGAATCCAGGCCTCCCCATCTTGGCCCTGGGGGAGGCCAGCAGCTACTCCTTCACATTTCCCTCCCTCTGTCTTTTGATCAGTCAGGCCTACGGATCACACCGACACACACAGGGGACTGTGATGGGCGGGGCTCCTCTAACTGCAAACCTGGGGTTCTGCTCACTCCCCAGCGGTCAGGGCAGGGGCTGCTGCTCCTCTTATTCTGGGTCCCTGATAACATGTAGCACTGCACATAGTAAGTGCTCATTAAATACATAAAAGCTCAAAACACACACATGCACATCGCTTCTGTTTGCCACCCAGACACACAGTATCCATTTGAGCCAAGAACCTCTAAAACCCCACAGTGAATGAGCTGTCTGGTTAATGCCACTGACCATCACCCCTCCCTCCCAGGAAAGGTCCAGTATCTTACATACAAGTGAGCTGTGGACAGCTGCTGGTTTCTAACTGTAAAACTTCACGCTGGAGTACTGCCAGCGAACAATAACCGAGGCACCCTGGCTCATGTTAACAGTGGCCAAGGGAGGCCCTTTAGTGAGAAGCAACATTTGCAGAGCTGGGAGACAGGACACCTTCCTTCACATGGTGGGCGCAGCCAGCGTCCCTCCCTGGTCCCTCCGGGGCAGCCACAAGACGAGACTCCCTTTCTGAAGAGGAGCCTCTTGAGAAACCCGCACACACCCCTTCCAGAGCTGAGGCGAGAGGGTGGAACTCAGCATCACTGCCTCTCACTGCGGCTCCCACCCCGCTCCACCCCAAATCCTGCCCTCTGAGAGACTTCCCCACTTCTCAACTGCTCCTGACCCTGGTCTGTTGGGAACCACCACCCTTCTCAGCAGTATTTTCTTCTCATTTTGGCCGAAACCACCCTGAAGGCATTTCCAAGTTCAAATCAGCCCATCACTCATAGTGAGTCCGGGCACATGTCAGTTTCCTCACTTGTAAAATGGGTCTTCTCTCTTCAGCCTCCAGGCCACTGGAATGATCCCAGGAGGTGGTGCGCCTCTGCTGAGCTCCAGTTACAGTGAGAGCAGTGAGGCTGAGTGGGAGTCTGACTTTGCGTACCTTCCCCCCGCAGCTCCACAGCACGAGTGAGAGAGATACTTACCACTTAAAACAGAGGTACACAGTTTTCTCTCGGGCAGAGATGGATATCCAAGCAGCCTGGTGTACTGACCAGGAAGTGAGACTCTCACTCAGAAGTCACAGGGTTCAGGACAGCCAGTGGCTGGGCCACTCTTCGGCTGATAGTTTAAACTTGCCTCCCCATGCCCCACCTTCCCAGGACCGAAGTGCAAGCTGACGGCCTCTTCGTCTCCAGCTGGGAACCTGCACCTCCTGGTCTGCCCTGCTTTACCCTGCTGAGGGCCTGCTCCCTGGAAACACCCATAAAGGGCGCCAGGAGTGAGGCCTGGGGTGGCTCCATCACATGTCTGTGCTTCAATGTCCTCATCTATAAAACGAGGATAAGAAGAGTCGTTTCCAGCGTTCCGCACAGTGTCTGCGGACAGAAGCACCGTTAGGGCTGGGGAAATGTCCACCTATGTCGACTCAGGGGTCAAGTCTCAACCCTCTGGTCTTGCCTCCTATTTCAAGGGCCTCTGCTGTAGGGTCTCCTGGACGGCGGGCATCCTTTCTCATATGCCCTCCCAGCATCCATGCCCTCCTTGTGCAACACCTGCCACAAGGGCAGCTCGACAATGAATGGTGTAATTAGCTGGCAGGCCCTGAGGCCCAGGGGGTTGGAGGTGGTGCCTCTCATTCCGGCTGCATCTCCAGGGCCCAGCAAGACGCCCGCACATGGCCAGTGCTCAGTAAATACTGCCTCCCGCCACCCCTGGGCGCTGGCTCAGAACAACCAGCCACTCAGCTCAGCTGAAGGACAGCCAGCTCTCTGGTTATTGACAATTCCCGCAAACACAGCCTTCCAGGGCCTGCAGAACCGGCTCACCAGGTCCTGCAGCCTCCCTCCCTCCCTCCCTGCTCAAGGTATTTTCTCATTTGCTGCCTCCAGAGGGAGAGTCAGAGATAGAGCCTGCTCCCATCTGGGAAGACGGATTGCACAGAATCTCTCTTCCCAGAGAAGAGATACCCTGGGGTGTTCCTTCCACATCCGAGGTGCCCCAATTCCCAGCAGTTCTGAGTGCCCATGAGAAAAGAAACATGTGTTTGGGTTGCCCAGGCAGACACTCTTCATGTGACTGTGTTTTGTGGTCAAGGCAAAATTCCCATCTAAGGCGCCTGTCCTCAGAAAATGTTAGATGAATGAATGAGTGAGTTGAGTGAGTGACTAAACGGGTACTTTGATGGTGGGGCAAGGCCTCCCATGGGGTCTGCCCCATCCGTGCTCTGGCCACACAGCTGCCCCCTAGGAGGCAGAGAGGGACACTGTACCTCTTGGGATGTGGGGGGCCAGGCCCAGCCCCCCATACTGGTTTGGTGCCCGAGACCAAGCGCACGTGAGGATGACAGAGTGTAGTGGGGCAAGTTGCTTCCCGGGGCTTCACTTTCTCACCAGTAATAGGGTCAATACCATTACTCCAGCAACGCGAATCGAGAATCACAAAACAGTCAACTTCTGACCCCACAATGCCATTTCTCAGGCCCCGTTTTGGGAATTAACCTGCGTTAAGGATAAGTTCCTAAATTTCTCACTGGAGAACAGCTAAAACAACTTTAATGCCAACCGTAGGGGCCTGAGCAGGGAGGCAGGACTGCTGCGGGAAGGCTCTGATGTCTCAGGAAGTTTTTAAGTTGTAACGTGAAGTGAAAACGTTTCTATAAATTCAAGGAGACCACCTGAGAAAGAATTAGAATGAAAATCAAGAAAAAGTGACTAGTAGTTGTCTTTGGGGTGGGACTAGGGTTTTAAAACATGTTAGATTTGTTGCATTCTCTGCGTGTTTGGAAGACTGTAACTCAGCTCTGGGGGGAGCTCAGCTGGTGGGTCAGGACATGCGACTCCTGCCTCCGCTCCCAACTCCTCACTGATAACCGCAGGGCAGGTGACGACCCCTCTGCAAGTAATGCCTATCACTCAGCGTTCAGCACGAGTGATGCTCGCCGTCACTTCAGAGCAGGACAAACATAATGAACTTAAATAATAAAACTAAAAGGGTGTGGGGGAGGCGGGATGGAGTTTCTTTTTGGTGTGATGGAAATGTTACGGAATCGGACAGTGGTGATGGCCGCACCGTCTTGTGAATATCAAAGACCGCTGAACCTCTGCACATTGTAAAATGATGAATTTCGTGGTATGTGAGTTATATCTCAATTTTAAAAATGGAAGGAAGATAAAGGAAAATCATGAAAGGATGGTGACTGGGGCTTGTTTCCGTGAGAACAAGGACTAAGGACGATTTAATACACCCCCCCCTCACAGTCAGTGCCCCAGAGAGCATGCCCCTGGCATTTCTGGCTGCTTCAGCTCCTGCCCCCTTTTAGCTCTGAGGCCTTTCCTGAGGGAAAGTTTCATGAGTAGAAAGGGAGGGGACCAGCCAGAACACAGGGAGAGAAGGAAGCTCTGCCGACTTCCTAACCCACCAGCAGGTGGGGGCGGAACTAAGGCAGCGCCAGCCAGCACTGACCGCAGGCCCCCGTCCAGCCCAGGCCCCAGGACAGAAGCACTCACCCAGGAAGCCCTCCTCGTCGACGATGATGGTGTAATCCTCCGGCGTCTCAGTCAGACTGAAGAACTTGCACCTGGGTGGACAGACAGACAGACACAGGTTGTCATAAGTCCCGGCAGACCCTGTGGCTGGCAGCCACCCACCTGTGACCCCGCGGGAGATGACTCAGTTTACCCAGAGTGCTGCCCCAGGCTGCTGGGGGGCTGCTTGTCTCTCCTTCCAGTGCCCCAGTTCTGACTCAGGAGGTCCCAGAGAGGCCTAGAGATGCTGACTGTTCCCTCTGCAACTCCCAATCTTTGGGGGCCCCTGAGCCAGCCAGCCTCCAGGGTCCTGTACTGTCCCCAGGGCAGCTCTGGCAGGGATCATGCAGATGAAATATCTTTTCCACAGCAACTCCCATTGCTGTCCATTCCGACCACTAGGACTGTTGCTGTCCCTGCAGCTCCCCTCGCCCTCTGCTGCCACCCCCCCCCCCCCGGTCCTGGCCCCTCTCCTCATCAACCTGAGAGCTCCCACTGTCACTTAACTGACAGCCCGGCCTTTAGAGTACTCTCCTTCCTTGCAAGAGAGAGGAGTGTGGCTGACTGCCATCTTGGAGCACGGATCTCCAAACTGCCACATGTCGCCTTTGGTAATACTGTTTAGCCTAGGGTGTAAGTTGCTCATTTCCACCCCCAAAATGAGACCATCAATTTCCCAAGGCCAGGGTGGGGTCTGGCAATCACTCCATCTGTATCTCGTCCCTGCTGGTCTCAGCCCTGAAGCACACTCTTGGTGACTGGCAGACATGCTGGGCTCTGGGTCCAGACAGCCCTTGGGCTGAGCTTCGAAGCTTTCCATCACCAGGTGAGGGGGGTTACCACCCCTCCATGCTTGTCTCCCCGCGCCCTGTCCAGCTAGAACAGCCCCCAGACCACTGTGCAGGCAGCTCCAGGGAGAGACGGCATGCGAAGGCAGTAGTGTGCGGGAAACAGCCCATGGTCATTTATTCATCTGGGGTCACAGATCTCAAGTGTCAGGCCCAGCACGGGCTCCATGCCCAATGTGTAAAACCCATCCATCACGGGAAGTCATGACAGAAAGAGGGCCAACGAGTAACCCCGGCAAGGGCCCAAACGTCGCTTCTACAAAGATTAAAATGGAAAAGCAATCTTGATGTAGAAGCTGTGTCGCAGCGAATGGGGGTGGCAAACTTCAGGGATCTCTCTCCTCCTGGTCCCCCGATCCCTGCAGCCGCCCGGCAACGCTGAAGCCTTATCAGCAGAACCCCTGAAGCACCCTTTTCACTTTATTCTTTAAATTTTTCACAAGGAAGGAGAGCAACCAGAACTGGCAGGAATGCAAATGGTACAGTTGTTTAGAAAACACCAGTTTCCTAAAGAGTGAAACGTACGTGACCACAAGCAACCCTAATCCTGGGTATTTACTCAAGAGAAATGAAAACACATGGCCACACAAGACCTGTATGCAAGGGTTTACAGCCTGTATGTGCAATCACCCCAAACTGGAAACAACCCAAATGCCCTCCCTTCAGCTGGAGAACTGGATAAACTGTGGCATATCCACACCATGGAACACTGGTCAGCAACGAGGAGTGAATTACCGATCTGTGCGATAACATGGATGACTCTCAGCTGCATTTTGCTAAGTGAAAATCAGACTTAAAAGGTGACACGTTATATGATTCCATTTATATGACTTCCTGGAAGAGGCAAAACGGTAAAGATGGAGAACAAATTTGTGGTTGCCCGGATTTGGGTTGGGGTTGACTTGTGAGGACCACTGGGGACCTTTAGGGGTGACAGACTGTTTGGTATTGGGATTGTGGTAGTGATGACAAGATCATACACGTGTCAAAACTCAAAAGAACTGTACCCTAAAAGGGGTGAATCTTACTGTATATGTAAATGATACCTCAGTGAACCCAACTTCAAGGAAAATGCTTGCGCCAGAGTCGTAGACAAGGTGGCATTCTCCGTTCTCTGCCTCCGACATTCTGCTCAACCAGCAGCACAAATCTTCAATTTCCCTCCAGCTCTTTGGTTTTCAAATTACATCTCTGTCCCTGCCTGTCCCATATCCAATTTGCAACTATTGCCTAGAAAAATGAAATCTGTAATTGCTGGGGGACAACGGCAAATTATCACCTTAGTGAGTGGCAATCACTGGTCTGGCCCAGCTTCTTTTTGGGGTGGGGACCCCTGTGTGCTCAGAAAGAGCCTTGGAAGCACCCCCCACCCCAAAGTCACCAGATTGCCACGAGCAGGTACTCCCTGGGTAGAGAGCCCCGTGAAGGCAAACAGATGTGGCACTGGCTCCCCGTGCCCTCTCGGCGGTGAGGGACACTCCAGAAATAGACCATGTCAATGACCCTGGAGGGCATAAACACCAGCAGAAGGCAACATCAGCCTCTATATAAATGGGGAATAAATATGTTGTTGATGTGGCCTGTCTCCAGGGGCCGAGGGCCAGCTGTTGGACATCCATCTCGGAATGCGCACTTTGGCACGGGCAGGCCTCCAGGAGGGCGAGGCAGCCAGAGGGACCTGCCGCTGTTGCTCTGATCATTAAACTCAGGAGCAGACTTCCTGCTCTCCTAATGTCACCCCCCAAGTCCTGCATGTCTCTGAGCTCACCCTATCTTCCCTCCCGAGTCACTCTGAGATCTGTTTTCCCCTCTCCACCACTCCTCTCCAGGTGAATGCTTGCTAGAAGACCATACTAGCTGCCTGCCTACCTCATCTAGATCCCCCATTCTTCACCTGCCTCCTCAGTCTCATGCCTCCAAAGGCTGACAAACGTTCTTTCCACTGCCCGACATACCCTCCCTCCTCGTCTTTAGCTGGACATGAGTTACTCATCCTTTATGACCCAGTTTTAGCTTTTTCTTTGAGGTGAAACTTTTTCTGATTGGCACCAGCTACTTTCCGTCTCTCACTTCCCACCATAGGGGTGGTCCTCCCTTGAAAGTAGGTCTATGAGAGGTCATTAAGGCCACTGTAGGCAGCTGGGTTGGTGGTGCATCACACTCTAGGGGAGAGTTCGTTCATCTCAAGTGTATGTGAAGTATGCCCTTTGAGTTGGGCAGTGCGCAACCTATACAACTGCACATGACAGTCCTGAGTGCTTCCCACAATCTATTACAAGTAATGCTCACAGGCAAGAACTATGGGTTCTCTTTATACACACCTTATACCTGACACTGGCTGAGCAAAGAACCAACACTTGCTGTCTGATGAGCAAAAGAGGGAACTATGGCCACATTTCTACCCCCAAAGCCAGAGAAGCCCTGATCAGCACAAACCCTCCTTGCCTGTGTGTGGCACTGCCTTGACTTACCCTCCTCTGGGAGACACTCAAGTCTCCTGTCCCAACCCCACGCTCTCTAATGAGTCGTGAATAGATCCATACCCCAGATGCTGGGTCCCTGGTATTTGTGGCCTCTCTGTACTTTGTCTACAAGTAGCTGGAGAGAGGACCTAAACCCAGCAATTACTCAGCTTGCTGCGGAGTGCTGGTAGGAAACCCGAGGAGGAGGAGAAGTGTTTGCCCTCTAGATGCCCTCATGGTGCTTAGGAACAGAATGAAACAACAGGGGAAGAGAGAGCAGCCTGGGAGAGAGGGAAGAAGACTGGGGTCCTGGAGCCAAAAGACCTGGGTTCCAGTCCCAACTTGGCACCTGGGGGCGGTGAGCCCTGGGCTGCTTCAATCCCCTCTACAGTGAGGGGCAGGTTAAAGGTGGACTAGTTCTTGTCTAGCTCCAGCTTGGTCGGAGCACAGGCTACATGGAACCCTGCCAGCTCCACAGCAGGGTGAACCTCGAGGGGCGTGGCAACAAGGCATAGAGAGATGATCCCAGAACCATCAAGTCTGCCTAGAAAATGCTTTTCAAGGACAGGCAAAACCGCCCAACCAGCTCCGATCAGAACCCAAGACAGATCTGCTGCCCAGGAAGCTGGGTAGGTGGTATATTAGGACTCCGGGGGGAGGGCTCATTCATCTCACAGTCTATTTGTGAAGAGTGCCCTTAGAATTGAGCGGTGCACAACCTGTGCAACCGTGTGTGATGATCACTTGGCTGGTCCTGTGGGAGCAGTCAGGTAGATGGGATACAAACCTCTAGAGTCTTGAGCAGTGAAGGAGGGAAGCTGGGGAACATCAGCTCTGGGGAGAGCCCTGGTTAACTGTGGTTCAGGATAAACCCCAGGGATCATACAAGTCCCCTGTCCAGGGGAGCCAATGCATCCTTGGGCTCTGTGAACAGAGCATGGGTGCCAGATAGTACTAGAGGCCACATCAAGAAGTCCCTGTCTGTTTGGAGCCTCACGGCCCACACGGAACAGGCCCAGAGGAAATGAGGGGACTTTAAACTGTACCCACTTCAACCCAAGGAAGATTCCGGCTGCCATCTTTAGATCTCTGTGGTTGTTGTGGACCATAGGATGGAAACAATGCTACTGCTTATGACTGTGACTTTAGGCAAGTTACTTAACCTTTCTGTGCCTCAGTTTTCTCATGTGTACAATGAAGATAATAATAGTTTCTATTTCATAGGGTTGTTGTTGATGAATGACTGCATGAATACCCACCATGACTATGGTAAGTATTCAAATATGTTGGCTAATTTTCCGTCTTGGAGGGCAGAGGCAGCTAAAGGGGTGTGGGAGGGCCACGGTGAGGGGGCCGGCTTGCGGTCCTAGTAAGAAAAGCTTTAAAGTCAAATGGGCTACAGAGACCAACGGGCTGGTTTGGGAGGTGGTGAGATGTCATTTCTCCAAGGGGCTGAGCCCCAGGCAGGTGAGCTGCAAGGATGCTGCTGCCTCGATAAGGAGGATGGATCAAGCCCCCGCCAAGGTTCTGTGGAGCGTCGAGTCTCCGATTCTTTGAAACCACTGGTTCTTACACACTGACCCTACACAACAAGCTTTGGCTAGGAAGTCTCCATTCATCTTCCCAGTAACCCAGCTCCCACCAGGCAGCCAGAGAAGGGAGGATGGTTTATGATGGAAGAGATCGACTTAGACTGAAATTCCCAGTGAGTCTGTTGGAGCCAAACTGGCTCTCTGACATGCCACACCGAGGCCTCAGGAATCATCACAGATATCTGGCGTGTCTGAGCACAGGGACCATGCAGATTAGGGGAGCCAGGGAAATGGCCTAACACATCACTGTTGGGTGGGAGCTCCGATCAGCATCCGTCTCGCCTTCTCCAGTCACTGAGTGACTCTCCTGCTGGCTGAGTGATGGTCCTGCAAGGCTGTTCTGCGCTCCCTCCCTTGTTTCCCACACACACAAAGACCCCCTTACAGAGTCAGGATGCAGCAGAAGTTGCCTTTATGTGGAGTCTCACGCAGAAGACCTGGGTCTCTGGGAGAGAGAAGCTAGCTTTGTGGGCCAGACCTCATCTGGGATTGGGCCTCTTTTCCACATAACGTGCCCTGTGTCAGCCAGACCCTGCTGAGGTCACCTGATGCTGCCCACAGAACAAGTCCAGTCCTCTGCATTTAGAGCCTGGTCAGCAGGGCTATGAAATGAGCAGGAGCCTTCAGGCACACTGGACGGAACCTGCAAACAGGACTGAGAACGGCCTTCTAGCACGTTCCAGAGTACTTGTCCATAAGCTGCTCTCATCCCTTCCTTCAGGCAGGGCTTCTGAATGCCCATTCTGAATTTCAGCACCAGCCTGGAGAGCCACAAGTGTTTCTGGCCAAGTGGAGCCTGTCCACTCTGGAAGGAGGGAGGTTAGCCACATCTTTCTCTATGGCATATCACAGCGATGAGATGGAGGGGCCAGGGCCCGACCCGTTTTTGGGGACCACCCATCCCGGACTCTGTCAGCCCCACTGATGCTTTTCTGCAGTGGAGCACAGGAGCCTTGCACACTATATAGTGAGTGACAGATGCACTTCGGGGCGCTCATGGTGCTGGCCTCATGCCTTCCCGGGCTCTTCTTCCCACAGGACAACCAGGAGGAGGGTGTGTGTCAGGCTTTTTTCTCTTAACCAGCTGCAGATTTTCATCCACTTTCCTGGGTCTTCAGGAGGTCCCTCATGTTACCTGTACTTCACTTCTACTGTCTTTAACAACTAGAAGCTGCTGTTTCAAGTTTTAGTTAGAAATAAGCCCTGTGTCAGTTCTGTGATTTGAAGGGCAATCCCAAAAAATGTCTTCTATTAAGATGGGAAAAAAAAATCTGCTCATGTCTCAGGTGGCCAGGAGAATCAGACAGCATAGGTAATGGGGTTAGAAAATTCTAGGGTGACACACACAGGGAGGACTGGGTAGAGGAGAAGGAACTGGTAAGGTCTGGATAAAGCTCCCAAGACCGAGGCAACAGCCTAATGCAGTGGGCTAGATCACTCAGTCATTCAACAAATTGTTAAATGCCTTTAATGTTTAAAGGCACTGCTTCAGGTGCTGGAGACACACCTTGAATAGCTGGACAATTAGAATTTACATGGGGGCAGGATAAATAAAATAGTGAGTCAGACAGTGGTGCGGGCTGCAGAGCCAATAAAATAAGTGGATTTGCAATTTAAAACAGAGCAAGGAGTGGTTGCTAGGGGCTGTGGGGGAGGGGGAATGGGGAGCAATTGTTAAATCGGTGCAGAATTTCAGTTTGTGATGATGAAAAGTTCTGGAGGTGGATGGTGGTGATGGTTACAGAACAATGCGAATTTAAGTGCTTAATGTCGCTGAGATATACACTGAAAATGGTTAAAATGGTATATTTTGTACTCTGTAAATGTATTATGTACCTTTGTCCACAATAAAAAAAACAATTGAGCAGGGAAGGTCTTCACGAGACCTGTAGAAGCTGGAAGAGCGGGTATGCTGCTGTTCCAAAGCCTTCAGGTCAGAGTGGCCTTGTGGTGGGGGAGGGGGAATGACAGGTGGTGACATCTGAGGTAATGGGGGAGGGATGATGCCTGTGGCCACTGTAAGGACAGGGTGGGGCCAAGAGATCAGTTAGGAAGCTATTCGTCTACTTCAAGGAGGCTGGTGAGAGCTGACAGTGGCTTGGACCAGTCTGGCGGCGGTGGTGGGTGTGGGTCTGTTTGTGGCCAGGAAGTAATCAACAAATTGGTGCTAGGAAGTTGGTGAGAAACACGAGGCCAAGGCAGGGAACCACTGTCTTCCACGGTCAGCATTCTGGTCAGAGGCCCCAGGAGAGAGGTCAGCAAGCAGAGGTGGGTCCCTGAACTGGCAGAATTCACTCACCTCCGAATCTGGCCCCGACTGACTGCGCTGGTCCTTTCCTCCATGGAGACCTGGGTTGGTGAGGAAGGTGGGGCTCCCTACCCTTGCCCTGAGGGCCAAAGCACAAACCACAGGGAGCTTGAGAACGGCTCTTCCTTCTGGCCATGCCAGAGGCCTGGGGCAGCCGAGCAGGTAGGAAGGGTCCTGGTAGGAATGCCGTCTGCCCGTCTGAGGATGGCCAGTTTCTTGTTTGTGAACACGAACCCAAGGGCAGGGCGCATACGAGGCACTGGCTAGTGGTTCCCTTTCTTCTTTGGGAGGGACTGAGATGGAAAAAAGCCCGAGTGGGCATCTTGGCTTTTACTACCCACCCACGATGAGGCTGGAACAACTTACTGGTCCTCCAATCGCCCCAGGTTCCTTAGACTGTGAAAGAAGTTTGAAGATACCTCTCCTGCAGGGTAGTTTAGGGTTTAAGGAAGAGCTCAAGACCCTGCCTGAGCACGTGCAGTCGCTTGACGCAGTGAGCCGGCCTGGGGACCGAGGTGGGACTGGACGTCCGTGGTGGCATTACCGTCCGGGCCGTGCTCAGGCCCTGAAGTGGACTCTTGGCTTCTCTGGTGTTAAACCATCTCTGCCTGACTTTGCGTCTCCCCATTCCTGTGGCCTCCATCCCAACCCTTAACAGCTGTACAGTCAAGTCTCACGCAGCAGTCAATGAGCCCAGCCCAGATCCCCCAGGCAGGCTGAAGACCCCGTCCCAGTGCACTCTCACCCCCACCTGCCTATCACCTCCCCAGCGATGACAATACCCACTGCGGTGCTGAGATGATTCACTTCCTGGCCTGTCTCTGCTGGCAAGGTATCTGTTCCAGGGAGACAGGCCGAGTCTATCTCATCCAGGTCCCCTACGCCTCGTACAGCACATGAAACGGGGTCCACGTGTCATCAGTGGAAATGGAATGAATATGTAGTGTAATTAATGATTCCCATTTTGTAGACGGGAAAACTGACACCCTGTTCAGTGAAGGCAGATATGGCCTTGGGGCCACTGTAATGTGTGGTCTCTAAGGTGGGGGGCAGCCCGGGGGCAGGTGTGGCCCACAGAATATTCCCTATGACTCAGCTCTTCCCCGGGAGCCATCCACCCTCTTAAACATGGGTAACCGGAGACACGGATGAGAGAATTGATAACAGGCTGTAACAAACACCTGGCTGTAACCCACATGCCCATCACTGGGAGAGGAGGAGGAGGAGGACAGAATATTACCCAGCAGTCAAAATGAACACTACAAGGACTTGCAAAAATACAAATGAGTTTCAGCAATGTAATAGTAGATGGGAAAAAGGTCCCCAACTCTTATGTACAACATGGTACTCTTTTACCAGAGTTAAAAGCAGCTACAATGAAACAAAAAACTCAACACCTTTAAGACTACACAGAGTTTCAATATAACTACATAGAAAGAAAGAACACGTTACCTGGGGTAGAGGATGGGCAGGGGAGACCTCTGGTTAGTTGAAGGGTATTGTCTCCATCCTACTTTTGCTCTGGCTTTGCATGTGCTGATCACACTATTAACTAGTTAGTTCAATGAATAAAGGTGGGCTGTGAGAGGACACACGATGGGTGAGGGTGATGAACCTGAGCTGAGGAAGAAGGATGAGGGGCTGCAGGTGTGTCCTGAAGGCAGCTGCTGCTTTCAGGGAACCTGGATCAGGCGAGCGTTTAAGCAGTATGCAACTGGGACTGGGGTCTGGCAGAAGGCACCCAGTGACGGAACAGGAGCCAGGCTAAGCTGCAAAAAGGTGCCGGAAACGCAGCAAATGAGCCACCCAGAGGAGGAGGCCTGAGAAGGGTTCAGGTGCCAGAACCAGGCAAGAGTCCCAGGATGAAAGGGCAGGACTGGTCCCAGGGCTACAACTCACCCCCACCTGGGCCATTCAACTTGGCGTTGGCCGATCAGTGATTTGGGGGCTCACTTGGGTGTGACAGATCTACATTCGCTCCTCAACTTGGTCCCCACAGTCCAGCCTCTATCTGACCCTCTGATGGCGCTGTGGGTAACGAGCTATGCTGAGTCCCAGGTACATGACCTTAGATGCTTACGCAGACCTGGAGTCTACGTCCTCTCATAAAGAGGGGATAACCTCACCGATCATGGGGCCAGTGTGTGAGATCGGCATCCCCTTTACAGATGAAAGCACCAGGCACCAGTGGTTGCTCAAACAGCATTACTTTCTTTCTTTCCTTGCAGTTTGGATAATGGTGCTGATGTTCCCCTGGTTTTCTCAGAACATAACTGGAAGCTTATTCAGTCTCCCCTGTTCCTCATACTGCAGCTGAGGACACACACAGATACACACCCTCCAAGGATGCAAACAGCTTCTGGTCAGCAGGCTGCAAACAATAATCAAAAGGCTCGATCCTAAAGCAGTCTGTGGTCTTCGTCCCCGAGTCCCGCCCTACCAAGTCACTGACGCTATTAATGGGGAACCAGTGTTCCCTAAAGGGTTTGCTATTACAGGACTTTGGAGCCACGCTGAGGTGCTGCCTGGATGGAGCTGCCATCCTGTTGCCTGGCAACAGGCTGTGATGCCCCCACTCCTGGGCCACTCCAGCATCTCTCTCATCAGCAGCTACTCCAATTCTGTACCATTTGCTCCAGGGGCAGGGCATCCTGGGTGCTCCCCTTGGCCAACCCCATCCTTAGATGATCTCAGTCCAGCACCATCCTCCTCAGCAGCAATTTCCAGCCCAGAAATCCCCCAGGGCCTGGCTCTCGCCTGTCGTCTCCCTGCAGGACCAGCTCAGCCCTCCCTCTCCACCTCACTGTGTGTGCACGCTCCACACCCCAACCTCTACCCCAGAATTCCTAAGATTTCGGCAGACCAGTGAGGGCCTCCTCTCAAAACATCTCTGCCTTTCCATCCATCTCATCCCTTCTCTCTGGCCTTGGAAAAAATGGTACCACCAAGGCAGCCTTTTTTTCTCTTAAGTCCCTGATCCCACAAGCGCCTTCCTCTCTGGAATCTCATCCTTGGCTACTTTGTCTTAGTGACAAGCAAGCTCAAGTTTCCTCCATCCTAAAAAAGTCCATCTCCACCTCAGGCCACCACCGCCAACTCTGTAGTCACTGCCGCTGGCCAGCCTCCACCCTCTAGTGGGTCCTGCTCAGCTCACCAGTGACCGCTGCCCTCCTGTCCTTGACCTATTTGCTGGACCCCACGTGGCTGGCCAAGGCCTCAGCCCAGGGTCTCCTCTGAATTCTGATGCTGACACTCCTCTTGTTTCCTGCAGTGACTTCTCTTTGAAGCCTCCCCAATGCTGGCTCCTCACCTTACACCCTCCCCCCGATTCTCTCACTCTCAGGGTCCCAGGGCTGTGGCCCAGGCTTTCTCCCCAAGCTTCAGACCCTACACTGGCTGGACCAGTCTCAGACTCACTTCTCACATCCACCCTCTAAGAGGGAAGTGTTGATGCCCATTTCACAGACAAGCAAACTGAGGACAGCAACCTGCCCAACGACCGAGAACACAGCGCGTGCCCTCATCCCCATGGGACGAAATGGAACTCTGCATCAGTTGCCCGACTCTAAAAACCCACTGCTATTCCCCTTGGGCCTGGCCGACAGCCAGCCACCGGGGCTGAGCCAAGGCTTGGGGCTGCCTCTACCCTGGGGCTGAGTGGCTGAGTCATCTCAGAGAACATTCTCATTTTCAATAGCTGTGGCCGCCTGTTATGGGCAACCCGGCTGACACTGGAAACATGATCTGTTTACTCTTGTTGGATTCCGAACCCAGCAGAGCGAGGCCCTCACACGGTCCTCTCCTGGGCATCCTAGGCAGTGAGCCCCGGCTGGCTAGTCAGAGCCCTGTGGACTTCAAACCGGGAGGGGGAGGGGGAGGGTGGGGGAAGGGGGAGGGGTGGGGGCCATTTTCAGGTAAACTCGTCTAGCAGACTCACTCTGAGATTTCAGATTTATGAACCAGATAAATTAGCAGAGGGAAGAGATTTGCAACGGTGAGTTTAATTGGTGGAACCGTTCACCGCAGGTTCCCCATTAAATTCACAACAAGGTAAGGCGGGGCGGCCTTCCTGGAATCACCCAGAGATGAAGGCGGACCACAGGGAGGCACAGAATCAGGCTGGGATGGCCGCTGTGTGCTGCCTCCTTTGGTAATGGAACCCTGGACCCAGACTCTATTTGCAGACCCCTAGGGAGGGGGAGCTCACTCCTTTGCGAGGCAATTCATTTGAACCTGGGTTAGCTCATTTCTAGAAAGCTCTATCAATGCTGCTTCCTTTTACCCAACACACGGAGAGTCTTAATTCTGCCCTTCAGGAACCCACAGATATTCACTCCAGCTGGGAAAATGACAGGACAGTCACCTCTTCCCTCGGTGGGAACAGGGCTTACAGGCAAAAACATTGCATAAGTCCCAGCTGTTTGCTTAAAGCGCTGGTCCTCTACCTTGGCCACACATTGAACTCACCCGGTGAGCTCTAAAAAGTACCCACTGGGCCTTTTGAGGGTGTACAGCCAAAGGTGGAAAACCAGAGAGGCAGGGGGCTAGCCTCCCTCACTGGACGCCTGGGCCTTCCTGGCCAGGAGAGGCTGCCAGCCAGCTGCCTAACAGGGGGCTTGAGCACGCACACCTGTCACCACGTTCTGGGTACCCACCCCGGGCAAGTGCCTACCTGCAGGGCACTGTCCATTTAAGGAGCTCTGGTGTGCCGCTCCTGGGGCTGCCGCACACCCGGCTCTGCTGTCTTTATGTTTGCACACTGCTCCAGGCAGCTGGCACTAATGGGTCCTCTGAGACAAAACTGAGGATGCCTGTTAGACCCTGCGGAGCAAGCTGCTCCCTAAGTTGGAGGCACCACTGTCTCCAGGATGTCAGCGCCCAGGCCTGTGGGTTTAAGCTGCTTCTAACAACGCCCGTCCACTGAAATACCAGCAGGACGATGATGATGGGACAACTTCTTGGTTCGCCTGTGACTGTCTCACTTTGGGCACCAAAAATGCTTCAAAAACGGGCAGAATCATACAGAGTTGACAGAGCTTAGGACAGCAGGCAGAACTGGGTGATGGAGGACCTCTGGGATCCTGGGAATGTTCTCTGTGGGTTTCTCCTGGGTGCTGGCTCCCCAGGTGTGGTCAGTCCTTGGGAATTCACTGAGCTGCACACGGATGCCCCAATGCGGCTGCTACTTCACTACCAGAGAAGAAAAGTCCCGGGTTAGGGGGGTAGGTATAGTTCAGTGGCAGAGTGCGTGCTTAGCATGCACGAGGTCCTGGGTTCAATCCCTAGAACCTCCATTAGAGGAGAAAAAGTCCCAGGGGCAGGCTGGGCGGAGGCCAAAGGGGGTCAAGTTCTTGCCGTTCTTCTTGTCTACCTTGGGTCTTCCTGTGTCACAGTCGAGCAGAGGTGGTGAGTGGTTTCCCTGGAGGTGGCCACATGGCTTACAAACCAGCGTGGACCTCAAGGACACTCAGAACAAAGATCTGAGGGAGCACCGGCAGTGAGGAGGTGACCCAAACATGGATGAGGATAAAGGATTCTAGAACGTCCCCTTGGTGATATCCCTCTCTTGGGCCAGGGCCTCTGGGCTCCTGAACAGCTCTCATCATTTTAGGCAAGAAATGCTTTTAAAAGTGAGATCAAATCTGGGCTTAGATCATAATTTCTTACTGATGACTTGTTTCTTTTCACCCAAAACATTTTTTTTTGAACTGTGGCATAATTTACTGTAATGAAGCGTATAGATTTTAGGCATGCAGTCAGACAAGGTTTAACAAATGCATACTACCATCCTAGACTGCTTGCTTGCTTCTGTGCTTCACAGCCATGAAATCATCCAGTGGGTACTATTTTACGTCTGGCTTCTTTTGTTCAATGTATTGTTTGTGAGATTCATCCGTTTTATTTTATATCATTTGTAGCTGCTTTTATTGCTGAATGTATATCTATATATGTTTATATATACTTATAATGTATTATAATATATTTTAATTTATCCTTTCTCTTGTTGATGACATTTGGTGGTTTCCTGTTTTTGGCTATTATGAATAAAGCTGCTACAAACATCCTTATTAAAAAAAGATTTCCTGGCTGGCTTCCTCTGCCCCCAGTTTCCATAATTCCACAAAAGCAGCTCAAATTTGCCCCCAAAGAACTCCTTTGCACACCTCAGCCCACCCAAGCACGCCTGGGCCCCGCCCTCTCTGTGGGGTGGGCCTTGGGGCAGGGCGTTCAGGTGCTAGCGAGACTGGAAGGGCGCCCCGCTGGTGTGGGGCTGGGAAAAACAAGCATGCGAACCATGATCACAGTGTGACTGCAGAAAGGCTGTGAAACAAGGAAGCGTTTAAAAGGTAGCACCAGTGTGGGTTTCCTTTGGATGGGGTGCCCGGAAAGGGCTTGGGGTCGGGGGGTAAGAGATCCAGGAAGGGGTGGCAGCACACGCAGGGGACCCCGGAAGGAAAGACCCCTAACTCAAGGAAGAGAAATCCTCTACAGCGCTGCGGTCAAACTGTCGCCAGCGATTCGAAACATCGACTATCTTCTACCCCGTGATACAACGCTGAGTGGAAAAAAGCAAGCCCCAGAAGAGAGCACACAGCCAGATACCCTTGTCAGATGGAGACCCAGGACAAAACTGTCAAAGTCAAGGGAAAGACAAGCGTGGGTGGACAGCCGTTACCATCAATGTCACGGTCGCGGTGGGGCGTACTGTTATTCAAGCAACAAACGTCACGTGAAAGCTAGGATCAACAAGTGCATCACAGACCAAGGAAGATGAGTAATTGCATTCTGTACACCTGAGGTCCATTAAAAAAAAAGGCTTTGAAATGTTTGAGGGTCTACGTCTTAAGCAGCTGACTTTGGCCGCATGGAGGAGAGCTGTTCCCGTACCTCCATGGCAATCTCGCTGTTCTCTGTACCCCCCCCCCCCCCCACCTGCTTAGTCCCATCTTCTCTTAGGTTGGAGAGCTGGGCTCATGCTTCATTCACTATGGGCCACCGGTGGGGGGGTTTCCAGGGTATGCTGGGATGCAGGGCCCAGAAACCGAAGCCTGTGAGTCTGGCCAGGTCAGACCCCAGCCTCTGTGCCAGGTGGAGAGCTGGACGGATGGTCGGGAGCCCCAAAAGGAGGCACGCTCACCTGCTACAGTCTTTACCAAGTCAGCACAATCTGGCCAAGTCACCCCCAAGATAGGGGGTCACACACAGACACGTGTGTATTTCTACAGGGGCCCCAGGGACAAGAAACCAAATGGGGTGAGAGAGAGGATGGGAAGAGGACCTCAATCAAGAAAGGGCTTGGAAATGTCTCAAACAGGGGTTACAGCTCAGAGGCCTGCAAGATACTTGGGTGAAGAGAACCAGGAGTCAGATACGTTTTGCATATTAAATACCCAGGAACATTCTTCACTTGCACCAAGAAGGGGTGTTCCTTTCAGCCTTTCTTCCTAGCAGTTTTGGGAAATAATAGTAGAGACATCTTATTCAGGCCAGTAACAACATGATGACAAACGGGCCTGGTACCTGGTTTCAGTGAGGGTCGGGGTGGGGGACATGGTGTGGGGGGAAGGGATTAAGGCTGCTTGGAAGAGGGGAGGAAGAGGGGCAGCTGCCACTCAGCTCTGAGAAACTGTTCCACGTGGGCCCTGGGTTGCAAGATCTTCCAATTTTTCCAGAAAAGCTGGAAATCCAGATTTCTGTAATCTCTCTCAATATTTAAATGTTACGGTGTAATTAAAAAAAAACACACTGGGTGGGCCAAAGAAAACATGCCTGGCCTACAGATATCCCGTTTTCCCCTCCCAGACCCCTCAAGTGTTCAAATGTCTTGGGTTCTCGGGGTGATTTCCTGGATGAAGGGGTGTCGGGTGTCTGTGTGTATGCCACTCGTGGGATCAGTGCCAGGAGTGCCGGAGCGGGACCCTGAGCTCAGGGCCCTTGGGACTCCTCAGAGCTCCCTGGGCTGCCTCTGAGGTGGGGTCAAGAGTAGGTTAAGCAAAATAGAAACCAGATCAAACAGAAGTGGCCTGTGCCCATCTGGACGCTGACCTGCGTGGCTCAGTTGCTCACTGCTGCAACTGGGCTACGTCCTGACTCCTGGAATTCTCTGGGGCTCAAACCCAGGGCCTGGGTAGCAGCACCTCAGGCCCGGCCTGGCTGTTTAGCCTTGATTCCTGCTCCTAGCAAGCTGGATGACCCTAGGCATGCCCCTGTGCCTATCTGTGCTTTGGGTTGGTGCCTTGTCACTCCTGGAGTCAGAACACATGCCCTGCTTCATCATTGCTCCAGCTCTGTCAAGACGCTGCCCTGTCCACTGTGGTCCCACGGGCCCAGTGCTATGCTTGCTGGGGATGCAGACACAGTGCAGTGTTTACATAAGGGGGCGATGCAGGGAATAAGCAGAGAAGGGCAAGTGGGGGGAGTGCTGGGGGGGTCTGAAGCTCAGGGAGGGCATCCTGGAGGTGGTGACGCTAGAGCAGAAAGCTGAAATAGAGTAAAGTGTGGGAGTGGCTGGGATGTCAGAATGGAGCCCTGAAATCCCAGGATGGAGTCAATTCCCGCCAGCCTGGCCAGCCCAGGCCCAGCCACATAACACTACATACAGCACACAGGCTGCTTTGTCTAGAAGCCCACAGACTGCACCCCCAGCACCCGCCTTGACAGGGTGTCACATATAGGCAGGTGTGACCCAAGTCTGCCCAACCCCAAGTCAGGACAGCCATTACCAAAATCAATCTGGCATTCTCTCTTATGGAATCCAAACCAGGCTTCTAGAACAGTGCTATCCAGAAGAGCTTCCTGAAATGATGGAAATGGTCTACACCTGAGTTGCCCAGCTGGGTAGCCACCAGCCAAGTGTGGCTACTGAGCCTGTGAAATGAGGTTACTACAGCTGAAGAATTGAATTTTTTAAAAAAATCTTATTTGGTTTTAATTAAAATGAACTTAGCCACATGTGGCTAGAGGCTATCAATTTGAACAGCACAGTTCTGGAACTCTTCTACCCATCACTCACTCAAATGCAAGCAGCTTCCACCTGAAAAAAAGCCCATGGCCCCTCCTTGGCCTGCAGCTCCAGGTCATTTGGCTGCAGTTAATCCCCAAGGCACTGGGACCATTCCAGGCTTGACTCCATCTCCAGCTCCTTGATGTCCAGAACCTCACTGAGATCCTCAGAGAGAAGGACTAGCTGCTGGCACGAGGCGGGGTCTTGAGTTTACCACTACTTTCCCCCAGGAAAGGCCCTTTCGTCAGTCACTTAGCTCAGTGGAGAAAATGTTGAGCCTTGACACTTAGCTCTTTTAATGGGCTCAACCCTGGCCGGAAAGAAAGGGCAGGAAAACTGTGACTGTGCCCACGAGTACCAGACCTACTTGCCACTCCCTCCCCACCACCGCCGTTAGCAAGATGGGCACAGAGGCTCGGGACAGTCTCCTCAGGGCTTCTGCCACTGGCTCTCACTCTCAGGGGCCCGAGAGGGCTCGGGTGCCAGAACAAAGGACCAGACACTGGGGGCCTTAAACAACAGAAGTTTACTGCCTCCGTTCTGGAGGCAGGAAGTAGGTCAAAGTGCTGGCAGGGTTTCCGGCGAGGGCTCCTTCTTGGCTTGACAACAGCCTTCCTTCTGTGCCCATGTGGAGAGAAAGCAAGCAAGTATCTCTTCTCATAAGGACACTAATGCTACTGGATTGGGGCCCCACCCTTATGACCTCATTTAACCTAATCACCTCCAAAAGACCCATCTTCAAATACAGTCCCCCTGGGGGTTAGGCCTTCAGTATGTAAGTTTTGTGTGGTGGGGGGGGTTACAAATACTCAGTCTACAACACCTACAACTGGTTACTGAGAAGAGACCCATGCAGCAACTGGACAAATGACCAGAAATGATGGAAAAGGGCTGAAATGAACATAAGCTAGTGAGAAACAGTACAGAACGGTTTCCAAGCTGAAGGAAAGGAGAGGAAGTGTCACGTCAAAGGCTAACGGAGCAGGGAGGTGGGGGCTCGGGGTTCCACGTTGACCAGCAGCCTGGCTCCCCAGGACCTGTCTGCACCCGGGGGATCAGTGTAACCACCACGTGTGTTGGCAAGTCCTCTCCTTTAAAGACTGGGTTCCAAATCCATGAATTAAAAGAACTGAACTAAAGATGTCAGGCTGGGTCCAGCTCAGAGCAGTGGAGAACTAGGCACTCAGTGTGCTAACATTTTCCACCAGGGAGGGCAGTGCTTACACCCAAAAGGCGCTGCCAGACCTCAGGCTGAGGCATGAGGGGCTGGAAGGGATCCCTCTGTCCCCAGTCTCCAGCCCTGCACCTCCCTGTCTCGGAGAGTCCAGGGCAGGTGTATGGACACCCCAGACAGAAAGAACACGCCGCCTCCGCTGTGCAGCTCTGCTTCCCCCAGTCACGGTCCGATGGGACGGATTCCCCCAGGGGTGACGGATAAGCCCCCGGAGGCTGGAGGCACAGGCTTCCCGGACTACACACCGGCCTGCACTGCTCCCTCGAGGCCCCTCCTTGGTCTGTCCCTGTCCTTGGCAGAAGGATACCTACCTGCTCTCACAGGACAGAGGTGTGTGTGTGCAGCTGGGTGGGGGTGATATAAGAACCTACACTCTGTGGGAGCACTCAGAGGTCCTGGCTTTGGAGAACAAGTGCTTCCCGGGGCATTAACACAGGGCAATCTTCCAATGGCTCGATTTTTCACGGGACATTTTAGCAGCACGGCTGGTGTGCAGGGAGGCTGGCAGTACAGGTGGGCACCGAGGGGTCTCCCCTTCGCCCCCGCCTCCAGCCCCACAGTTCTCCCTGCGCTTGGACTCTGGACCAGGCACTGACCTGAGCATTTGATCTGTATATAGGATCTCATTTAATCCTTGGAGCAGCCCTTGCACTGTGATCGCCTTCTGCGTTTTTTCAGTGGAAACTGACAACTTGAGGCAGTTAAAACCAGGTCGATTTGGACTGAGGAGCTGAGGAGGGTGGGGGGAATCACTCTGAATAGAACTACTCTGAGAAGTATTTAGAAAATAGCAGATTAAAAAAAAAAAAAAGCAGTTTCACTGCCTTCAAGGGTGGTACTCTGTACACCTGGACTACCTGCTGGGGCCCTCAGATCTCGCTCTGGGAGACAATGTGGACCACTCACCCCAAAAGGAAGGACTACTCAGCTTAGGGGGCTCCAGCCTGGGTGGGTACAAATGAGTTCTGTCCAGTAGTGGGGTCCCCATGCCAGAGCTGCACCTGTATGGGGCCAAGCCATGGGAAGGGAACTGGATCCCACAGAAGCCCTAGCGCCTGTCCCTGAGCCCTACTCCAGTCTCACCCCTAAGGCAGTGAAGATGAGTGGAGTCCAAGGACCCCTCTGAGGCCTCCCCACCCACCCCTCCATGCCAGTGGTCCAGATCCTACCACAGGCTCCAGGTTCTAACCTCCGCGAAGCATGGGGTGGGGGGAGTTTCTTCCTACCGCTAGGGCTTCCTCTCGAATGTATCACATTCACAGCTGGGTGACACCTCTGTCCCAGTCCTAAGGCCTCTGAGGCCACGTTCAAACTCTCCCACAGAAGCATGGTATGGACACCATCTCCGTACCCTGAATGGCCAGAGAAGGGCCATGCCCTGCAGGCACTCCTAGGGAGGCACTAGCATGGACTTAGAAAGGGACCCCCCGCCCCCGCCATTCTCAAGCCCACCTGAGGCTGCAAACACAGCCCCCCGCTCCTCTCAGGCTTTAGCCCCTGGTCTCACTTGGGCCAAACCTTCCAGGCTGCATAAAACACGACTGCCTTGCCCTGTTTTGCTGATGCATCTCAGAGACCAGAGCCGCGGGGCTCAGAGACGGGAAGCGATAGGCAGAGGCTGCACAGCTTGAACACAGAGGAGCCGGGCCCCGAACTCAGATGGTGGGACTATCCAGGGCCAAGCAGAGATTGTCAGGCAGAGAAGAGGGTAAGGAGTGTCACAGGGGAGGTGTAGCAAGAACAAAGCAGGAAAGAAAAGGCAGGGAGGAGCTGGGGTAGGGGAGGCTGGAGGGTGGGGCCTCGGGCCTCCACTCAGGGCCTGGACTCCAACCCAGAGTAGTTCACGCTGTGTAGGTTGGGATTAGATTTCTGCGCAAATCAAAGCTGCCCTTCTGCCTAGAAAAAGGGCCTAGAGGGGTCGAGGGTCACCGGGTCAAGTGAGGGGGCTTGAATGGAGGGGACTAGGGCAGTTGGGGGTACAGAGTAGGGGCTCAGAGAAAGAAACTGGTGATGGGCTGGGTGGGAGGGAAGAGATGGATGGGGATGCAGAGGAGGGTGGGAGCAGGTCTGGAAGGGAGATGACGAGGACCGTCTGGGACACGCCAAGCCTGGGGTGTCTAAGCATCAGCCAGGCAGAGCTGTCGGGCGCAGGGTGCAGAGAATGACTCCCAAGACCTTGCTGGGAGCAGAAAGCTCACACCTTTAAAAGGCCGACTAGAGGACACCAGTGTTCTTGGTTCTGACAAGCTGCTCCTACAGTGGGCCACCTGCCTACCCCAAAGGCTCTCTGGTCCGTGTGCCTGCAGACACTAGCCTCTCCCGCTAGCCTCTGCCTCCCTGGGCCCTGGGGCCAGTCCAAGCTAGTCCCCAGAGCTTACTCAGTCGAGAAAAACAAAAAAACAAAAAGAAACCCCACCCCTTGTCAAATAAAAATCAGAATTAGTCATTCCAACCTGTATCAGCTCAGCCCATCCAACGATTCTGAAGCAGAACAAGCCGTCAGCGCCATGGGGACAAAGGCCACCACTGCCCCTGGCCAAGGCGCGCAGGCCAGCCCAGGGCACTTTGGTCCTCAATGAATATTCATTGAATTCATATGAATAACCAGCTCAGTGTGTGTCGGATGCCTAAATCCCTGATGTAAAATTTCCTATTTAATCCTCAGCACAACTCAAAGAGCTCGATATTATGGTGTCCACTTTAAAGATGCAAAAATTGAGCCTCCTTTGAGGAGCTCAAAAACTTGCCCAGGGTTACAAAACTGGTGGGATGAAAAACACATTTTCTCGACCCTTACAAGTGTGTACATCCCCTAAGAAGTGGGCCTGAGCACAGGCCTGAACCCCAGCCTGCTAGGTAGGTCTGCTGTGTGACTTGGGGTGAGTTATGAGCAGCTGTCTCCGCTGCCGGCTGAGGTGGGAGAGCCCTCCTCCCTACGGGACCTGCTGAGGCAAAAGGATGAAAAACCCTCGTGCAGCCTGGCACGCAGTAGGCTCTCAAGAAAGATCTCTGAGGCTGAGTTTTGTCTGTTCTAAATCTATCACATCAGTCACTGCCTCAGTGACTTTTGAGCCCTGAAGGAAAAAGATTGGACTCTTCAGAACAAATTTCTACCCACTGCCTTTCCTGCTCAAGAAAGGAACTAAATTATGGGGCCGGGAGGGGCTCGAAAAAAAGGCAGGCCTGGTGTGGAGGCCCTGAGGGTAGAGAGGAAAGTCCAGGTGAATGTCCAGGAGGCCCAGCCTGGACTCCACGGAGGGCCAGTCTTGGAGGGGAAGCCAACCCTACTCTGAAAGTAAGCACCTTGCTACTGTGCAGGGTCCAGGGCCTATGCAGGAGGAGAGAGGTCTGACCTGACCCCCGACCCCCGCCCTCTGCCAGGGCTGTTCACCTCTTGGCTGCCTCAGCTCAGATCAAGTGGCCACAGCCCAGGCTGGGTCAGCGAGGGAGCCCGCCCTCCCCTGACACCTCCTCAGGGCCTCCAGGTGCGGCCTCCCCAGGGCCGCCTTACCCTCTCGGGGCCCATCACTCCAGTAACCACCCACTCCAGACAGGTGAGAAACAGGAGGTACCTGGGAGCATCTCTGATAACCCCAAGAACCACCAGAATCTACACGTGACACTTCCTTGCCTCCACTCACAGAGAGACCTGCTAGGTGACACCAAAGTCTAGCAAGCTCGGTACCAGGACAACTATAAATGACACCTCCTGTGGCCAAGGGCTTTATCTGGGCTGGCCTTTCCCCATAATCCTGTCTGCCCACAAAAAAACTGAATCTCCCAGAGATTCAGCAGCCCAGCTGTGGCCACCCACCTGGTAAGGGACTCCAGGCTCCTACCCACACTAAGCTAGTGTGATGGTTTAAGAACACGGACTCTGCAGCCAGAGGCCCTGGGTTCAAATCCCTACTCCTCAGGTACGGTAAACGGTGCAGCCGCTGTGGAAAACAGCCTGGCAGTTCCTCCAAGTGTTAAACACAGAGTTACCATATGACCCAGCATTTTCACTCCTAGGGATCCACCCAAGGGAAATGACACTTGTATACAGATGTTCACAGCAGTGAGCTTGACAACAGCTAAAATGTGGAAACAATCCAAATGCCCATCAATGGATGAGTCAACAAAATGTGGTCTATCCATACAAAGGAATATCATTCTGTCAGAAAAAGGAGTGACGTACTGAAACACGCTACAACACAGATGAACATTGAAAACAGGATGCTCAGAGAAAGAAGCCAGTCACAAAGAACCATATATTGTATGATCCTATGTATATGAAATGTCCAGAATAAGCAAATCCCTAGAGACAGAAAGTAGACCATTGCTGCCAGGGGCTGCGGGAGTGACTGCTTCATGGGTATGGTTTCTTTCGGGGGTGATGGTGAATATGTTTTGGAATTAGACAGTGGTGATGGTTGCACAACTCTGTACATACAAGAAGCTACTGAGGGTAAACCTGAAGAGGGTAAACTGTATGGTATGTGCATTATATCTCAATAAAGCTGTTATTAAAAAAAAAAACAACCTACTCTTCACTTGTTGGTTTTGTGATCTTGGAGAAGGTCCTGAACCATCCATGCCTCAGTTTCCCCATCTATAAAATGGGGCCAGTAATTGTACCTACGTGATAAGGGTCACTGAGGATGAAATGAGTTATCACAGGACGTGTTCAGAGCAGTGGTCTCACTGGCTGCTAGCTCTTTCCCTCCGTCTGACTCTGCCACCCACGCTGCCCTGGCTCCCTGCCATCCACTTGCCACGCTGCTCTTTGGTTCCGTGCACTCGCCAGGCTCCCACGTTTTTTCCTCTCTCCCCAAATTTTCATAAAACATCAGATCCAATTTAACATCTTAATCATTTTAAAGTGTCCAGTTCGGTAGTAAGTACATTCACGTTGTGTAACTGATCTCAAGAACCCTGCATCTTGCACAACTGAAACCCTATACCCACTGAATAACAACACCCACCCCTGCCCCCACCAGCTCCTGGCACCCACTGCTCGACTCTCGGTCTCTATGAATCTGACTGCTCTAGGGGCCTCATGTAAGTGGAATCACACAGTATTTGTCTTTTTGTGATTAGCTTATTTCACTTGGCATAATGTCCTCAAGGCTCATCCATGTCGTCAGAATTTCCTTCCTTTTTAAGGCTGAATGATATTCCATTGTGTGCATATACTGCATTTTGCTTATCCGTTCATCTGTCAAAGGACACGTGGGTTGCTTCCACCTTTTGGCTACTGTGAATGCTGCTGCTATGAATATTGGTGGGCAGATAAGACCCCCCAAGCTTTTAAGCTTAGATCTCAGAGGCTGAAGTGTGTCCAATATATTATATTTGAGGCAAGGAAGAGCGTAAGGCACCCAGAGGTGAGCTTTCCCTTAGAAGCTGTAATTTAACACACTCACAACAAACTGAGTGGCTAAAGGTTTGGGTGAACTGGCAGCTGGGGGGGTGGATCTCGGCAGATCTGTCTACTGGTACCCAGGTATAGCTGACTGCTCCAGCACTGGCGAGATGAGGCTGGTTTATTCAGGACTAGATCCTAGGCCCAGAGGTCAGTTAGAAGGAAAAAACTAGCCAGTGTGTGCAGGCTCAGTCCTTTGCAACAGAAGATGGGTCACTGCAAAAGAACACTGGTCCTGAGGCCTGGACATGCACCTGGGGTGAGAACAGAGGGGGAACAGCCCTCCCAATCTACACCCTGAGGCACAGGTGATCCCAGAAAGGCACTCACCTAGCCCCAGGGTGGCTTCGAGGTGACTCCAAGAAGAGTCTGTGTTAGGTCTCTGGACTTGTGAGGGCCGTCTGGCTGGACGATCACACGTTCTGGTTTGCCCTGCTGTCCAGGGTAATTATTTTTAGTGCTCCCTGTTATTCTCAGAAGTGTCCCCACTCAGATGATAAATTACATAGTCACTGTATCAGTTATCTGCTGCATAACAAATTACCTAAAAAACTTAGTTGCTTGAAACAACAGCCAACTTTGATCTCTCTTACAGTTCCTATGGGCTGGGAATTTAGGCATGTCTCCTCTGGGCACTTCTGGCTGAGGGTCTCTTATAAGGTCGCAGTTCAGAAGCTGGCTGGGGTTGTGGTCACTGGAAGGCATGCCTGGGGCAGAAGGACCTGTTGTCAAGGTGACTCACTTATAAGCTGGTTGCTGGTGGGAGGCCTCAGTTCCACTCCACTGTGGGCCTCTCCGCAGGGGTGCTTGAGTGTCCTTCCAACATGGCAGCTGGCTTCCCACAGAGCAAGAGAGAGACGGAGCAAAGCAGTGCCAGGCAGAAGCCAACCTTTCATGCCCCAGCCTCAGAGGCCTCGCAGCATTCCTTCTGCCATCTTCCGGTCCTTAGAAGAAAGGCACTAATCCAGACCCCACACTTAAAGGCAAAGGAGCTCTAGCTTTTGAAGGGAAGAATGTCCAAGAATCTGGGATATTTAAAAACTATCACGCTTACTATAAAAATAGGGCATGTGTGGCATAGAGATGGGGCAATGCCAGAGAGGACAGAAGAAGTCAGACTAAGGAATATTCATAATGCCAGATAAGGGGAGTAAACCAGGCCCAGGGGGCAGTCTGAGAAGGTTTTTGAGCAAGGCAGAGACACGGTCAGGGATTCAGAGGGAAGCAAGCTCCGGTGGGGCCACAGGGCCTCCCCCTGGCCCTCGCAGTACCAGCTGTTCCCTGCTCCTGGGCCTTCGGGCCTCTCACCTTTCACAGAGAACACACCCTCTTCTCCCCAGACAGAAGCTCCTTTTGTGTCTCCCCCTGCACATAGCAAGGGCATGCTGCAGGGTTTCTACATGAATAAAACATGCCAATTTGCACCCCAAGCTGTGGTCACACTGGCCACAAGTTGCAGCATGTGCTCTGCATACACCTGTCTCTTTCCAGCCTGTTGGCCTTTGCTCCTGCGGTTCTTCCTGTCCAGAGGGCTCTGGCCACGCTAACCATTTGCACTGCCCTGGAGGCAGACAGGACTGGTGGGGATGCTATTTGGATAATTCAGGGGAGAGATGTGAAGGACTGGCCATGGCAAAGGCCATGGGCCCAGGTGAAGAGGGTGGACCACACTGAGCAGCTGGGTATGGGACAGGCCAGGGACAATCCTGTGCTTCCCATACCTGGTGCTTGGGAGCCGGGGCTGAGCAAGCACCTTCCTCTGCGACAGCAACAGGCCACGGCTGCCCTAGGAGGGCATGGGAAATGCCCACTCTGATATCCCCACCTGCACCCCTCCTCTGATCCATCTGTGCCCACCCACTCCTGCTCCCTGCCTGGTCTGTCTTCCTTTATCCCCAGCACCTCCACCTCCTGATGTTTTCCCATTCCACCCAGACTCAGCTCACACTGTCGCCTCCTCTAGGAAGCCTTACTTGCTTACAGCTCTGGGGTGCTATGGCATTTTCACAGCCCCTTTTGGAGGCCCTAAATGATTAGTTTCCTTGGCTAGGTTCCTGGAGGGCAGTGACAGAATCTCCACTTCCTAGAATCAGTATGATCGTGCGTGTGCAAGGAGCCTTAAAAAGTCTCCTCACCCTAGGCTTTTCAAACTGCCTCCACAGACTCAGCAGCCAGCTTCAACAGGGCGTTTTCTCTCTCAGCTGTTACTAGAGTTTGCAGTGGACCAGGCTCCATTCAAAGTGCCTGTCATGGTTTGTCTAAGTCCTCAACACAACCTAGGCAGTGGGCACGATCACTGTTTAGAAACTGAGCACACAGAGGGGTCAAGCACCTTGTCTAACATGCTGCCGCCAGGACGTAGGGGTGCTGGGATTCCACTCCAGTCCAGAGTCGCAGGCGCTAACTCCCCTGCCAGCCTGCCTGTCCCTAATGCGATCAAGCAGTGGCCTGGCCTCTGGCACTCAGGAAAACAGTGGACTCTGGAAGGACTTTTTGCAATTTTGAGCTTTTCTCCTGTAAATGCCTAAAGTCTCTAGTGCTCATGATAGCATGTTGGCAAGATTTCCCAGAGGCAGCACCGTGGATGAACGATTGCAGGCCAAACCATACCCAAGACTTGCAGATGGTGAATCCAGTCCAGGTGGACAGGGTGGGTTTCTGGGAGCACGTGCTTACTGCCTATTACTTAAGTGTCTTTTTTTTTTTTTTCCTTTTTGCCAATCAAATGAGATGGACTTTCTAGATACAAGCATTTCATGGGCAAAAAAAGAGGGTGCTGCAGCTTCCTGCCATCTGAACTTGCATTTAAGGACAATGATCTTGCCCTCATCCCTGTTTCATTGCTATGGCCTCTCAGAGACACCTCTGCTAAGTGGCCCCTGGGAGGGGGTGTCCAAACCAGTATGATTTTAGACCTGGCCAGGTGGACAGGTCTATGCCAGACTTCCCGGGTTCAAATCCCAGCTCTGCCACTTCTGTGTGTCCTTAGGCGCTCAAGTTCCTCGGTGTCCTCATCTGTAAGATGGGGGCAAGATGGGGGCACCATCTAGCTCCAACTTTAGAGGGTGGTAGTGAGGATTAAATGAACAGATGTATGGTGCCTGGAATAGTGCCTGGAATGTAGTAAATGCCTTATAAGTGTCAGCTATTATCCTTGTCATTCTTTTTTTTTCAAACATGTATACATGTATTAATTATTCCCACTTTCACAGAAAGCAAATTGGAAAGTCCCAGGGGGCCCCACTTCCCAGTGGACAGGAGCCCCAAGGCAGCCGGCCTCAGCTGCATTGGTGGATCCTGATTGGTCCGTGATGGTCTCATTTCCTGTGTCAGTGATTGGTGGAGGCATGCTCATGAGACCCAGTTCTGACCAGTGAGATGAGGAAGTCTGCATATGAGGTGTGGGTGTATTCCTGGAAAGGCTTTCTCAGAGACAGCCTGGAGGCAACTGCCTTTTCCATCCTCTGGGTCCTCCACCATGCCTTCCTGCAACTGCCCATAATGCCTGGAGCTACCCCAGCCATTCTACAGCCTCAAAGAGAAAGACTGGGTCCTTGATGACATCATCAAGCCCTTAAATCACCAACCCTCGAGCAGCCTGACTTATAATCTCTTATCTCGCAAAGTTCACACTTCTTACTGTTTGGGCCAACTTATTTGCAGCCCAAAGGATCTTGCTGATATTCCATGGCTGGTCATGTTACATCTTCTTGAGATTAAGCCCATCATAACAGAGAAAGGGTCTGAGCTCAGCTGTGCACTCAGGGAAGACTTCCTGGAGGAGGTGAGGCTAAAATGGAACCTAAAAGAATGAGGTGGACAAAGTGGGTAGAGCAAGGAGTGACATTCCAGGCAGACAGAACAAAGGCCTGAGATTGGAGACACTACAGGGCGTATGTGTGTGTGTCTGTGTGTATCTGTGTGCATACATGGAAGAAATAACCTGTGAGACTGGAGCAGTGTAGTGGGCTGTAGCACGCCCTCAGTCAGGTACAGAACTGCAGGTTATCATGGGCTGAAGGGAAGCTCTATGACAGCCTTGATTCTGCTCACCCAAGGTCTTGCACTCCAGCGTTGTGCCTAGAATAATTGTACTCAGCCTGGCTTCTGTGCCCTATTCCAGTCATATCCAGATGCTGCCCTGAGAGTTGGGGCAGGGGGACTGGGCCTTGCTTCTCCAGGTGTGATTCTGCCTGCCAAGCCTCTTCCAGCCCCCAAGGCACTCATAAGAGACTCTGGCTGAAATCTGGGTCACTCTACACGAGTCAGACATCCATCAAATAGGCAGTTACTAAGTGCCTACAAAGCAGTGTGCTAAGCACAGTGGAGAAAGGACCTGGTTTAAATCCCAGTTCTGTTTTTTCCCAGCTGTGTGACCTTGAGCAAGCCACTTTACTTTTCCAAATCCAGTGTCTTCACCTCTTTGGAATAGATGGTGAAATCAATGGCAGCTCTGTTATCTCGGATACTTGGGGGGTGGGGGGTGGCGGCGGGGAAGCAGTGGATAAAAAGATGCACAAAAAGCTTCCTGAGAGTAAGGGTTATAATCGAGGTGATAGGAGAATAAGACAAGCAAAGGATACACTGTTATGGATGAAAGTTGAGAAGCGATGAAAGTTAAGGGGAGGAAGTAGAAAGTCTAGATGGGAGGTGATGAGGGACAAGCATTCCTGGCAGAAGATAAGGCCCACAGAGGCAGGGCGGAAGGGATGTGGAAAGCCTACAGGTTCCATCCTTTGCCCCTGAAGCTTTAGAACAGTATGCTGCAAATACAGGGCTGGACATAACTGTTGAATATGGGTGTCTCTGGAACCTCTAATAGCAAATCTCTGAGTCTGAGCCAAAAAGATGCTGATTCAGATCCTAGTTCTACCACTTACAGTGTGACCTTGAATGAGTCACTCAATCTTTGAGACTCAGATTCCTTCACTGCAAAGCAGGTGTAAAATCTAATTCACAGGGTTGTACCATGCACAGGATCCCGGGCCAGGATCTAGCTAATTCCTATTTTTTTTAAAGCCCGAAGATGTAGTGCCACCTCCTGCAGGAAGCCTTCTAGGCTCCCCCAGGCAGTCCCCCAGATCCTTTTTCTACCCTTTAGACATTCTCTTTCCTGCTGTATTGTGATCACCTCATCCTTCTCTCCCATCAGGCTCTGGGCTTTGAAGAAGGAGAGGTAGGGTATCTCAGCATCCCTTGAACCCAGCTGCACCCCTATACGGAGTAGGTATCTACCAATGCCACATCCTTCCCCAAGCCTCCACCCAGGTAGGCATAAGAGGGAGGAAGTGACTGAGTCTGCTGGGGGTGGAGGGAATGGAGGTTCAGGAAAGTTTTGGGTGATAGCACTAGATCTTGAGGGTTGAAAAGGAATTTACTGGTGGTGGGTGGGTGGGAAGGAGGTTCCAGGAAGAGATGAAAGTATTAAAGCAGGGAGGTGTAAAGGAAAGCAAATTGTGGGTCACAGAGTATTTGCCAGAGTGACTGAAGATGAGGACTCTGGAACCAGATCCCAAAACGTCTCAAATGCCATGGCAAGGATTGGCTCTTCCAGGGAGGGGTCGGAAACTTGTAAACAGGCAGCACAGTGACCAAAACGACAGGGTTATGGGCCACCACTTGGGGGCACGTACTGATGGAACAATCAAAAAGGACCAAAAGTTCTACATGGATGACCGATCACTGAAAATCACTTAAATAATATATCCACACCCCATCACCGTTCCACTTCCAATAAAGCCAGTTTCCACAGTCATTCCCTGCTACACACACAGCAGCCCTGTGAAACTGAGCGGGCCAAGTGGTGCTGTCTCCATTACAGATGGACAAAGTGAGAGCCAGAGGAGGAGAGGGATCTTGCCACAGTCACACAGGCAATGAAGGGGTTGGTCACAACCGAAGTCAGTGTCCTGGCCCAAAGTGCTGGGGAGGCAGGCCTTTGGCCATTTGACAAATATGCTCAGCACCTTTGAGAGCCAGACCCTGGAGACATAGAGGTGACCTTTGACCTCTGTGTCATCTTGAGACTGGACTGGTCGGTCACCTGGGCCTCAGACCAGCTGCCTCTTGCAGGAGAGGGAGAAGCGGGGCCCACGGAGGAGTGGGGTTTCCATGGTCAGACCGGTCAGCAGGGGCTGACCCCCCAGAAATTCCTACCTATGAGTCCCCTAAACTGGACCCTGGGGTGGGGGCTGAAAGAGGGCCAGTCCCTTCACAAAGAGAAAGGGGCAGAGGGAGTGCCCCTTTGCTGCCTTTCTAAGAAGCCCCCAAGTGCACCCTCCTTCTAGCACCCAGGCCCCGCAGAGCGACAGCCTGAGTCATCATCCTGGTCGGCGGTTTGAATGGTAGCTGAGAAACCAGCCAGGGGGCTGCCGGGGGCTGCCGGCCAAGGGTTGGAAAAACAAGGCCGTTTTCTCTTACCACCAGCCTGGGAATCTCAAGACAGGCTTGGGGGTGGGGAGCAGAGTGCAGGAAGATGCAGGATGGGTGGGTGTCAGCAGCCAGAGGGGGTTGGGGGGGGCAAGGAGGAGGGGAAGGTTCAGGATCTGAGCTGCTGGCTTTTGTTTTCAAATGACCTGTTTAATAATTACCTTTGCAATCAAAGGAGCCCTGGCCCTGAGAAGGTGAGGATCTCAACCCTCCATACCCCACCGAGCAGCCGGAGAAGAAAGTAAACAAGATGCCACTAGCTCTTACTATATCTCGCAAACAATGGCGGGACTGAGCTGCCCTCTCAGATACACACATCAAAGTGAGATTTCCAGGCAAGAACTTTAACAGGCAGATAAGAGGCTCTGAATGAATTATTTCCTCACATCCCCGGAGCTCCCTGAGCTCAGCGCCCAAGGGGGCACCCTAGGGGCCCATCATTTTAACGTTAACCTTGACCTGTACTTTATTCATTCATTTTGCAAAGGAGGAACACCTCTGCCTCAACCCGCGGAAGACCCAACCAGCAACAACTTCATCCCTTTAAACAGTCACAATGGTGGACAAACAAGGAATTTAAGTTACAGCGGCTAGCTCACACTCACACTCCACTGGTCTCCCGCTCCTTAAAAACAAACAAATAAAACACCCTAATCCAAGTACCCACTCGGGACTAACAAAATCAGACCCTGACCTGGCATTGGGAAAAATCCAACTTGGTTTTTTTTTCTCCAACCTCCCAAGGCCTTCAACTATTTTTCCCCCTGCAGCATCCAAGCCCAGCCTCAAGGCAGAGCCATAAACACGCCTGCTCCTCCCCCTTTCACGGTTCGGCAAAACACCCCCCCTCCACCTTCCCGGACCCCGAAGAGAAAGAACCACAGCGACCCTCACCCGCAGCCCCCTCTTCTGCCCTCCCCCAGCCTCCCGCGCCGTCTGCAATCCTCGCAGGCACCTTCAGATAAACACCCACTAATGATTTTATGATTTTCTGCTCTGGGTAGCCGCGCTCAGCAGAATCCCTTCCCCCGCCCTTGCGACGGGGGCCGGCCCAACCGAGGGATTGGGGGATGGGGGGCGTTAGTTTGTTTTTTACACTGCCGCGTCCCCACACCTGTTTTTCATTCATTCATTCGTTCGTTCATTCATTCATTCACGGATTCATTACAGCTGCCTCCCCGGTCCTCTGGATCTCGGGGAGGGAATGGGAGGGGGCTGAGATGGGGAGACAGCGGCAGGGGTGCATCTTGGTGGGGGGGTCGGGGTGAAAGGACCCTGTTGGAGGGCAGATTGGGTGGCTTTGTCAAACACAAGGCGAGCGGTGGGGCGGGGGCGCTCCCCGGGGCTCGAAGTTGTTTTCCGAGCCGCGGCGGCGAGGACAGCCGCCCGGGTGCGCCTCTTTGTCTCTCCCCGGCCGGCGCCGCGTCCCCGCGCGCTCACCTGGTCTTGGAGGACAGGAAGGCAAGTTTGATCAGGCCGTAGGTGAAGAGCGGGATACTCTCCTTGGCGACGCTGGCAACTTGCAGCCGGTGCTCCAAGATGTGGAGTTCCATCGTCCGCCCGCGCTCCACGGCGGCTCATCCGCGGGGGGCGAGCCGCGGCCCCCGCCCCCTGCGCGCCCAGCCGGCACCGAGCGCCGCGGGCAGCCGGCCCGGGGACCGGGGCCTCGGAGCCGGGCAGGCCGGGGCGGACAAAGAGGAGGCCCGCCAAGCCGCGAGGGGCCGCGGGCGGCGGGTGGCGGGCGGGCGGGCGGCGGCGGGCGAGGGCGGCAGCGCTGGCGGAGCAGCGGCGCGCGGCGCCCGGCGCGGAGAGCAGCTGGTGTTCGCTGTAACAAACAACTTGCCACTCAAACGCAGGCCCGCTGGGCATGCGCGGCCGCCGCGGGGCGTGCCGGGACTTGTAGTCGCGCCGCCCAGGCGCAGCCGGCTGCTGATGTCAGGGGCCGGCCGGGTGAGGAGAAAGTGCGCGAGCGCGCCCCCCTCCACCCGACCCTGGGCCACCTGAGAGGCGGAGGACAGAAACGGGGGCCTTGCGAGTCAGCCTGAACCTGGGTGCAAGCTCTGTTACTCAGAGCTCGGGACTAGGCGCTTTTGGGTGCAAAGCGAGTGGCCCAAACAACTCCCGCGCCGGAGGAGGCCCCAGTCTGGGAGGGGGAGATTTGGAGAGACCGGTAATTACAGTGCAGAGAAGCAACACAGAGAGAGGTGCTGGGGACAGAGATGGAGCCGGGGGATCTCAGAGGGTTTCCTGGAGGAGGGGACATCCAGGCTGGGTTCTGAAGGATGAATGGGAGCTTGCAGAGGAGGGGGAGGGGGCGCGCGGGGAAGGAGGCGGGTGGCCTTCCAGGCAGAAGGAACAGCGTGTCCAAAGGCACAGAAGCGTGAAAGCCCGCACGGGGCTGTGTTTGGCTTTGCTGGAGCGGAAAATGTGAGGGACGAGAGGCAAGAGATAAGGCAGGCGCAGTCACCAGGAGTCCAGTCGAGAGGGTCATGTGTGCAGAGCTAATGAGGTGGCCGTTTATCATGTGGGAGAGAGGGTGATGGGGACTGGGAAGACCGAATTAGTGAGAAGTCTAACATACACCGAAGGGCTTCCCACCCTAGGCCAGTGCAGTGTGCCCGTGACTGTGTCTTGCGATGATTTCCCCTTAATGGCTGACAGGTTTTGAAATTTTCTAGGTTAAAGTTACTGGTGCTTTGCTCTTTAGCAGAGTAATTTGGGGACGTGATGGATCAGGTTTACCTGCTGGGGCCGTCTGGGAACTTTCTTTTTGAGGAAGATTCTGGCCATACTCTCCCACATTCCTCTCTCAGCCCTCTGTTAGGTAGGAACAGGCTTCCTCGTTTCCACAAAGGAGCTGAATCCTGCAGTTCTGGGAGCTCTTGAAGCGTGCTGAGCCCCTTCCCACTTTACTTTCACTAAAGAATTTATCACCATCTAATAAAGAATATAATTTCTTATTTGCTTGTCTGTCTCCCTCTTCTAGAATCTCAGCTTCATGAAAGCAGTGATTTTTGTCTGCTCTCCGCTGTCTTCCCAGTGCCTGAAATGTGGCTGGCAGGTGAGAGTCATGCATTCAATATTTATGGAATGCATAAATGCATACATCTATTCCTTTAGCATCTAGAGCTCTAGAAGGCCCAAACAAAAATGCATCCAGGGTCCAGGCAAGTGTGAAGATGTGTGAAGCATTGGGTATCAGACATTTGGAAGTATGTAGGAGAAAGGAGGCCAGCCTGAAGGCATAAAATTCATTTTTTTGCAAAAACAACCAGGGGGAGGGTATGGCTCAGTGATGGTAGAGCAGATGCTTAGCTAATGCACGAGGTCCTGGGTTCAATCCCCAGTACCTACCTCCATTAAATAAATTTAAAAAAAAAAAAAAAAACACAACAACAACCAACAGGTGAAACCAAATAAACACAGCTAAAGGCAGGATTTGGTCAGTTTTCTGACTTCTGCTCTGGATGGCCTAAGTTAGTATTTTTTAATCTGCAGGCCATGACTCATGAGTGGGTGGGAGGTGAAATCAATTTAGCAAGGCATGACTAGCATTAAAAAATAAATACAATTGAATAGAAAGGGACACAGAGCTTTGGACCTAGTAGGTTACTATTATCTTTTCTATGTTTCAGGAAACTTTTTTTTGGCCACTTGTGTACGTGTGTGCACGCAGGCATGTGTGTGCATCTGTGAGCATGCATGCACTGGATCTCGATGCAAAGGTATTTCTTTCTGTGCGCCTTGGTCAAAACATTTGCAAACACAGGGCTTTCTCGTTAATCAAGCCAGACTGTTGTAAAGTTTGCAAATTTAGACCATGTTTGTTAGATTTACAGAATTGTTTTCACTGAGCTGTATTTGGTGCTTAAGATTTTTGTGACATTGACTCCTGAAGTAAATGTGGGGATGTTGAAGAAATTGCCCTCTGTGTTGCCAAATCCAGAGGATAGTTTCAGGTTGGGGCTAGGGTGAGACATTCATTCCCAAGGTCACGCAAGTCCTGGCTTGGCATGTTCTTGTGGAATTCACTCATTTCTTGATTCCTTAGCATTGCGTTCTTCTGGGCCTTTCCTGGTTCTTCCGGTTTTCTATCTTTGGTTTCTTTTCTGCGCAACCCTAAAATGAGTAGAGGTGTATTTTTACAGAAATAGCTGCCAGCGAATCATGCCTCGTGGTAAGGCATCCAACACTGACTTTGGGTTTGTCTGTGTGACTTTCTTTGCCCAGTGAGGTCTTAGCTTGGTAGCAAATGTGCTTGGTAAGTCCTGTGCATAGATTCCACATATAAGTGATATCATACATTTGATTTCTCTCTTTGACTTACTTCGCTTAATATGATAATCCCTAGATCCATCCATATTGCTGCAAATGGCACTATTTCATTCTTTTTTTTATAGCTTAATAATACTCCATTGTATATATACATCACCTTTTCTCACATTATGGGTGGACTCAGTCTCTGGCTTCTAATGTGTATATACACCACATCTTCTTTATCCACTCATCTGTCAATGGGCATTTAGGTTGCTTCCATGTCTTAGCTATTGTAGTCCTTTGTATTGAGACTTGCCCACTTAGGATGCTGCCCTGAGGCCATCACACTATAAAGAAGCCCAAATGAAAGGCCACATGGAAAGAGAGACCCAAGTGTTCCAGCTGTTCTAGCTGAGCCCAGCCTCTTGTCAACAGCTGGCATCAATCAGACATGTGAGTGAGATGATATTGGACCTTCTAGCTCACTGTCTGGATGAATCTGGCCACATGAATAAGACAGGTGAAATCAGGACGACTACCCAACCAACCTACAGAAAAATAATAAATACAGCTGACCTTTGAACAACAGGTTTAAACTGCTGAGTCCACTTATATGCCGATTTTTTCTGACAGTGAATAATGCAGTGCTATGTGATCCATGGTTGGTTGAATCCGTGGATGCAGAGCCGTGGATATGGAGGACCCACGTATACAGAGGGCCAATTATAAATTATAAGTAGATGTTCAACTGCACAGAGGGCCACAATTCCTAATCCCCGCCTTATTCAAGGTTCAGCTGCAGTTGTTTTAGCCACTAATATTTGGAATGGTTTTATTATGTAGAAATAGATGGCTAATGCTTTCCCTCAACCGTCATCTTCTCTCACATTGTGGGTGGACTCAGTCTCTGGCTTCTAATATGTTGATGGCCCCCCAAATTGACAGTTTCCACTCAGAACATGTCCACAGGGCCCAGATTCACATATCTAATTTCCTAGCAATTGGTTACTTCTACCTGAATGTTCACAGGCTTGGGCCAAACTGACCTGTTCAAACCTTACCTCATTTTCTAACCCACCCCAGACCTTCTCTTCCTCCTGTAATTCCTATCTTGGCTAATGACATCATCGCCAGTCCCTAAAGTTCCCAGCCTGTTAGGGCGTGTTGTATTTTCCAAGATGGCCACAACGAGATCTTCCATCCGGCATGCTCTTCTCGCAACTCGACATTGATCACCGTCTCATTAGGAGGTGGGCCAGTGTTTTCTCCTCTTGAATCTGAGTAGGCCTGCAACTCCAGAGGAAATGACACCAGTGACTTCTGAAACTAGGTCATACCTGGTGATCCTGTTTCCACCTGGTCCTCTTGGGACGCTCACTCTCTAAACCCATCTGCCATTCTGTGAGGAAGTGTGGACCACATGGACAGATCACAAGTGAGCATTTGTATTGGTAGGGCTGTGTAACAGAGTAACACAGACTGGGGCACTTAAACAACAGAAATTTGTTGTCTCACAATTCCAGGGGCTAGAAGTTCAAGATCAAGGTGTTGGCAGGGTTGGTTTCTTCTGAAGCCTCTCTCCTTGGCTTGTAGATGGCCGCCTTCTCCCTGTGGCTTCACATGGTCCTTCCTCTGTATATGTATCTGTGTCCTAATCTCTTCTTCTTATAAGGACACCAGTCAAATTGATTAGGACCTACCCTAATGACCTTGTTTTAACTTAATACCTCTTTAAAGACTCTATCTCCAAATACAGTCGTATTTTGAGGTACTAGGGGTTAGGACACAATTTGAATATGAGTTTTGGAGGAGGGGACACAATTTGGCGCATGGCAGTATGACAGCCAATAGCTCCAGCTGAAGTTCCAGCTGATAGTATCACCACCAGATATAGTAAGAAAGCTTCTTGACACAAACACACGCGAGACCTTGAGCAAGAATCTCTCTGCTGAGCCCAGTCAGCATCTAGATCCATGAGAGATAATAATAAAAGTTATTGTTGTTCTAAGCCACTACATTTAAGCATCAATAGATTACTGGAACATCCTAGAATCAACCTGGTTGGTGGTGTTGATGAGGGGGTGGGGACAGATGGAGTTGACCAGGGAATTATCCTTGATTGATACCTCTTGCTTCCTGCCCCTACCCCCTCCCAATATCTAATCAATCACCAAGTCTGAATGATTTTATATTCTGCACACCCCAGTCCTCTCTCTCCACCTTGACCACCATGTTCCCACCTCCGGACACAACTTCCCTGTCCTAGATGGTTGCAGTGGCCTCATAATGTCCATTCCTTCCTCGTTGTGTTGCCAGGGTAGCTGTTCTATGCTGTGTCCCTATCCCACTATCTAACTCCTTTAGGGGCCACAAGCAAACCACATCCCTCTTAAGAAAACCCGGATCCTCCATAGTTGGTCTTATGTGAAGGGAAAGAGGCCCCTGGCTCCTACACCCAGCCTCTCCAATATGGTAGCCATTGGCCAAACATGATTGTTGACCACTTGAAATGGAGCTAGTGCCACGAGAAACTGAAGCTTTAATTGTACTTCATTTTAATTAATTTAAAATTAAAAACTGATATTCGATTCAGTCACTGGAAAACATTCAAATATGCTTGGAAGAGGCTGCCCAACTGTCCTGATTTTCCTGGGACTGAGCTTTTCAGGATGTGGGACTTCGAGTTTTAAAACCAGTGTGTAAGTAAACCAGGATGAGTTGGTGACAGTACTTTGAAACAATTTGGTTATGGAAATCTATGAAATCCAAGTATAGATGGATTGAGTCTTGTGGATGAGAATTATGCATCTGACTGGAGATAAGCCATAAATGTCAAATACACCCTGGCTTTCAATGACTTGGTATGGAAAAAAAATGTAAAATATCTCATTAATAATTTCTTATACTGATCACATGTTGAAATAATAATATTTTCGATAATGGGTTAAATAGAATATATTATTAAAATTAAGTCCATCTATTTCTTTTTTACTTTTTAAACTTTAACGTCATGTATGGCTTGCATTGTATTTTTATTGGGCAGCATTGCCCTAGAGCAATGGTTCTTAAACTGTGGTTGGTGTCAGAATCACCAGGGCACTTGGTAAAGATACTACCCAGGCCCAGGCCCTGGCCCTGTTCTGCTTTGAGGAGCTTGGACCTCTGTTCTTTATCAGCTCTCCAGGCCTCAGTCACCCTGCTGTGGCAGGGTGGGATGTGGGAATGTAGATGCCAGAAGCCCCTTATTCTTAAGTCTGGAGTCTCTGGACCCAAGAAAGCAATGCCCAAGGACAGGCAGAACTTTTCACTTTCACAGCTATGGCCTATCATGGGCTTTACCAGCATGGGCTGCTCAGATGGGGTAGGAGTGGGAAAAAGAAGAGAGAGAGGGGAGGGTCAGGAGAACTAAGGGGCATCTTTATTTGGGGCTCAGGTTCTTTCTGGATCCTTCCGTAGTCACTAGATGAGCTGACCTTGAACTTCCTTCTCTGGGCTTGATAAACACTGAAGGCCATGGGGAGTCATTGAAGATTCTTGAGCAGGGGAGGAGCCTGTTGAAATGGATGCCTTGTTGGCTTATTCTGAGGAAGCCCAGGCCTTAGCCACCTCCCTTTCCTACACTTTTCCACAGGACTGCAGGAAGAAGAGATTTCTCTGATTCTCTGCTAGACATGCTTCTCCCACATGCTTGCCTACACCCCAACACAGGAAAAGATGGTCCCCAAAGTGCATTGGACTGAATTAACATAAACTATCATAGCTTAATCCCCATCAGTCATTATCCTGATCTCAGGCACAGGCTCTTCCTTCCTTGGTGCTCTCAGGCCTGCCCAGCCTTCCCAGGGGCCCCAGACACCAAGTACCAGCCTCTCTGCTGCAAATCCACACTTAGAGACACGAAGCATCACTTGGCCTCACCAAGGTAGAGAGTGTGGGGTATGGGAAACCAAACAACCAACCAACCAACCAACCAACCAACACTTCATCCTAGAGGACCAGGCCTAGTCTGAATTTGGCCTCTATCCCCTTCTGGGCTGTGCAAGTTTCATCTTTCTCTGCTTTGATTTCCTTATCTGTAAAATGAGCATAATGGTGCCTCTCTCATAGGATGTGCTTGTGTGCATGTGTGCATGGGGATTAAATGAAAGAGTGCCTTTGGGAGAGCATCCAGTGTTGTTCCTGGCACTCGGTAGATGCTCAGTAGCTGCTCAGTAAATGTTTGTTGAGTGAATGAGTGAATGCTTAGATGGGCAGCTCTTTGGCAGTCTGGCCCAAAGGTCAGGCTCCCTCTGTGGCTTCTACTTTACTTCTTCCTGACTTGAGGCTCCCTCAGTGAAGGAGGAAAGGAAAGAAGGGGGTGTGTCTAGGGCTTCTCCTTGCTGTCTGTGCATTGCATCAGATTCTCTGGAGAGCCAGGGATTCATATGCCTATTTTATAGATGGGGAGACTGAGGCTGGGAGCTGGTCAGGAGGAGGGAAGCCTATGGGCACAGCTTTTCTTGGGTCTCCCAAGGCCTGCAGCAGGGCCGGGCACTTGGTGCTACTTAAGGAACACTGGTTGACTCAGTGAGTGATTGTTAGGTACCATGGTGACAGCAGGAGCTCCGTTCTTTCTCTTGTGCCATCCTTGGGCAGGGCTGGGGCAGGACAGGAGGCCACTGAGTCTTTCTGTCTTCTCTCTCTCTCTGTTTTGGATCATTTCCTTCCATACTTTTTTCCTGCCTCCCCCACCCCTTCCTATATATTTCTCAACCTGTGCCCTTTCAGCATTTTTTTTTTCTTTTTCTTTTTCCTTTTTTGTCATTATCTGTGACTGAGGACCGGACTGCATGTTGACATGGTGGATGATAGAGGCTGAGAGGCTTCCACACCCTGCTAATCACACCCCAGTGCCTCAGTTTCCTCATCTGTAAACTGGGGGTGTTTTAAGAACTCAAGGTGGTGTGTGTAGGTGCTGAGTCCAGGCCTGGCCAAGGGGAAGAGCCCAGTGGGTGTGAATTGTTGCTGTTGTTCTTACCTGTGTCCAAGGCTGGCCCCTCTGCAGCTTTTTAATATTCTGGAAACTGACTCTGGAGGTGTGATTTGGGTTAAATTATGCGTCAGTTTCATGATCACTAAAATGCAAGTGTCTGGATGGCTGCTTCCCAGGAAGGTGGTGAGATGTTGGTCATTAAGTCATTGGGACAGGACAACCATAGCTGAGTCCTGTGGAACTAACACACAGCCTAATTTGGATTGTAAGCTCAAGGAGGGCAGGGCTGGGTGGTGTGTGGCCTTCCCTGGGATGGTGTCCATTCAAGTCTTGTGGAGTGACTCAGGATGCACGTGTGGTGACTGGCAAGTGGGGATATCCTGGGGTTCCTGGGTGACCGTAGAGCCAAAGCAGCCCCAGTGTTCCTTCTTGGCAGGTCATAGCAGAGGGAGTTAGACCCAGGACCTCCTTTTGGATATTGCAAAGGTGATTTGCTCCCTTGGGAAGGAATCTGGTCTCTTTAAAATCCTCTGTGAAGATGCAGAAACATCTGCAGTGGACACTGCTGGGGTTGCTCATGAGATATTAGCCACATCTCGGTGAAAAGAGCAATTTATCAGAGGACGTTCCTTCCAGCAACGGAGAACCTTTCAGAACTTGATTGCACTTAATTCACCAGCCTTTCCAAAGTGTTTTATTCCACTCTCAAATGAGATAATGAAGCCCTTTAATTTACTGTTCGGCTCCCAAACAGAGTGAGTGGGTCAGGCATTGTCCACACCTCAGGCCTGAGGAGATGGAAGTCTGGACCCAGGCGCAGGAGGCCGAGTGCACAGTCCTGTTGCCATGGCCTTCTCAGCCTGGAACTGCCCATCTCCTGGTGGGGGGTGGCGTGGAGTCCCAGGCAACCCAGGGTAAATCCCAACCTTGTAGCTTCCTTCCTGTGTATCCCCATGCAAATCTCTCTCTCGAAGCCTCAGTTTCATTATCTGTAGAATGGAGCTGGGTGATAACACTGTCACAGCAGGGTTGAGGTAAGGATGAAGGATGATATGGCTAAGAGGGCAGTGCCTGGCGCTGGGTAGATGGTCAATAAATGGCAGTGTCATTGGACAGTGAAGTTGAGCCCTGAGACCTCAGAGGAAATCGTACTTGCTACCGGTCCTGGGGGATGTTCACATTTATGACTCTGCCCTGGAATCACACCATCAGCACCAAATAAAACAGCCTTCAAGACCCTCACCCCTGCTCATCTGCCCACCCCATCCTGATCATTTCACTGGAGCTAGATCACTGAAATAGACAAATGGATGATGGATAGATGGCTGTAAAAACCCAGACATCGGCAGCATCAGAGCCCATCCCTGGGACATCCAGCCTCGCATTCAAACCTGGGAGCTCCTTGACATCACTCGCCCTGGTTCTCACCCTCTACTGGACATGCATATTCTAACACATACAGTGGTGCGAGCTTGGGTACCTCTAAGGGGCCCCATTAGATTTGTGTTCATTACAATACTTTCTCCTCAAAGCAGTGATATTGCTTGCTCTTAAAGTATCAGTATATTATGGGGGCAGGGGGAGGGTACAGCTCAGAGGTAGAATGTATTCTTAGCATGCACAAGGTCCTGGGTTCAATCCCCAGTACCTCCATTAGAAAAAATTAAAATAAATAAACCTAATTACCTTCCTCCAACCAAAAAAAAAAAAAAAAAAGAAAGAAAGAAAGAAAAAAGACCAAAAAAATCAGTATATTATAATTTCCTGAGGACAGAATGAAGCATCCTGAGAAAGGGATGTGTTTTCTAATTTGCCCAGAGGTCAGGACAGATGAGTAGCTTACCCTTCCTTCCCCCACTGCCCCAGTGGCCTTCTCCAGTGCAACCCCACACTCTCCTTATGGTAGGATTCTGGCATTTGTCCTCTGTTTCCTGCTCTGGCCTGGGGGGACCAGTCAGGACTTGGACTGTTGGCTTCATCTCAGGCTGGCTTCCTGACTTACTCTTGTCTCCTTGGTTCCTGACCCCAAGTTGGTTCCTGTTGACATCCCCTCCTCCCTTCACTCTGTACACATAGCTCTCTGCCCTGCCCCTCCTGCTCTGACCTTAGCCTCCTTCCTGATCATCCAGACTTACCCCGGTGTCTGTACTTGTGGTGGCTGGTAATGGCCCTTAAAGATATCCTAGTGCTAGTCCTTGGAACCTGCACATAGTACCTTATGTGGAAAAGGGGTCTCTGCAGATGTGATTAAATTAAGGCTCTTGAGATAGAGTAGCCTGGATTATCCAGGTAGGTCCAATGTTATCACAATATCTTTACAAGAGAGAGGCAGAGGGATAGTTGACACACAAAGAAGAGGAAAATGTGGCGTGACTGCAGAGGCGGAGATCAGAGTCATGTGGCCACAAGCCAAGGAATGCTGGCCACCATCAGATTCCAGCCACCGGGATTCTCCCCTAGAGCTTCTAAAGGGAGCACAGCCTTGATGGCACCTTGATTTCTACCCAGTAATACAGATTTTGGATTTCTGCCTTCCAGACCTGTGAGAGAATAAATCTTTGTTGTTTTCAGCTGCCAAATTGTGGTCATTTGTTACAGCAGCCACAGAAAACTGGACCAGTGTTCTTTCCTTCTTGCTCTCATGGGACCTCTTCACCTTTCAAAGTTGCTGCTGTTTATTTCCAGGAGCCCTAGCAGGTATCTCACTAGTGCTCAGGAACATTCGTCTGTCACATTGTATCGCCATTTTCCTCCTCCTGTGATTGGCTTTCAGGCTGGGATGGCTGCTCTCAAGCTTTTTGCTGTGGCCTCTACTCTTCAGAAGGCCTAGGACCTCTCCAGGTTGAAGGCTGGCTTGGCCACAGCCCAGGCCTCTGAGCCACCCCCATCACCCTAAAAGGGAGTTTCCTCTCCCCATTTGTCCCTCTAGGTTTGCTATCTGTGGTCACACAGCTCTGAAATGTGCCGTGTCAGCTCTCAGTATTGTGTAGATGTCTTAGGGACAGGGCTTGCCACACATTGTATTTTCAAAAAAAATGGTAACAACAGTGTCTCCCATCCCACATGGTCTTCATACAATGTGACTCTGACTCCTTCTCCTGGAATCTGGATGGATTTGTGACTATGGCAGAAGTAATACAGTGGGTCATAAAGAGTGATGTGGCTTCCACCGGTTTGCTTGGGATGGTTGCCCTGGGGACCTGGCCATCATTCTAGGAGGAAGCACAAACAGCACATGGAGAGGCCCACTTGGAAAGGAGCTGAGGGTCTCTGCCTGCAGCTTGCACCCACCCTCCAGCCATGTGAGTGCACCATCTTGAAAAGTGGATGTTCCAGCCTCAGTCAGCCACCCTAGCTGGTGCCGCCTAGAGCGGAGATTAGCTGTCCCCTCTGAGCCTTGCCCACGCTGTGGATTCCTGAACAGAATAAATGTTTGTTGTTGTTTGAAGCCACCAAGTTCGGCATGGTTTGTTTCACTGCAATAGACAACGGATTCCTCCAGTTTTCTCTTGTATTGTCGTCCCCTGGGACTCAGACCTGGCGCCATAGGGCTGAACCCAGGGTCAACCTAAAGGACTGATCTGGCTCCATCCACTTGGAAATTACATTTTTCTTCCCTCAGGTTGAGTCTCTTCCTGGGAAGCTCTTGGGTCCCTTTTGCCAACTGACCCATGGGGGCAACTTCCCTGGTCCTCTGGAATTGACTGGACATCCTGGAGGACCAGAGTTTAGCCAGGACAGCACCTTCCTTTCCTTCTTCTACCCCTAGTCACAATCTCAGTTATTTTATGAGGATGAACTGAGGCTCCGAGAGGTTGAATTGCTCTCCCAGGGAATATGGCTAGGGAGTGGAAGACCGATTTGGACCCATGTCTGTCTGGCTTTCCACTACCCTGGGGGCTGCTTCCTTGTGCTCTGTGCAGAGCCTGAGGCTCCAGAGGGGCGCCTTATTTCTCACTAAGGCCCTAAGCTACTTCATCATCCTCTCACAGACTCCCTTCCAAAAAAGATATACGGTCAAATGGCTAATAAGCATATGAAAAGGCATGCAACCTCATTAGTAGCAGGGACGTGCAAGTTAAAACCCCAAGTATACCCCTACTGTGATTGAATGCAAAGGTGCATTGCTCAGATCCCCTTCCATGGATCTGTGGCCCCACCAGCCGTTTTGGCCAACTTGGGCCATTCCAGCTTTACTGCTCCCTCTGGGGTCAGGGGAGGCTCACCTTCTCCCTCTGCTCGCACCTGTTTCCTTCCTGACCACAGGTGTTAATCTCAAGAACACTTCTTAATAAACATCCTGTTTGCTAAACTCCATCTCTGAGTCTGTTTCCTGGGGAACCTCACTGGTAGCAACCACACATCCACTAGAATGGCTGAAATATTTTGAAAAAAATTTATCCTGTATTTCACACTTCACAACATTATAAACTGGAAACAGACCTACACACAGATACACCAGTTGATTTTTGAAAAAGGTGCAAAGGCAATTCAATGGAGAAAGGATAATCATTTTAACAAATGGTGCTGGAACAACTGAACATCCATTAAAAAAAAAACTTGATTACTTATACCTCACAACTTATACAAAAATTAACTCAAAATGGATCACAGACCTAAAAGCAAAGCCTAAAATTAAAATACTGCCAGAAGGAAACATAGGAGAAAATCTTTGTGAGTTCAGGTTAGGCAAAATTTTCTTAGTTGTAGCTTCTATATCCATGAGCTGTAAAAGAAAAATAAGCTAAGTTAGGTTGCATCAAAATTAAAAACATCTGATTTTCAAAAGACATCCTTATGAAAACGGAAAGACAACCTACAGACTGGGAGAAAATATTTACCAAACACATGTGATAAAGAACTTGAATCCTGACTACAAAGAATCCTGAAAACTCAATAATAAGAAAACAAATAACCCAATTAAAAACAGTCAAAAAATTTGAACAAACCCTGCAGGTAAGAAGATATATGGATGGCAAATAAGCACATAAAATGATGTTCAGCATCATTAGCTATTAGAGAAGTGCAAATTAAAACCAAAATGAGATACCTATTACCATGATGTAAAAAACAAGCTTGACACTATCAAGCTCTGGTGAAGATGCAGAACTACCATTCATACAGAATTGTGTAGAAAATTTAGAAAATAGTTTGGCAGTTTCTTATAAAAGTAAACATACATTTACCAGCAATCCTACTCCTACGTGTTTACCCATGAGAAATGAAAAACTTATGTTCCCACAAAAACCAGCCCACAAATGTTTACAGCAGGTTTATTCATAATTGCTCTTACTGGAAACAACCCAAGTGCACTGTAACTGGGGAATGAATGAATAAATGGGTACACCCATACAATGGAATACTATTCAGCAATAAAAAACTGTTGATACACTTAGTAACATGGACGGACCTCACACACCTTATGCTAAGTGGATGAAACCAGATTTAGAAGGCTACATACTATATGATTACAAGGGTTGGGAGTGGGGTGGGGGAGGGATTTAGTGCTTACAAAGGGGCACTAAGGAATTTGGGGAGGTGATAGAACTGTTCTATATCATGATTGTGATGGTGACCATGCAACTGTATGCATTTACCATAACTCACAGAACTGTACACTAAGGAGAGTAAAGTTTACTGTATGCAAATTGTATCTCAATAAACTAGACTGAAAGTATTGAACCAAAAAGCATTTTATGTGTTATACTGCATGTATCCTTCTGCAGCTTGCTTTTTTTTTTTTTTGCTCACCATTAATGATTTATACAAGTTGACACTGTTTGTGGAATAATGCTACATGTAGCTCTTGTTCATTCATTTTTAGTGCTACATCATATTCTAGCATACATAGAATACTTTAATTTGCTTACCCATTTTCCTTCTGGTGGACATTTCTTTGTGTCTGTTTTTTTTTTTTTTTCCCCTTCTATTTTAAGCAGCGGTGCAGTAGACATTCCTGTAAATGTATTCTGGAGCACAGGTGCTGAGATTTCTCTCTTGGTTATTTACTGAGAATAGTAAATTGAGCAGGTGGGGCAAAGACTATGAGCATCTACACTTTGCTGTCCAAGGGCTTATACCAACTGACTCTACCAACATTATATGAGAATTTCGTTCCTCTACATTTCCATCAACAATTGTATTATAAGACTTTGACTTCTGCTTAGCTGATGAACATGAATTCGTATCAACCCCACCTGGCCAGCAATTATTATTTTATATATATATATTTTTTTCACTGAAATTATGGTAGATCAAATTTGCTGCTAAATTAAATTTGCTGATATTTTATTTAAGATTTTAAAACATGTTCATAAGTGTATAATGGATCTGTATTTCCTGTTAAAAAATTATCCTTGTCTGGTTTTGCCATCAAGGTTATACTGGCTTCATAAAATAAAATAGGTAGCTTTTATTCTTTTTTTTTTTTTTTTTTTTTTTTTTTTGGTCCTCTGAAATGTTTCTGTAAAGAGTATGTATTTTCTGGTCCTCAGAATTTTCAGAAAATTTGCCTCTAAACTTACTTGGGCTTGGGGTGGAGGAGGTCAATTCAGAATTGATTAAACGTATTTACTAGTGTGGTTACTGTTTGAATGACTATCTTCCTTTTCATTCCTTACTTTTCTTATTTGTGCCGTTTTTCTCCTCCTCCTCCTTTTTCTTTGCATAGGCTAACTGGTATCTTTATTGTATCATTGTTTTCCTCCAAAGACCCAGCTTTTGGTTCTGTATTTGGATAGGATGTAAATTTGACTGCTACAACAGAAACCTAAAATTATTAATGACTTAAACAAGTCATGCACTTTTTATTACCTATTGTGGGCTGAATTGTGTCCCCCCCACCCCCAACCCAATTCACACACTGAAGCTCTTCAAATGTGATTGTATTCGGAGGTAGCGCTTTTAAAGAGGTAATTAAGCTAAAGTGAGGAACCATTTTGATGGGCGGGTCCTAATCCAATCTGACTGGTGTCCTTATAAGAAGAGGAAATTTGGACACATAGGGGAACACCAGATGTGTGCGCTCCCAGAGAAAAGACCATGTGAAGACATAGCAAGAAGTGGAGGCCATCTACAAGCCAAGGAGGGAGGCCTCAGAACAAAGCAACCCTGCTGACACCTTGATCTCGGACTTCTGGCCTCCAGAACTCTGAGAAAACAAAGTTCTGTTGTTCAAGCCAGTCTGTGGTATTTTAGGATGGCTGCCTGAGCAGACTAACACACTGTCTCACATAAAGTCACAACTTTTATGGAGGTCACTGGGGGCCCAGGCTCTTTCTCTCTTGTTGCTCCACCATCCTCAGCATGACCTGCCATCACGTCTGCATCCCAAGCAGCTGGGAAGAGAAAGGGGAAGGGCCAGAACACTGTGTTTTAGAGATATGACCCAGTACTTGTGCCTACTTCCATGTTTTACATCTGGCTGGAGAGGTGACTGGGTGGCCATGCACCTCCTAGAGATTCTATCGCGTTGCAGCAACGTGAGAATGGAAAGTGGGGAACAAGGGCAGTCTCTGCTATACGTTTTTTAAAATTCCTTTCTGTTTCTTCTTTGTTTTCCAGCTCATTATTTCTGACCTATTTTTTGTTATTTCCCTCTTTGTACTTTCTTTACATTTGCTCTGGTACCCCTTTTCTAGCTCTTTTATTTTATCACGTTTGACTCATATGTTTTACTCTTTCTTGATTTTTAAATTCATGAATATAAGACTACGCGTTTGCCTCTAAAAATGATTCTAGTTCCATTATACAAGTGCTACTCTAATTGTCACTTAGTGATAAGACATTTGTAGTTTTGAGTGCATTTTCCTCTTTTACCCAGGCGGTATTTCCAAATTTCCAAAACAAAACATTTAAATTAAATTGTGGTCAGAGTGCATGTTCTGGATGATAAACATCTTTTTAAAAAAATTTGTCAAAGTGCTCTATGACTTAATAAATGATTAGTTTTTACAAATTTTAATGTGTGTGAAAATTATGAGTATTCTCAATTTATTAGGTCCTCAATTTTTTGGATGGTACAATATTTATCTACCTATCCATCTCATATATATGATTACATTTCTTATTTGTGTTATCCAGATGACATGTATTATGATTAATAATGTATTTGGACTTATACCACCTCATTGCATGTGTTTTACTTATTTTATCTTTCTTTTCCTTTTTGTCTTCTGTGGGTTATATATGTGTATATACGCATGCATATACACGCATATGTTGAAGTATTAAATGTTGCTGGTTTGGAAGATTGAGATTATATTTCTTTCTGTTTTTTTTTTGGTGGTGATGTTTAATTTTCAATAATTTAAAAGATTTCCTCTTTATCCTTGATTTTGTGTAGTTTAATTATAATAGAGCCATATATAGACTTTATTTATGCTGTCTATTCTTGGGGTATATTTTTGATTTGAGGGTTCATGGTGCTCTTTAGCACTTGAAAATAATCATTGATTGCCCCATTACATATTGCTTCTCCATCATTTCCTCCTCTCACTTTTTCTGGAACTTCCATCAGTCATATGTTGAGATCCCTCCATCTCTCCTCTGGTTCTCTTAACTGCTCCTTGGTATATTTTATCCCGTTGGCTCTCTGTGCTCTCATGGTGGTGGTGAGGACACTTCTGGTAACAGAATGGTCATCTGATTGGGAGTACATGGAAGGCTGCACTCAGCAAGTGGTGTTTGTGTTGAGATCTGAGGGTGGAAGAATGTCATTTAGGAACAGAGAAAAGTGAGGTAAGGAAGACTCTTCCAGGCAGAGGGAGCAGGATTTATAAAGGTCCCAAGATGAGAGGGCCCATGTCACTAAGAGCAAGAGAGGGTTGGAAATTGGGGTCTTGAGTGGGTCAGATGTCCTGTGGGTCCCAAGAATCCTGTCCCCACCTAGCACTCTCCTCTCCTCTGACCCACTGGGTGTGTTGAATGATCCTTCTGGGCTGCTGCCTCAGCTGAGATGAACCCTGTGGTTATACCTTGATCCTGAGCCCTGGTCCAGCTACCCGGGCCTGGCCAGACCCCTTTCCCAGGGCCAGATCCTGATTCCATGTCATCAGGTCCTGCTCTAATCTGGGCAGGCTACTCAAAATAGAATCCTTCTCCAGCGCCATTTCGAGCAGCTTCTCTCCCTGGAAATCTGCTGCTGGGCCACACATCCTAACAGCCAGCCTGGACATCACCTCCAGCCTGGCTCCCCCACCCCTGGACCACCTCTGTCCAGGCTATACAATGAGGTGGCCACAAGGGGCCCTACTGGTTCTCAGCTTTCACCTCCTCATCTGCTTAGTTTGAGTTCCCTCCGAAGCTGGCCCTGAGACAGGGATACAAGCACAAGTCATCCTAGAAACCCAGGCAGGGGTGTGGAGATGCGAGACAGGGAGAGAAGGCAGCCAATGCGGGGACTCTAACAAGCCAGTTGCCACAGAGGCAGCTGAGCTGCACTGGTGACTCGAGCTGTTCCACCTGCGGGGTGAGGTTGCCCAGGTGTGTATGCACCGAGTCCCGTCCGTCCTTGGTGAAGGGCAGCCCCTGGGGCATTCCATTCCCTGTTGCTTGCCCCTGCCCCACTTAGGCAGCACAGACTCAGGGGCTCGAGAAAGCCTTAGCAAAGAGCTGCAGATGCTGCCCCTGGGCCCTGGCTTGGAGAGCCTAGGGAACCCGCCTAGCCAAATGCAGAAGCTGGAGTTCCTGTTCCACCATCTGCAAAGCAGAGGCATTGCTACTTGACTGTTGCCTTGCTGTGAGCACACTGTGACTTAAGACATGTCAAGGGCCTGGCCTTACTGGGCATAAAGCAGCCTGATAAAGCCCAGGAGGGTGAATAGCTCTCTGTGCTGTACAAATGTGCCCTAGATATGTGGGCAGCAGACCCAAAACTCTGAGACAGAAGCTAATCTCTTTTGCTTTGCCCCCCCCCCCCATCTCTGGCCACTGGTTCCTGCTGATGTGACATTCTTGTTCTAAAAACAGACATGTAACACCTCAAGCAGATTTGCAGTCCCTTGACAGCGGTCTTGTCTGGCACATAAAGGGCCTCTGCCTTTCTGCCTGGCTTCCCAGAGCCTGGGAGAAGAGGTGAGGACCAGTCCGAGGGGGCTGCTCTGAGAGCAGCATGGCACCCGACCCCACCACCCACCCTTCTGGACGGGGGAGGTGCCAGGAGTCGGAGCTCCGTCTGTCTGGGAGCTCCTGCACTGGATTGCTGATGCTGTGGAAGACTGACGATGTGCCCTTGGCTGACTGTTTCATTCTTTTTCTCTCCAGCCCTGTGGCTGCTTTCAGTGACAATCCAGAATATACCCTTGAGGCTGGGGCTTCCTGTCCAGAGCAGGGTGGCTCCACCATCAGTTGGGGGCCCCCGCTGCAGAGACGCTGAGGCCCATGAGATACAGGCACGTGCCCTGTTCCACTTCCAGGAGGCTGCCTGTCCCAGGCACTTTACAAATCAACCATGAAGCATGGCAGCAGGCCAAGAAGGGCCCAGGCATTGCTCTCCTGGGGTCTCAAGGGCGCCCTGTCACTCTGGCTGTTCCGTTATCTTTATCCAGGGTCACTGAGGCTTCCCCACTGGGACTGGGGGCGCTGGGCAGAAACCTGGCCAGAGCAGAGCCTGGGTCAACAGCCACAGCTCATCCAGCAGCTGGGGCTGGCATTGGTTTCATAGCCTCAAGCCTAGCACCCAGTGGGTGGGCGAGCCCTGGGCACCTGTGGATCCATGACGTGAAGCCCTCTTCCCTTGTCAAGTATCCCCAGTGACAGGTGCAGCTCCTGCTTTCCCATCTCATGCCCTAGAGCCCCACTGGAGCTGTCTCCTCCCTGAGGTCTGGCCGCCTTGGCTGGGCGCCTGATGCCCCTCTCCAACTCCTGCCAGCCCCTGAACCCGGGACTGTCCTTTTCCCTTGATCACTTACTGGGGGACTCAGTTTCCTTATCATTAACAAGGGTGATATCACCTGCTCTGAAGAGTTGTCGGAAAGGACAGTGACAATGCTTCTAATGCCTTTAACCCTGTCCCCAGCCTAGAGCAAGCACTCCACAGAAGGAGGCCGGGATCATTCCTGGTTGTTGATAACAACCTCCTGCATCTCTGTGCCTCCCCTGGACTCTGAGAGTTGCTGCTACCATGAATCCCACATTTGGGCCCCTGAGAGTAGTGGTGCCCAGCAGAACTTTCTACAGTCGTGGAAATGTTCCATGTCTGAGCTGCCCAATATGCTGGCTACTTGAATGCATGTGGCCAGGCCCTCTTGAGCACTTGAATTGAGGCCAGTTAAAATTTTTTTTAACTTAATTTAAATGTGAATAGCTGCATGTGACTAGGGGGCTACTGAATGGGATGGCACAGTCTTAGAGAGGAAAACTGGCCTGGTTCATTCATGGAACAAATATTTATTGAGAGCCAACTCGTTGCTCATTTAGGTGCTGGGATTTCAACAGTGGACAAGACAGGCAAGGTCCTGGCTGTCATGGTGACAGAAAAAGTTAAATAAATAACCAAGGCAATTCAGTGACAGGGGATGTAGAAAACCCCAGAGCACCCTCAAGTGCTAAAGCAAGAGGACACTTGCTGTCTTTTTTTTTTTTTGTTTTTAATCTTTATTTCCTTTATTGGATGAAATGATTCCCTTTTCTTTATTTTAAAAAATTTCCACTATTTCAAAAATTCCTGATCCACGTAGAGAAATTCCATTCTATCATTAGGCAGATTTTGTTATATTGTTTTGTCTCTTGATGGACTAGTCCTGTTGATTATTATTATTATTATTTTTGGCTTCATGAATAAGCTTTATTTAAGCTTTAAATAACACATAATTTTAGTGACTTAAGTTATTCCAAGGCAAAGAAAAATGATGGACAGCCCCCTAATTTATTATATGAAGTCATAGTGACTTAAATAGCAAAACTTGATATTATCAAGAAAGAAAAATATGTTCCAATTCCACATATACATAGATATGCAGAATTCCTAAATATTACAAAGGGAATTTAGCAATATATCAAAAATAATTCACTATTAAGCAAGTAGGGTGTATTATGGGAATGCAAGTGTGGTCCAAGAAGTTAATGAACATCATTTATTATATCAACAGGTTCCTAGAGAAAATATTTTCAGTACTGTAAAAAAATTGATATAATCCATGTTTATTACATTTTATACATCGGAAGTCTTTGCCTTTGTGTTGGTCTTCTCAGGCTGCTGTTACAAAGCCACAGACTAGGGAGCTTAACAACAAAATTGTATTTTCTCTCAGTTCTGGAGGCTGGAAGTCCAAGATCAAGGTGTGGGCAGGGTTCGTTTCTCTGCAGGCCTCTCTCCTTGGCTTGTAGATGGTCACCTTCTCCCTGTGTCCCCACATGGCCTCTTCTCTGTGTATCTGTGTTTTAATCCCCTCTTCTTGTGAGGACCCCAGCCATACTGGGCTTGGGCCCACCCTAAGGGTTCATTTTAACTCAATCACTTTTTAAAGGTTTATCTGCAAATATAATCACAATCTGAGGTACTGGGGGTTAGGACTTCAACCTATGAATTTGGGGGAGATACAACTAAGCTCATAACAGTCTTCAACCAACTGGTGTTGAAGCACATCTCTGAAAACATAAGTGGCATTGAACTTCAGCTAGGAAATCTTACAGCTTTTAAAGCATATGCCCTCGGCAGCATCTTTCTTAAAATGTTTCATGTATGCACAATGGCATTTATAAGGCCAAGCAGGGCCATCACCTCAACCAGGTCACAAGGATGACTTCCATTTGGTTTTGCTTTGTGCTTGATAGCTGGCACCTAAGTGAAGGAAAAAAATACTCTCCACCGAAATTCTTTCCACCAACATTGGCTCCTTGCTCTTGAGTACCTCTTTATCTCCTTGGACAGGGTGCCGACAAACACCCTGATTACCCTTCTGCATCTGAGCACCTAAGATCCATCTCCTGGCTGCTGATCTTAGCATTTCCGTGGATATAATGGCCCCTTTTTAAAAACAGCCAATTTGAGATAAAAATTAAATATAAGAATCAAGGGCTGAGCGTTGAGCAATGTGGTGTCCCCAGGGTTGTATTGATGACATAATTGCTGGTGAATTCCACCCACTGAGAAGCTGTATTAGATCAATCCATATGGCCCTGCAATGTGCACAGAGCAGAACTGTGCTAGATTTAGACCTAAGTTTGACGATATCTTTATTAAGTGGATCAGATAGGGAAGGTCTGAAGTGTATCACGTTCTGAGAGAGAGAGGCATCAAAATCTTTGTGCACTTACTGTTTTTTTGTAACAAGGTCACAGACAAATTTTAACATTTCAAACTGAACATCTTTTTTCCTTTCCAGTGAAAGAAAAAGAAAAACAACGAACTTTTTATAATGGAAAAAATTTTAAACATTTGCAAAAGTGGAGTAAATCATACAATGAATCTCCATTGACCCACCACCTAGTTTAAGTAACGATCACCCTATTGCCAACTTCACTTCCTCTCCTCTCCCCATCCCCTCTTTCTCTTGGCTGGAAGATTTTAAAGCACATCATAGACATGTCATAAAAAGAAAAATTAAAAATAAAACAGAACAAAAATTACAATACAGAATGTCATTTCCAAATAAGATCCTTTACGTTCTGCTGATTTTCTGTCAAGTGGCAGGGCTCCAGTCACCATTAGGAGAGGATTTATTTTTAAAGTGACAGTTTCAGCAGCAAGAACATCCGTTAAGCATCACCCAAGAAGAAGCTATATTGTCAACATGCCCAGTTAACCCTCCCAAACACCTCAAACCACCTTTTGCTGATTTTCCTTAACCCTGCTTTTCTTGTTTTATATTTGGAGAGGAGAGATCTGAGTGCTCCTATTTGCTTGATGTTCATATTCATATGGATACAGTCGCAGCGAAAGAAAGAAGAATGCTGGGGCTCTGCCTGCCTCCCCACAGGTTGCCTGGCAGCCTTCAGGGCCACAAGAGGGCACGTTGTCTGTTTTCCTGTTGAGCACAGCGGTGTACGCATTCTGTAAGGGTTTTGTTGAGCAAAGAATGGATAAAAAGGGAGTTGGAGCAGAAGACGACTCCCCACCTCTCTGCCCCAAGTATATTGTGTATTGAGGCGTAAAGAGGTCAGAAGAAAGGCTTCCGGAGTGCCAGGGGATGAAACATAAGAGAAAAGAGCAGACCGTCCCCTTGCTGCCAGGGCCTGGAGAAAATTAGAAAGGCTAGTAGGAGAAGAAAGGTTGGACTCCATCAGCGTTTTATCTGTCTTCCTCTCTTCCCCCTCCCCATCATATTTTTCTTCTTTACCTTCATCTCCATCTCCTCCTTCTTCAATGTCCTCCAAACTACTGGGCCAACACTCCCTCCCTTTCTACTCCTCCCCATCCACTGTACTTTCCCCTTCTCTCCTGGTTCTGGTTATTACTACTGCATAACAAATTACCCTTCCATGGAGCAGCTTAAAATAATTATTTTATTTTGCTTGCCATTTTGTAGGTCAGGAATGAGGAAAGGGTTGGGCTGGACAACTCTTTCTTGGGGTCGACCACTTGGTTAAGGTCACTGCTGGCTAGCAACGCAGTCATCTGAAGGCATGACCGGGGTGGCCATCCAAGATGGCGCACTCTTGTGTCTGCCAGTTGATGCTCACTGGCTGTTGGCTACTGCATGTGTCCCCTTCCTCTGGCAGCCTCTGGATGGTTGATTTCTTACATAACACCTAGCTTCCTCCAGGGTAAACATCCCAAGAAAGCCAGTGGAAGCTGCATGGCTCTTTCTGACTAAACCTTGGAGAGTCAGTCACTTCTGCTATACTCTATTGGCAGAAGCAGTCGTGAGCCTGCTGAGATTCGACAGGAGGGGACCTGGACCCCACCTCTTGATGGTGGAGTGGCAAGGTCACACTGAGGAAGGGCATGTGGTATGGGAGAGATCGCTGTGGCCATCTTTGGAAAATGCAATTGGCCACATCTTCCATATCAGTTCTGCAGAGAGTTTGGCCAGATACCATCTTTGATGCCCTGTCCTAACTCATCTGCACCAGCTTCAGCATGGTCAGGGCAGCAGGCAAAGAAGCTTCTGCTTCCTGCTGCCTCTTCCCACTGGCTCCTTCAGGGCCTGCCTGGATGTTTGGCCAACTTCCTTCCAGATTTCCACTGACTTCAGTTGGCTTTGAGGCTAGCTCATCATTAAATGGAACTCTGTGGAGAGCACTCTATTTCCAAGAGGGTTTTCATCAAGATAAACATTTATTGAATAATGCAATTTAATATTTGTCACTTCAGCTCTGGTCAAAAAAGAGAGCCCTTCACCTTCTTCCCCAGGCAATCCAGACCTCACTGAGGGCTGGCAAATGTTTCCTAGAAATCTGGGATTGGTCAATAGATTCTGAAGTGTTCTGAAAGAATGGTGGTAGAGTTTGTAATGCTTTGGTTCTGCCTTCAAAGTGTCCTCACTGGCATGTTTGTTCATTCTGTTTTTCTTGCTCTGGCTTCATCACAATGCTCAGTTATTCCCTGTTGCTCTTTTCTTCTCTGAGAAGCTAGTTCTTCTGCACTGGAGTTGGGACTGGTCTCAGTTACTGGTGATATGGTTGACTTAGGTTTGAGGGCCCTGCTATCAGGTAAATTCATAGACTCCATCCCAGTGAGATGCCCACCAATCAGGGGGCTGGGGGCCTGTGACTCCCTGAGGGGTGGCTAATCTGTCCATGGGATTATCTTGTATAACAGACAGAGTTCCTGGTGTAGCTCCTGAGCCTGGCCCGGACCGGCCCACCTTCTCCAGCCTCATCTATTCCCCGACTTTAATTATTGATTCAACGTCTTTAATAGATAAAGACTTATTTAGATTAACTATTTCCCCTTGTGTGTTGGTAGATTGTGTGTTTCAAGGAATTGGTCCATTTCATCTAGGTGATCAAACTTGTGGGCATAGAGTCATTCATAATATTCCTTTATTATCCTTTTAATGCCCATGGGATCAACAGTGATGGCCCCTCTTTCATTTCTGATATTGGTAATTTGTATTTCTCTATTTTTACTTAACCTGGCTAGATGTTCATCAACTTTATTGATCAATTCAAAGAATCAACTTTAGGCTTCATTGATTTTCTCCATTGATTTCCTGTTTCAATTTTATAGATTTCTGGCTTAAATTTTATTATTTCTTTTCTTCTACTTATTTTGGGTTTAATTTGTTCTTATTTTTCTAGTTTCCTAAGGTGGAAGCTTAGATTATTGATTTCAGATCTTTTTCAGTATGTGCATTCAATGCTATAAATTTCCCTTTAAGCCCTGCTTTTGCTGCATCCCACAGATTTTGATAGTTGTATTTTCAAAATACTTGAAGATTTCTTTGGAGACTTCTCCTTGGACCCATGTGTTATTTAGAAGTGTGTTTTTTAATCCCCAAGTGTTCAACAACTTGGGAGCTTCTAGCTATTTTTTAGTTACTGGTTTTTAGTTTAATTCCATTGTAGTCTGACGGCATAATTTGTGTGATTTCTATTCTTTTAAATTTGTTACAGTGTGTTTTATGGCTCAGAATATGGCCTATTTTGGTGAATATTTCATATGAGTTCAAGACGAATGTATATTCTCCTTTTGTTGGACTAAGTATTCTCTAGATGTCAATTAGATCCAGTTGATTGATGGAACTGTTCAGTTCAACTGTGTCTTTTTTGATTTTCTCCTTGCTGGATCTGTCAATTACTGGCAGAGGGGTTTTGAAGTCTCCAACTATTACAGTGTATTCATTTATTTCTCCTTGAAGTTCTGTCAGTTTTTGTCTCGTGTATTTTGATGCTCTGTTGTTAGGTGCAAATACATTGAGGGTTGTTATGTTTTCCTGGAGAATTGATCTTTTTAATCATTATATAATGCTCCTCTTTATCCCTGATAATTTTCCTTGCTCTGAAGTCCGTTCGGTTTGAAATTTAGTAGAGGCACTTCAGCTTTCTTTCAGTTAGTGTTACCATTTTATATCTTTCTTCATCCCTTTACTTTTAAAAACTTGTTATTTTAAAATTTTTAAATTGTGGTTCAATACACATAGCATGAAATTCACCGTCTCAATCATTTTTTTGCGTATAGTTCACTAATGTTATGTATATTCACAGTGTTGTGTAATCAGTCTCCAGAACTCTCTTCATCGTGCAAAACAGAAACTCTACACCCATTAGACAACAGCTCCCCATTCCCCTGCTTACCACCCCTGGCAACCACCACGGGACTGTCTGTTGCTATGAATTTGACTACTCTAGGTACCTCATCTCATGTTAAGTGGAATCATACAGTATTTGTCCTTTTGTGACTGGCTTATTTCACTTGGCATAATGTCCTCAAGGCTCGTCCATGTTGTTGCATGTGTCAGAACAGCCTTCCTTTTTAAGGCTGAAAGATACTCCATTGTGTGATATACTGCATCTGTTGATCCATTACTGGAAAATTGCACTGTGTCCACCTCTTGACTGTTGTGAATTGCTGCTGTGAACATGCATGTGAAAATATCCCTTTAAGACTCTGATTTCAACGTAAGAACGATTTTGAGTATATCCCCAGAGATGGAATGGCTAGATCGTATGATAAATCTAGTTTTAAGTTTTTGAGGAACTGCTATACTGTTTTCCACAGTGGCTGTACCATTTTGCATTCCAGACAATAATGCACAGGGTTCCAATTTCTCACATCCTTGTCAAGACTTGTTATTTTCTGGTTTTTGTTTTGACAGTAATCATCCTAAGGGTATGAGGTGGTATCTCATTATAGTTTTGATTTACATTTGCTTAATGATTAGTGACGTTGAGCATCTTCCCATGCACTTGTTGGCCATTTGTATATCTTCTTTGGAGAAGAAAAACTTCTATTCAAGTCCTTTGCCTCTTTAAATCAGGTTTTGTTGTTGTTGCTGTTGTAAGAATTATTTATGTATTCTGAATATCAGCCCCTTACCAGATATATGATTTGCAAATATTTTCTCCCATTCCATTTGTTGCCTTTTTATTCTGTTAATCATGTCTTTTGATGCACAGAAGTTTTAAATTTTGATGTAATCCAATATGTTTACTTTTTCTTTTGTTGACTGGGCTTTTGGTGTTATAGCCAAGAAGTCATTGCCACATTGGAAGCTTTTCTCCTACATTTTCTTCCATAAATTTTATAGTTTTCGGTGTTATGTTTAGGTCTCTGATCCATTTTGAGTTAATGTTTATGTATGTTGTGAGGTAAGGCTCCAATTTCATTCTTTTGCATGTGGATATCCAGTTTCCTAGAACTATTTGTTGAAAAGACTGCTCTTTCCCCACGGAATGGTCTTGGCACCCTTGTCAAAACCATTTGACCACATATGTGAGGGTTCATGTCTGGGTTCTCTCTTCTAGACCATTTGTCTGCATGTCTGTCTTTATGCCAGGAGCACACTGTTTTGATTACTGTAGACTTATAGTAAGTTTTGAAATCAGGAAGTATGAGATTTCCAACTTTGTTCTTTTTTTTTTTTCAAGATGATTTTGTCTATTTGGAGTCCTGTGGGATTCCATATGGATTTTAGGATAGGATTTTCTATTTCTGTAAAAAACATTGTTGGGAGTTTGACAGAGATTGCATTGAATATGTAGATTGCATTGGGTAGTCTTCCCTTTATTTTTTTTTAAATTGAAGTATAGTCAGTTTACAATGTTGTGTTAGTTTCTAGTGTACAGCAGAATGATTCAGTTATACATATATATTCTTTTTCATTATAGGTTATTACAAGATATTGAATGTAGTTCCCTGAGCTGTACAGTAGGACCTTATTGTTTATTTTATCTATAGTAATGTGTATCTGCTAATCCAAACTCCTAATTTATCCCTCCCTCCTTACCCCTTTGGTAACCATGGAGTTTGTTTTCTATGTCTGTGAGTCTCTTTCTGTTTTGTAAATAAGTTCATTTGTGTCATTTTTTAAAGATTCCACATACAAGTGATATCATATGATATTTATCTTTCTCTGTCTGACTTCACTTAGTATGATAATCTCTAGGTCCATCCATATTGCTGCCAATGGCATTATTTCATTCTTTTTTGTGGCTGAATAGTATTCCATTGTACATATGTACCACATCTTCTTTTCCTAGTCATCTGTTAGTAGACATTTAAGTTGCTTCCACATCTTGGCTATTATAAGTAGTGCTGCTATGAACACCGATCAGGGTGCATGTAGGATGGAAATGAGGACTAACAAGTTCCTTAAATGCTGCACTGGAGACTGGAATCTTTACGTCCTTGTGTTGTCTCTCCCACACTGATTCAGGGCTGGCCGGTGTGGCCAGTAGAATATTGTGAAATTACACAGTGGTGTAATTTCTGAGTCTAGGTCAGTAAAAAACCTTGGCATCTTCATGTTGGCCTCTCCTGGATACTTGCTCTGGGTGAAGCCAGCTCCAGTGTCATGAAGACACTCAAACTGTCCTGTGGGCAGGTCCATGGGGAAAAGATCCAAGGCCTTTTGCCAATACCCAGCACCAACTTGTCAGGTTGGTCCTTTGGCCCTAGTCAAACTTTCGGATGATGACAGGCCCAACTGACAACTTGACTACACCTTCAGACCAGAAACCCTCACCTGCACCATTTTCAAATTCTTTCTTAAAAAATAAAAAAAAAAATTATACAATTTTTAAAGCTTACTTTGCATTTACAGTTATTATAACATATTGACTATGTTCCCTGTGTTGTACAATATATCCTTGAGCCTGTCTTTTACCTAAGAGTTTATGCCTGCTTCACCCCTATGTTGCCCCTCCCCCAGCACTGGTAACCACTGATTTGTTCTCTGTATCTGGGAATCTGCTTCTTTTTTTTTGTTATATTCACTAGTTTGTTGTATTTTTTTAGATTCCACATATAAGTACATTTTCAAATTCTTGTCCTACAGGAACTGTGAGAGAGAATCAATGTTGATTGTTGGCTAAGCCACTAAGTTTTGGGGTTACTTTGTTACGCAGTAGTAGGGAAATAATGCAGACCAGTACAAAATTATTACTCAGTCAGTATAGGAGTGCACTGCACACTACCCCCTAATAGACGCTGCACCTGCCTCTGCTTAAATGCTTCTGGAAACACTAAACTTACTGCTCTACTGGGCAACTCGTGTAATTTCTAGACAGGAATTTGGAAACGTCCATCATGGATCCCCTTTACAGATGGGCTCGGGAACATCTTAGTGTCTGCTTTTGTCATCCATGTGACTTTAACGGATGTCAGTAGAGCTCACTGCAAGGACATGAAATGGTTAATCAACAGCTAGCCTCCAAAGGTCAGTTCAAGCCAGGTAGCCAGGGTTTGCTTGATGCTGTTGAGATGTTCCTAACAGAGGGGGGAATAACCTTTTGGGGAGTGGGAGAAGGTCTTCCAGGCCTTGAAGACACTCTCCTCTATCATGCCGAAAGCACAGGCCACGGAGCATCAAACCAGCGTCAGTCTGTAAGAGACGCAGGGAGACGATTCAGTGGAAGGGAGGGCGTTGCCACTGCGGAAGCACCTAACTGCGAGGATGTACGTTTCCAGCAGACTGATCACTTAGAGGAGTTAGATCAGAGGAATTCAAACACTGATTGACTTTGAAGGTGGCTGGAAATTCAGTTCTAGGGTGGCTCTTAACAAAGTCGACTGTAAAATAAGTTTCTATAAATCAAATCGTATCTTTCTATTACATTCTAAAGTTCTTTAAAAATAAGATTTAGGTTACTGTAAAAGAAATTGTCCAGCAAACCAAGTAGAAACGCTGGTGAGTGGGCCCGAGGCACGTGCCTGGATGTGTAGTTAAAGCACATTTAGATCTTTGTGGCACTTTTCTGACTCCCTCTATCCCTTCTCCAGTTGTCTCCTTCTTTTTCCATTGTTTCTCCACATGCCTGGATCTTGGGAATCCTGTACTCGGGGGTGATCTAATTCCTCCACCAGATACTTAGATCAGGATTGGCAAACAGTGGCCTGTGGGTCAAACCCAGCTCACTGCCTGTTTTCATGAATAAAATATTGTTTGGGACACAGCCATGCTCATTTGCTTCCGTGTTGTCTGTAGCTGCCTGTGCACTTCAATAACAAAGGTGAGCAGTTGTGACAGAGACCATATGGCCCTAAAGCCCAAAATACTTACTATTCTGCCTTTTATAGGAAAAGTTTGCCTTGTGTGTCTTCCAGCCTCCCTCATCCTGACCTTTGGCCTTGGCTTTGATGATGTCTGTGTGAAGTTGTGCACAAAAATCCTACCTGGTTAGTTACACGGGGGCATCATCTTGAGGCTAGATCAGGCTCACGGATTGTAGCTGGGGGTGGGGGATGGGGTGACCGTGGTGGTGGGCACTAACTGAGGTAGGGTCAGAGAAAGCTTCGCTGACAGGGGAGCATTATAGCAGAGTCCTGGACGATATGAAGAAGCCAGGGAGAGGCTGTGTAAAGGCATTGAGGTAGAAAAGAGCTTGGTGATTTCAGAGCCTCCAAAGGAGGCTGCTGAAGCTGGAACAGAGGTGGCAGCAAGCAACGGAGCATCAAACTAGTGTCACTTTATAAGAGATTCAGGGAGAACTGGGCCTTAGGGACTGTGTTGCCGCCCTGCTTGGGGGTTAAAAGGTCCATAGCAGGGTGGGTGCTGAGTGTGGCCTTCACAGTCAGTGTTTCATTTAACCCTCCCACATGTTGGGGAAGGGGGAGCATTGTTGTCCCCATTTTAAGGGTGAGCAAACAGAGGCAAAAGAAGTAAAAGGACTTGCCCGATGCCCAAGACCACACAGCTTTTTAAAGTGTCTTAGTCTGACTCTAAATAGAAAACCCCAAATTCCTAGCCTCTCTAACGTTCTATAAAGTCCAGTGAATTATCCATTGTCGATTTTTTATCTTTAGAGGCAAAATATCACACCGGATGGATATAATGGTGTTTGTTGAGTCCTCCTAGTCCTTGGGCTAGAATCCAGGCAGCATTGTCCCTAGTCTGTCCCCAGGTTGGCTTGGTAGATGAGAGGTGGGCCATGGCAGATTCTGCCTCTCTGGGCTTAGGTCTGATTGTGTCTCAGTATTTGGCAGGTTCATTGGGGATCCCTGTGGCTCAGGCAGTTCCTCAGAGACCAGGCTTCTGCCCAGATCCTGATCAGGTGGTTGAGAGGTGGCAGGAGGGTGTCTCAGCCACCCAGATGGGGAAAGAAAGGGTCTGTGGGAGATGGGGACAGAGGATGTGACTTTCTGGCTGGTGTGGCCTGGTGCCAGCACGCAGGAAGACAGTGGCCTTGGTGGGCAGGGCTCTGTAACCCCACATTGCTGGCCAGACCTCCTGAATCTGCAGCCTCCCTGGCAGCCATGGGGAGGCCTCTAGGTATGGGCTGGGGACCTGGAAGTCCAGTGGATGGTCCCCAGAACCCACCTTTGAGCTAGAGGTGGGTAGAAGCAACAGAGAAGCTCCTCCTCCCCCAGCTTTATTAAGGTATAATTGGCAAATAAAATTTTAAGATATATAAAGTGTACATAGTGGCAATTTGATACACATATGCATTGTAAAAGGATTCTCACCATTCAGTTAATTAACACACCTATCACCTCATACGTATCTTTTTTTTTAATATATGCGAACATTGAAGTTCTATTCTTTTAGCAAACTTTAATTATACAATACAGTGTTATCAACTATCATCACCATGTCATAATTTGATCCTCAGACCTTATTCATCTTGTGAGTGAAAGTCTGCACCCTTTTACCAGTCGCTCCCTATCTACCCCACCTCCCAGCTCCTGGCAATCACTTTTCTGCTCTCTATTTCTAAGAGTCTGACTTATTTTTCCAAGATTTTATTTTAGATATAAGTGATACCTTGCAGTATTTGTCTCTGTCGGGCTTATTTCACTTAGCATAGTGCCCTCAAGGTCTATCTATTTTGTCCCAAGTGGCAGGGTTTCCTTTTTCATGGCAGAATGATATTCCACTGTGTATATGCACCACATCTTCTTTATCCATTTATCTGTTGATGGACACATAGGTTGTTTATACATCTTGGAAACTGTGAATAATGCGGCAGTGAACGTGGGAGTGCAGATATCTCTTTGGTGTCCTGTTTTAATTTCCTTTGGACAAATACCCAGAAGTGGAATTACTGGATCATATGTTAGCTCTAATTTTTAATTTTTTGAGGAACCTCCATTACTGTTTTCCATGGTGGCTGCACAGAGAGGCTTCTTTGGCTTCTTCTAGTAAGTATTATGTGAATTCCCCTCTCCCCACTGCCATTTTTCATTGAATCTTTAAGCAGTCCTCCAAAATATACATTATAGGTCTAAGTCGCTTTTCAATTCTGTGTCTGAACTCCCGTCACTCACCTTGGAGTCCTTGGCTCTGATGACACATTTCAGTCATGTCTCTTCAGCTGCCCCTTGTCCAGCCTGGGTGTCCCTGTGGGCCTTGGTGAGCGGCAGCCACTCCACATGACGATGCCTGTCTCTTCCCCAAGCCACGTGCAGTTGTGTTGATCTGGTAGCATGAAGTTGGCCATGGTGTGGGTATTTACACCTGGGCATACAGTACAGAGCAGAGCTTTTCCCCGGAGGTTGGTTTATTAGCACACTGCCAGCAGCCGACACTCGCTGCCTGCCCAGGGCCTGAAGTCTCCATCCTGATCACTGGGCTAACTCCCAGAGGAGAGGCAAGGCTGTTCCCACCTAACCCTGCAGACCTCTCCTTAGTGCCTTGGGTCCAGGCTGCTCGCTGGGACAAAGCTGGCACAGGCTGATGCCCAAAGACAGGCAGGGTCCCTGCTCCTGGGGAATCTGAGCAGCAAGGAGAGAAGACTCTGATACCACGGACTGCAGAATAATGGCCCCTGGAGATAACCACTTCCTAATCACTGGGATTTGTGAATGTCACAAACATGGTAGAAGGGTTTTGTGGATGTGATTAAGTTAAGGATCTTGCAATGGAGAGATTATCCAAGATTATCCAAGTGAGTCCAGTGTAATCAGAGGAATCCTTATAAGAGGCAGGTAAGAAGGTCAAAGTCAAAGAAGGTGATGTGAAGTTGAGAGAGAGGGAGATTGCCAGACTGCAGGATGTGAAGATGGAGGAGGGGCTGCCAGCCAAGGAATGCAGGTGGTACCTAGAAGCTGAAAGAGACAAACAGATCCCTACCCGACCCCTGCCCAGAGCCCCCAGAAGGAACCAGCCTATCAACACCTTGACTTTGACTCAATGAGACTGATTTTGGATTTCTGGCCTCTAGAACTCTAAGATTAAAATAATAATAATAATAATAACAACAACAACAATAATAATTTATATATTTATTTTTATTGAGGCAAAATTCATGGAGCATAAATTTAGCCATGTTTAAGTGAACAATTCAGGGGCATTTAGTACATTCACAGTGTTGTGCAACCACCAGCTCTATCTAGTTGCAAAGTATTTTTATCATCCCCAGAAGAACCCTCATTCCCCTCTCCCCTAGCCCCTGGCCACTCCTGATCTGCTTCGTGTCTCTATGGATTTACATATTTGGGACACTTCATATGAAGGGAATCATACAATGTGTGACCTTTTATGACCTTTTCTTTCACTTAGCAGGATGCTTTGGGGTTCATCCATGTAGTAGCTGGTACTTCATCCCTTTTTATGGCTGAGTTCGTTGTATGGCTAGATCACATTTTGTTGACACATTCATTAGTTGATGGCCATCTGGGTTGTTTCCACCTTTTGGCTGTTGAGAATAGTGTTGTTGTGAGCTTATGGGTACAAGCCTTCGTTTATCTGTTTTCAGTTCTTACATGTGTTACTTTAAGTCATGAAGTTTGCTATAATTTGTTACAGCAGCAACAGGACACTAATACAGGCACTAAACCAACCAGAAGGAGCACCCCTACCTCCATCCTCTACTGAGTCCAAGGCCTGAGTGTGGGCTGGATTCCATGGTCACTCACTTGTTCAGAGCTGACTAAGCCTGCTCAGGCTTGCAGAGAACATTATTCCAGCTGGCTGGCCCCCGACCCCTACCAGAAAGGCTGAGTCTGAGACCCAAAGGAAAAAGGAGAAACCTGAGGCCAGGGGTGAGTTGAGGGTAGCTTTAGCATGCCAAGGGCCCCCTCCACCCCAGCCTCCCATATCTCTCCTCTGCCCACCTTGGCGCTGGCTTAATGGGGAGCTCATGCACTCCTCAGCCCGCAGCAGACTTTAACCTCATGGGATTCCCCTTCATCACTGGAGAGGGACCACTGTGCCTTCTGTCAGGGCACAGCCTACAAGCCTGGCCCTGTCCCCCTCCTCCCAATTAGACCTGCCATCCACCCCCATCCCATTGACCTGGCAGCATGTGGCGCCTTCCCAACAGAAGGCGCGGATTATTAACACACGGGTCAAAGACCTTGACCCTGCCATGGCTTCCTCCAAAGACGATGGCGGCGTGGACACTGACCCAGCGCTCGGGGGTCTGACAGCAGGGTTTCTCTCCGCTCTCTCCTCATTAAAGCAGCTATCCTTCATGGGGTGATGCATTCAGACCCGCCTCACATTTATCAGCTTTATTAACCTACTTTTTGTTCCAAAGCCACTCAGCCCTTCCCAGCATTTCATCCCAAGGAACTGGTCACCCACGGTGCACGGCACATCCTGTGTCCATGCTCCTTTGTCTTCCTGCTGACTTTTTTTTTTCCTCTTCTCCTTCCCTAATGGGTTTTTTAAAAGTCTCTGAGGCACATGGTCCCACAATCCATAATGATTTAAAAATTCTCTCTGGCATTTCAAAGAAGGTTTTCTCCTCTCCCGCTTGTGAATCCAAGAGGCAGTATGGGGTCAGGTTCAGATCACAGCTTGGCCACTCTATGACCTTGAGTAGTGTTCTGCTGTCTATTGCTGCTTGAACAAACCACCCCGCAACGGAGTGGAATAAAATGGATCACCCTACACCTTGTGCCTGTCATGACTTGCACGGGTCAGGAATTCTGGAGTTGCTTGGCTGGGCTGTTCTGGGCAGGACAAGTCTCTCACATGGTTTCAGGCAGACAGAGGGTGGGGAGGAGGGGGTGAGGGGTGGGAGGGGCAGGAACGGAGGGGCTGGTTGGGGATGCCCCTTCATGTAGGCACATTGCAGGGTTAGTCTGGGCTTCCTCGCAGCCGGATGACCTCAGAGTAGTTGGACTGTTTATAAGGTGGCTAAGGGTTGCAGCTCAAATGCTGTAGAGAGGGCATCATTTCTGCCCTGCTCAATTGACCATCCTGTTACTAAGCTTGCCCCAGGTCCAAGGGGCCACAATGTGTTCAGGGAACTTGAGAGTCCCTTCCAAGCCCAAGAGATGATTTGTAATTGGTCTGAATCAGCCATGGTAATCTCATTTCTCTTTGCTAGTGATTGGTGCAATGTTGGACTTTAATACAGTGCTGGCCAATGTTAGAGAAAGCTGATGAGGCTTCTGGAAAAGGATTTTCTTTCCTAATAAAAGGAGAAGGTCATGTAAGGAGACCTCTAGTAGACTCTGGATGCCTCCTGCTTCCTACTTCTAACATAGTTGTGTGAGGACATGATGTTTGGAGCTGTGGCAGCCATCTTGGAACCATGAGGTCAAAAGTTGAAAGACAAAAAGTCTCAAGCTGAGAGGGCAGACAGAAAGATCCTGGGGCATTGATGACATCACCAATTGGCTCCTCCTAGTCTGAAATCACCTACCTTTATATTAAATTATGTCCCTGTTGCTTAAGCTTAAGGAATTCTGCCAACTCTTCCTCACAGATTCAACATCACTGAACTTTTGCACATGGGATTCACTCTGCTTTGAATGTTTTTTCACCTTGTCTGATTAGAAAACCCTGACTCATCCTTCAAGACCCAGCTCTCTTCCTCCAAGCCTTTAGAATGGGTGGTGTCTGAGATGCTCTGATGCTTGGTAAATTTGAGCTGTGTTGGTCCAGTGAATCATAGCTCCTGGAGAAGAGGCATCGGCCTTCTGCATGTGGGATGTGGGACCATCTCGGTGGTGTCTCCCTTTGACTGGCACTTGGGGACAGGTGGAATGATGATGGGGTTAGTGGTGTAGTCTGAAGTCAGGTTACCCGGTTGAGACCCTGCACCTCCATCTGCTAGCTGTGTGACTTTGGGCAAAGCAGTTAACTTCTCTGTGCCTCAGTTTCCTCTCTGTGGAATGGAGACAGTAATGGTGATCCTCTCATAGGGTTTATTCTGAGGATTAAATGAAGTGAAACATGTAAATGCTCAGCAAGGCCCCTGCCTCAATAATAATGACCCACTTTTACTGAGTTCTTGCTACTCTGTAACTGGCATTGCTATTAAAAGATATATCATTTAATTAAATTTAATTTAATCTCACTTAACTTAAGTAAAATATATTCTAGATACGTCTCATTTGATCACTGAGGCAAGTTTGGAGGTATTATCCTATTTTACAGATGAGAAAACCAAAGGCACATAGAGGTTAAGTTGCTTCACTAAGTGTTGAGTAAGGGACTCTGGGCTTGAATCCGGGCTACTGTTCCTGGAGGACCCCTGCTATACTTAATCACATCTCCACACTATTGGGAAGTTTGATCAAATCTACTGCTCTTCTCCTTATGTGTGTGTGCTTCCCAAACCATTATTTGAGAGGCAAGGGTCACTGCTGTTCTTGCCCTGGTCCCAGGTCCCAGCTGTGAGAGACCCTTCCTTGTCTCTGGCCCCAAGTGATGCTGGGTTCTGTCATGTCCAGATGCCTCTGCACACATTGTTCCTGGGCCTCCTCTCCTTGGCCTCAGAGGTGATCTTAGAGTGTGGCTCACTTCTCCTCATCCAGGAAGCCCTCCATGCCCTTCCTTGGGCTAGCGGCGCTCGCCTGCTCACCGCATAACACACTGTGCTGTCATTTCTCACACAGCTGCCTGTCACCACCCTGGTGTCACGCAGGAGGGCCTCTGTCTCCTCCATCCCACAGCCCATCCCTGGCACAGAGCCTGGCGCATAGCAGTGAGTGTGAATGGGGTCTATCCCCCTCTTCCCACTGCTGCACATGATTGTGGTTATGACAGTATTTTTTCCAAATAGCTTATGTTGATTTTTTTTAAATTGAAGTATAGTCAATTTACAATGGGTCAATTTCTGGCATATAGCATAATAGTTCAGTCATATATATACATACATATATTCATTTTCATATTCTTTTTCATTATAGGTTACTACAAAATATTGAATATAGTTCCCTGTGCTATACAATATAAACTTGTTTATCTATTTTTTATATAGTAGTTTATATTTGCAAATTTTGAACTCCCAATTTATCTATTCCCATCTCCTTCCTCCTAACCATAAGTTTATTTTCTATGTCTGTGAGTCTGTTTCTGTTTTGTAAATAAGTTCATTTGTCTTTTTATTTAGATTCCGGATACAAGTAATATCACATGGTATTTTTCTTTCTCTTTCTGGATTACTTCACTTAGAATGACAATTTCCAGGTCCATCTATGTTGCTGGAAATGGCATTATTTTATTATTTTTATGGCTGAGTAGTATTCTATTGTATAAATATACCACAATTTCTTTATCCAGTCATCTGTTTATGGACATTTAGGTTATTTCCATGTCTTGGCTATTGTAAATAGTGCTGCTATGAACATTTAGGTGCATGTATCTTTTCTAATTAAAGTTCCCTCTGGATATATGCCCAGGAGTGGGATTGTTGGATCATATGGTATGTCTATTTTTAGTTTTTCAAGGAATCTCCATACTGTTTTCCATGACGGCTGCACCAACTACATTCCTCCAGCAGTGTAGGAGGGTTCCCTTTCCTCCACGCCCTCTCCAGCATTTATGTTTTGTGGACTTTTGAACGATGACCATTCTGACTATTGTGAGGTGATACCTCATTGTAGTTTTGATGTGTACTTCTCTGATAATTAGCGATACTGAGCACTTTTTCAAGTGCCTATTGGCCATTTGTATATCTTCATTGGAGAATTGCTTGTTTAGGTCTTCTGCCCACTTTTGGATTGGATTTTTTTGTTTGTTTGTTTTGTTATTAAGTTGCATGAGCTGTTTGTATATTCTAGAAATGAAGCCTTTGTCAGTTGCATCATTTGTGAATATTTGCTCCTATTCCGTAGGTTGTCTTTTTGTTTTGCACATGGTTTCCTTTGCTGTGCAAAAGCTTATAAGTTTAATTAGGTCCCATTTGTTTATTTTTGCTTTTATTTCTATTGCCTGGGTAGACTGCTCTAGGAGAACATTACCAAGATTTATGTCAGATAATGTTTTGCCTTTGTTTTCTTCTTAGAGGTTTATAATGTCTTTTCTTATATTCACGTCTTTAAGCCATTTTGAGTTTATTTTTGTGTATGGTGTGAGGGAGTGTTCTAACTTCACTAATTTACATGCAGCTGTCCAGTTTTCCCAACACCATTTGCTGAAGAGATTGTCCATTGTATATTTTTTTGCCTCCTTTGTCAAAGATTAATTGACCAAAAGTTTGTGGATTTATTTCTGGGCTCTCTATTCTTTTCAACTGATTTTTAAAACAATGATTTTTCCCACTCTTAGTCTGTTTGGGCTGCTATAACAAATACTATATGTTGGGTGGTTTAAACAACAAACATTTATTTCTCACAGTCTGGAGGCTGGAAGTCCAAGATCAAGGTCTTGGCAGGTTTGGTTGCGAGTGAGAGCCTACTTCCCGGTTTGCAGTCAGCTGTCTTCCCACATCCTCTTAGATTTTAAGCAGTCCGCCCTCCCAGGGTAGTCCCCGTTGCTTTTGCAGAATCTGTGCAGTTGGAATTTGCAAGCTGAACACGGAGGTCACCTGCCTCCTACAGCCTGAGGCAAGTCTTGGTCAGGCTGACAGCTGCACGTCTCCTCTGAGGGCACTGTTGTCTGTTATCTGCTGGTGAACGTGATCCACCCACACGTTGGGGACGCTGCTCCTTTGATTTGTGTAGTGTCTACAATTGTGGTCTCACCGGGCAGAGCCTTTTCCTGGCCCCTGAGGTCACAGAGGTGGCGTTCAAGGACTTCTGTGAGCAGGGAGGGCCATTCCACAGCATGGCCGCTAGGGAAACCTCTGAGTCTGGTCATGGGGACTTCCAGGCTAGGGAGGAACTTTTCCTTAAGGACCGGAAGACAGCCTGACTTTTCTTGGTTTCCCTCTTTGCCATGTGGTCCTGATCTCCAGATTTTCTGTGTGTCTGTGATTTGAACCACATCAAGTGTCCGGTTTCTACTTCCCAGCAAGGTCCCTGTTTGGTCAGCCGCCCACTAGCTGCCACTTTCTCTTCCCACCTCTTCCCCACAACCAGCCTCGGGCCCAGGTGGTGACAGGTTTCATTCTCGTGGATGGCTCATTGTCGCAGGCAGAGGTGGTCAGTTCCAGCCCATTCTCTGCAGTGGCAGGGGCTGCGTGGGCTTCACGTCTCCGTCTTCAGGGCCGGGCACCTCTGGGTATCTCACCACTGCCACCTGTTTCTTAAAGTCAGCCGTGCCATGTAGCATCATAGGAGTGACTGTCCCACTGCATTCATTCTCAGGGAGGTGGGATTATTCAGGGTGTATTCACTAGTGGGTGGGAGTATCTTAGGGCTGCTATAATAAATTGGTAGCACAAACTTGGTAGCTTTAAACAGCAGAAATCTATTCTCTCACAGTTCTGATGGCTAGAAGCCCAAATCCAGGTGTTGGCAGGACCACGCTGTCTTTAAAAGCTCTAGGGAAGAATCCTTTGCCTCTTTCTAGCTTCTGGTGTTGTTGGCAATCCTTGGTGTTCCTTGGCTTGTAGACACATCATTCCAGTCTCTTCTTCAGACGTCACATGGGTTTTCCCTGTGTGTTCCTGGCACTTTCTTCTCTTCTTATAAGAACACCAGCCATATTGGATTTAGGGCCCATCCTAACCCCATATGACTGCATCTAAGCTTGTTTACATCTCCAAGGACTCTATTTCCAAATCGGGTCATACTCACAGGTACTGGCAGCTGGGACTTCAACATATCTTTTTGGAGGACACCATTCAACCCATAGCAGGGGCCATTTCAGGATTATGCCTACTGCAGAGGATGATACCGGTTTGATGCTGTTCAAACTGGGTCTCCCAGAGGAGCACATCAGGGCTACCCCGGGGGGGAGACAAGACTGGGCCTTTGGGTTCCTTAGTGCAGCCCATTTCCCCCCAGGCAACTGTTTTGCGTGTTGTGGGTAAGATTTCACTTGGAAGATTGCTCCCACTGCTGAATAAGATCCTGGAGAGTCTTGCATGGGAGCGTTTCTAAGGGGCCCTTTGGAGATTCTCAGCCGTTCTTAGGCCCACAGAGCCAGCAGGCAGCGGGGGAGCAGAAGGGATTCACTCTGGCTGAAAGGAGCTTTCTCTGGGCCTCCCTTGGAGCTGGGTGGTGGTTACCCCCACTTGCCTTTCTCTGTCTCCTCCAGGCAGGTCAAGGGGCACAGGGCAGGCAGTGCTGGACCTGCTGGCACTGGCCAGGGACCAGTGTCCCCTGGGGCTGTGAAGTGCTGAGGTAGAGCTGGTTCTCTTGGGGTAGCACAGGTCAGCAAGGACCCCAGTGGGAACAAAACCGGAGGGGCAGAGAAGGGGAGTCATGGGCCTGCACGGGAGCCTGCAGAGATCAGTTCTGAGGCCGGGGCACAGCGGGGTTGTGGACGAAGGGTCAAAGCTGGGAGGACACGGGCTGAACTGGAGCAGGGAAGGAGTGGTTGGGGAGGGTCTTGAGTGAACTGCCTTACGTGACTGAGGCTCAGCTGTGCTTGAGCTTGCGTATGTGATGTGGGGGGTGGGTTGTGTTGGAAAGCCTGTGACATAGGGACCTTTGTACCCATCCTCCAAATCCTAAACCCCTCTCCAGAACCCTTCAATCCTGGAGCTTTGCCCTCAGTGCCTCTGAAAAACTACTACGGTATTTCTAGATTGCTCTTGGAGATAGAGTGGCATCTAGCTGCAGAGTGGTTACCAACTAGTGGTGAATAAAATACATGTTGTCGAGATATGGAGAAACCGGAACTGCAGGTGGGAGTGTGAACTGGTGTAACCCCTTTGGCAGTCAGGGTAGCAGATTCTTAAAACATAAGCATGTCCCTACCATTGATGCTAGCCATCTGACTCCTAGGTATTTACCCACGAGAAAGGGAAATACGCGTCCATATGAAGACTTGTATGCAGATGTTTACAGCAGCTTTATCATAATAGATTACATTATTGTGTTAGTATATAATAGTATATAACATATGTATTATTATAATAAATTATAAATATAGTTACAGCCCACAACTAGAAACAACTCAAATGTTTATCAGCTGGCAAATTGGTGAACACATCCTGTTACAATCATACAAAGGATTACTGCCGACTAACAAAAAGGAATGAACTTGTGATACAGGCAACAACATGGATGAATCTTAAAATGATTATGCTGGTAGGGGGTGGGTATAGCTCAGTGGTAGAGCGCATGCTTAGCATGCACAAGGTCTTGGGCTCAATCCCCAGTACCTCCATTAAAAAAAAATGATTATGCTGAGTCAAAGAAGCCACACAAAGGAGAGTAGTATAGTAAAAGTCCTTTTATATAGAACTCTAGAAATTGCACAGCAGAGCAGTGGTTGTCAGGGAGCAGGGATGGAGGGCAGGGAGGGACAGAAGGGAAGGATTGCAGAGGACATGAGGAAGCCCTTAGGGGTAGTGGATAAATGTACAATCTTGATTGTGATGATGGTTTCATGGGTGCCGACATGTTTCAAAACCAGTCAAATAATAAACCTTAAATTTGTGCGGTTTATGACATGTCAGTTATACATCAATGAGGCTGCTTAAACAGAACAATAACAAAAATTGCTGATAGTGGGGCTCCAGGGTCCCTGAGAGTTTTCTGGCTGGAGGAGGGTGGAAAACAGCTCCTCCAGTCTCTAACATTGCATTCCTAGCAGCTGTTTTCTCAGCCTCCTGATAGCACACACCCTCTGTGCTGATACCACCTGAGTCTTCGTACATCAATCTAGAATTTCCAGTGGAATGGCTTGCTCTGTGAGAAGCCAGACAGCCCTTACAAGGTACACACACACTATTTCTTGGCTCCCCAGGGGCTGCTCGCTGCCTTGGCGAAAGCAGCATTAATGAAAAGCAAATGTCTGCTAAATAATCAAGTGGATTCCTGAATATTTCAAGGTTTCCTGGGAGTGGATTTGAGAAGTGTTTGTGGTCCACACTCACCCCCACCTTAGGTGCCTAGTGCTTGCAGAAATCTCAGGATCGAAAGTCATTCTCCCCTCTCTTCTGCCTCTGAACTTTCAGAGCATTTTGTTGGAACTCTCTTCTTGCTCTGTCTTGAGGATGGCTGGGCCTGGCTTCCCCAGCCTGGCATGGGGATGGGTGGCGGGGAACAGGGAGGGATGTGAGTCTTCGAAGTCTGACCCCGTAGAGGCAGCTGGACTAGCAGGAGACAGCCAGTGGTAATGGCACAGGGGTCAGCCTCCAGCTGGTGGGTCCTGGGCGGGGGGGGGGGGGGTGTTCATCAAGAGTACAGGTGCTGCTCCACCATGCAGAGTCCAGGTGTGGGAGCTGCTCTGAAAACCTGCTGTTTTTAGATAGAGTCCAGCCAACTTGCTGACACACTGGATTGATAAAGTCAGGGGACGCAGGCTCTCCCACGCTAGCATACACTGGTACAAATAGGGGGTAATTTGGCAGTGTCCATTCAAACTGAAGATGCATGTGGCTCTTGACCCAGTAGCTCAATTTCTAGGGCTTTAGAATATAGATTTCCTGAAACGTATGAGGAATGACAGGATGTAGAAGGATATTGATTGCAGCATGGCTTGTAATAGTTAAAAAAAAAAAAAGAACACAGTACAATTCTTCATCCAAAGGAGAGACATTCAGTAAATTATGGTCCACCAATACCATGGACTGTGCAGCCATCAAAAGTGAGAAACCCTTCCTGTACCCACAGAGGGCAGTCTCCAAGATAAATTATTAGTGAGAAAAGCGAGGTGCTGAAATGAACAATGTAAATGGCATTACTGTTTGTGTAAAAAAATACATCCATAATCATGGACAAAGGGGCACTTCAATGACCAGAAAGGAGGAGGCAGATGGAGGTAAGCTCTCCCACCTGCTGCCTGGCTCCTGCTGCAGCAGCCTCTCCCTTGCTGCAGGGAGGGTAGGGGAAGCCCTCCACACCCACCCAAGGGTCAGACCATCCTGAGTGAGGCCGGGTCCTTGGAGACACCCTCGGGCCCTTTGGCTGCCTGTGCCCATGCCTCCATCTAACGCCGGGTTAGAGCACAGCCTCTGCCCGAGTCCCTTTCATAGACACTGCTTCCTTGCCCCACCTCTGCTCCAGCCCTAGGTTTGGAGTCCTGCTCCTCTTCTGCCTGTAGATGTTATTACGTAGCATCACTGGGGTGTAGGTAACTGATGCAGGGGGCAGGAGTACAAAGATGGGCCATGACTTTCTGGAGACACACTCAAAAGTGTGGGAAGCAGCAGGGTTTTCACTGCTTTGATCCTGGAGAAACGCCCAAGTGAGATGGGCACAGTGAGCATCAGGCCTGGAGAGAAGCTTAGCCAAAGGAGAAGCGGCTTTAGGGGAAGGACTGGCCAGGGGGTGGTCCAACCCAGGAAAGGAGCCAAGGGAGGGCTGGCCTCCAGAGAGGCTTTGGGAGGCAGAATAATGGTGACATGGTGACAGAGATTCTTAGCTTCACCCAACTTCAGTCAGGCTCCTGAACCTTCTAGGATCTCTGTGCCCTTCCTTGTAAAATCCAGCTTTAGCAAGAACCCTGCTAGGTCAGTTTGCCAAGAACCCCCACCCTCCATATCTGATCACTCTCAATATCTAATCAGGTTCCCCATCCTCCACCATCCCCCAGGTGGCGGCTGATCACCTGACCTGCCTTTGGCAAGAGTCCTGTTAGGTCAATTTAGCCAGAATCTCCTTTACTCCTGATGTTTCCTCTTAGCAATTTTCCATCCACTAACCCCTCACCCTTCTCTTTGACTATAAATTCCCTCTTATCCATGCTGGATTTGGAATTGAGCCTGGCTCCATACTGAGGTCTCTTTTCCCCTATTGTGAGAATCCTGAATGAAATCTTTTTTTTTTAAAACCACTTGAACTACTGTCAGGCTCTGGTTTTCTTTGACTGTGGTTCCCCCCAAATGTCCACATTCCAATTCCTGGAAACTGTGAATATATTACCATCTATGGCAAAAGGATTATGCAGATATGGTTAAGGACCTTGAGATAGGGAGAGTATCCTAGTGGGCTTAATGTAATCACCAGGGTCCTTAAAAGATAGAAGAGAAGGAAGAATCAGAGAAGGAGATATGACGATGGAAAGAGAGGTTGCAGTGATGTGAGTGGTAACTTTAAAGATGGAAAAGGACCAGAGGCCAGAACCAAGGAATGCAGAGAACATCCAGAAGCTGGAAAAGACGAGGGGGTGGATTCTTCCTTAGAGACTTCGGAGGAGCACAGCCCTGCTGACACTTTGATTTTAGCCCAGTGAGACCCGTTTTGGACTTCTGGCCTCCAGAACTATGAGATTCATGAATCTATATTGTTTTAAGCCACTAAGTTTGTGATAACTTGTTACAGCAGCATAAGAAACTAATACAGAGACCCAGTGCAGTGGTGTTCTCAGTGTCTGCTAAAGCCTGAAAAGTGACATTAATGAAAGTCAGACATTTAGGGTGGAGATCTGGCACATTACTTCTTTTCTGCCTTTCTGTCCAGGTACATCTTTTCTTTAGTCACTATCATTAATGAGGCCTTCTCTGGGCCAGGCCCTTGCTGGGCCTCAGAAATGGTGATAGTAGTGATGTGGTGTTGGTAGTGATAGTGATGGGGTGATGGTGGTGGTGGTGACGGTGGTGGTAGTAGAGGTGATAGTGGGGATGGTGGTGATAGTGATGGGGTGATGGTGGTGGTGGTGATGGTGGTGGTAGTAGAGGTGATGGTGGGGATGGTGGTGATAGTGATGGGGTGATGATGGTGGTGGTGATGGTGGTGGTAGTAGAGGTGATGGAGGTGTTGGTAGTGATAGTGATGGGGTGATGGTGGTGGTGGTGGTGGTGATGGTGGTGGTAGTAGAGGTGATGGTGGTGTTGGTGGTCATGGTGGTAGTGACTGGTGGTGGTAGTGATACAGGTGATTGTGGTAGTGGTGGTAGTGACAGTGGTAGTGGTGGTGGTGTTGGAGATGACAGTGGTGATAGCAATGGTGTTGGTGATGGTGAGGGTGATGATGGTGATGGAAGTGACAGTAATGATGATAGTGATGTGGTGGTATTGGTGTTGGTGATAGAGGTGATTGTGGTGATAGTGATGGTGACAGTGGGTATTGGGGGTTGGACTGGGGAGTCAGAGGAATTTCACTAAACCTCCTGGGCTGCCACCTCTCGTCCCTCCCATGCTCCACCCCGCACTCCCTCCCTGGTGCCTACGACACCCTCCTTTTGTTTTCGGTCTCCCCACATCAGACCTGTCCTCTGAGAGTTGGTTCAGCATTTTCCTCTTCCATAGAGCAGCGTGGAGTTTTGGTGGAACACAAAATGTGAAGTCTGGAAGCAGGCAAATTGGAGCTTAATTTTCAAAGTAAAGAGACCACTAAGGGGGCTACCTCTACAAATCTATCCTGGACTGCTTTTCTAGCCTCTGTTGGCTGAGGGCCTTAAGGGGTCCAGGGAATTAAGAAGATTTGGGGAGCAGAGCTGGGTGGTGGATGGGGAATAGGCTGGGATGTTTGGGGAAATCTTCGTGAATTTAACTCATTCCAAGTCTCCAGCTGCCAGCACAGCCTTGGCACACACACCTTGCTCCGTGCGTGTCTGCTGGACTAAGATCTGTTGTTTTGATTTGGTACCATCCCAGCTCCTACCACCGAGCCCTAGTTTAGACTCCGCAGACCTTCACTTGCACCATTCTCAGGCTAAACCTTCCGCTCCCTTATTCCCTGTTCTTTCATTGTTTCTACTGAATTGCCCTCAGTCCTGGAGCATTCCAGCAGTCCAGTTCCTGTTCTCTGCACCCAGTGACGAATACCACACAACCATGGCAGGGCCAGTCAGGACTGGGGTGAAGTGACTGAGGTGCCAAGGACACACGATTAAGGAGACGCTCACTTTTTGGCAGGGTTGATACCAAGGGTGAATGCCTCCTTAGGTTTCTGGGCCCTTCACTCACCTCACCCTTGTTGACCTGCTGTACAGCTTAATGATGTTGCTAATTATTCCCTCTGTCCCAATTCAGTTGGTCCCACAGCCTTTCCTGGCTAGCCTTCCATGTGTCACTAACCGATGTCCTCTGCCATTTTTTACAATGGCTTTAAATAACATTCACAGATCCCTAAGCTCCTAACTTCCTAGGGATGACCTTGCCTCCAACTTTCTAGAGAAGACAGAAGGTGTCAGGAATGAACTCCCTCATTCCCTCCCCACCCAACTTCACCTGCAAACAAACCCCCACCCTGGTTCTTAGCATCTCCCGCCTCATCTCAGTGGAAGAGGCGTTGCTATTCCAGGCTGAGAGGCCGGAACTTCCATCTGGGTTGGGCCCCCTTCCTGCCACCTCAGCCCCACTTGCTCCTGTTTTGTGAACTTCCCCCACTCTGCTCACCCTTCCCCACATCATTCAGACAGTCTCAGATGCCCCCATGTTAAAAGATGAAATCTCCCCTTACTCCCGGGTCTCCCTCGAGCTACTTTCTCCTTCCTCCCTAATCGTGGTCTCTGTGCCTCCCAGTCACCCCTCGGTAGCCTATCGTGCTTTAGCACTGGCCACCTCCCTCCCCCCCAACCCTGAGGGCATCCTCACTGCCATCGTGAAAGGCCTCCTCCTTGCTGAACTCGCTGAGACTTTCCCGTCTGAGATGTCTCAGCAGTGCTTGACCCTGAGGGCTGTTCTGTCCTACCAGAAATTCCCCGCTCTGTCGGTGCACATCACTGCTCACTGCGGACTTCCTCCTGCTTCTCTGACGGGTCTTTTCATCTCCGCTGCAGTGACTCCTTTTCTGTTGATTCTCACACTTCTGTTAAGTTCTGAGTCCTCAGCTCTCCCCTCACTGTGTATCCTTCTCTTGGTGACATCTTCTTCCCCTAGCTACAGGTGACGCCAAACACTCGTTGACTCCTGATGGCAGAGGCTGTTGGTGGCCTGCCAACATCCATCACCTTCCCTCTTCTTTCCTCCTGCCTCCCTCCTACCATGGAAGGTGACAGCTGCAGACATTTGCTTCTCCAGCCTCCCTTGCCACTAGAGGTGCCATGTGATCTGCCTGACTCTGTGCGGCTCTGCCGTGTCCTAGCTCTGTGACGTGGCCAAGTGCTTCACCTCTGCGAACGTCAGTGTCTTCTTCTGTAGTGTGGGTCTCATGCGAGGATGAAAGGAGCCATCCGTGGGGACTCACCAGAAATGTCCTGTCCTCCCTTCTCCCTGAAGCCCAGCTCTCTGGGTGGGGGTGGTGGATCTGTGTTTTCACAGGTTCTCCAGGGGATTCTGATGCCTGCTAGGGCTTGAGAACCACTGACCTCAGCCAACACCTTCATTTTATACCTGGGAAAACTGAAACCGGGAGCAAGGAGGGGGTTTGCTCACAGATGACTGATGGAAGAATCCAGATCGCCAGTGCTCTTCTGCACGGCTTCTTCACAACTTTGGGTAGTTGAGCTCACCATGCACTTGTCTGAGTCTGAATGGGCCAGAGACCAAGGGGACTTCACACCCTGGATGAAGCCACACGGTGAGGCCCCACCTGGAGGGGTGAGCATAGTGGTTCTTTCCCGGGCGCTGCTCATGACCTGGCCCTTCTCTCAGGTCGTACGTCTCCTGTGGGTGGATTGTCCACCGGCAGCTCAGCTGAGCAGGGCTCTGTGGGGTGGTGCAGCATATAACCAGGCACGCAGATTTGGGTTCTCACTTTGCCTTCACTTTGGGACCTTCAGGAACTTACCTTAACCTCTGTGGGCTGCGACTTCCTTTGTTAGTTCGAGATGGTCTCTATCTACGTCATAGTGTTACTTTGAGAATTGAACTCTGGCTATCCTGGAGGGGCCCATCGACAAATATCCCTGTCTGGGGCCCTCCGCAGAGGGAGACACTTTGGCAGAGATGAAGCCACAGGAGGGCTGAGGGAACAGATTTAGGAGCCCAGCAGATCAGAAGCACACACTCACACATACCCTCACAGACACGCGTATACATTCACTCACACTCAGATGCACACTCATACACTCACACAAAAGCACACACATGAAGAGACAGAGAAGAGTTCACTTTTGACAAGCCTATCCAGAATTTTGCAATCAGAATCAAGAAAAAAGCGATTTTAATTATAGCATTAATGTAATGAGTGTCATTCTGAAAAGTACCATTTTGCTGTGAATTGTGGAGTGGGTAGGGCATCACCATCTTCAATGTTCAGAGCCCCTAAACTGGCCCTGGGTGTTTAAGGGGCCATGGAGAGCCCGAGCTGGATCCCCCAGCCTCTTCCCTGCGTTTCTGTCCAGCAGGGGGACAGAGAACAGATTGGTCAGGACCCAAATCAGCTGGTGGACAGATGGGGACCAATTGGAGACTGTTGCTAGGGAAACACCACTCCATGCAAATTCCTCTGGACAGGGGAGAGGGCACCAGCAAGCCCACCGTCTTCTTACCCCTCTTCTCGGTCTCTCAGTGGCCCAAGTCCTGTTTCTCCTTCTCTCTCTCTGCTGCTCTTTAGTAGATGTTACCCCTCAGATGTCTGATGTGACGTTGCATCAGCAGTCATCAGGAGTGAGTCTGTAGTAGGCACAGGATTAGGCTAGTAAGACTGACACAGCAGATTTTTATGACCCACGCATCCCTCTGGGGTGAATTCAGCATCACGCCATACCATGTGGGGAGCTGGTTCAGTCCAGCATTTTCCAGGAGCTTTGCCGGGAGAATGCAGCTTCAGGCTCAGTGCCAGGCGACTGTGGGCAAGATTGGGAGCAACCCATTAGCCATGAGTGGCCCATCTGAGCTCCGCACCTGCTCTGACGATGGACCCCACTAAGCTTTGGCAGCCGTGCTTCCTGAATTGACGCATGGCTCCACTTTCATGGCCCAAGCTTGCCACATCTTTCCACAATAAAACTGTGATGGAAGTTAATTGCCTGCATCACTCTGCAATTGAACAGGTCCATAAAATGTTTATTAGGTGCAATCGCAAGGATCGAATGGGAGGCTGGTCGCTTGGTTTTGGCCTGCGGTTAACATCTGGAGGGTCCTGGGTGGGGACGTGTCCTAAGAATTGCTGATGTTGAGCATTTAAATGGACTTTTCTCGGAGCTGTTCCAAAGCTTTTAGGAGATAGACTTGGCTATTTACTTGGGAATTCTTGCTGGTGGCTATCGAGGCTGAGAATATCCTCAGTTTCTTATGCCACTATTCAGAGCATTTCAGTTTCTTTCCTTTTTTTTTGGCTGTAATTTTTAAAATTGAAGTATAGTTGATTTACAATATTGTATCAGTTTCAGGTACACAACCTAGTGATTCAGTATTTTTATGGATTATACTGCATTTAAACTTATTATGAAATATTGGCTATATTCCTTGTGCTGAAAAATAAATCCTTGTGGCTTATTTATTTTATACATAGAAAGTTTGTATCTCTTAATCTCCTACTCCTCCCTTCTTTCCTCTCCCCACTGGCAACCACTAGTTTGTTCTCTATATCTGCATCTGTTTTTGTTTTGTTATATTCATTAGATTGTTTTATTTTTTAGATTCCACATATAAGTGATAACATACAGTATTTGTCTTCCTCTGACTTATTTCACTAAGCATGATACCCTCTAAGTTGATCCATGTTGTTGCAAATGGCAGAATTTCATTCTTTTTTTTGGCTGAGTAGTATTCCATTGTATATGTATACTGCATCTTTTTTATCCACTCATCTGTTGATGGACACTTAAGTTGCTTCCATATCTTGGCTATTGTAAATAATGCTGCTATGAACACTGGGATGCAGGTATTTTTTTGAATTAGTGTTTTTGTTTTCTTTGGATAAATACCTGGAAGTGGAATTGCTGGATTATGTGGTAGTTCTATTTTTAGTTTTTTGAGGCAGCGCATTTCAGTTCCTGAGAGATATTTAGAAGTACAGTCTTCTCCTCTTTGTCCATGGTTTCATTGCCTGCGGTTTCAGTTACCGGCAGTCAACTGCAGCATGAAAGTATTAAATGGAAAATTCCAGAAATAAACAATTCATAAGTTTTTAATTGCATGCCATTCTGAGTAGTGTAATGAAATCTCATGCCATCTGCTCTGCCCCGCCTGGGACGTGAATCATCCTTTTGTCCAGCGCATCCTGCCCGTTAGTCACTTAGTAGCTGTCTGGGTTATGGGATTGCCTGTCGTGGTATCACAGTGCTGGTGTTCAAGTGACCCTTGTTTTACTTAATGACAGTGATGCTGGCAATTCAGATGTTCTCTCACTGTGCCTAATTTATAAGCTAAACTTTATCATAGGTTTGTACGTTAGGAAAAAAACATGGTATATATTGGGCTCGGTATTATCTGCAGTTTCAGGCATCCACTTGGGGCCTTGGAACATTTCCTCATGGATAAGGTGGGGGAGCTACTGTGAGCAGAGATCACTTGACATGTAGTTTCATTGGTCAGCATAATTATTACTTACTGCTGTGGCAAAAGAGACTTGAATCTCAGTGGCTTGGAGAACAAAGGTTTATCCCTCACTCCTGTTATGTCTCCAGGAGCCTCTGCTCCAAACAGTCACTCAAGGACCCAGGTCGAAGGAGACATCGTTGAGGACATGTCATCCCTGAGGTATCTGTGGAAGGAGAAGGGGAGGGTGGATAAGGAACAGTGGCTTTAGCTACCTTGACTTGGAAGTGACACATGTCATTTTTACTGACCATTGGTCAAAACCGCTTACATGATTCCAACTGATTTGGAAGTGAGGCTGGGAAACACAGGGGCACACGTGGCATATTTGGTGAGCACTGATGTTCCTGTCATGGCAGTTTTCCTCATGGTGTTGGTGGGACCTTCTCCATCAGCCCTTCACTGTGGGGTGGTGTCCACCATCTGGCCTCCAGGAGTCAGCCCGCCTCTGGCAGGTAATGAGATGCATTAATCAAAGAGCAGTCTCTGCGGAGTGACTCTTCTACTGATGACATAAAATCCATCCTCCCCAAAGTAGCAGTGGCTGCACGACGCTGTCTCAAGATGGGACACCAGTGTCACTTGAGAAATTTAAAAACAGTCAGCTGTGGGGCCCGGGCCTACAGATTCTAGTGGGCAGGTCTGCAGTGGGGCCAGGCTTGGGAAACATTTGTGGGCTGACAGTGCAGATGAAGGAAGGTCCATGGGCGAATCATTCTGGGGGCGCTCACTGGCAGGATTCCCGAGAAGTGACAGTGCAGCCTGTCCTGAGTCCCTGCAGACCATGGCCAGAGGCTTCCACAGGCACTTTACAGTTTACAATGCACTTCTGATTACATTCACTTAACTTTTATGGGGTACCTAGAATTTTCCAGAGTCTCGTTGGCTCTCTGTGGCAATATCCAAATACCAGTTATTATTATCATTATGGAAAGTGTGTTGTCTATACTTTATGGGTGAGGCAAAGTTAAGTGATTAGCCTAAAGTTGTGAAGCCAAGTGACCAATTTGGGTCTAAAACTTCTTTTTCCCAGCTCCATATCAGACAGTCTCTCCATCATGCCAAGCCACCCCGATCAGGTTCTCTGCTTCCAGAAAGATGCTGTACTGCACCCTTCCTGCAGAAGAGCTCCCCTCCCCCCTGCCACCTTCCCTGTCACATCCTATTCCAATCTCTCTTGGTGTAAATTGGGCAGGCTGATGCATAGGGAGCTGACATCTGGTCTCTTCTCACAAACCATGGTTGGAGTAAATGATGAGTCCCCCTTGTATTCAATCAAAGTAAATTTAAGAGCTGACATCATCAAAGACTCGAGATTGTTCAGAGAGCAGTTTGCATGAGAACTGAAGTCATAGCGAACACCGTAGGCAGGCTAGATCTGCACATTTACCGTGACAAGCCTTAGCCAGGTAGCGATGAAGGGCTTCATACTAAAAATATCAGAATATAAGTCTTATACTAAAAAAGTCAGTATAACACAGCAGCATGCATAAATCTGAAAAACAGTTGCTGTTTGAAAGAAGCCTTATACCAAAGAGTCTACAATGTATGATGGCATTTGTATTAAGTTCTAGAACAGGTCAAATCAACAGATAGTGATAGGAATCAGATCAATGGTTGCTTCTGGGGTATGCAATACAGACAGCTTTCTGGGGTGATGGAATGTTCTGGGTCTTGATCGAGGTGCAGGTTACCTGGGGATGTGAAGTTGTCAAAAATGAATGGATGTCAATTTAAGATCTGTGTTTCTAGCTGTAAATAAATAATTTCTAGACAGAAAAGTCAGTATACTAAGACAATTTTCTGGAAGACAGAAAAAGGGGAAGGAATTTGAATGGAAGCCACTGTTTTTCAGTTGTGCAAAGGCACGATACAGGCTAGAGGCTTTAAAAAAAGTCACGAGGTGGATGGAGGCTCAGGAACATCAGTATTTAAAGACTGAGAGGAAGGAGAGACATGCAAAGGAAACTGGGAAAGTAGTGAGATAATTAGAAGTAAAGGCAAGGTCACAGAGCCTGAGCGTCACCATAAGTTTAAGCCTATAATTAAGGGGATTAAATTAATAATTTAAGCCCTAAATCTTGCACCTAGTCTTACCCTAACCCTAAGCCCAGTCCTGAGACTAACCCTAATTAAAACCCTAAGCCTATCCTGAGTCCTGGCCTTAGCCCAAACCTAATTCTAGCCTACCTCTAGCCTAGGCCTATCCTTAACCCTAACCTTAACCCTGACCTCAACCTCAAAAGTAACCCTAACCCTAACCCTAGTTGTAACCCTAAGGCTAACTGTAAGTGGGGATTGAAAAATGAGCCTGGGGAGGAGGATAGTAAATGTCCCTATGCCATCCTGTTGCTCCCAGGCCAAATGAGCCCAGAGGAGTTGGGAAAAATGGGGCAGAGAGGGAATTGCAGCCTCCTGCTGCAGAGGCAACGTTCCGCACAAATTATCCACAGGAAGGCCAACACGTTTTCTAACAAGGAGTCTAAATGGATTCTTTCCCGAGATGAGGGCGCACGGTGCTATTAGCAGGCCACCCTTTCAGAATGAACACCGGGACCCTGAGTGCCAGGGCTGGAAGGAACTGTCGGCTCAGCCCTTGTAGCTCTTCTTGGCAGATGGGAGACTGAGTCTCGCAGACAGGATCTCAGTGATGCCTGAGATCACCGGGAGGACTGGAGTCCCAGTCTCTGTTTCCGGCTTCCGCCATTTGTCAAGAGGGGTGATCAGGCCAAAAGTTAGGTCTGGCGATCTCTAGGGTTTCTTATGAATGTCTCTGTCACACAACTCCAGGGGGCACTATTCACTTTGCATTATATGTAAACAGTATTTACATTGAAACTCTATGTGAGTGATCTCCCTGGGGTTGGGCAATGGCAAAGCCCTTTTTACACCAGGAAACTGGAATTTATTCTAAACTTATGGAAGACTCTCCCAGAACCCAAGAAGGCCAGAAAAGTGACTGGGCATCAGGAAGAGATGAGAACCAGAATCGGGGCAGTATTGGTCGCAGCCCTTTCTCTACACGGAGTGAAGTCGAGATGAGGTATCCTGGCTAACTGCAGGTTCATTAGGAAAAAAAAAAAAAGGGAACAAGCCCCTTAGTTTAGGTCACAAATGGAACCTGCCCTGAGGAGCCAACTTGTCCTTGATCCCCTTTCCTGGGTCTCTCTCTGACTCCCAGCTGGATTCTTATGGGGAAAAAACTTTCCACCCTGTGGAATCATTTTAAACCACAGGAGAGAGCAGAGAAGGGTCTAATTCTATGGAATCTTGTTTTACTCTTTCAACCAATGCCTCTCCCCTAATGTAGAAATGGGTGGATGGACCGCAGTTCCATGTGTCATTTGGTCCCCAGGTGCCCCTCATGCCCAAGATAGGAGCAAGGACACTGTGTTTGCTACCTCCCTATACACGGAATCTTTTGAACAGTCATCCTGATTTCACACATTCCCTTCCTTGGCTCTGCACACCATCAACATGCCCCAGAAATCCCAACGTTTTGGAAAAATGCGTACCTGGATGGATAAAGCGTTATAAGTAAAATATAGACTCACATGTCAGTGACTCCCAGAGGCCCGCCCCTGGACGTGAGCACATGGCGTGCATGTTTGAGTAGGAAAGTCAGGAGCTCGGCTCTGGTGTGAAAGTAATTGAGGAGTAAGGCTTGAGGCCACCAGGTTTGAAAGGGACCTCGGGGGTCCTTCTTACCAGTGGGCTGCTCCCGATTTTGCCTTGTGTTTTGACGTGGCTTGAAGAAGTGCGTTTGAAATTCTTTAGCTATCAAATCTTATTTCAGCATAAAAAAGAATAACAAAGTCAGGGAAGGGAACCTATTGCCAGTCGAGCTGTGCAAGAGGAATTTTGTTTTTTAGAGAAAGGTGACCATCCCCAGGCAGCGTGGTAGGGAGGTAGCGCTGCTCCTGACAGCTGGCTGGAAAATGTCCGGTGACTGGCCAAGCGAATTGTTGGCTGGCTTCTCAAGAGGTGCCAGTTGAAAACATTAAGAAGAATAAGCAACTATTACACACAGGACGAATGACAGAGGAGACCAGGCAGACACAATTGCGGCTTTCTCCTTGGAAGTTTATAGTCTTCCCGTGGGTAGTTTTGTTCTTTTCAATTAAAGTGGTTCATTAAATCTAAGCCTAGATGTGATCATTTCTTGTTTCTTTTCAGGATTTTTCCCCTCTTTTTCTCAACAAATGACTTTACAAATCAGGAAGTGTTCTTTCTCTGTATTCCCAGGTCTAGAATTTTCATATATCGAATATCAAAGACCTGGAGGGTTGTAGGGGACTGGTAGGGACTTTTTCTTGCACACTTTCCAGGAGTGAGCAGCCAGGACCAGAGGCCTGGTTTGGGCTTAGGCTGTGGTGAAGGGGTCACGGGGATAAAGGGGAAGGGCTCTCCAGGAGGACGGGGACTTATCCTTGACCTTGGGCTGGAACAGGAGAGGGTGGAGATGGGAAGGAGGCTGCTGACTTCCGTATAGTTCAGTTCAATTCAATTCAACAAATAGTTGTTGAGCACCCACCCATGCTGGGCTCTGACACCCACGCAAGGTGCTCACCCCCATGACCTCCAATGGCCGTTCTGCTGTGAAGGCTCCAGCTCCCCTCTACTCTGTGGGCCTTCTCTGCTCCCGAGGGCCTGGATTTGACCCTCCACACGCCCCGGTAGCCTCTTTCTTAGTTGCAGAACCTGGTATAAAGTAGTTGCTCAGGAAAAGCTTTCTGATTGAATGAAATGAAATGCACTGTGACTTAGCAGACATTCGCCCAGGGGACTGAGGTCGGAGTAACGAGAGGAAAGCTATTCCCACAATCCGGCACATCCACAGAATAGGTAATGAAGCACGGGGTTATTGCAGAAGAAGGGAGGAGGCATGTGATACAATTCAATAGCAATTCTCCCCATGCCTGACTTACACAAACAAATCATAGCAATAATAAAAGAAAAAAAAAAGACTGCCTGCAATTTACCACCCTAATGTGGAAGCTGTCCTCATCACTGTCCCCGTCTTTCTTTCCTGTTCTCGTACATGTCCACAGTTTTTATATTTATATTGTTGTAGCATCATTTTGTTTTCTGCTTGAAAACATCAGGAGCGTTTTTTTCAGTTTGCTCCATTATCCTCATAATTACAGTCCCTAATGGCTGCACCATTCTCCATGGGGTGGATGTATCATAATGTACTTAACATTTTTCCTACAGTTGCCAGTGCGGGCTGTTCCCAAGTCTTCATTTTGATGGTAGAAATAATGAAACTGTCTTTTATATTCAGTTACAAAACATTTCATTCAACCCTTCCAACAGGTGACAAAGGAAGGAAGGAGGTCAAACAGAATTTGAATCTATTTTTTAGAAACCAAACCCTTTACTCGGTCCACAATTCTATATTGCTTTTTTAGACTTTACAAATAAAATGGCAGCGAATATTTTAAAGTAGCCTTTTCTTTTTTAAAAAAAGTTTTTTTCCTGGGGGTTGGGTAGGTAATTAGATTTATCTATTTATTTATTTAAATAGAGGTACTGGGGATTGAATTCAGGACTTCGTTCATGCTAAGCACATACTCTACCACTGAGCTATACTCTCCCCCTTTTCTTCTTTTGAATCATCTCCTAAAGTCAAGGTCCTAGAAATGGGGTTGTTGGGTCAGAGGGCATGAGAGGTTTTGAAGTTCTCTGTGTGCGTTGTCAAAATGTTTTGCAAAGGGGTTTCCACCAGTTCTCATGTACATTGTTCTGCCAACATAAGTGATATTCTTTTTTTTTTTAACTGCAATCTTGTAAACATTGGATATTATAATAAAAAGAGTTCTGAGCTCATTTGCAATGTATACATGATTTTTTATGATAGTTTAATTCACATTTCTTTGATTGTCATGAGGTTGAACCACTTAAAAATGGCAATCCCTTTCTATGAAATTGAGTTTCGTCATTTGAGGAACAGTCCTCTCCCCAGTGTACTGCCCGCTTAAAACTTGTAAATTAACCCTTTGTTGGTCATATTTCAAGCAATTATGTACTCCAGTAATTCCCTTTTAATTTTAGTTGTGCTATTTTCAGGCCTTTTATGTGTTTTAAACTGATACTCTTTTCATCTGTGATTTCTTCCATTGCTGCAATGCTTGGAAAGTAATCATGCCATCAAAGAAGTGATAATTAGTCAATTTTATTTTTTTGTTCTACTATATGATATTTTAATATTTAGCTCTTTAATCTACTTGGGAAAAATGACAGTATTTATGGTGCTCTCTCTCATACACACATACACGCACACACACAAACTCAGGGAATGTGAGAGAGGCAGTGTATTTATGAAAAGACCACAGGTCGTGAATGAGTAGGGGAAGTGCCATGTTTCTGGTTGGGAGATTAAAGACTGTAAGAAGTATATTATTATTATTATTTATAAACTTATAAGTGTAAATATTTAATATCATGTAAATTAAAAAATCTAAATGCATTTTTTAAATGGAAATAGAATTGACATACAACATTATATTAGTTTCAGGGGTACAACATAATGGTTTGCTATTTGTATATATAGTGAAATAATCACCATGGAAAGTCTAGTTAGTTAACATCTGTCACCATATGTACATTTTTTTTTCTTATGATGAGAACTTTTGAGATCTACCCACTTAGCAACTTTCAAATATACAATTACAGTATTATCATCTATAGTCACCAAGCTTTACATTACACCCCCAGTATCGTGCAAATTTAAAGTCCCAAAGGCATTTTTAGTGGATTTTTATCAAAAGGATGTAAAAATTCACCTGGAGGAATGTGGTAGATTATTTTTCTGTTCCCAGCGAAGCATCCCGTCTTTCTGTAAAAGAACCATGTGTCCTGTCCATTGCCATGGGGCTTGCCTGCCTTCCTGTGGGAGGAATATACATCCCATATCCATCAACATTGGGCCTAGTCATGTGACTTGTTTTGGCCAATGGCATGTGAGCGGAGGCTCTACAAGGCATTGTGAGTCCCTAATGCCCTCTTGCTTCTTTCCTTCCATTGTGAGCATAGCATGTCCCTGATGGGGGCTGCTTCTTCAGCCTGGGTCCGGGAGTGAGAAGACTCAGGGAATGGTGCCACCAGAGCCACCACAGCTGACCTTTGCAGTGGTAAGCCACTGAGATGTGGAACCTGTTTGTTATTGTTATTGTTTGTTACTGTCTAGAAAAAACTAACACAATGAAGGCTAGACTATAAAGTAATATTTTAAGTGTCAAGCAATATGCAATCTCAAGGCTGCAAAGAACAAAGAGCTTTATTTGGGGGTCTTAAGAATTGCAATTCAGGAGACCCAGATTCACGTAAAACAGTGTTCCGAAGAAGAGAGAGTCAGGAGCTTGTAAAGACAAAAAGCCACAAGGTGGTTAAAGTTGTCCAGTGAGAACTGTGATCAACTCTGACACAAGTCAGGAAATATTTGTCCCTAAGGAATCAAGAGTTATGTTAGGGCAGCGCTCTGATAAGTATATAGGCTATCACAAGTGATTCCAGGATAAGGGTCTGATAAGTATCTTGAGTTTCTGGCAGATCTTCTGGATGCCTTTGTTGGGACAATAAGTTTTTAAAACGTCAGAATCCATCCCGGCTGAGATGTGCATACATCACACTTCCTCAGTGGCCTCCCGGCTCTGTTTTAGAGAGCTCTCTTAGCGATACTGACTCCGTTTTGACTTTCCTTCTATATAAGAAAAGAAGGGCATTGGAAGCTGTTAAATATATTGAACCCAATAGTTAAACTCAATTAGAGCCAATTAGTAGAATATACTGTATGCTAAAGCAGACATCACAAATAATGAGAAAAGGCTTACTTAATTTACAGCATTGAAGAGCTGATTAGCACTTTGGAAGAACATTAGGTACATATTTATTGCCATATAGCTAAAAAGTACCTGAAGGAAGAACTCTACAATGAGTAATAGGGTGTTTCATCACTAACACTGTTTTTTTTAAAATGATTGTCCTAGTACAACATTTAGCAACATTTAGTGCAACTTTAGTAGATAATAAATTTTTCTGGCATCACCAGTAAGCATTCACCAAATGTGTTTTAGACAAGAATGAGAGTTTATTCCCCTTCCCTCTTTAGGAAAGGGTTTAACCTTTTGAAGCATTTTATGTCCCTTCACCCCGCTGAAAAGACAATTAAAAATCACTTTCGATGCACCTCCTCTCCTTCCCTGGGATTTTCCACGGGGCTCTGGAGGATTCTGTTTGCTCAGGAAACGGCATCAAGTCCAAGGTCACACTGATTTCTGGTCTGAACGTCATCCTAAGTGTTTCATTCAGCCTGAGGGGCCTCATGCCATTTTTCTCATATGGTTGACTGGTCTCTTCACTCTCAGGGCATTTCAAGCAGAAAGGCATTTAATACCGTTATTAAGTGCTTACAAAATTGTCAGATGGGCTGGAGGAATGGACTGAGGGGCTGCCACCACAGCTGTGCTTTCTCAGAGGTCAGGCAGCTGTGTCTCCAGGGTCAGGAAGCCACGGGAGATGGTGATACTTTGGGTCCAGACATGGCACCAACCCCAGTTTATTGAAGCCTGTGTGTCAGGGTGTTGAAGCGTCCACTTGCCTCCCTTCTGTCTTCTAAATCTCATGCATTTGTGTCTCATTGGCTGAACCTCAATTGTATCCAAAGCCTTCGCAGCAGGGGGTCTTGGAAATGTAGATTTTAGCTTTCTCACGTTCTCTCCCTTTGCATTGAGGGCTGGGAGATATAGAAATTTGAAAGGTGTTGCCAGTGGATGCTTAGTGTAAATTAAAATACATCAAGCACATCCTCAAACACCAGTCTTCTCCTCGTTTCTCCATCACTCTTGGCCTCCATGACAGTCCTGACACGTGGGAGGCATATGTGTTCAGAGGCTGGATAAACAGTGTCACAGCTACTGCTGCAAATGCTAATTTTATGTATTCTTATCGAGGGTTGCAGTGCAGGGGGACACTCTGAAGGGACACGGTTATTCCAGACAAGCCACTTAAAATATGTGCCTTGTTCTCCAGGCCATTCCAGCCTAAGGGACTCTCCGTGGATGTGGAGAAATCAGAGGTCTTTGACCCCAAGCGATCAGTCTACCAGGGCTGCGTTAGTCTACCAGGGCTGCCTTTATAAAATACCATAGGCCGGGCCACTTAAACCATAGGATTTTTATTTTCGCACAGTTCTGGAGGCTGGAAGTCTGAGATCCAGGTGTGGGCAGTGTTGGTTTCTTTTGAGGCCTCTCTCCTTGGCTTGCAGATGGCCGCCTTCTCCTCGTGGCTTCGCATGTTCATCCCTCTGTGTCCAAATTTCCTGTTCTTACAAGGACACCAGTCATGTTGGATTAGGTCCACCCTGATAACCTCATTTTATTTCTTTAAAGAACTTAGCTCCAAATATAGTCACATTCTGAGGCACTGAGGGTTAGGACTTCAACATGTGAGTTTTTTTTGGGGGGGGATACAATTCAGCCCACGCCATTCACCCTGTGATGCTGCCTGGCCTCTAGTCTGCCCTGGGGACCATAGCTTGTCTATCCCTGCTGTTTCTGGCCCACCACCTGGGCTCCAGGCAGTGGTCCTGCTGCTTCCATTGCTTCTGTCATTGCAGGCTGCAGCACCACCCTTCTCTGTAGTTCCCTGGTCACTGCCACAGATCTTAGGCCACAGAAATTCCCAGTGGACCCTGGACTCCAGCCCTGCTATGTAAACTGGGACCAGTGGCTTTCTCTCTTCTTTTGAAAAATGCCTATGAGAATGCCTGTCCCGTAGGGTTTCTGTCTATAAAATGAGAGAACATGGGTGAAGAACCCAGCACAGTGCCTGGCATATAAGTGGCACCTACCAAATATGATTTATCTTTCTATTCTTTCCCTGGTGGAGATTTCTGAAGTTTTGGGTACTGTCCTTTTCCCTACTTAGGACAAATCTTGTTCTGGCATTTTTGTGTCTAAAGCTTTCAAGGAAGTCTGAGCAAAATCCCAAGGGACCAGGTCCTAGGACATTTGAAGGAGAAATCTCAGGGTGTGTGTGTATCTCTAATGTTTCTTGTCTCCATCTCTATCATGTGTCTCTGTCATCTCCACCTCCATCATTTCTGTCTCTATTTTCTCCACTGTATTATTTCTCTACTGCTGCTGTAATAGTTCACCCCAAATTTAGTGGCTTAAACAATCCAAACTTATTATCTTACAGTTCTTTAGGTTGGGAATTTGGAGTGGGTCTCATCAGACTAAAATCAAGGTATTAGCAAGCTGTATTCCATCCTGGAGGCTCTAGGGAGAAAATCTGTTTCCTTGCTTATCTGGATTGTTGGCAGAATTCATATCCTTGAGGCCTAGCGCTATTCCCAGCTTCTAGAAGCTGCCACATTTCTTGGCTCATGACCCCCCTCTTCCATCTCCAAAACCAACAATGGCAGATTGAATCCTTCTCACTTAGAGTCTCTCTGACTCAGCTAGGAAAGCTGTCTGCTTTAGAGGACTCACGTGATTCTGTTGGGCCTACCCGGACAATCCAGGATAATCTCCCACCTCAAGGTCTATACGCTCAGTAACATCTGTGGAGCCCCTTTTGCCACGTAAGGAAACAAACTCACAGGTTCTGGGGATTAGGATGTGCGCCTCTTGAGCAGGGAGGCATTATTCTGCCTTCCACACCCACCTTTATCTTCTCTGTTTATGATGGTTAATTTTAGGTGTCAACTTCGCTGGGCCACAGTGGCCAGATGTGTGGGCAAACATTCTGGATCTTTCTGTGAAGGTGTTTTTGGATGAGAGTCACATCTAAATTTCTTTTGAAGAAAGCAGATTGCTCTCCCAAATGTGGGTGGGCCTCATCTAGTCAGTTGAAGGCCTCAATAGCACAAAAAGACCTATTCTCCCCAGAGAAAGAGGGAATTGTCTCCCCAGAGAAAGAGGGAATTGTGCAGCAGACAGCCTTCAGACTGGAACTGAAGCATCATCTCTTCCCTGGGTCTCCAGCCTCCTGGCCCACACTACGCATTTTGGAGTTGCCAGCCTCCATACTTGTGAGATGCAGTTCTTTGAAATAAATCTCTTTCTGTGTGTACACAGCCTGTTGGTTCTGTTTCCCTGGAGAACCCTGACTAATTCATCATCTCTATCATCTCCAACTCCACCTCCAAACATCACTGCACACTTTTATTAGGTGCCAGGCACTGTTCTAAGCACATTACCTACATTAATCCCTATTCTCTCCCTCTTCCAACCACATCAAATGTTTTATTTTATGGAATCTGGTGCTCTTGGCTGCCCAGTGTCATGTCAGCCTCCACACGAGGGCCAAAGCTGGTCACTGCTGCCAGCCTCCAACCCTTGCCCACAATATGCCACCTGACCCCTGTAGGCTGCCTGGGAGGGGGCTTTTGGGTTGGACTGCACAGCAAGGGGCCTTAGTGAGGCTTTGAGTTGCTTTGCGTCCTGGGAGGAGGTGGTGGCCCCGGCTCGGGTGAACGTGCTGTCTGCTGGGCAGTGGCTAAGATCAAGCGCTGAGCTCAGGTTTTATGGCTGCCTGGCCTGGTCTTGGGCTCTGACTCTTGGCTGAACTCTTCCTCAGGCTGTGCTAAGCATAGGGCTGGGCTCTGGAAGGCTGTGTACCAAACTTCTTTAGCTGTTGGGATGGGCTGGTTGATAGGCCAGGCGGAGCTCTGGGCTTTGTCCAGTCTACGCTAGATGGCTCTGGCCTGGCAGGACCGGGTGGACTGGTCCTGCACGTCTTTGGATGTGCTGGCTTCCTGGTCTGGTCTCAGGATGGGCTGGGCAGGGAGTAGGGCTTGGACTTAGCTAGTGCTGGGCTGTACAATTTTGATCTTTTTCCTGGGCAGAGATGACTTCTGGGCTTAGACTGAGTTCTGGGCTGGACTGGGAGATATTTTTCCACTGAGCTCCAGAAATCAAGGGGTTTGGTTTCAGATGTAAGCACTGTGCTCCAGGTAAGGTGGAAACATTCTCCCCTGGCCATAAAATGCCTTGTGAGATTCTTTGGGGACCACCTCAGGTTTTGCCTCCTTCGGGGAAAGATGGAGCTACCCAGATCCTTGACCAGATGAGGGATGAAGTGGCAGGAGTCAGTGGCATTCTGTCTGCCGAAGTGCGGGTGATCAGTTGGGAGCTGGTAAGCAGGCTTGTTGAGCTGGCCCTTCTCCTTCTACCTGTGTGACCTCGGGCCAGTTATTCAACCTCTCTGTGACCCTTCTTGCCCCATCTGTAAGGTGGGAATGAATAGAACCTCCATCCTAGGATGGACATTTGCTGGGTAGAAGTTGTGAATGCAGACGTCTGTCTGTCCATCTGTCTGGAGTCTCTGAGTGCTGGGATCCAGGTTGGTGGGGGCAGATGGACCCATCTTACTCCCACAGCTCCTCCCAGGCTGGCCATAGAGCTGATGTGATGAGAGAGGGACAGGGCCTTGTCCTTCCTGCCCTGAACGGCCCACCCAGAGTCACTGGTGTCCTCTCCACAAAGCCCCAGTGCCTGGACTGAGCTCTGCTGGTCAGAGACTGCCCAGACCCAGGGTGTAGTGGCCACAGACAATTGATGCTGAAGAAAAGGGAAAATGGACACGGGCTTTTATGCAGCTCCAGGCCTCTGGCCTCCATCTGGGCAGCACCCTCACCTGTCAGAACAGGGCACGGAATCCCCCAGGCTGGAGTTTGAACTAAGGAAGCCCAGCTTGGGGAGGGCAAGAGCCAGACACGAGAGCCCTCCTGGAATGGACCCCAGGCCCCAGCCCACCCTGTTCCCCTCAGGCGGTGCCAGAGGTGGCCCTGAGATGAGTTTTTGAATCAAGCTGTATTTGTGTGTTGTCTCTGGGAAAAAGGAAAATTAATAAATAATTTAAAATTATTATTATTATTTTTTTGGTTTGTCTTCCATATGGCCCATGAGTTAAGGTACAGAATGGAAGCCAAGCAGAAATGACGTGCGTAGCTCATTTGCATGCAAACAGCATCTGTGTGAACGAGCATCAGTGATGATGGTCTGTGTCGTGGACCACTTTCCATGGTGGATTGAAGCCACTTTAAAAAGTACCCCCAATGCATTCACAACTGTGCCGACCCAGAGCCCTTGTAGGTGGTTCTCATTTCTGACATTTTTTGGGGGATCTGTGGGACTTGTTCTTGTTTAAAGGTTGAAGCTGGTGGGAAGATCTAGAATGTTCCAGAAGGGCCAAAATTTAGATGACTTTGTTCTTTCAGTGAAGAATAATAGATGATAATGCACAGCTCCATGGATTTTGTTATTATTATATTCCACCACCCCTCCCAGAAATAAATACAGGCATTTGAAAATAAAACCGCCTTGACTTCAGAAACAGTCGCTACCATATGGAAGACGGGTGACGAGGGTGAGGGAGTGTCAGGCCACATAGGTTTGCTCTCCCTGTGGGAGGTGAGCAGGGCAGGTCAGGAGGGTGAGGCTGATCAGCCCAGCAGGGAGAGTTAGCGTTTGCGAGCTGGGGATGGAAGCAGCATCTCGCAGCACAATCTCGTCTTGTGTGGACGGGGAAAGGGAGGCCCAGGATCACACAGAGAACTGGTAACTGCTGGGACTAAACCCAGCTTTCCTGATTCCCTGCCCTGTTCTCTCTCCTTTCCCTTCCCTGTGGCCCTGGGGGAACAGTGCTAACAGGGCAGTGGTCGGCTGTGGCTGCTCCTAAGTGGTGTGGATTTTAGCCGCAGTGAGGTCAGAGGCCTAAGTTACCCCTTGTCCCTGGTGGAGGAAGGCTAGTGACATGAGACCCCTCCTCTAGACTAGGGTGCCTCCCCTCACAACGGGCATTATCTGAACTTGTTAACCACTGAGGTGGTTCCTGAATCATTGCTAAGATCAGTGTCAAAGGGCTTACCATCTATTATCTTTTAGCCTTAATTTCTTCCTCTGGAAAATGGGCCCAGGAATTCTGAATGGTCTAGATGTGGGGCTGTGAGAATACATTAGTGAGTGGGGGATGCTTTACCAACGGGTGGAGGCACTACAGCTCTGAGAGCTGCCAAGATGCTAAATGTTGCTACTCTCCCAGGCTGGACACAATTCCAGGTAGGAGTAGCACTATTTGAGAAAAAGGGAGCATCACGGGCAAGGACGGGGGTTGGTTAGAGAAATGAGGCAGAAGTGCTGGCAGGGGGCGCCCTTCCCCCAGCTGAGGACCCTCGCCTTCATACCATGGCTGTGATCAGTAAATTTTTCTTATGGTGCATCCCTATAGTAAAGAACTTCAAACAGGCTCCTCAAATATATGTGTACTTGTTATTTACAAGTGATACATATGTACCCCTCAACATAAAACACCCCCCTGAAAGCAATTAATCAGTGAGATATAAAATAAATATAAATATAATTTGTAGCATTTCCCTCCTTCATATGAAGAGACCATCTTGAGCATCCCAGGCGGGATGGGGGAGCCAGCGCTGGGAACCTCGTTGAACATTTCTACGGAGACTAATCACAGGGTCAGACACGTGCTTTTGGATGGATCGTGCTGTCGGCAGTTGGATGGCAGCTCGGGGGTGGGAGGCCAGCGAGCAGAAGGGTGATGCTGAGATGGCTGTGAAAGATTTGCACGAGGACCGTGCAGCAGGGATGCAGAAGGGAGCTGGACGGGAGAGCATTTCGAGAGATTGATGGGGTGTGGGGCGGCATGAGGGAGATGTTCTTGGGCTGACCTGATTTCTAGCTCAGCGTACTAAAAACTGAAGTGCAAGGACTTAAAGCCGGGACCCCCGACTCCAGTGGCCTCAGCACCAACAAGTGACGGGGTAAGGACGTGAGGGAGGGCAGGCCTGTGAGGAATGTCACATTCAGACACCTTGGAAACTCAGTGCAGCCAAAGAAAACCCATGGAGTTGAGTCTGCAGATTTTTGGGTCTTGGAATCAAAGGAGAGTTGGTGTGACTAGCATGGCAGACATTGAGGGATGTCCTGGGGAGGTAGTAAGGTGGCTACTTAATCAGCATTAGCTTCTGAGCCAACACACCCTGCTGAGGTGACCAAGGCACCCCTCTTGAGTTACCCCCGCTCTCCATGTTGGCTCCTGAGGCTACGGGTCCTCTAAGGTCCTCCCTGCCCAGGTCCTGTCCCCTGCCCCCATCCCTGGATGACATCTTGTCATAGCTGCTGCCACATCTTATCAGTAAGGCTACCGGGGCTCAGGGAGGCTGAGCCCCCACCCAAGGTCACCCGAGCCTGGGATGCAACTGCTGGGCCTGGGATGCAACTGGAGCTACACCTGCTTGTGGTCTGGGACTGTCCCCGACACCGCTTTTGGCCCCCACGCAGTGCAACGTGCAGGCCCTGCCAGTCAATCGGGGAAGGACAGGAGGAGGCCACCCTCCGCCTGAGAAAGGGGAAGGGACAGTGATGAAAAGAGAAAAGGGCAAGGTGAGCTAGAGGCCGGGGCTTCTCCTGCAGCCGGACTTTGCCAGCCCCGCCCATCCTATGCGGAGTCAGACCTGCGAGCCCCGGGAGGCACCAGCCCTGAGGGTAGAAGCTGGTAGTCCTAGGCTAGATCTTGCTGACATTAAAACAATGGAAATAATTTCAAACTTATTGTTGCAACAGTAGTAAAAACAATAGTATAACAACAATAGTATGAAGTATACAACCATAGTATACAGACCAAGAGTTACAACAAGAGTTCCAAAGACCAACTATTAATGTTTCACACATTTTGCTTTCAATACTTAGACATTTCTTTCCTTAACCAATTGAGAGTTAGCTGTAGACATCCTGCCCTGTGCTCTTAGGTATTTCAGACTTTGTCTACCAAAGTGCCCCTATCCCATTACACTTGGATACAATTCTATTATCTGATATGCAGACATATTTAAATGTTGCCAGTTGTTCCAAATATCATCCTTTCTGGAAGTCTTTTCCCCTCCACTGGATCTAGTATTTAATCCAAGACTGTGCACTGCATTTAGTTGTCCTGTCTCTTTTCTATCATCTGGAACAGTCGCTCGGTATTTGTCTTTCTTCATCTTGATAATTTTGAGAAGCACAAGCCAGGTGTTTTGTAGAATGTCCCTTCATTTGCTTTTATCTGATGCTTTCCAAGCATGTTATGCATTTCTGGCAGGACTAATGCGTAAGTGATGTTGTGTCTTCGGTTCATAGTCTTTGAGAAAAATGGAAACAGCTGCAAATAAAAATCGGAGACATTTTAAGTACTGTCTGAATTTCTGGATCCTCTCATGCATGAATAACTATGTTCTGAGCGCCTGGGCCCGCAATCCTACTGGAGCTGGCTGGTGGGTGCCCTGGATGGGGCAGGAGTACCAGGGTGCCAGCCAGCTCATTACCTGGCCTGTTCCCCTATCTGGGTCAGCCCACCTGACCAGGCAGGCACTGAGTGTGCAACCCCTGACGGGCCCACCCCCTTCATCTGTAGTTGCCACAGCTGCAGAGGCCTATGGAGGGCCAGTGAGTAGCCCATGAGCTCACTGCTGGTCCAGGCCCCCCTAGGCCTAGAGCCGCCTGTTTTGTTGGTGTAACAACAAGAGGGTGGGTTCAGATTTTACTCACTGAGTTTCATTAACCCCGGAATGGGGCATTGGCTCTTTTGGAACAACTGCACCCTGCTGGTGTGTGGTTCGGGGAGGAGGGAAGGTGTGAATGCTCGCGGGTGGGATGAGGTGTCTTGGCCCCTCTCCAGCCCTCCTCTCTCCCCGTGCTCTTCTCTTCCACCGGCCTCCTCGTTTTCTTGCTGTTTATCTCACGAGGTGAACAGTAGGTGGCAGTGGTCCCCCATTAATAACCAGAGAACCCCAGCCTCTCAGGAGGCTGAACGCCCGCAGAGCGCAGGCTGCCCAGGCGGCAGGGGCCTGGACATCAGCCAGCCTGGTGGTTTTATGCCCTTTCAGCCTTGGAATCCTTTCTTCTGATGAGATCTTTTTCCCCCCCACTTAAAAAACTGAGACAGAATTCACATACCATGAAATTCACCTAAGTGTACCACTCAGTGGTTTTTAGAATATTCGTAAGGTAGTGAAACCATCACCATTATCACATTCCAGAACATTTTCATTCTGATGAGATCTTATGTGGAAGGCTTTGACTGGGGCAAAAAGCGTTGTGTAGCCCACCTTGCACAGGGAGCTGTAAATTCTGGGGCCACTCAGCCCCTGGAATCAAACAGTATTTTCTCTCCACCCCTCCCTGGGTCTGTGGCATCTGATGATGGAGGGGAAGGAGTGGAATTTGAGGTAAAGAGCTTTTCCAGCATTTCCTCCCTCTGTCCCCAAAGCAAGCAAGAGGGTAGGAGTGTCTCTAGAGGATGTTGGGAGCATCTTCTGGTGGGGTGAGGGGTGGGGTGGGGATTACTCCCCGCCCCCACCCTTGCTAGGCCACTGAGTCAGCCCACGCTCTCTGGCCTTGTGATCAGACTGGCGTGCGATGGACCAGCGGACTTGTTGGGAGAGCTTGGCATGACTGTGGTCTGTTTGTGGTCTAGAGAATTCCACAGGTGCCAGCCTGGCTGGAGACACCCCTCTCCTGTCCACTCTAGTAACCTCTCCCACAACCCCAGTTCTCTGCAGCTTTGGGAGGAGATCTCAGAGTTTCTGTAGCTCCATGGGGGAGGAGCGCTGAGGGCAGAGGAGAAGTCATACCCAGAGTGAGCATGCCAAAGACCACCACACCCGGAAAGGGGCTGCCCCTCTCTAAGGGCACTGGGGGGGTGGTCTCCAAGGAGGGAGGAGCCTGTGTGAAGATTGACACCATCCCAGGAAAACCATGATGCCGGCAAATGCAGTTAGTGTTCATGCAACAGTCCATGAGCTGGTTCCACTCTTCCCTCCAGGTTTAGTTGGGGGTCGACTAGTTCTGGCCAGGTGACTGCCACTCCTGGGCCAAGGCGGTGAAGAGCTGGGGTGCCTGCCCTGTCCCTCTTCTCTTCTGCTGGAGCAACATCCAGACAGTGCTGCTCCCCATCGCAAGAGGTTGGCCCCAGCCATCCAGCCTGTGCTGTGAGCGGAGCTGCCCCTGCTGGGTGTAGTCTCCGATGGTGGCGTGGTCTCCTCAGCTGTGGTCGCTTCTCATCCTGCCCAGTACCCCCGCCATCTATGCAGGGACCCTCACGGCAGACCAAGACCGGGTCAGAGCAGGACCCACCAACCGAGGCTGCCTAATTGCAAGACAGCCCCTCCTCCTTCCTCTCACTGCCTCTCCTCCCTGCCCCCAACACAGCAGACAGGCCAGAGCCCTAGGGGCGCCTGGAAGACCGCCCGCTCTCCCCACTTCAGGACCCTTGGGAGGAAGCCTATTCTGCACCTGGGAAGCTGGGAAGACAGGTGTTAACTGCAGTATGTGATTGGACTTTGGACTGGACTGGGTTTCTAATAACCGGGTGTGCCTGGAACACTGTGGGATCCTCCTTGAAGGGCAGGAAGGGGAGATTATTCCATGGGGCGTGGCCAGGGAGACAAATGAGGCTGCTCCACGTTTGTTCCCCTCCTCAATGTAGCCTTCCTTACAGTTCTCAGACAGGCCCCCAGGACACACGGAGATGCTCTGGAGAGAGCAAGGCTGGGGTGGGGTGGTGCATGGAGCCTGCCTGTCTGTGGCCCTCCTCTCACCTCTCACATTGTGGCCAGAGGCTCCTCTGTGGTGCTCTTGGATTGCATGATGCACCGTTTGAAAACCACTGAAAAAAACCAACTTGTTCTCGGTCCGGGCAGCTCACACTGGGGACAGCGTCATGGCCCCTGCATTGGATGGTGCCCAGTGCCCTCACAGATCCAGATGCTGAGGACAGATGAAGCCAGCCTCTCTCTTCACCCATCAGCAGTGCTGTGTCCTCCAAAGCCACAGAGAAAGGTGTCATAGTGGCTGTGACTGAGGTCAATGCCTCTCTCCATTCCTAGAGAGTGCCCAGAATCCCACCATTAGTGATTCTGTGACATCCAAGTCACACTGGTGGAGTTACCTGCAGTTAACATCTGGGTGACTAACATTTGCTTTCTGTCTGTTTCTTTAATCTGCTGCAAAGACTCAGTCCCTCTCCCAGAGGAATTTAAGAGTTTGGGGAGCCGGTGAGGGAGAGGTAGAGAGACGTAACATGCTTGCGTGCACACACACGCACACACAGAATATACACAAAGCAGTGAGAAAAGTACTAGGCTGGGGCCCGGGTCCTGCTCCCGGGCCAGAGAGGACCTGGGGAAACATCACCCACCCCATATGACCTGCCCCTGGTCCCTGTGGAGCAGGGTGTGGAGGGGTTCCTGGAAGTCGGGTGGCGGGAGAATCCTGACTGTGGTGGAGCACAGAAACCCGAGGTCACCCTGAAGGAGCCCAGCTGAGCTTCAGGTCTGGAGGATGAGAAAGCCTGAAGAGGAAGCTACTTAATGTTTGAGCTCTGTCAGGATCACCCGGAGAGCTTGTTAAACGCAGGAATGCTGGTCCCACCCCAGAGTTTCTGATTCAGCAGGTCTGGGATGAAGTGCCAGGATTTAATTGCATTTCCAGTACGTTTCCAGCTGGGGCTGGTGTTGCTGGAGCCGGAAGCCTGTTTAAGGACCACCAGCTTGAAAGATTTGGAGGCTGGAGGCTCAGACGTGGGCTGGGCTGGGGGGGGTCGAGGAAGGAGTGAGTGGTCGGGGCAGGGGTGGAAGACAACACAGTCTTCCTGCTGCTGTCTGTGGGGGGCCCAAGTATGGAAGTGACGGTGCACCTACAACAGGTGACCAGCGTTGCTGCCAGCATCCCCGTCACCACTGCCATCTGCTGAGGTCTTTTCTTTGGCTGGACACGGTGCTCAGTGCACCCTTGGTTGACCTCAGGGCTCCTGGGCACCCACCTGAAAACTAGGGGTTGTGGACTTTCCACTGCTCACCTCCCAGGGTTGCTGGGAGGATTCAATGTGACTCTGCAGCTAAGATCATACACTTAACAAACAGCAGAATGAACAACAAACAGGAGGCCCCCACAGTGCTATCACATTCCCTGGGGGCACAGAAGGCCTCTCTTAAGAGTTTCCTTCCTCTCTGGAAATGGAGGTCTCTGACTCTGCTCCGATCCCTCCTGCAGAAGGCAGAGCGATGGTCCCCAGCGAGGGCCTTATCCTAATCCCCAAAGCCTGTGGATATGGTGGCTTGTGTGGCAGGAGGGACTTTGCAGATGTGATTATAAAGGACCTTCAGATGGAGAGATTATCTTGGATTATCCATGCAGGCTCGATGTAGTCATATGGGACCTTATAAAGGAAAGAAGGAGGCAGAAGAATCAGAGACACAAAACGATGTGATGATGGAAACAGAGAGTTAGAGAGGTTTGCTACGCTGCTGGCTTTGAAGACAGAGGCGGGCCGTGAGCAGAGGAATGGCCTCAAGGAACTGGCAAAGCCAAGGAAGTGAGTTCTCCTCTAGAGTCTTCAGAAGGAAGCAGCCCTGCTGACATCTTGAGTTTAGGATTTCTGATGTGCAGAACTGTAAGAGGACAGCTTGGTGTTGGTTTAAGCCACTCCATTGGTGGTTACTTGTTTCAGCAACAGCAGGAGGCCAAACCCTCGCACTGCTTCTGGTCTCCCACCTTCATCCAATGCTCTTTCTCTTTCTGGAAGTCTCCATCGCAGCGCTACTTTCTCAAGGAAGCCTCTCTGATCTCCCCGGCCAGATACTCCCTCATAGCTCCTCAGATGTTTTCAAAGAGCAACGTCACAACAGTAAAATTATAGAAACCTTTGCATCAAGACTGGTTAATGTTTTTCTCTCTGGTTCTGATTTCAAGAGGATGTGACTGTCTTCTCCACAGATGGGGATCCAGCACCGGACACATTCCCTGGACTCTGCAGAGGCTCAGAGAACGTTTGTGAAATGCAGGAATGAACTGACTTCCAGTGGGTCCATCCTTACTGTGGGCCCGGCGTTGCCAGTGTGTCCTTGTGAGGGGGTCAGAGAAACCCAACCACATCCCCGCTCCCACTTGTACTGGAGCGGGGAGATGAACATAAAATACAGAAAACTGGTAATTCATAGCTTCATGAGTCCCATCCACAGAGACAGAAGGTGGAGTGGTGGTTGCCAGGGGCGGGGGAAGGGGAATGGGGAGCTAGAGTTTGACGGGGAGACACAGTTGCAGGTGGGGAAGATGGAAAGTTCTGGAGGCGGATGGTGGTGATGGTTGCACAAGAACGTGAACGTCCTTCATGACACCGAACTGTGCACTTAAAAATGGTTAAGGTGGTAAATTTTATGTTATGTGCATTTTATCACAATTTAAAAAATCCCTGTACCTAAATTAAAAAAAAAACAACCCGAAAACCGGCCTTCACAGACCCCGCCATTCACATCAATATGTTAAAAACCATTCACTGAAAAAAAAAGTCACAATTTCAGATGATGCTAAATTAAGAAAGTCCCAGTTTAGTCAAAGATGGAGGACCAAGTGCCTTACTGGACCTGGAGTCCCGAGATTGATTTGGAAGGCGTGATCCCTGCAGGGAGATGCATTTGTGGCGGGCGGGGGAGCCTTGGAAGGCTTTCGAGGAGGGGACCCTTCAGCTGCAGCTTGCAGAGGAGGTGGTGGAAGGCTGACAGAGGGGTGTGCAGGGCCTCCGGGGGTCCCTTCCAGGGGAAATTCTACTTAGAAGAGATTTATTTATCTCATTTGACTAGTAAGAGTTCTTCCCTGGGACAGGGCCACCATTTCCTCTGGAGGACTCCAGGGCTCCAGTGGGGGTGGGGGTCCCGAGCTGAGAGCCTCGCCTGCATGGCAGGACCCCTGAAATGCTCTGGGAATACCGCTGGCCTCAGGGAGGAGGGTGGGCCCATCAGGCTGGGTACACTGGCTGGGGTAGCTGGGCAGGGCGGAGGACCAGGAGTCCAGGCTGGATGGGCACTGGTGACCTGAGCAGGAGTGCTCATGACAGCCACCAGGTGTCTCTCTTGACTCGTGGAAGATGCTTGCAGGCTCCCTGTGCTCAGGCCTGTCTGCAGCCAGGGGAGGCCCCAGAATACTTGGACTTTGATGCTTTGGTGCAGGGCTGGGAATGAACACTGGGCTCTCTGTTTAGCTGGGCAGCTGCACACCTGGCTGTGCTCCCCTCCGGGGACCCTGAGCCAGGCAGCCACCATCAGTGTTGTCGCCTCCCTCCTGGCCCTGTTGTATCCCTTGCTTCAGTGCCCACCACCAGAATGTGGGGGAGGGTTAAAGGCAATTGCATGTGTAGAATGTGGAGCTCAGGCTGGTACACATCAGGGCTCAGGTCATGGGCGTCAGGGGAACAGAGAGTATTTGGGATCTTAAAGCTGAAGGGGGCCAGAGTGACGTATCTGGCCTCGGCTGGGAATGTGGGCCTTGGAAGGCACAGAGCTTTCTGGTACCTCCATGGTGAAAAGAATAAGTGACCAACTCTGCAGGGCCATTGCTGTGCAGCGGGGCAGGGGAGTGTCAGCGGTTTCTCTGTCTATATGCTCTGGGGTTGGGCTGGGCTGGCCCCTCCAGAGCCCTTCCCCTCTGCCCTCTCTCATCAGGAAGTCTCAGCTTCCAGGTCCGGATTCCAGCGCTCAAGGAGCCCATGGGGAGGGTGTCAGAGACCCAGGCCCTTCCTGTTCCACCTCGAGTCTCTCCCCGCTCCACCCCGACTCTAGGAGATAACTTGGAAGGGCAGATGGGGAGATGGTGTCTGTTCCTTTCTGTTCTAGAAAGACTCACTATCAGTCTGCCCTACTAAACCAGACGGAACAGCCCAGCAGCCCTGTGTCTGTCTGTGTATTCAGCACATGTTCACTGAGGGCCTACTGTGTGCCAGGCACCATGCTAGGTGTTGAGAACACATCAGGGAACAAGACAGGCACAGGATCCGCTCACAAGGAGTCTGTAGCTGAGCAGAGAGCCAAGCATGAAACCAGTGGACCAATAAATGTACCAGTGTATTTCAGATGGTGGTGGTGCTTCAAAGAAAATAAAACAAGGATGATGTTAGAGAGAAGTGGGAGGAGAGGCAGGAACTACTTAGACTGGGTGGATGGGAGGACATGATCTCCAAGGTATGACCTCATGGATGAAAGATTGACCATGTGACAGTCTGGAGGAAGTGCAGGCAGAACAGCATGTGCAGAGGTCCTGGGATGGGAGAGGGCCTGGTGTGTGTGAAGGCCAGGGCGGCTGGAGCATGGTGAATGGGGGAATAGCCCCGATTGAAGTTGGAGAGGTGGCAGGGCCAGGCTCACGTAGGGCCTGTGAGAGAGAGAAGGGATTTTATTCTCACGGGGATGGTGTGGTCTGATTCACCCATGTCTGTGTGTGTGTGTGTGTGTGTGCTGTGTGTGTAGGGCGCACAGGCATATAATAACTGTGAATATTTATTGAGTCCTTGTTATGTTATGTTCTGGATTAAATGTTATCTCATTATTTTCTTTGGGACAGGAAGATGTAATTATTACCTATCATCTATCCCATTTTACAGATCAAAAAATTGGGGGCAGGGAGTCCCTATTCCCGCTCCCCTAGTTGTCCCTTGGGAAGATGAGCCTTAAGGGGTGATGCTCTGGGGCTTTGTGGGCCCCTAACTTGCAGCCCTTGTGTGGAGCTGGAGGCGGGGCAGGCAGGCAGGGATGCCCACGACGCAGGGTCTGGGGAAGCCTCTCTGCTCCCAGCTTCCTCCTGCCCCAGCTCAATGTCTCCAGCTGACTTTGCTATTCAGGTGGAACTTCTAGCTGTAAGAGATTTACTTGGCACAACCAGGTTCTCTTGTGGATATTCCACTGCGTGTCTTTCCTCCTGCCAGTCCGCCAGCCCCCGGGGAGGAGGAGCAGCGGGCGATTGCTTACAGCACCCACAGCGCCCAGCACAGCGCCCAGCACAGCGCCTGGCAGGCAGCGTGGGCTCAAGCAACATCCTGCAAGTGCAGACATGACGCAGGAGCAAACCAGAGTCTGAGTCTGGGTTTCCGGAGAGCAGAGCCCGACTGCTCCCCCGGAGGCTGCGTGCGTACACCTGCTGCAGGAGGGCTGGGTCCCGGGAGTGACGAGGGACAAGGGCAGTGAGGGAGGGGAGGCAGAGCCGGTGTGAGGAAGCTGCTGAGTTGGCTTCTCTGGGGGGGCTGCGTGGGTGGTGCCTCTTCTGGGGCCACCGTGGGCAGGGTGGGTGGACGGGACCATCATCCCTGAGCCTGTGCTTTGTAGCTTCCCAGGACAGCCCTTGGAGGGGAAGGGCGAAGAGTGTGTCCACTGCTCCAGTCTCCTCCTGGCCAGAGTTCTGTCCCCCCAGGTGTTAATTACCGCACCCCACCCCCTCCGGGTGGCACACGCGTGGGCCAACGTGGCACCGTATCTGACAGGGGCATTCAGCGGCCTTGGTGTGCTCTCGCTCTTTGCTGTGACAGGAATGTGGCAGCACGTTCTTTCTAAGCTGTTGATGCTGATAAGTGTCTCTGGTCACAGGCCTCACGCTGTGTGTGAACAGATGTTCCTGGCAGGACCTTGTGGGGCCACCATTCCAGCTGAGGACACCCAGGCTCCACGCGGGCAGGTTTCCAGGGCTGAGATCCCCGCCCGCAGAGACCGGGTTCGCTCATGCCTGCAGGACCTCTGAGTGTCATTTTGGGGAGACAGCTGGCCTCTGGAAATCCTTTGCTTCCCACAGGGGGTCCTCAGTGCTCCTGAATGGTCTCTTTTCTTTCTAGAAAGCAGCTCTATGAGTGAGACCTGTCCCTTCTGAGCTGCGTCGTGGAGATGCCAGGAGAACAGAGCCTGGGCTCTGACCCGTTTCCTTTCCACCCAGACCAGGGCCCTGGTGGCCAGGTTAGCTTTGGGTGACCTGCACGCCTGCAGTGGGGGACCCACACTCTTTGCTGATTTTGAGGTGCGACAGCCGCACAGGCAATTTCGCTCAGGCCAGTCCCCGTCTGCAGCTGCTGATCACCTTGCCCCCTTCACTTTCCGATATGTCCCTGTTTGGGTGATAACTTAAATCGCCACCCTCGTCTATGGAATATTTGACTTGGATGACTCTTTCTTTCTGAGCTCAGAGCCTTCCCTTTATCCCTGGAAATGGTTTGGAAATGCCTTCCCTTAGCCTTGAGATAGACAGGAGAAAAATGAGCAAAGCTTACTCTGTCAGAGGACGTGCCGAGTCCTTCCCCTCTTCTCGAGATGTGACAATAATGATCCCACTAAAAAGAATGGACGTGATCTCTTGGTGACATGTAGTCAGGCTCCGTGCTGGGCACTTGGGGAGGGTCCCTGTCCTCAGGGGCCTCAAGTGGAGGTGGGACACTGAGGAGTAAAGCAGTGCGGGCATGGAGGGAATCTCAGGCTGCTGGGGGGACTGAGGCAGGGGTCTCACTTAGCCCAGAATAGGGTCTCATGGTCCTGCAGGGACCCAGAGAGGCTAGTGATTACCAAACAACCCGCTGAGACAGCACGTGCTATGGGGATCTGGCGGGAAGAGCAACCAAATCATGCTGGGGTTGGGGAAGAGGACTTTCTAGAGGCGGGGAGAGGGCATTCCTGGCAGAGGGCACCACCTGTGCAAAGGCCCAGTGGTCAGAGCAATGACTCAGGACAGCGGGGCATCGATTGCCAGTGGGGATAGGGGGAGATTCTCTGAAGAAGTGACCAGGGCCCTGGTTGTGAAGGGCTCTGTGTGCCATGTTGGGGATTCTGCCCTTTGTCTGGAAAGCTGTGGGCCGGGAGGGGGCGCTTATTACCCCTCCCTGCAGGTGGCACATGCATGGTGGGTCTGGAGAGGGTCTGGTTCTCAAGTATCCTTTGCTACATGGCCAGAGGGCAGCCCCAGCGAGGGGAAAGAGGAGTGTGGTTCCTTGAGCTGAGACACAATGGATGCTGCCCCTTGGAGGTGGTCTCAGTCCATGCGGGAGGGTCACTGCTAGGGTAGAAATGGTGACAAGGGTTGGCTGAGGCTTGGCAAAGATTTGGCACACAATGGGTGTCTCCCACACAAAGCGTCTTTTCTTCATTTAGGGAACATTCAGGACCGTGTGTCTGTGCATGCCAGAGACATGGTCCCAGGATGCTCAGTCATGGGCCAGACAAGCTGGGTGTGGGGTCATCCCAGCCCTGAGAGGATGCACCCCAGAGGCAGCACAGGTGACCCGGGGAGGGCACTGAGCTGAGGGTCAGGTAACCCTGTTTTAGGCTTGGGCTCAGCTTTCCTGCCACTCTGTTGGATTAGGCACTGTCCTCTTCAGGATGTTTTTTTATCCTTCATTGTAAATCGTTCTTCCTAATGATCTTTCCTCCGTGACCTGAGAAACTGGGCTGGTTTGAGGACTTTGGGCTGTTCTGCTGGGGCAGGGGCAGGATGGGGACATGCCACGGAATGGGGGAACGTAGAGGCGGCAGAGGGCAGATTTGGTGAGCATCCCAGTTTTGCTGGCTCCCTGAGGGGTGGTATGGGGTCAGGGAGCAGCAGAGCTAGAAGGGAGCTTATCCAACCTTCCCATTTTACAGATGAGAAAGTGAGACCCAGAGGTGGGTGCAAATTGCCCAAGTCAGGGCTCTTCTCTCTTGCTCCAATGCACCTGTCTGGTCTGTGCTTGGATATACTGGGAAGAAGGGGAAGGGTGAGGAGAGAACCTAGGATCCCTCAGACTGAAAGAAGCTTCTGGAAGTCCTCAGAGGTATGGCATTCAGGGTGCAGGGAAGGTTCCAGGCTGTCTGGATGCAGGGAGACAGCAGCCTGCTAAGCTGGCAGACAGCAGATGACTGGCCCCTGAGCCTCAGTTTCCTTATCTGCAAAAGGAGCCAGTCAGTCTGGAAAACAGGGGAGGCCCTCCTACCTCTGATTCACGCCCTGTGCCCTCTCATCCAGAAGCACAGTCCACACTGGAGTAGAGGAACCCCACTTTTCTGTTGGCTCGTCTGCTGCTCACATCTGCACACCAGCTGGAAGGGATTGGAGCCTGTCTGGGACTCTCTCCCGCCAGCACTGTTTATTTTCTCATCTATTTCCAGCTAAGGATTCCGTGTACCAGTGAGAGTGGTTTCTGGTACTGTGTAGACATGGCCTGTGTGGATTTTCCTGGCCTGTCTTCCAGGGCCCGATCTGGTTTCCATACAGTCTGAGTGCTTCGTGTCAATTTGGGCAGGCCAGTTAGTAACCTGTATTTTCCAGGGTCTCTGTGGACGGATGGTTCAGCTCCTGGGAGGGAGTCAAAGGGGAAAGTGTATGTGGATGGTGTGTGTATGCAGGGTGCACATGATGTGTGGCATGTGCATGCACGTGTGTGTGCTCTGTGCATGTGTGTACACATGCACAGGCCATGTGCATGGGCAGTGAGGTGGGGTGGGCCTCCTGGAATGGATGGGGGTGGGGTCCTGCAAACTCAGTGAGTCCCCCTGGGTTGTCTCCAGGCAGAATCTATGACTGGCAGGGCCTGGAGGGCTTCATGAGTTTGGATGGGAGGGAAGCTGGCCCTGTGGGAAGCATAGAGCTTGGCCCTTGAAATCAGACACTTGGAAGGCACTTGACATTTTCTTAGGGATTCAGGAGCTTTTGTGTGTCTGGGATGAGTGAACATGAGCCCCTGGGTCCCAGTGAGGAAGTACAGAAGGCCTGAGTGCTGGCTCTTCCTCAGTAGCCCCCGTCCCTGTCCAGGGCCTGCTCTGCCGGCTTTGAGGCCCTGGCTGGCGCCATGTGTGGAGCGCAGGGGCCTGTAATTGCAGAAGTTGCTGCAAAAGAGGCTTCTGGAGTCAGCGAGAGGCATTTCACATCAGCAAGACTTGGAGAGCTTGACCTGCCAGCGGCAAGGCCATAGCGTGCAGCTCGGATAATGCGAACACGATGGTGTGGAAAACAGGATACAGCCAAACTTGTTTTCTGCAGACCTGATTTGCAAGATGCTTGTGATAGTAAATGTTAATATGCTCACTGAGGGTGATTAATTTTGCGGTGGCTGAATCTCATCAGTGTACTTTCATCTATGGCCAATGTGACATTTGTGAGCTGCATACTCCCGTTAGTTCCCTCTTCTCCTGACTATCTGCTTGGAGAACTGGGGACATGGTTTCTCAGACGTTATCTCCATAAACAGTGGAGGCAAGAGGCAGGCACTCAAGAGCTGCAGTTATTTCCCTGTGTCTGCGGGAGGGCGGAGTTGGCATTTCCCCCTGGTGGCAGAGCTGGACTTGGAGCTACCTGCCTGCGGGTGAGCCCGGGACTGTCGTGCACTGTCTGATCTTGGTTCAATTCTGTAGCCTCATGATTCTGTGTTTTTTTTGATCTATGAAATGGATCTAACCACAAGGCTTCTGTTGCATTTGTTGAATGGGCCTAGTGATGAGTGAATGAGCTGGCGCCTGTGAAGAGAAGGTCTTAGTTTAGTGTCATCCCGCGGCGAGGGCTCGGTGGATGCTGGCTATGATGATTAGCTCTTACTTCTCTACTAATTTACTAATTTCCCATCTTGTTCCAAAAATATCTGCGACAGCTTAGAAAACGAAAACAACATATAAATAAAAAATTAAAGAGAAGCATGAATCAGGATAAAGGGAAAATAAAAGTAGAAGAGAAAGACAGGCCAGAAGGGAGACTGTAGCCTGCAGGGATACAAGCTACAAAGTCGGATCGTTTTACTGAGGCGGGCGCCGAGGGGCGGACACTGATAATTGCCCTTAAGTGTCCTAGTGGCCAAAGCAAGAAAGAAATATCAGCAGGTGTGTGTGGCTGGCGATTGAGAGGACTTCAGTGCATTTGTAAGGACACTTAGCAGAAGCAGGGTGAACGTTTGTCCCCTGAACTCTTGGTTTCAGAATCTTTCCACTAGTCTTTGTGACCTCCCAGTAGGTCGGCGTCTTTCCTTCAGCTGCAGAGGAGAAGCTGGGTCCTTCTCAGGGCAAGGTATTGGGCCAGCAGTGGTGGCGGGGGGAGGCCCAGCCCCAGGGGACAAAGGAAGCAGGCTGGGGTGTCCCCAGACAGTTCCAGCTTGATGATTTGTCACTCTAAGATTTAGCCAAACCCAGTGTCTGCTGGTTTTACCTCTCAGGATTTGATTTGTTCTCGAATGTTGCCCTTCAGTCCTGAACCTGGCCACCTTTGGAGTGATTCCTCAGTTGGGCTAGTTCAAGGAGAGAGCTTTAAAGATCTCCTCCTCATCCACCTGCAGGGAAGGCACCATCACTGGGGGTTGCCCCTGGCCCTTTAGTTTTTTCTTTTTTTTTTAAATATTTTTTTTTTATTGAGTTATAGTCATTTTACAATGTTGTGTCAAATTCCAGTGTAGAGCACAATTTTGCAGTTCTACGTGAACATACATACATTCATTGTCACATTCCCTTTCGCTGTGAGCCACCACAAGATCCTGTATATATTTCCCTGTGCTACACAGTACAATCTTGTTTATCTGTTCTACATTTTGAGATCCCAGTCTGTCCCTTCCCACCCCTCTGTCCCCCTGGTAACCACAAGGCTATATTCTATGTCTATGAGTCTGTTTCTGTTTTGTATTTATTTATTTATTTATTTATTTATTTTAGATTTCGCATATGAGCGATCTCATATGGTATTTTTCTTTCTCTTTCTGGCTTACTTCACTTAGAATGACATTCTCCAGGAAAACATCCATGTTGCTGCAAATGGCGTTATGTTGTTAGTTTTTATGGCTGAATAGTATTCCATTGTATGAATATACCGCATCTTCTTTATCCAGTCATCTGTCGATGGACATCATTTAGGCTGTTTCCATGTCTTGGCTATTATAAATAGTGCTGCTATGAACATTGGGGTGCAGGTGTCATTTTGAAGTAGGGTTCCTTCTGGATATATGCCCAGGGGCGGGATTCCTGGGTCATATGGTAAGTCTGTGCCTAGTCTTTTGAGGAATCTCCACACTGTTTTCCACAGTGGCTGCACCAAACTGCATTCCCACCAGCAGTGAAGGAGGGTTCCCTTTTCTCCACAGCCTCTCCAGCATTTGTCATTTGTGGACTTTTAAATGATGGCCATTCTGACTGGTGTGAGGTGATACCTCATTATAGTTTTGATTTGCATTTCTCTGATAATTAGTGATACTGAGCATTTTTTCATGTGCTTGGACCTTTAGTTTTCATTTAATTTTGAACATCATTGATATCCTCATCCTCCCCATCCACATTAGCAACATCATAACCTTCACTGTCACCATCACCACCACCATTGCCACCACCACAGCCATCATCATCATCATCATCATCACCATCACCAGTATCACTGTCATCATCATCATCTCTAACTTTACTGAGAACCTTATTATAGGCAGTTTACTGACATGATTCAACCATTCACCAGGTAGTTTCTGGGTGCCTACTATGGGCTCAGCACTGTTTGAAGTGTTAGGAATATAGCGTTGGACCAGTTGGTCCAAGGACCTGCACTGTGGAGATTACTGTTTAGTGGGGAAACAGGCAACGAAGGCAGAAAAGAAATGTATAATACATTATCAAGTGAGAATTAGTACTAGGAAGAAAAAGGAAGCGAGAGGATGGGGTACAGAGTGATGGACGATTGATATGCTACTTTAGACAAGGTGTTCCCAGCATTAAATGAAGGTGGAGCAGGTGCAAAGGCCCTGAGGTAGGAACATGCTTGGTCTATTTAAGGAACAGTAATTGAGTAGGCTGTGGTGTCTGGAGTGCAATGATGTATCTACGAGGTAGTGCTAATTCTCATTTATAGATGAAGGAACAGAGAGGTGAAATAACTTGCCCATAGTAAGGGCCAGAGCCAGAATCCAAACACAGAAAAATAAAAGGAGGGGTGATGGTTTAGGACTGACAAAAGGAGAAAGGTGGTGAAATAAGCAGTGGTAGAACAGACAGAGAAAGATGGAGGGGTGGGGAGAGACAGAGAAAGGGCTGGGAGAGGAAGAGGAGGTGGAAAGGGGAGGTGGAAAGGGTATATAGAAAAGGAGAGGCTGGAAAGGGGATGGAGAATTCTAGCCAGATGTGATGCTTAATTTTATGCACACTTGACTTGGCTAAGGGATGCCCAGATAACGGGTAAAACATTACTTCTGGGTGTGTCTGTGAGGATGTTTCTGGAAGAGACTGGCATTTGAATCGGTAGACTGAGTAAAGAAGATTGCCCTCACCAATACGGGCATCACCCAATCTATGGAGGGCCCAAATAGAACAAAAAGGTGGAGGAAGGGTGAATTTACTCTTTGCTTGAGCCGGGACATCCGTCTTCTCCTGCCCTTGGGCATTGGTATTCCTGGTTCTCAGGCCTTTGGGTTTGGACTGGAACGACACCACCAGCTTTCCTGAACCTCCAGCTCGAAGATGGCAGATTGTGGGACTTCTCAGCCTCATAGCTGCATAAACCAATCCCTCATAATAAATCTCTTTCTATACATCTATGTATATCCTATTAATTCTCCTTCTCTGAAGAAACCTGACAATTACACCAGGGATCTAGCTGGCTCCCACTGTCAAGGGCAGAAACCTGGCCAGGTGCCTTTAAATGGCTCTGTGATTCTAAGATGCCTTGTTACCATGTGGGGAGAGTGCTCAGCACTCTCGCTGCATAGGGAGGTGGATTTTCCCCATAGTAAGCATCAGCTGAATACTCTGATCTGGTTCCAAGAAATTTCTATGGATCATGCTATCCCTGGATAGTGGTTTCAGTTTTTCACTGACCCAGCATGTGTGCCTTTGGCCAAGTCACTTCTCTTTGGACCTCGGCTGTCATATCTGGAACAGGAACTGATTAGACTGGATGACCCTTGAGGTCCCTCTGGGCTCAACACCAGGAATCAGAGTTGACATTGGTGCCAGTATAGGATGGGTAGGGGATGGCAGGAGGACCTCCCTGTGCCCTGGGGCTGGCTCTGCATGGAATGGGCTGGGTCTGCAGAGGAGCCCTGATCTGACCCACGTTTTGGGGGCTCCTATGGATGCTCTGGTCTCCCAGGGGGTAGGGAACAAGCATCTCTCTGAAATGGGATCTTTTGGGGTTCAGTTGAGGAATACCCATGGGAGCGCCAGTGAAGGGCTGAACTCAGACAGTCATGCTTTTTTTTTTTTTTAAAAAAAAACAGCTTTATTGAGACACAATTTTATACCATCTGGAATTAAATTCACCCATTTAAAGTGTACCATTCAAGGGCACTTGGTATATTCCAAGATTTGTCCAACCATCACCACGATCCATTTTAGAACGTTTCCATCACCCCCAAAAGAAACCCCACACCCTTCATCTGTCACCCTCCACCCCCTCACTCTCCTAGTCCTAGGCAACCACCGAACTACTTTCTGTCTCTGTGGATTTGCCTCTTCTGGACATTTCGTATCAGTGCAATCACACAAAACGTGGCCTTTTGTGTCTGCCATCTGTCACTTAGCCTTTACGTTCAAGGTTCACCCTTATTTAGAATGTATCAGAACTTCATTCCTGTTTACGGCTGAGTCATATTCCGCTGTGTGTTTATGTCACATTTCATTCATCCGTCCATCAGCCGACGGACGGGGGTTGTTGCACCTGCTGGCTGTTGTCGTGCTTATTTGCATTGATCCCGGGTGTTCTGCCAGAGCCCTTGGCTCCCCCACTCCCTTTTCCAGGTCTCACAGAGCATGCCCTCCACATTTACGAACCATCTTCTCACATGGCCTTGGCTGACAAGGCTTTGTGAAAAGCCTGCTTCCAGGAGAGTCCTCTGTTTATGCCCCAAGGATACTTAATTCCACAACCAAAAGGATGACTTTTTATTTTCTGGGCCTCTTGTTTGTCTGGACTGTGACTTCCCCTCCACCTTGTGACTCCCTGACCAGAACAGGCCATGTGGCTTCATCTACTCTAATTGCCGGACCCAGGAATGGGATCACCAGGCTTGGCTTTGACCTTCCTGGAAAAACTCTGGAAGAGCAGGAAGACAGCAAGGTTGTAGGAACAGTGAAACCTGGGAGATGGGCTATCATAACCTCTCTCTTGTCCCTGCTGCTCTCTGTGTTTCAGCTTTGTTCTCTCTTCCAGCAGAGAATAATCTCTCTAAATTTCCCCATAGGTTGAACTTCTGGGTTTTCACATTTACATCCTCTTGTACCGGAGAGGCACTGGCCCTCCTATAGGTCCCAGGTTAGGAAGAATCCCCAGGCAGGTCACCAAGGAGTAGGCCAGTCTCCCTGCAGCCCGAGGCTGCGTGAGGTCACTGGAATGCAAAGCATCGGGTGATGGGTGGGGTGCATGAAGGAGGGGGTGCTGGGTGGGAAGGGCTTTTGAGATTGTATCTGTCACTTTGCTGGGGTAATAAACATCCCCAGACTCTCAGGTTACATGAGAGCTGCTGGTCAGCTGGGGCTCTGCTGGGCTCTGCTGGGCTGGGCTCTGTAGGACCCGGCTCTCCAAGTCTTCCCACTCCAGGCCCTGGCTGAAGTAGCAGCCACGGCTGGGGTTGTGCTGAATTCGAGGGGGATGAATTAGTGCTGCAGACTAGGGGGCTTAAATAACAGAAATTTACTTTCTCACAGTTCTGGAGGCTGGAAGTCTGAGATCAAGGTGTCGGCAGGGTTGATTTCTTCTCCTTGGCTTGTAGATGGTCACCTTCGCCCTGTGTCCTCACATGGTCCTCCCTCTGTGCATCTGTATCCAGGTTCCTCTTCTTATAAGAGCACGAGTCATATCAGATTAGGGCCTACCCTAATGAACTCATTTTAACGTACTTAGTTCTTTAAAGACCCTATCTTCAAATACAGTCACAATCTGAGTTGCTCGGGGTTAAGACTTCAACATAAGAACCCCGGGGAGATACAATTCAGGGACACCAGCACCTCTTCAAGCTCCGACTTGGCACTTTCTACTGTCAGAGCCAGTCCCATGCCAGGCTCCCAGGCAGAGGGGCCGGAGTGGGTACCCACTCCAGGGAAGGAGCCAGAGGTTGGGAGCAGAGCCCAATCGTGTACTCACATTCAGATTTCAAAGGCAGAGTCTTGGAATCTTTGCATATTTTGTCCCCCATTCTTAGAAAACACTTGTCTTCCATTTTTCCTCCATCTGCCTCAAATCCCACATTTCCTTGGAAGTTTTCCAAGACGGCTACTGCCCGCAGTCCTCTTGTCCTGGACATCCCAGGGGCATGTGGCTTATCTTGCCTCTTTCACGTGTGGGTCTCTTCTTTCAGATGAGGCCGTATGCTCCTGGAGGGAGGCTCTCCTTCTCCTTCTCTGCCCCTCACAGAGCAGCCTGGGTGCACGTGGCCAGCTGTTGGCCCCTGGCACCTGTTTCTCACCAGCGTCTCTCACCCCCCACATCCCCGTCTGTGCCCTGCTATCTCACAGAGGATGAAGACTCCGCAAACCTGTCCCCAGGCCAAGAGGAGGCAGGATGGGAAATCAGAAGGTGGGAGGAAGGGAGGAGCTGTTGTTCTTCTCTGTCTGCTTCTAGAAGCATCTCTGGAAGTGGCTGTGTTCCATCAGCAGGGCCAGCTTAGGTCTCTGTGGCCTCAGCCCTGGCCGGTGCTCCCTTTCCTTCCCAGGCTCCAGGACTGGTCCAGCATCCTCTACCTTGGCAGTCCAGCCTGTCCCCCTGCAACCCCAACCATAGCATAGCGCTCAGTGCTATCCCGGTTCTGCTGACACCACTGAATGTCAGAGAAAAGAGGAGTATGGGGGCATTTGCAGTGCAGATGATAAAGAAGATAATGATAGCTAATCATTATTGACAGCATTCTATGTGGCAAGCACTTGGTAAGTCTCAACTAATTGAATCCTCACACCACTCCCTTGAGAAATGTACCACTATCCCCTCCTTGCAGTTGGGGGTACCAAGGCACAGAGAGGGTCAGTAACTTGCCCAACAGCACACAGCCAGTATGTGTTGGAGTCAGGATTGGAACCCAGAGGAGTGCAGGACATCTTTTCAAGATAGAAAACCTATGCAGTGGACCCATCTCTGCCTTCACATACCAGTCTCGCGAGAGGGTCATTGAACACCCACATTTAGAAAATGAGACCTTCTCTCCTGGGAGCTTTGCACCCAAGCTCAGGACTAACTTTCCCCATAAAAGGAGAAATAGTGATGGTGATACTTCCAGCTCTTCTAGCCCATGGGTGAGGGATGAAGCAGGGTTGAGAGAGCATGTGGGCCTGATGTCAGAGGGCTGGTTTAAGTCCTGGTTATCAGCTGTGACTCTGAGCATGTCCCTTCACTTCCTGGAGGTCTTGTTTCCTCATCTGTAAAGTGGGGAGATTGTGAGATTTTAATGGAACGTGGCATCTTCCGGCCTGATCCTGGCACAGAGGTGGTATTCGGTGTAGGCAGGAGCCTCCCTCCATGAGCAGGACCTGGTGCTGGGGCAGCTAGGGCCTCTGTCCACCCTTGGGAGGGGTACTCCCAGCACTCATCCAAATGGACCCTTGCGTCATCTGAGAGTTCTGACCCCAGGCCCAAACTTGGGAACAGCCCTGGGGGAGGGGTCTGTGGCCTCCCAGGGTCTCTCATGATCAGACCCTAGCAGTAGCAGGTGGATTCTGGGGCGGCCATTTGTGGCAAGGCGGCCGGCTCAGAACATGGAGGGATTTCTGGGAGTCTAGTACATTTAAAAGATTCTCGGGTCCCTGAGCCAGCCTCAGGCATAGATGCCTTTGGCCAAGCTATATTCTGCCAGCGTGGAAATTGTGCACGTGGGGCCAGCTAATTAGCCTTCATATCTTCCTATACGCCCCAGGCCTCTTTTACTGTCCCTTTGTTTGCCTGCTCAGACTCCTGAAAGCCAGCTTCCTAGAATGAACATCATACCCTTTACTTCCTTCTCACCCCAGCCCTTTTAAGAAGAACATAAACTCTGAAATTTAGCCTGGAGTACAGGGCCCTGGCGATAGGACCCCACCTACAGTTCAGCTCCGTTCCTCTCTCCTCCCCATACTGATTATTGAGGATAATGCTGAAACAGACGTGGGGGTACAGCTACATCCTGAGATCCTGATTTCAATTTTGGGGGGAATAAGTTCCCAGAAGTGGGATCTCTGGATCGTATGGTAGTTCTGTTTTAGATTCTCTGAGAAACCTCCATAATGTTTCCCATAAGGGTTGCTCCTCCTCTTGCCTCGCCTTCCCCTCCTTCTGTTCCTCGTTAACCGTTACGGCCAACCGGAAGCACTTTCAGGATGGATGGTGTTTCTCGAACACCAGGATCTCCTCTGTGGCATCCCTCCGTGGTCCTGGCCGCGGAAGACATCCAGTGTGCCCCAGTTTCTGTTTGCGGATGCATGTGATTTTAAGGAAACTGGCTTCACTCCAGATCCACGGGCTAGTGCATGACCCGAGCTAAGCCAATCCATGCATTCCATTGTTCACTGTGATGAACTCTGGGTGTCTTGGCATAGGACCTAAGCTGGAAAAATCAGAATAAATCTTAGGACTCCATCTGGGAATGTTGAGACAAAGATACTCTCTCGCTTTGCATGGTGTAGTGTACAGATGTGAGGTCCGGAACCGTTGCAGCCAGTTTGCAAATATGAGGGAAGTCAGTCTGAAGACAAAAAGCCAGCACTCAGAGAAACACAGAATCAAGAGAATCATAGAGAAAGGCACTAGAGCCCTGATTAGCTGTTTTTGAAACCCATCCTATCTTTGGAAACTTTAGATATTGAGTCAGTCAAGTCTCCTTATTGTTTAAGGCCATGTGAACCAGGTTTTCTATTCCTGGCAAACGGCAACATCTGAACTGATCTGCTCTTCAAGCAACAGGAATTGCTTCTATGAGAACAAAACAGCAGACCCTTCAGATTTGTTTCACTTTTTGCAGAGTGTAAGTATTTACAAAATCTACCGAGTAAGGAGTGACATTTAGTCCCTTGATGGTATGTGGTGCCATCCCACAAGTGATGCCCACGCCCCGACTTTGAAAATCGCTTATTTTTGAAACATCATCAGGTTTTATAAGAAATTGGTACCTATGGAATCAAAGTCCTGCAAATCGATGCACTTGAAAAAGTTCCACCCATCACGAGAACATCCTTTTCACAGCCTACCTACCAGGCATCAGAGACTTGAGGAGATAGAGTCAGAGGAGATGGTGGTGGCAGGGTGGCAGAATGGGAATCTAGATTAAGAATCAGATTTGCATGGACTCATAGCTCCTTCCCCGCACTTAGCACAGTGCCTGGCTCCCAGTAAATGCATGAGTTTGCTACGGCTGCCATAATAAAACAACACAGACTGGGTGGCTTAAATGACAGAAATTAATTCCCCCCCCCCCCCCCCGGGTTCTGGAGGCTGAAAGTCTGAGCTCAAGGCATTGGCAGGGCTGCTCTTGTTGGCTTGCAGACGCCCACCTTCTCACTGTGCCCTCATGGACTGTGTCTCTTCTCTCTGTGCGTGCATCCCTGGTGTCCCTGTGTAGGTCCCAATTTCCTCTTCTCATAAGGACAGCAATCAGACTAGATTAGGGGCCACCCAAGAGCCACATTTTAACTTAACCACTCTTTAAAGACCCTATCTCCGAATGCAGTCACATTCTGAGCTACTGGAGGGTGAGAACTTCAACATACAGCTTTGGTGGTGGACACATTGCAGCCCCTAACAGTAGGGCTCAATAAGTCAGTAATGAATGAATGAATGAGTAAGTCAGAGGCAGATTTAGATGTTCATTTTTGTGTGCCAAGGGACCAAGGGAAGGGGGTGTGGGCATCTCCGTTGCAAACAGGAAGGAAAGGCCGGGAGGATGGCTCGAGATAATTCTCTGTGTGACACTCATTGCTCGTTGGAGCTCTTCCCTGCCGTCTCCTTCTGTTGTATGTGACATCCTGACTGGGAACACACGAAACAGCAGCTGATGCTGTCAGTGGGATAGCTGCCTCTCTGCCACGCTCACGGCGGTACCCGCCAGCGCTGATGACATGCCAGCCTTGGCGGTGACATTGATCCTGCTCCTGCAAGAGCAGGGGCGGGAGCACGGAGCATGGAGATGGCTTCCCTTTCATGAGCAGTGACAGGGCGGAGGCATTTCATACCAGACTAATTCTAGTTTAATCTTTAAGAGCCAGAGAGGAAAAGCAAAATTCTGTAAGAAGCTTTTATGGGGAGCCACAAAGTCATTAACAGGTCCGATGTCAGCAATTATTTATTTTCTTTCTCGGTTCCCTTTCTTAAAAGAAATGGGAAAGGGTTTATTTCTCTCCATGAGAACGATGTTTCCACTGAGGTAAGAAATTGAAACAGCAGGCTGACCCTGGTGGGGTCAGCCAGAAAAGACACTTCATATCAGTTCAATAACTCCAGCCAAAGTGCCTCCCTTTCTTTTGGACTGAGAAATGGGTCTCATTTTTGTTGCTCTGAACCCTTTATACAGCATAAGAAGTAATTTGCAAGCATGAGGGAATGAGGCACTTTCCAACAAACCTGGCTGACGATCTAGATGGAGGATCACTCAGAAAGAGGGAAATCACTTCACTCCTCCCCAAGTGTTCCCCAGGAAGAAAAGCCCTGAAGACAGAGAAGGCCTGGATCTGAAAGGAAATGTACTTGAATTTCTGTGCACTAGGCTTGGACTGTAAAAACACTGGTTGATTCTTTCATGCACTGTAAGCTGGGGAAGAATTTTGGATGGTGATGATGGTGGTAGTGGGTTTAGGGCTGTGGATCTCCTAGGGGGCCTGGCGATTGGAGCCAATGGTTCTTGCAGGAGAAAATGCCAGAGGTAGAGTGGGACCCAGCTGAAGGGCAGTGGAGACCCAAGAGAGGCCAAACAGGAAATTACTCGTTGGGTAGATAGACCTTGAGGAGGCAAGTCAGACTCTGGAGGTGCTAGTTGGAGGAAGGCATGGGCAGGCCTGCCAAATAGGGTTGTGAGGTCTGTACACTGAACAAAGGCATCAGGCAGAGGGGTGCGTGAATTCCAGTATGCATTTTCCTGGCCAAGTCATGCGCCATGACATAGGCCTGCTTCTATGCAGAGGAAAGGGTAGCTTTTTCGTTGAATAAAGATTCCTTCTACCAGCAGGCTACGTGCAGAGAGTGCAGGATCTACCAAGGAGTGCGCTGATCTAATCTGCACGAGGATGTTGTGTAGGTTGGTAGGGTCCTGGCATGTGGGCCAAAGTACCTGAACACTGGGAGACAAAGGTGGAGACAGCCCACATCCCAGGACCCAGAAGATGCTCTGCTCCTCTGGGACAGCCTTGGCATTTCTTTTCTGAGGCAGTATCATGACTGTCTTGAATGACCGTTAAACTAGTTTGGGGTCTCTGGCTTTCTGGTATGTCATGCTGCTCTTCAGGAAGGAAATACTGGTAACTAAAAAATTAAGAAAAATTTAATTGAGGGAAAAACATAAAATTTACCATCTTAATGCTTCTGCCTTGTGACTGTGCTTGGGCACAGCTTTGATGGCAAGAATAGGTCCTTCTCCATGAAAGATTTTTGAAACAAGTGGCCCAGTGGCTCATCCATGGGATGGAGGTGGCTGTTAGGGGTTCTGTGAAGAGTCATAAAAAGGGGAAAAAACCCCAAAAGTAGGAAGTGTGAAAAATGAATTAACAGAAACCTTGATTAAACGGAGTCAGGAGACCAGAAGGGGGAGCTCTTACACCCCATGAAGATAGCGCCTGACAGGAAAAAAGCCTCCTGCCTGGCAAGACAAGTCACAACTCAGCCAATGAAAAGCCGTGGACACTTGGCTTGCTCTAGCTCTCCTGAGTTCCTTTCCCCATTTCCCCTGCATTTTTGCTAGGAACTTGCACGTGGCTCACCAGAATTGCAATTCTTTGTTGATCCCAAATAAAGCCCCCACCTCCTTTTTTCTGGAGAATTAAATTAGCAGCCCATTTGTTTAAGGTCACATTTTGGTGGCCCATACAGGGGTCCAGACAAGACCCCTGAGCACTCAGGCTGGGGAGCCAAGAGGTGCAGTATCCACTGTTGTCACTCTCTGCTTTCCTCACCGACCCTCGAGTCTGAGGGTCAGTTTTTCTCTTGGACCCAAGCTTCTGCCTTCTCTGCATATTGAAGCTCTCCAGGTTTTATATGGGATCTATTTTTAAAAAGTATCTTTTCTTTTTCATATTCTTTATCATTATAGGTTATGACAAGATATTCCCTGTGCTATACATCAGGGTCTTGTTGTTTATCTACTTTATATATAGTAGTTTGTATCTGCTAATCCCAAACTCCTAATTTATCCCCCCACTTCCCTTTTGGTAACCGTAAGTTTGTTTTCCATGTCTGTGAATCTCCCTCTGTTTTGCAAGTCAGTTCATTTGAGTCATTTCTTTCAGGTTCCTCATACAGGTGATATCACATGATAACCTGTCTTTCTCTTTCCGACTCACTTCACCCAGTGTGATGATCACCAGGTCCATCCATGTTGCTGCAAATGGCATTACTTCATTCTTTTTTGTGGCTGAGTAGCATTTTGGGATCTATTTTAAGTTTTCATCCCTTCTGGGTAAGGCCTCATTCTGAATGCAGGTTTTTGCCTGATTTTGAAATCAGACTGTCCCAGCTGGATCTGGCTAGCCCTTCACCCATTCCTTCAGGAACGGGGGCTGTTTCATTGGAACCATGTTGAGCAGCTTTCAGCCTGATTCTTCGGGGGCCAGACTGTTCCCTTAGACTTGGCTGGTATTAGGCCTTCAGGCTATTTGAGCTGTTTAGGCTGTTTGAAAATTATTCTTTTACTCTGGACAAAAACCTCTGAGAAATGGATTCCAGTTACCTAAATATTTTGAGGGTGCCCCCACTACAGGGACCCTGGCTGATCTTATGTTTGAAAACCACAGTTCTTCCTCAAGTGCATTTCCAACTAAATGGACTGACCCAACCAAAGGCAATTTAGAACATCAGTGACAATTGTGGGGAACTGTAAAAAACCCCAAACTCACTTTTCTTAAAACTGAATTGGACAACCACAGCTCTAAAATTTCCCTATTTTATTGGTGTTTTGAAGCTTCCAAATGTTAACAGGGGCCTGAAATTGCCTCTCTGCAAAATGAGATTTTAAGATTAATAGTGGCAAACAAATGGTTAAAGAAAGAAAAAAAGGCCCCTGAAGCCTCAGGCTCTCCTTCCTCGGCTCCTTTGTCGCAGGCTCTGCCTCTAGTGCCATCTTGTCTTACTCCCTCAGCCCCTTGAGGTCAGGTCCCCCCTCCAGCGCCATCTTCCTCCTTCCCTTTGACGCCACCTACATCTCCTCTACAGCCCCCCGGTCCTCCATACTAATTCTCTTGCCAAATTTCCCTTTTTCTCTGAAACTCTCCCCACTCCCTTTTCCTCTGAATGTATCAGAACCTGTCCCTTTAAAATAAAGCCTTCTGAAGATCTAGAGGTTAAGCCCTTAATTTCTTATGGACCCTGGACTAACGCTGAACTGAGCCACAATCAAAGATTTTCCCAAAGTAACTGAAGATCCTCACATGGAAACCCTGTTGTTCCTAACCCTCATAATGTTGCTAATTTCCATTCCCACCAGCAGTAAATTCTTGACTGTAATTGATTTATGCAGTGTATTCGTTAGTATTCTGGTTGATGAAACCAGCCAATACCTTTTTGCTTTCACTTGGGAAGAAAAACAACTCACCTGGACAGTAATGCCTCAGGGTTTTACTGAGAGTCCTTCTTATTTCTCATAAATCCTGAACACTGATCTGGATGATAGAAAGTTCCCTAGAGGTTCTGCTTTGATGCGATATGTGGATGATTTGCTTCTTCGCTCTCCTTTTGAACGCGTCTTTCCTTAGTAAGTGTGGATTTATTTTTATTTGACAGTCCTAACTCGTCTGTAGGCTCCTGTTAGGGGGAAGGGGATGGAGTGGGCATTTTGGTCCTTCTACTGATTCCCATGGTGCACGTAGACATGTACGAGTTGTTGGGGAGGTCTTGAGCCCTGCCTTTGAGCTCAGTCACAGGTGCACGCCATCCTGACCTGGCTGCCCTCAGAGACTAAGCTGGTGGGACTTGGTTTACAACTGGGAAGGAACTCACTGTCTCGTGCGAGAATCAGTCAATGACACTGATAACCATCTAATGGAATAGGAAGCCGGGGTCCACGTGATTCAGGCTCTATGCAGAATCCAGCCCCTTCCACGGTAATGAAAAGGAATTCCCATGTAAGTGTCTCGAAGAACACCAGTGAGGCCCCAATTTATAGAATCTTTAGCCACACTTTTTGAACTGCCATTCCTGCCCCTGTTTCCGTTTTTCAGTTCCAGAACCATCCCCTGCCAGATCCAAGCTGTCTCCTTCTTAGTCCTGGTGTTTGTGTCCCTGCCCCCACCCCAAGTCCCTCTTCCTTCTCATGACTTTTAATTTTATGGATCAATTTAGCTTCTTTTCATTTGGCATTACCCAGTGTCCTGGAATCAGCTGACAGGAGGCTTCTTTCTTTCTTTCTCTTTCTCTTTCCTCCCTCTCTCTCTCTCTCAGGATGAGGGAGAGGCAGTGAAATGGGGAGGTGGAAGAAATCTCACCTGCTAATAAATCTTGCTCCTGTCACATTGTAATCCAGGGCAAGGCGTGAAAAAGGCGGTGCGGGAAGTCCAAACACAATGCTTTGGCTGTCTGAGGGCGAGTGGGGTCATCAGGCTTTCTCACGGGCGCTCCCTCTCTGCTAATCCATCAGCCGGGATGCAGGCTGAGTGCAGAGGCTCAGAGGCACGCACGCTGTGCCCGGGGTCAGCCTCCAGATGCTCTGCCAGATGACTTTGATCCGTGAACAAATTTGTTACAAGCCAGCTCAACCCCTAGTGACTAGTGGGTGAATTAGAGCTTGGAGAGTCATGAACCTAACGACTGTGAAGGGACACAGAGGTTTCTTCCTGCCACCCCAGCCAAGAGCACCTCTAGGGCCTCTTAGCTGCCTGGGTGTGCGGGGTTAATGAGGATTCCCTGGCTGCAGCAGGCTGGCTGGGATGGGGTGAGCTTATTAAAAACCCCTCATGTTTATATTGTATGTCAACTCTACCTCAATGTAAAAAAAAAAAAAAAAAAAAGCCAGACGCGAAAGATTGAAAAAACAAAAAGAAAAACAATTCTTTGTGTTGATGTTCTGGCTCCATGGCCAGCTGGTGGCTCTTTCCTGGGATGCAGGTCATGGTGGCAGCTGGCAGTCGTTTTGCTTGATTATCAGAAGGCCCTGGATGTAGACACACATACACACACACACACACACACACACACACAAAGGCATTTGTTGATTCAAAAAAAGACTTAGAGGGCACCTGTTCTGTACAGGGTGCTGGGATACAGGGATGAATAATGTCTGGACCTGGGACTTGAAAGCTTCATATTCTTCAGGGATCTCAACATAAGTGCAGTGAACCACTTGTGCTCATTGCTCATGTTGCTGTGGGTCGGTATTCTGGGCTGTGAATACACCACTCCTCAGGTACCCAGTCTCCTGCGGATGGACATCGGCTGTTGCCCATTTTTGGTTATGATGAATCCAGCTAGTGCATCACTTTTTGTGAGACATGTGCAGTCATTTTTTTCTGGGCCTACACCTAGGAGTGGGAGTGCTTGGTCACAGGGTAGGAGTATTTTTAGCTGTGGTAGATAATGTTCAACAGTTTTATAAAGTGACTGAACCAGTTTTCACTCCCACCAGCAGCGTGTGAGATGGGATGCGCGTTTACTGATGCAGAGGGTGTGCTGGGGACTGGGCTGGGGGCTCTGTGAGTTTTGCAGGTTTCTTTCCTCCCATTTTACACATCAGGGGACAGAGGCTAAATTGGATGAAGGGACCTGGCCTGTCTGATGTCCCACAGCAAGCAAACTGCAAAGGAGGAAATCCTTAACCTTAGGGTCTGTGCTCTGTGGACCCTCCTATACCACTGGACCATTGGTATCCGTGACCTTCCCCATCCCTCGCTGGTAAGCCTGTGCAGGGGGGCGATGGGGGCTGAGATTCACTACTTGCAGTCTTAGAAGCCCGAGGAGTGAGATACATGCTGATGACCCCAATAGCACACAGCGACATCCCCCACACACGGCCCTCCAAAGCCATCTCAGCCTTCACAGCTCCTGATCATAACTGAAGTGAGTCCAAACCTGCCCTCTGGATTGTGACCTGTGGCATATTCTGTTACTTCTGCTCAGTTTCAAACCTGATACCCACTCCTTCTTATTTTTTATTTAAAATATTTTTTAAAAAAATTGATATAAAGTTGACATATAACATTGTATAGATTTAGGTATACAACGTAATGAATCTATATATATATATTCACTTTTGTTACCAAGCCCAAGCTCATATTGCTTGTGGCACTACAGACCAATAAATCAAGAGACAAGTTGTTGGGGCAAAGAATAGTGACTTTATCTGGAAAGCCAGCAGACCAAGAAGTGGTAGACTACTGTCCCAAAGAACCATCTTACCTGAGTTAGAATTTATACTAAAAGGGAGGGGGTGTGGCTGGTTGTTGCAAACTTCTTGGTGTCAGAATCCTTTGTTCTTGCAGCTGTCCACGTAGGTCAGGTCAGGATATTCCAGCAAACCTCCAACAAGACAAATACTATTCTCAGTTCCACAACTTTTTATCTCTGTATGAATGGAAAAGTGTTATACCTTTGAAGGTCAGTGCCTTGAGAATGGGCTGTCCTGTATGTTTCAGGCTATAGGCAACATTCTTAACTTGTAGCAGAAGCCATAGAGTATCAAGGTTAAAGTAAAAGGAACAGACCCAATATGGAGTCAGATTTGTTCTTCCTTACTACGCCCTGACTTTCTGAATTATGACCTGGGCACCTCCTGATGACTATGGTAGCAGAAGCTAAGTGGCACCTATTACAGGCTGAATTGTGTCCCCTTAAAATTTAAATGTTGAAGCCCTAACCCTCAGGACCTCAGACTATGACTGTATTTGGAGATAGGGTCTTTAAGGAGGTAATTCAGTGCAAATGAGATCATTGCCCAACATGACTGGTGTCCTTATAAGGAGAGGAGATTAGAACGCAGACAAGCACAGAGGGAAGACCATGTGGGGACACAGGGAGAAGACGGCCGCCTACAAGCCAAGGACAGAGGCCTCAGGAGAAACGAACCCTGCTGACACCCTTATCTCAGACTTCCAGTCTCTGGAACTGTGAGCAAATACATTTCTGTTGCTTGACACCCAGTCTGTGGGGCTTTGTTAAGGCAGCCTGAGCCAACTTCTGTAGTAGCCCATTGGTATTCCCTGGACACTCCCAGCACTGTCTCTTTGCCTGAAGGCTTTCTCTGGGCAGGTCCAATAGCTCCTAAGTGCTGGAGAATTATTACCCCAGACCTTCTAGCAGCCCTCAGCAGTGGTGGTGGGAATTAGAGAAAAACATGCCCCAGTTTCCTCATCCTTCAGATGGGAAAACTCTGAGATGCAGGTCCTACTCTGTGTCCCGGTGGTCCTACAGGATTCTGCGCAGTTGCCCGCACTACTAACCTGCTTGATAACCCACACTTTATCATCTGCCTTCCCTGTGCCATCTTGCTTCCCCACCTCCTACCAGTTTCCTAGGACCATGTTCCAAATAAGCTATTTGCATTTCAATCCTTGTCTCAGGCTCTGCTTCTGGAGGACCCACACGAAGACAACTGTTCTTCCTAGTTTCCTTCTGATTCCAAGCCCCCAAGATCAGCACCCTTTCCAGCTGGGCTCGAGCCCTGGGGTCTTCTCCCCTGTGTGACCCCGAGTCAGCACTCCCAGCAGCTCTTGGCAGCTAGTGCCATGGCCTCTGTCCAGAGGTTTTGGACCTCACCCAAGATGCTTGTATCCATATCCTCCTTGAGTAAGCAAATATCTTCTCGTACAAGATGGACGGGGCTGAAACTTATTAGGTGATACTGATCAGAGCTGAAGGATATTGTCAATCTGCTTAGGGAAGCACTTCTTTTTGGTAGACCCTGAACTGCACCCAACACCACATAATAATCCTTCCCTAAGATGCTGACCAACTTCCTGTGGGCCTCTTTTTGCACTGTCTTTTCTCCCCTTTATCTTTTTTACATTATTTCTCTGTGCTTCACATGTAGTCTCTCTTGTTTACTGTCCTGCTGGGCCACCTCTTATTCTCACACACGGGGGCAGTTCAAGAGAGGATGGAGACATCTTCCTCTGAATCACAACTGCAGCTGGGAGGCAGGTGGTGGCTTTCTTCCAAGGGTTTTTATTCCTAGTCTCATAAACTCCTTTACCATGGTGAGGGAGAGGCTATCAAAAGTCTGTTTATCTGCAGAGCTGACAGCCTAGGAGTTATTCTTATTTATAGGATCCTAAGAGTGTCCGTGATATTGGGGAAGAAATAAAATTGCAGCAAACCTGTGAATGCCTGAGCGTTGAGAAATCTGTCTCTTGTAGGTTGGCCCGAGGGCAGCAGAAAGTCAGACAGGCTGGATTCAAACGCCAGCTCTGCGGCTCTCAGCTTCTGTGATCTGGGATCAGAGACCTTTTAAGCCGCAGTTTCTTCATCTCTAGACAAGACCCCCATCAAAGGGCTGCTGGGAGGGTTACAGGTGATGATGTATTGGAGGCACACAGCTGGTATCAGTGTGCCTCCAGCTCACAGATCGTCTTTCCATCCCTGATGCCTGCCGCCCCCTGCACAAGGCCCTTCTCCCTGCTCTGTGCTCTGCTTGGTCTGTGAGGCCCAGCTCTTGTTCCATTGTTGGAGTTGAGTCTGGGGGATTGAAGTTTTCTTTTCCTGAGACCTTGACTTTGAATATGTGAAGACCTCACTGGTACTTTGCCTACCTCTTTGGAAGTAATTGGGAGATGATGCCAGGCCAGGGAAGAGAGGGGTTGTCGAGAATGAGTTTGGCTGGGTTGGCGGCCTCGCCCTTGGTGGCCCGGCTTTAACAAGGACCCTGTGGCAGAGCCTGGCTCCCTGGGAGACCAGGCAAACCCTGTCAGAGCTGTCCCTGTTAATCATCAGCAGTCGTCTCTTCTGTCTGAAAGTGGACAAGGTCACTGAGAATCTTTTTTATTTCCAGACTTGAGTGCTAGACTGAGACCGTCCCAAAGGGGCAGGTGAGGAGGGGTCCTGGCTGCAAAGAGAGACCTGGGTCACCCCCACCTCCCATGTCCCTCTTCATATGAGGCTCTATGCACAGGTTTTATGAAAATATGACTATAGTGTGAGTCAGGACATCCCGTGTGCAAGCCTTTGCTGACTCCAGCAATAAAGAATTCGGGCCTTATTTATAGGGCAGGCTCCAGGATCTGACAGGAGGAATTGAGCTTGCTGCCAGGGTGCGAAATGAGATTTCCCAGCAAGATGTTCAGTGGGCCGAAGGGGCCTCCGGGGACCGGGGAGGAGACAGACAAGGTGAATCACACAGAATGATCTGGGCGGTAGGTAGCCTGTGGTGGCTGGGCCTCCCTCCTCCAAGATGGGGAAGGCAGTAGAGCCTCCCTGGGTCCCTGGGCCTTAGCGCCTCCCATCAGAGCCAGAGCAGAGGTGAACATTCTCAGATTTCCTACAGATCAGTGTAACCAAGCACATTCTCAATTATTCAGAAATTTTCTTCAGGGGACAGCTTAGCCTCGGGCACCTGGGCATCCCTTTCCTCTCCCTTTCTGCTTCTCTCCACCCCGCCTTTCTTCCCCCGCCCCCATCTCCCTCTGCCTTTTCTTGTCTTCTCTTTTCCAATGTTCTCCCCGATCCCCCAAACCCCCATGGTAGTTATCAGGGCTGTTCTCGAACATTTCGGCTCTCTCCTCTGGGCGTCTTGGTAGGCCTGCATTTCCCCTCCCAGGAGAAGTGAGGTCTGGCTGTGTGACTTGTTCTGGCCAGTGAAGTGAACACGTGCTGATAACTTTTGGGCAGAAGCTTCAAGAGCCAGTGCCTTGCTGCCTGTTCCTCTTTCCCTACCGCAATGGCCCAGGGATGTTTGAGATGCTGGCTGCCCCAGCAGCTGGGGCCTGGAGTGAGCATGACCCAGAGCAAAGCCTCCAGCTGACCCATGCTGGACACGCAGTGAGAAAGAGGAGAAACGTTTGCTGTTTCATGCCACGGAGACTTCGAGGTTGTTTGTCACCGCAGTGTCACCTGACTAATACGCTCTTCGTGCCAGAACCTTGGGAATGACTTGTTCTGCAAAGAGATGTACGTGCCCACACTCTCCTTTCTGTACAGGGCTCACCCAGGTCCTTTCAATAATCACAAAGTGTGATTCTGGGGGTGCCAAAGGAGGCGGACCAACAAGACATTGGCCTGCGAGAGATGGAGACGGAGGGGGGTTCTTTGAGCTGCCAGCCTTAATGAGAAAGCTGCCAGCTGTGCCTGGCTGGGCCCCTGGCTGCCGGAGTTCCCGTCATCACGAAGGTCCAGGGAGAAGTTGACTTCCCGAAATGAAAGAGTTTTTCTCATTCTCTGGGGATAGTTGAGCCTGACCCTTCACGCCAGGCCACTCCCATCTGGGACTTCTGCAGCCCTCCCTGCAGCTGCAGGCTGGCTCGCTTTCGCGCTGTTTCCTTGCCAACTGGGGCTTTGAAGAAGCAATTCTTTTTCTGGTGCTGGTGAATATGTTTCTAGCCCAAAGTTTCATTTTTTCCCTTTTCGTTTTGCTGCCTTGATGGGCTAGCACGTCAGGATTTGAAGCTTGATTAAGCTCCTCCCCGACAACTGACCTTTTCTTCCTGGAGATGGTGTTTTAGGGTGTGTGACTGGCATCTCTGAAGGACAGGGTCTGGGAAGAGGTGTTGATGAAACCCTTTGAGCCCAGGCGCCTCTGTCATCCCTCACTCCCCAGTGCAGGTGCCCAGCCAGAGGGTGGGGGGTGGGAGCTGCATCTGTCCCAAGTAGTGCCTTTTTCTGATTTGCACAAAGGCACCCTCTGGGCCAGCTGTGGTCCTGCCCTTGTCACCGTCATGCTTTCTGCTGCCCTTTGAGCCCACCGGGAATTGTCTGGTCAGGCCTGGGGACCCCGATGGGCTGCAGTGGAGGGGAGTGCCCTCCTCTCTTCCAGAGCAGACAGGAGGGGAGCATGAAACCAGGCAGCAACTGGTAAGTTGACCAGGGCCAAGAGCATGACTGGGGAATCGTGCAGCAAATGTGGCCTCTGTGTGTGTGTGTGTGTGTGTGTGTGTGTGTGTGTGTGTGTGTGTGTGTGTGTGTGTGTGTGTGTGTGTTTGTTTTAATGGGTGAGAGCATTACTGGTCACTGTGGTATGGAAAGAAAAACAAGCAGCAAGGCGCTGGCTCTTGGCCTCCAGGACTGCAAGATAATAATACGTTTTTGTTGTTTTAAGCCCCTAAGTTAGTGGTTATTTGTTACAGCAGTGATAGGCAGGTAATAACAGTGGGTCAGCCGGATTTGTCTCCTTGACCAGTTGCTGAGAGATGCCTGGAGCAGCTGAGGTGGGGCCGGAGAGGTCAGGATTGGGAGAACACAGTGTGATCAGAGCCGGCCTGGGATGGGAGGTCTGCTGGGGCACCGCGAGGACTTGGGCCTGGCTAAGCTGACGTTCATGTGGAGAGCAAGATGGGATAAGATGGGAGAAGTCAGTTGGGGGTAGAAAGGCCTGAGACCCTGGGTAAGGGACCTGGGCTGAACCTGAGGTGTCACCAGGATTGCTTCATGGAGAAGGGATATAATGAGGACGTGTTTCCAGAAAGGAAAGCAAGAGAGGGAAAGGGATGCAGAGCACGAGGCCATCCTAAGACAGCTGGGAAGAAGGCTGAAAACTTGCAGGGGAGCAGAATGCTCCGAATCCCACCTCCAGGCAGGTGTGTTCAAATCCAAGTCTCACCACTTACTGCTGTGTGACCTCGTGCAAGTTTCTTAATGTCTCTGAGCTTCAAATTCCCCAGGCTGTGAAAAGGAAGATGATAGCAATTGCTCAGCAAGGTTCTCTTGGGGACAAAATGGAAGACAAAAATGAGGCATCTGGCACGTCATGCTCTTCCATACGACAAAAATGGATCTTGCCTTCTGAGACGGCGGGCTTCCTCCACGCGCTGCAGGTGGTGGTTTGTGGGACAGCCACTCCGGGGTGGTCCCTTTCTGCGGCCATTGCTCGGGACACGTCTGCATATCTTAAGATCAAATGGTCCTTCAGACCGCTAAAGTGCAGTTTGATAGATTGCCAGCCCAAAAGGTTTCTGTTCATAGGATGAATAATAGTTCTGTTCCCAGAGAATGATTTTCAAGGGAGGCCACTGTATCTGCTGTTGCATGTTAAAAAGCAAGATTCCCTGTCATAAAAATAGTTATGACTTGCTTAGTACCTGCCGAGTGACAGGCACCATGTCAAGTACTTTCCTCGTATCCTCTCCAATCCTTATGACAGTTTACAAGGAAGGTATTTGTGGCTTTATTTTATAGACGAAGAATGAGGCTTGGTGATCTAAAGTCCAAGGACACTGAGCAATGAGTGGCTGACATCACTGAACTGCTTTTTCTCTCCTTTGTCTTCCAACCTCACCTCTTTAAAATAATTTTTTTTTGGCATTAAAAACCCGTTGTTTAATATGGTTCAACTTCTTGCTCTTTAAACAATAGCTATTGGTGAGCATTTTTGTTTGGAAGGAAGGAAACATTTTCCACAACATTGTCTTTAGAGGAAAAACAATTCTTAAGATTTTAAACTACTTCCATATATTGCTGGTTCTCGATATTATTTTCCAGATTTCCCATGAAGGGTCAGGGCAGCTCAGAAAAGGAAGAGAGGCCACTCCATGTTTCCTGTTGAGTGTGTGACAGACTAGCTATCGGGGACTTTGTAGTAATTTTCTTGGCAGTTTTGGATTCCCATTCATGTCTCTGATTTGGGAAAAGTTGAATCCACTTAAGGATGGAAATATGATGCCCTAATTCTTGAATCTGCATTTTGAAATGAGTTGCTCTGTATTTCTTAGCTCATCTTTGTTACCGTGAAGAGCTAGATTGTAGCAGTTGACCCTTGAACAATGTGGGGGTAGGGGTGCTAACCCTCTGTGCAGCACAAAATCCACATATTTCTTCACTGCTGGCCCTCCATATCTGCAGTTCCACAGCCCCAGAGTCAACCAACTGTGGGAGATGTAGTCTTGTGGTATGTATTTGGAAAAAAAAAATCCATGTATAAGTGGACTCACGCTATTCAAACTTGTTTTTTTCAAAGGTCCACAGTAAGTAATCACAGCTTGGAGTTTTAGTGCATTCATGATTTAAAAATATGCTATGGTATTTATTATTTTTCTTACCTCCCAGGATCCCCATCTAAGGTCTGAAAGCTCCTTTGGCCTATGTTTGTTCCATTGTATCGTGCCGTGTATTGTCAATTTTATTTCCAATTTTTAAACTTTTGGTACAAATACACAAACATGAAATTGATCATCACCGTTTGAGAGTGCACGGTTCAGTGACATTAAATATATTCACAACATGTTACTGTCACTACCTTCCACCTTGAGAACTCCCAAGGGCACCTCTTAACCACACCTTCTCCGTTAGCATTTAAACGTGGCCTCCTCCTACCTGTGCCTCCAGGCACAGCTCAGGACCCTCCTCTCTGAGGGGAGCTCTTGGATGACCACGTCCACCCATAGGAATTTCTTTCTTCTCTGGATTCCCTCAGCCTCATGCTTGAGACCAGTTTATCCTTATTCTTGGTACCCGTCCCGGGGCATCCCCTTCCCTCACATGGTGCACTCCCTGGGCAGGGTCCTATGTTCCAGTGTTCCCAGCTGCATCATCAAAATGCTAATGGTGCCCAGATCTAATCTCCAGGACAGGTTGCTCCTCAGCGTTCCAGGCCCCGCTATCCGCCATCTCCTAGACTTTGGCTCCTCCTCTCCTCCACTGCAGATCCCACTGGAATCAGTCTCATCACAACTGAATTCACTTCCTGCTTCTTCCAACCAGCTTCTCTTCTTGCCATTTCAGTGTATTCTTCGTCCTTCTGTCTCCCAACATCTGATGGGGGATGGCCAACAGCACCTGGGCTCCAGACTGACTCTCTTTTCCCCTGGTACTGCCCAGGTGCCATATGCATTTCTTGGTGTCATGAGAATTTAAGTAAAATGCTGTCACCTCCAGGGTAGATCAGGCTCACCATCCCTGCACAGCCCCCGGTAACCAGGCCTGTGCTGGACTGGGCCAGCTGTGGCTTTAGCCATGGCTCCAACTCCCTTTCAACACCCCCAGCCTGTCTCATGCTGCAGAAGCAGATGCTGAGATGGAATTTGGGGTGCAAGATGTTCATTAGGGTACATACCTATGGAAGGAAGGGGAAAGGCAGCTCTGGGCAGAGGAAGAAGTTGAATGGCAATGGAAGCCTGACAAAGCCTCGGACACACGAGTGGGGGCTCTGGGAAAAGCATCGCCCTTTGGAGGTGTCCCCTGTTGGAACCAAATGTCTGGGCCTTTATGTCTCCGCCTCACTTAATCACTCTGTGGGATATGACCTTGGTTCTCAGAAGAACCTGAAGGGCTGGACAGCTGAAGGCTGCCAACTGACCACACGCCCCTCAGCTGAGCAGCAAGGGCTCCCTGGAAGTAGAACCTGGATGGTGCTCTCTCCTCTCACAATCCCCTCCAACCAGCTGCTGCTAGGCAGCCGCTCTCTCCAACCACCTCTCTTATGGAAGGCGAGTTTGTTTAAGTATCAGCATGTTAATGGCTGTGAAGTGGTTTGCTCGGTTGGATATGAAAGCGCCTTACTCAATTTGTATTAGCGCTCTTAACCTCTGCTGAAGATTTCCTCTTGGACTGCAGATCACGAGAGCGGAGTTTCATGGCCCTGGCACAAGGGAAACGATTTCTCTCCATTTAAAGGCAGCGATGATGCTTTACGAGGGTGCCCTTCACTTGCTACGATATTAAAGTGATCATAAATCAAAGTCCAGCACTGTGGATGAGCCGCAGCTTCACCAGCATTTAGACAACTCCTTGTAGATCTCCTGCCGAATTGCCCTTGGTCCTTCCTCCGTTTGTACTCAGGCGCCCTCACAGAATTCGGAATGTGACAGAGAGGCTGGGAGATGCGGGCGGGAGAAGGAAGGCCTGCGATTTTAGTTTACCTGGTCCAGGTGGAGCCTATAGCAGGTGCAACAGACAGGAGGGGCTGGATGGCGGGATGCACGACTCTAACAGGCGGGGAGGCATGGGACTTGCACATTCACATCCCGTCTTAGCATTGCTCTTCTCAGACCGGGTATTCAGGGAGTCTGGGAATGTTGTATAACTTCAAGAATAGAAATCCCAACAGAGAAATCAATCCTCTTGTTCTGGGACCAAGAGCCGGAGAGGGGATGGAGACACTTTGCGAACAGTTGCTTCCATTTGTAACCTGGAATAGAACAGCCACTCAGAGACAGCACAGCCAGCATATCAGTCAGCTCAGCTGCCGTAACAAAATGCCTCAGACCTGGCAGCTGAAACGACTGACGTTCTGGATGCTAGAATTCTGACGTCCACGTTTCCACAGAGTTGGTTTTTCTGATCTTCTTGGTTTGCAGATGGCCGTCTTCTCCGTGTCCCCACAGGGTCTTCCTTATGTATGTGTCTGTGTTCAGATTTCCTCTTCTTATAAGGACAACAGTCATACTGGGTTAGGGCCCACCCTAATGACCTCATTTTAACTTAATTCCCTCTGCAAAGACCCTGTCTCCAAATCCGCTCATACTCTGGGCTACTGGGGGTCAGCACTAGTCAGCCTATCACAGCCAGGTTGGAAAAGAGGACACAAGAGGGAGTCACAGAGACCCTGACAGTTTCATGAAAGCTCTACTTCTTGTCCCGGCAGAGTGTGGACCAGGATCTGATATCACACCTGGTGGCTCCGGGACCCCGGTCTTCCTGGTGCAAACTGTGGAGGGCAGAAGCCTCCATGGGGACTCAGCTTCTTCCTAACTGGCCTCGTTTCAACTAGTGGAGCAGCTGGTATGGCTGAGGCTGGATCCGCACAGGCTCACGAGGGGTCCTTGATGGCAGGCCCTGTGCCGGGGCAGGCTTCAGGGGGATGAGCCAGTCTTCCTGGGGCCTATCAGCTGGCATGGGTGGGAGCAACCATCAAAGCAAGAGACCAAGTGAAGGCTCTCGTGTGTGATGCTGTCAGTGTGAGGTCTCAGAGGAAGGAGAGGGCAGTGGGACAGAAGTTCCTGGGAGGAGGACTTGGCGTTGGCAGTGAGAGGGTCATAGAAGATGAGGAGAGGGTGTTCCTGGGGGACCATGTGAGCAGAGGCATGGACATCGTGTAAATGGACATGATCCCTTCCAGCTGTCACCCTGTCTCCCCTTCCACTCTCATAAAATCTGGAAAGCGCTGTCTGTACTTCCCCTCCCTAGCTCATCTCCCACCCGCAACTTAACCCACCACAGTCTGGCTTCTTTTTGTGTTGTTCCACTGAAAGCAGCTTCATTGGGTTCTCCAAGTCTACTTCTTCGTCCTTATAAGGTTTCTTGGGGCCATTTGATCCCACTGGCCATTCTGTTATTGAGACTCTGACGTGGACCCTGAGTTAGAGTTCAGGCGAGATGTAAATGGAGCACTCTGTGTAGACCCTGAGGGTGGAGGGAAGCAAGTGTTCCTCTGGCCCCGTGAGGACTCCAGAGGGTGGGGCGGGTAATGGGGAGATTTGCATGTGGGCGATGGTCGAGGGTGACAAAGACATGAAGACACGAACAGTGGGGTCCACTGGCCATAAACTGCAGAAAGGCTCCCTGGTGCCTCTGTGTCCTTGCCACCCAGCTGGAGGCACTGGTCATCTTCTGAGTGGTTGGTGGACTCCATCTGGGATCTGCAGATAAACTTGGTGAGAAGTGGTTATGGGGCGAAGATAGTTAAGTCTGAGAGTTGCCAACCGGTGGTGGAAATAGCAGGGGGCTGCAATAAGCCAGAGCAGCGCAATAATTGCGAGGTGCTGTTGGCACCTGCATTTTAGAAATGAGAAACGGTGATGGTAGAGTAGGCGTCTAAAGCCAGTTTTGCTGGATTCTGTCACTCACGTTCTTCCCGATCCGTCATCCAGCCTCCCCGGGGACCGTGTGTTCAACAGTGGTACCACTTGGTGGTTGCTGCTCCTGCAGCAGCCCTCCCGCTGTATGGCAGCTATGTGATTCTCTGGCTCTGTCCCTGACTACCAGGTGCATCCCTCTAGAATAGGACTGAGATTCCCAGTGGTACGTGTAGCCTGACACAGGGCCTGTGTGGGGGAAGTGCTGGGTAAGTGTTTGCGGAAGAACAGAAGAGAACAAGGAATGGCTGGAAGAAGCTGTGCCAGCTGGAAACTGGAGACGTTTGGCAGTGATCAGAGGAGGAGGGCAGGAAATGCTGCCTGGGGTGTTCCCGCTCCAAGTCATTTCTCCCGCACTTTCCGCAGCTCCTTTGAAGCCTAGCCAGCCCTCTCCTACTGCATGCGGCCGTCCCATCCGGAAGGTTTATTGCTTGCAGAGCTGTGTGTAGATCTGAGCAGGAGCTGATTCAGTGCAAATGTCTCTGCCGCCAGACATCCACAGCCAGCTGCCCACGGACACCAGCAGATGTTTCTGTTTTCCATGCCAGTGGGAGCTCTGTGTGCTTTTCCTCTGTGCACGTCTGCAGCAGTGAGAGAAATAATGAAAGCCGGGGCGAAAGGGCCAGGAGGAAGTTGTGTGATCAAAACCCATGGCTTCAGTCAGCGCTCTCAGGAGTGAGAGGGAGAAGAGCAGCGGGGATTTAGTCCAAGAATGCCAGCTGGAGAGCTTTTACAAGCCGCCTTGGCCAAGTGGGCTTGGAAGGGCCCCTTGGTGAGTCCACAGGGTGATTCATTGTCTAGTCAGAGGATCTCATAGCAGTGAGGGGCCTAGAGGTCATCTTAATAGAACATTGTCACCTTGTAGGTGGAAAACTGAGATCTAGGAAGGAGGAAGAAGTGATTTAAGTAGGATTGATTATCATCTGTGAGAATTAGAAAAATGCAGAAAAGGGTACCCCCTGCGGGCAGGCACAGCCCCAAGCCAGGGAGCAGGACTTGGTATGCAGAATGCAAGCTGCCTCTCAGCCCCTCCTTGCCCACGGGGACAGGTGGCTTTGTGCAGTAAACAACCCGCACAACTCCACATAGCGACTTGACCTTGAGGTCACTCAGTCACCTAATGATGCAGATAAGATCAGAGGCCACTGCTTTGCTGCCTACTGCCCTGTGGAGTCAAGATGGAAAAGAGACCTCTGCATATACTGTTTATGTACGTTTGTGGGTCTGGGTTCAACTAAGCTAGGAGCTGCCTTGAGACTAGTCTGTGGCTTTAAAAGCTGACTGGTTTCTGGAACCAGACCACCTAGTTCTTGCCACGTGTCACCTGTGTGAATTTGGCAAGGTGCTTAGCCTCTCTGTGTCCCCGTCTTCTCATCTGTAAAATAGAGTTAAGAATAGTCTCTACCTTGTGGTTTTCTTGTGAAGATGCTGTGAGTTAGTATGTGTAGAATGTATAGAAAAGCACCTGGCATGTAGTGAGCCCTGCCTAAATGCTGTGCGATTGTTCTGCTCCTGGGGATAATAACGGCACATCTGACAGCCCTCCTGACACCCGCATCTCTGAAGTCTCTGAATCTTCATAACAGCTTCATGGGAGAGATACTGACCTCCATCTTTCATTTGGTGGAACTGAAGCTCACAGAAGCTCATGGATTCCCCACCCTAGAAGGGGAGCTGAGCTGGCACCCAGACCCTGCCCCACCATTTCCCCATCAATTCAAGTACTTATAGGGATACTTGTGCCTCTCTAAAGACTGGTAGCATCTTTTGTAGGTACCAAAGTTTTTAGGTGTTGCAAATCCTCCCAAGTGACACTTTGAACAAATGCCAAAGTTTTCAACACATAGAAGAGAAGGCAAGGGAGGCAGAAGCCACTTTCTCAACCGTAAACCCTATTAGGGGCACAAGACTCACGCAGTGGTGGGGCTTTGTCTTCAGGGCCCTCTTGTTCCCTCCTGGGTGCCTCTCCCCACTGCTCGGGTCCCGGTCCTGCCCCTGCCCTCTGACCCACCAAGACCTCCCCACTCTCCATAGATCCCCGTCTGTAACTTGTGTTTCATCCTCTTGATGGCGACTTTCACAGGGCAAATGTTTTGCATTCTGATGAGGTCCAATTTATCATTTTAAAAAAATAGATCGTGCTTTTATGTCATGTCCGAGAACTCTTCACCAAGCCCTGGGTTTTGAAGATTTTTGTCCTAAAAGTATGAGAACTCTCAGCTTTACATTTAAGTCTGTGATCTATCTTGAGTTATTTTTTGTGTCAGATGAGGCTTAGGTTGACTTTTATTTTTATGCCTATGGATGCCCGTTGCTCCAGCACCAGGGGTTAAGATTATCCTTCCTCCATTGAATTACTTTTACGCCTTTGTCAAAAATCGATTGGCTGTAGTTCCGTGGGTCTATTTCTAGAGTCTCTATTCTGTTCTGTTGATCTGGGTGTCTGTCCCTCTGCCAGTGTCACGCAGTCCTGATCGCTGTAGCTATAGAGAAAGTAAGCCTGCAAACACTGATTCCTTCTGCTTTATTTTTTCAAAATTGTTTTATCTATTCTAATTCCTCTGCCTTTCCATATACTTTAGAATAAGTTTGCCTCTGTCTGCAGAAAAATCTTGCTGTGTTTTCGTAGGAACTGCATTAAGCCACCAGATTAATTTAAGGAGAACTGATATCTTTACCATGCTGAGTCTTCAATCCAGGAACACAGCATGTCTTTCTGTCTATATCTTTTTTGCTTTCTTCCATCAACATTGTAGTTTTCAGTGTGTACATCTTATGTATCTTTTGTTAGATTTATACCTAAAGTATCATTTTTGGAGAGCAATTGCAAATAGTATTGTATATTTAATTTTGGTTTCTATGTTTTGTTAATATATAGAAATACGATTGATTTTTGTGCATTGATCTTGTATCCTGTGTTCTTGCGGAAATCACTTATTAGTTCTAGGAGGGATTTTGGGGGTAGATCTCCTGGGATTTTCTTCATAGACAATTCTGTCATCTGCAGAAAGGGACAGTTGCATTTCTTCCTTCTTGATCAGTGTGTCTTTTATTTTCTTCTCTTGCCTTATTGCACCGACTAGGACTTCCAGCCATATGTTGAATAAGAGCAGTGAGAGTACACATCCTTGCTTTGTTCTCAATTTTAGAGCAGGAACATTCAGTCTTTTCTCATTAAGTAAGATGCTGGCTGTAGGTTTTTTGTAGATGTTCTTTGTCCAGTTGAGGAAGTTCCCTTCTCTTCCTAGTTTGCTGAGGGTCTTTATCACAAATAGGTGTTGATTTTGTCAAATGATTTTCTGTACCTATTTATATCATCAATTGATTTTTCTTCTTTAGTCTGTTAATACAATGAATTACATTGACTGATTTTAAAATATTAAACCAGCCTCGTATCTGTGGAATAAACCTGACTTGGTCATAACATATAATTCTTTTTATATATTGCTGAATTCTATTTGCTAATATTTTATCAAGAATTTTTGCATCTTTAATCCTCAGGAATACTGATTTGTAGTTTTTTGGGTTTTTTTTTGTACTTTGTAACTGTACTTACTGGGAAGGACAGGCAGAAGTGTGTCTACCCTATCTTATCTTGAATGAGAAAGGAGCTTTTAAAAATCCTAATATCTAGGCTGTACTCCAGATCAACTAATCCAGAATCTCTGAGGGTGGGACCCAGGCACTAGTATTGTTTTAAAAACTCCCAGGTGTTTCCAATGTGCAGCTAGAGTTTGAGAATCAGGAAACAAATTTGCATGGAGGTATGAATGATTGATAGTTCATTTGTATCCATTAGGGTCTCAGCAAATGTTTCACAATAAGGAATGTCAATGAAAGGACCACTTCTAGAGCCGTGGGCAGAGTCAAGGGAACCTACAAAGGATGGGGAGGCATCAGGGATTGGCAATATCTTGAAGTTCTTACCACTCCTAGGTCTGAAGGGGCAGGAATGGGATTGGGGTTCCTGGATTATGATGAGACCTGTGGTTGTGATGCCAGAGACATGGCTAGGGAGCAGGAGAGATACACCCCAGCCTCTCTCTGCTCCAGCTATTGGATTTCCCACCTGTACTTCCTCTTTACCCAAAGCTGGCTGACTCAGGAGGAGTCTAAGAGATACTGTCTTTGGTGGCATCATCCTCCCAGAAGAGAAGCCAGCCAGAAAAGAGCAGAGAATGGATGTAGGGGGTACCACACCCCTTTCAAATACTTGGATTTCAACCCAAGCAGATTTTGAGTTGGAGAAATAGGGGCCATCCAGATGAATGCAAGGGAAGGATATTCTGGCGTACTGGCTTTCTGAACAGGTTTAACTCAAAGCACAATGTTTCTCCGCTGAAGTGGAGCAGTGCCATCTCTGGACCAGCAGCATCGGCACCACTCGGGAACTTGTTAGAAATGCAGTGCCTACTGCGTCAGATACTCTGGCAGTGGGGCCCAGTGGCGTGTGTTTTAACAAGCGTCCCTTCCCCCTTCCCTCTTCCCAGGCGATGCTGATGCGTGCTTGAGTTTGGGAACCATCCTAGGGGTTGGCATAAGTGAGCAAATACCCAGGAAGCATCTTGAGAATGGAGGCAGATATGCAGCCAGCTTGGCGAAGGCAGGTGTGAAAGGAAGATGTGATTATTCTAGAATACCAAGATAAATAACAACTTGGAGAGGCTTCCCTTCCTGCGCCTGCTGCCATACCTCCAGCTCACTGTTTCTGGTCATCGTTCAGCAGTGTCGTGATAACTGTGGACCAGCTCATCAGCTGGCTCAGTGCTTTCTCCGCAGAGCCCTTTAGAAATACAGACACTGGGGTCCCAGATCAGAACCTGTGATCCCGGGGCCCAGGAATCTGTATCCTCAGTGTTTCGCCTGGGGATGCTGGTTGGAATAGCACCGAGCTGGAGGCTGTCCAGGGTCAACGCACGTGACTGAACATCTCTGGCTGAGGAATCTCACTAGGCATCACTTTATTTTATCCTCCAACTACTCTTTGCGTGGATGGTGTTATCCCTGGTTAGAAACTGAGGCAGAGGGAAGGGCTGACTTGCTTAAGGTCACATCACTGGTAGAGAACAGACTGGTGTTTTAAACCCGGGTCTCTCAGACCCACTTTTCACTGCACTGTTTGGCCAGTGGCTCCCCACTCCCCCACTCCCCCACCCCTTTCTCCTGTCGCCTGCCTGGCTGAAGGATGTTTGTCCTGTTCTGTCAAACTCAGGCCTTCCACTCTCTGGAAACAAGCAATTGATGGGAAGACAGACTTCCTTGGAGGGTTGTAACTACACAGCAAGAAGCAGAGGGGCCCCTCAGGAATATGTTCTGTTCACAGGAATCTTTTTTTCTTATGGATTCTGCTATTAACTCTTAAAGCGAGTTTTACTCTGGAGGGGAATTTGTCACGGAACAGATCTTCCTTGGAATAGATCTTCCCGAGTGCTGCCACGCTGCTGGGAGGCTGCCTGCCACTCCGTGGGCATCTGTCTTCCCGGGCTTAGTCCTCCTCCTCTGTCCGAGGCCCTACACCCTCTTTCCGTGGAGTCACTAGTCTGCGGACTGGACAAGGACTGCTGTGGATGGTGCAGAAAAACGAGGCAGAGGACTTGTCTTCAGCTTGGGATAGGCCAGTGGGACCTGAGATTCTCCCTCTCAGATCAGCCCTTGCTCTGGCCATGTCTTCTTTTCACATCCGTCTTTGTGTTTCCTGGGACTTAGGGAAGGTGGGGCCAGAGGAGGCTGGAGGAGAGAAACAGGGGGAAGGGGAGGGTGGTGGAGCCTTTGAACACCTTCAACTACAAGTTCTCCTCTCCTTGCTCCTCCTCTGGATCTGTCCCCCATCCCCAAGCTCCTCGTCTGCTCCCCATTCATGTCCCTCTGTTCGAGACCAACTTTTTGAAACCAACTTGGTGTCCTGCAATTCTGTTCAATTCTGACACTGCCTACCCTGACTTAGGACAGACCCTGCAGGTGAAGGGCTCAGCCTGAAAGACTGTCCCTTACTTCAGACACCAGCTGCAAGTCTCGGATATCCCCAAGTCACTCTTCTTCTTCATTACTTCTGCCTGGCTGACTATAATTCTTGGGTACTGACACCACTCTCAGGTTTGAAAATTTTCTAGAACAACTCTCAGAACTCAGGAAAGCACTACACTGATAATTGTAGTTTTATTTGAAAGGACACAGCTCCTTTCATGGAACAGCCACATGGAAGAGATGTGTAGGGCCAGGGATGGAGGGGCTTCCCTGCCTTCTCCCCTGGGGCCACCTTCCCAGCACAGGGATCTACTCACCAATCTGGAAGCTCCCCCAGCTCTGCTGTTTCTGAGTTTTTAATCTGAGTTTTCGTCCTGTAGGCACGATTGATTAAATCAGTGGCCATATGATTAAACTCAATCTCCAGACCCTCTCCCTTCCCCAGAGGTTGGGGGTGGGGCTGAAAGTTCCAATCCTCTAACTGAGTTGGTTTTTCTGGAGCTCAAGCCCCAATCCTGAAGCTATCTAAAGGCCCTTCCACCATGGGTCAAATGGGACTTGTTATAAGTAATAAAAGGCACTCTTATCCTTCAACTAAATCCAGAGTTTTTGAAGATTTGTGCCAGGAGCCAGGAAAAAAGATCAAAGATATTTATATCTATATCCACACACATATGTATTATATATATATATATATATTTTCCCCATGCCCCCTAAAGATATTTTTTATTAAGCCATGGTTAAGGATTGCATTCTTTTCATCATGGTGGTCTGGGTCCAGGCTTGACTGGCCCTGCCATGAACCACACTGTCACCATCTTCGCCACCATCACCACAACCATTGCTGGAGACTCACTATGTGCAGGTGCTTCTATGTGGGGCTTTCCAGACACTGTGACATTTAATTCCCGAAAAGGCCTCATGCAATGGAATTACACTCATTTTGGAGTTGGGGAAATTGAAAACTGACTTCTAGTTTAGTGACTTTCCCAAGGCCGTGCAGCCAGTGAGTGGTGGAGCTGGGCCAGGTTATTTTGAGTCCAGAACCTTACTTCTGCATCTCTGTGGATACTTCTTCCTGTCTTTTTTCTTTTAAGAGTGACTGGAGTCCTTTAAAAGGACGCTTTACGTGAGTTCCTGGATTCACATCCTTCATGCCACAGAGCTGGCTGAGCCATGGATAGGGTGGGACTGAAGAAGCTCTAGAATATTTCTTCAAGCAGGGGACAGAGTGTTTTTGGCTTTTTGAGTTATTTTAGTGGATAAGGAAGCTGTAGTCTAGGGCCCATCTAGGGTTCAGAGTGAGTCATGGCTTAGAGGCTCCTGTTTCTGGGGACTCAGACCTGTTTCTCTAAGGATCTGGCTGGCAGCCATGAGGTCTCTGGTGGAGTTAACAGCTGGGCAGGGTCAGACCCAGGGCTCTTGCCATCCCCAGGGACAGCATGGGTCTCATGATGTGGTTTGGGTCCCTCTCTCTCCCACTTCATCCTCGAAGCCCAGATATCTCACATACCAGTTCCTTAAAGCGTCTAACTCCTTTTATCTGGGAATGAGATGTTTTATTCCCTAGGAGGTCAGGCAGAAAGAGGACAAGAAATCTAGTCATGCTCAAGGATGACTGTCTGGAAGCAGATGTTCCATCTGTTCCCTGATTTTTTTGTTCACTTTCTCACTATCTCATCCATCAATCTATCCATCCATCAACTACCCATCCACACAGCCAGTCATCCTACCAGGATTTATTTGAGTCTGTTTGCAAGAGCCTCCCATTTCTCTGAGGTTTTGCTTGGCTCCAAATTTTGGAGCCTTTTCTGGAAAAAGTGCTATATGATTTCCTTTCCTTTCCTTTCCTTTCCTTTCCTTTCCTTTCCTTTCCTTTCCTTTCCTTCCCTTTCCTTTCCTTTTTTCTTTTTAGTTAAAATGAATTAAAGATTCATGTTGTTTAGAGGAGTATTTTGAGACTTTCACAACATCCCCAGGAGATAATTGGTGTCTCCCCAGGGAACCACCAGGCGCAGGCTGGGAATGAGGGTGTAAATCACTTGCGTGCCAACAGCAGTTTTAATTAAGTTTTTCCAGAATCAGATGCTTATTTCACTGAGAAGTGCCAGGCCTTGTTGACAAGTGACACGTAACATTTCATTCTCCAGGGATTTTTTTATCATCAGAAAATGTCCTCATGGAAACCTGGTCTCCACATTAATTAAGCAACCAATCAATCAGGGCCTGGTTCGTGGCTCATGGGGGATGCAGACAGGGTGAGAGTAAACCTGGGCCTCCAGGAGGGGCAGGAAGCCAGAGGCCTCCCATGTACTCAGGGCCTAGATCCTTGTACCAGTCATCTCCTCACGCCTCACCTCTGCCTCAGGAGGGAGGTACCAGTATCCCCATTTTGCAGGACAGAGGACTGAGGCTCCAGAATCCTCAGTGATGAGGATGCTCTTACACAGCTTGGAAACAGCAAAGCAGGCACCAACCCCACTTCTCCTTGCCTCCCAGGGGGCACATTCCCCCACAATCTCACCATCACACTGGGTTCCTCAAAGGGTTTCTGATTTAAGGGGGAATGTAAGACCCTGATGTGGCAGAAACAGACAGTTATGGCCCCAGATTATTACTGACCCTGATTGCTGGATTCAGGGACTCTTTCCCCCAGGTTCCCAAGGCCCCATAGGGAAGGGGCAGGGAGGCTGCAGCTTAAATTGGGAAGGAAATGAGGGGCAGGACAGTGGGTCAGATGTCACTCTGCTGCCATCTCTCTTTTGTGGATGGGTGGCTGGAAAGGCATGGTTGGGGGAAGGCTAGAGATGTGGGTTCTAGTCCCACTCCAGACGTGATCTTGGTATGACCTTGGCTGGGCCTTCCTTGTTTTAAAGCCTCTCAAATAGGGTTCACCACCAAGCATCTTCTTCTGGGGAAAGGCTAAGAGTCTGTTTTCTAAGGATTCACTTTAGCCCATTAGAACTATGGACCCCACTGGAAACGACATGGCATAACCCAATCTCTGGATGTGTTCTCAGCTGCTGCTTGTGTGATGTGGCCCTGGCATCTCATTCCATTCGCTCAGCCCTACTTGCAGTTTGAGCGCGGCCGACTAGGAGACCCCAGTGCCTTAGCCAGAGCCCTTGACACTGGATGCATGTCAGGAGTGCTTGGGGAGCTGTTTAAAATCATGGGCGCACAGGCCTGCCTGAACCTGGGGCTGTATTTTGTGGCCCACTGTGCTCCATTTTGTCTTTCCCACAGACTAATGCACAAGCTGTGGGGTCTAAATAGTTGAGAGATGGAACATCCTGGGGCTTCCTCCTCCTTAGATCAGCCCCTGCCCTAAACCTCCAGGTCTCTCATTGGGTGCACTTCCCCGGGAGAAAGTGCTTAGGACCGCAGGGAGAGGGTAGAGGTCCAGGACCTGTCTCCATCACTGATTTCTGTAGGCCCCTGAACAAAGCACCTGCTAGAGGTTCCGGCCCCCCTCTTCCCTCTGGGAGAACTGCTCCTCTCCCTTTCTCCGTGGGCTTGGGTAGGATTTACAAATGTATCATTGCCACCTCCATCACCACCCACTCAAATAGCCATGGCAAACACGTGAGCCAGACCTGCCCAATCATAATATTCCACCCGTTCTCAACAGTGATTGGTCCAGGGCTGGGCAGGTCACCAAGAAGAGGTAATCAGAGTCCCTCCCTCAGACAGAGAAAGCACCGCAGCTCTGTTTATTTGTGTGTTTGTTTTGTTTTTCTTTTCATTTGGCAATCATTGTGCTTGGCTGAATGAGAAAAGTTAGTCTACATAGTGAGAGAGAAAGATGGCAATACACAGAGTAATGCACATCTGAGAGACAGACAGATAGATGACAGATAGGTAGATGATAGTAGATAAATAGGTAGGTAGGTAGGTAGACAGACAGATGATAGAGTTCTGGCCCCATTGTTTGAGCTCCTGGGTCCTCTCTCCCTGAAGCCAGAGGCCACCTTTCACGCTCTGGCCCTCTGCCCTGTGAAATGACACTGCCTGTGGCCTCAGTCACCTGCCGCAGGAAGCGCCCTCCACTCTTCCCATCCCACCCTGTCCACTCACCCTCTCTGCCCTGGGCCTGGCCTCCTGGCAGTAAGGGGTTTCTAGGTGTCTTCTGCTGGCCCTTCTGGCAAAGACGCTCCGTGCTTCCAAACTGCTTCAGCTGCCAGGCCACAAAGCTGATGAGCGGCCACTCAAGCCACCAAATGTTCTTAACCAAAGTGTTGATAACATAACAGCTTTCCAAGTAAATTCAGAGTCTTTGGTTTCCAAGGGATGGTTGGGAAGGGCTGCGTGTGCTTTTAGGGGCGAGAGAGGCAAATTTCTTTTGTTCTCTGCAGAGCCTTTCTGGGTTTGCCCGCCTCCCTGGTGCTCTGCTGACTGGAGAATCTTCCAGTTGGGCCGGCTTCCAGGCGGGTGACCGTCAGATTCAAATCACTTCTGCTCCCCAGCTCAGCACTGAGGCCCAGGTGCCTGCTGCATTCAGAATGCAGCCGCTCCTTCCTCCAAGAAATCCCTACTTAGCACAGCCAGGGCCTGTACTGTTGTCATTAGGAGGTATAAAATCCTAATTTATATTGCTGGGAGGGTAATTTATACACTAATGTAAATTTCTTTTACTGCTGATTTTTGAGCAACTGATGTGCAATTATTTCCAGCTCCTCTTCCAACGCAATTCTAAAACGGCGGCTGCTAATACCTTAATATTCTTTATGATTGCCAGAGATGATATTTTTCCCGGATCAAATGTATCCAGTGGGGTTTGACATAATTGGGTTAAAGATTTTTTTTTTCCTGAAGCTGTAAGACTTGTTAGGCTTCTCTGAGTCGGGGGAGATGATGGCAAAGGCCTTTGTTTATGTTCTGCTCTTCTCCCAGCTGGGTCCTTTCTTCTTCGTGGAACCACTGGCCTCTCCTGCGTGCCTACTGTGCGCTCAGCTTGGAAGGAAGTGTGTTACACAGACAGTGTTGTGAGAAGAAAAGAAGTTATGTTAAGGGCCCACTACAGGATAGCTCTCTGGGGGAGAAGGGTTTTGCTTTGGGAACTCACAGGAGCATGCATGGCTGGCCTCAGTGTAACGAGACACCGCGCAACCGTGTGTGAAACTTGAGTGGTGATGTTTTGCGCGTTACTATCAGCTGGTGAACATGGTAGAGTGTCTGGAGGTGTCTGGCTGTGCCGAGAAGCTGTTTCCACCTTGAGAGCAAGAGGTGACAGTGTCTTCACAATGTGTCTCTCTCCCTGGTCCTGCTGTGAGCAGCTGAGCACTGGCCAGATGGGGACCAGAGAACACAGGGCCTTTTGATGTCTGTCCCCAAGCCGTGCTCTGGCCTCTGCCCCATGCTGTCCCCTTCCAAGTAATTAACACTGATCCTAATATCATAATTAGCACTAATCTTAACTGCCACCAAGCAGTAGCTTTTGAATTTATCTACCATTTTCCTCACATGTCTAGCTGGGATCTGCTGGAAAATCCTTTTGGCTTTTGAAAAACTGGGACCATTTTAAGAATGTACTTAAAACGATTGAATTGTACACTTAGAAATAGTTAAGATGGTAAATTTTACTTTATGTGTATTTTACCATGATTAAAAATTAAAAAAAAAAACAACCCAAACCAAATTGGGAGGTTGAGCTGGCTGGGAGTGCTCTGCCAGACTCTAGATGGATACGTGCGGGCAAGTCCCATTCCTACTCTGGTCCCCTCTATCTCTCTAGGGACACTGCCTGATTCCCTGGAGATGGCTCTTCCAATCCCCTCATTGCCCCTGGAGTAGAAACATTAATTAGTTCCAGGCAGGAACAATCCACACCAGTATCTGACCCAGTCAGCAGGCATTCGTACCCTCTCCTTTTGTGCTCACATGTCCCAGTTTTGTTCCACATTCAGGTAGGCAGCAATATGCCCAGGGAAGATAAACCTGCCCCCAAACAAGAGAATGAACCTCAAGTTCCCTGGGTCAGTCGTAGTACTGGTCTAGGAGTCAACCTGAGACTAATTCTGGCCAATAAGACATGAGGCATGTTGCTGGGGGCTGCTGGGAAAGATGTTTTCCTCTAATAAAAGAGGATAACACAGGAACCAGGCTTTTTTCCTGTCCTGTCTCACTCTGTCTTGAATGTGGTTATGTGGTGCTTCAGCAGCCCTTTTGTGACCACAAGGTGACAAGCTCCAGGACAGAAAGCCAACAACAGCCTGGGGATGGCAGGGCAGGAAGACAGAAGGAGCCTTTGTCTTTGACGACATTGTTGAGCCACTGTGCCAAATCTAGCACTGCTAACTCCCAGGCTTCTTTTATTGGTGAGAACCAATGTCTTCATTGTTATTGGTCAAGTTTGCTGCTACATCCTGAGCCCAGTGAGACAGAGTAGGACCCACTGGATGCTCCCTTTGTCCTCAGTCCACCTCAGCTTGGAGGGAAGTCCCAGGCCTCTTCCCATGCCACTTAGAAGAAAACATCTCCAGTTCTGCTGCTCCTTTGTCTTCCGTCTTTCTTTCCAATCCCAGTTCCCCTTTCACCAATATTCCTACCTATCCATTTTCTTGAAAAGCCCCCATTCTTTCTCCTTTATTCTTAGGGATCTCATCCCAGGCTCCTCCTCACTTCTCACTTCTGCCCTCGCTCTCTGCTCCAGCGCTTCGGAAACACCTGCCTCCCTCCCAAATGCTCAGTTGCTCTGAGTCTGCCTGGGGTGCCCTCTCTTGGCATCCTTCTGCCTGACTAGTTCCCTTCCTCTCACTGGGGAACCTTCTCTCTTCCCGTGGCTCCTGCCCCTTGGGGTATCTCCTCTGTGACCTCCTGAGGGCAGGGACCCTGGCACATGGTCATGACCCAGCATGCACTTGCTGAGTGACACACGTGCTCTCCTGAGTCTTGTACTTGACTGTTGAGCCCCCTTCCAAGCACTTTACCGGGACCGCTCATCCTCTTGTCCTTACAGCCACATTTGGGGCATGGCTTTTGGGACATTCTGGCAGAGGTATGGGAAGCCCCATCACTTTTTCAGGCCCTGACTAGTGTCTTGGTTCTTTTTATAACACAGTGAGCGAAAGATTCTGAACCAAGATGTAGCCATGAGACTAAAGGGATTTTAAAGAATCTCTTTCATTTTTAAATTCAAGACAATGTTCTGAACGGAGATAATACTTGCTCTGATTTATCAGCCCTTTACTGGAAAAAAAATCCACCCCCTCCAGAAGTCTGAATAGTGGAGGGGGACGAAGACAAAGAGAGTTTTGTCTGTGGGCAGGCTCTGTGGTCATGACCTGGCCTTCCTGGGGGAGGGCCTTTTGATCTGAGATGACTGGCAGTGGTGGCACCCAGTCACAGCTTTTCCTTGCTCATTTGGGACCCTAGGAAGACTTCATCTGCTTTCATAACAAAGTAACAAGCGTGCATGATTTTTCAAGCCAAAGAACAGGACAAAAGAATTATGCAAAGCATTTTATGCTTTTTGTTTCCTTTCCTCAGTGTAACATGGATGTAAATGATGTTCCAGAGCAAAATATCCAAGGCTTTGGGGGCCTTCCCAAAAGAAAATAGACGTGTCATATGCCAAAAAGTCCCTAAGCCCGAGACGCAGGATTTTCCATGTGTCTCCTGGCACTTGTAGAGAATACTATCCCCATTTTACAGATGAGGAAATTAAAGCACAGTGAGATTAATTGGTTTTTCTTAAGGTCACACATCTGAGAAGCTGTGGAGCTGGATTCTGAACTCGGTTTGTCTCCAGAGTCTGTGCTGTTCTATCTCCTAACAAAATGACCAAATGAATGACCCCATTTCTGGCTTTCTCATCCTGGGCTTCAGGGAGGACCATTACAGCGATGCCAAGATAAGGCACATGCTGCTCAACATCAGGGAGATGGTCCATTCATGCATCCAAAAACTCAGCACAGTCTCCTTGGAATGTTCCTTAGGGCCGAGCAGGAGAGGCTGGGGTGTGTCTGCATGTGCATGGACTGTGGCTGAGCAAGGAAGGGATTGTTTTGGGGACCTGTGGGTGAGACTTGTCTCACCTCCATCTCCATCGCCCTGCTGTTGTAAGCACGTCTCACCTCTGTCCCCTTCCCCTCCAGGCCTTTGTCATGTCAGGCCCAGGGGCGCTGTCTCCTGAGGGGCTCTGCAGTGCTCCCCGCAGGCTGTGACTCAGGAAGCCCTGAGCCGCTTTCTGGAGCACTTTCCTGCCTTCGTCTGGAGAGTAAATCTCTTCCAAGGGAGCACTTTTATGTTACCGGTGTTGGCCTCTGACCTCTTCAGACAGTTACAGTGTGTGAGTCAACATGGAGGGTCAAAGCTGCCCCTTCCATGGGGCAGACAAAGGTGCTTCGCACAGGCAGGACCCAGAGACATCATGGTGTGGAGGAAAGTGAATCACGGCCTGCTTTAGCTGTGTGACTTTGGACCAATTTCTTAAGCTCTCTGAGCCTCACAAAGTGGGAATGATTCTTCTTATCGTACAGACTTAATGAAGTTAGTATGTATAAACGACCTAGCATGCTACTGCTTCATGGCGTGTGCACCACAAGCAGTGGTTCTCTTTCTTTGCATGGGAGACTTTTGAGTGTGGAGGCAGAGGAAGCAGCTGGGTACAAAGGTAGACTATGTTTCCCAGCCTCCCTTGCAGGCAGGTGGGGCTGCATGACTGAGCTCCCACCAGTGCAATGGGGCAGAATTAATGTGGGTCATTTCCATACATGATGCTTAAGTTCCTCTTTCTGAATCCTCCACTTCTGTTTACATTCTATTGGAGAGAATTTTGTCAACATGGCCATAACCAACCAAAAAGGGACCACAGATTTTGGTGGATAGTTAGCAGTCTTTATCATAAAATCTTAAAAAAATTTGGCATGAACTTGCCTTGCTCCTTCTCCTAACCCACTGGCTAAGAGGCAGATGTAATGGCAGGAGCTGAAGTAGCCACTTTGGACCCAGATTGGAAGGCTGTGTGTTGAGAGTGGCAGAGGTGCCCTTCTAGCCCTGGATTGTTGAGTGAGAAGTAAGATTCCAACTCAGTGAGGCCATTGTATTTTGTGTCTCTTTGTTACCACAACTCAGACTGTCTCTTAACAGGTAGACTCCTGTTACTGATGAACTCGTTAGCTGGCAGAAGATCCAGCCTTTAACTCTAATACATTAGCTTGGTCTCCTTACTCAGGACACTCTGCAGAAATAGAAGGACACTCTCCAACGTCAACACGAAGGGAGTCTCACCCTCATGACTGGTCCTCCTCACAGTTTCTCCTGGACAGCCCAGTGACACAATGGCATTCCGGGTTGTCTGCCTTGGTATCATGGAGATGAAGCATCAACCTTGATACCCAGTAAAGATCTCTAACTCTGATCACAAGAACAAGAACACTTGAGAAAACAGCAACAGGCTGAAGGAAATTACAGGACAAGTCCTATATGCTTAAAATGGCTCAAGAAATAAAAAGAAGGCAGAGGAAACACACGGAAAGAATAGCATACTAGGTTTTTTTTTCAATACACCACCCCCACCTGGTATTGATCCAATGAAAGTCAAACCCCAAACAACTCATGCAAAAACCTCATCGTGAGCTTCAGAAAATGCCAGACATGTGTATGTAGTTAGACTTTGTGATTCTCTGAAGAAAGAAAACTAGCTTAAATATTTTAATTGGACTCGCATGTCTCCTGTGGCCCTTGAACATGTGCTTTCAGGATGCTGCTTGATTTAATGCCCACATCAGGGATGTAGTTCATTTTCCAGAATAAATGGTTCTTTTTAGTCAAGAAGTAGATCCATTGGTTCTTGCAAGGTCTTTTTTTTTTTTTCCCCTACCTCTTTCCACCTAAACTAAAGTACTTGTGAATCAGAGATGGGTGCAGAACCTTAGACTCATGGAGGTCGATGGAGCTTAAAATCACGTGCTCTGGCCCTTTACAGATGAGTGCTTTGGCTCACAGAGGCAAAGGGACCCGCCCGTGGGAGCAGCTGGTTAGGGCAAGCCGTGGGATTAGCACATGTGCTTTCCTCAGCCTGTGGGAGAAGAATCTGACTTTTACGTTTATGAGCTTGTGTTTATTTTTCACTCTGCTCTTGCCTTAAAGAGCTCTGAGCACAAAGGCAGACCATACTAAGTGGCTGAGAGGCGCGTATTACTTCCGTCTGCGGGGGAGGGTCTTCAGAGTTTACTCTTTGTTTTTATTTCGGTTGTGATGAAAATCTGCCCCACTTTCAGGCCGGTTGAATGATACCCTGCCCCTGGTCCCCTCGGGCCTGCCGTGGTGGGGAGATGAGGGCCAAGGCAGGAGCCGGGGCTGGGTATACTGCGTGCTGGCTGGATGAGGCATAGTACATTTGAGTTAGAATTTTTGTTCTCGTGCTCCATGCCTGCATGATTTGCATTTTAGGCTGGGTTTCTCCTGCTGGGGTATAGGGTTCAATTCTTGGTAGCAAATGTCAGGGAATCACAAAATCGATGGTGGGTGGGGCAGCTGGGAGCTCTCCAGAGCTCCCCTAATCTTCTTATGTCAATGTTCCCTATGCCAGCCTGTGAATAAGGCCAAGGGAATGCTCTCTTGATCAACTCTAGGAAGATCAGGGTAGAGGATGGCAGGCAAAGCAAGGATCATGAGCTGCCCTGAGCTGTCCATCTGTTTGCTTTCTTGCATCTTGAATTTTGGGGTAGAGCAGTTACCTTCTTTCTGTTCCAGACTACCAGCTCTGCCCAGTCATGCTGGCCTCCTTGCAAATCTGTGCCTCTGGCTGGAGATGGAAGCTGGAGTGAAGGGATGTTGAAGGCTCAGGACAGCCCACCCACCCATTAGAAAAGCTGCTTGTCATTTGGCCTTATCAGTAGCAGACTGCTGCATCCGATTATGCCTTGGGATGCATCTGTCCAATGAGGATGCAGCTCTTCTGTCAATCTTTGTGGGACAAAATGTAACTGAGGGATCTCTCTCTTAGCTAACCTTGTATGACCCCCACATGCCCGGTTGAAAGAGAAATTCTTTAAAACTGTCACTGGTTTTCACCTGGATGAGACAGTCTTGATGCTGGATTAAACCGGACCTCCTTCCCCTCACTGCATCCTATCAGACTTGTTGAGATGGCTGAACCAGCCCAAGGGGACCCCACCCACACCTCTGTCCTTGCTCAGTATTGATCCTTGAGGGCAAATAGACAGGGCTAGTGGCTGTAGGCTGTTCCCCGGAGAGCCTTTCTGGGGCCTCCAGAGTAGGTCTGAGGCACCTTGAGACTTAGCCGGCATGAACCTACTGCACTGTTCTCAGCTTCATTTTTTCTTAATTAGCTCTAATTACTCTGTCATCATAAATGTACTGACATCAAAAGCCTTCAAGTTCCTTTAAGCAGCTGGCAGTAATCGGCCTCATTAATCTTCCCGATCCCCATCTTTTGAAGCTGGTTTGCTTTAGAAACAACACTCTATTCAGCACTGCTTCCCACCTCTCCATCGCATGTCCCGGTTCTGCAGCGAAGGTGTGGCCAAGCGCCCCGGAGCTCATCAGCACCCTCCCACCCGACCCCCGTGCCTGTCACCTGGTCTGAGGTCTGGGGTGGGGGCCGGCGCCTCTCCCTGGGAGAGGCTGGGAGGCCTTGCTCTGAGGTGACAGAGCATGAAGACAGAGCATAGGGTGTCACCCAGGTCTGTCTGGTGCATCGTAGGAAAGAGTCAAGGCCCTTGCAGATACAACCCCTGAAACAGTTAATGTTGGGTGTCCACTCCACTCTGCTCCCCCACCAAGTTTTGCAGCTGAGATTCCAAGCTGTCCAGTATCCCCTTCTCACTTGGGCTCCAAGAATCTGATCAAACTTTGTCAGGCTTATCTTCTTTATTGTGTCTTTGATAATGGGGCCAGTGGGGGCATCCATGAAGTTCAGGTGCTAAGGTAACAAGTTTTGGAAGCAGGATGACTTAGATAGTGTTTTTTGAGGGTGGACTAAGGCAATGTAGAGACGAGGGTGAGAAATCAGTACATAAATGAGGGAGACTAAGGTCATGAGACCTTAGGGGAGGGAAGGGGAGATACGGTGTGAGTGTCCACCATGGGACAAGTTGAGGCTGGAAATGGGGTGTAAGCAAGGACTCTGGGAGCAGCACCAAGTGTGTGGTGTATGTGTGTGTGTATGTGTATGTGTGTGCAGGTGTGTATGTGTATGCATATGTATGTAAGTGTGTGGGTATGATTGCATGTGTATCTGCGTGAGTGTATATGTATATTTATATGAATATGTGTGTGCATGTGTGTATGTGTCTGTTTGTGCAGAACTGAATACAGAAGCAGGGCTGGGCAGAGTGAGGGAACATTGGAGTTTCCTTCCTGTGGAGTCTGGCGGATGCACAGAGACAGCTAAAAATCCAGGGCTGTCATGAGAATAAGTTACCTGGGGACTGGGCTGACATTTGACAGCAGTCATCATGCCCAGATTCCTCCTCACGCCACTGTCCCAGGCAGAGCTCCTGGCTGCTCCTGGCAGGGGTTGGGCCCCCTTCACTTCCGTCTTCCATTTGGTGGTCTAAATTCCTGTTCTCAGATGTCTTTTATGAACTATCTCAAGAGGTTGAGAGATCTTCATGCAAACTGAATTCTTGAAGTTCCATCTTGACAGTTCCTATTGGGCTCCAGACTGAATCCCCACTAAAGGCTGCACCACGCACACCTCAGATAGTCTCTTCTTGCAGAACCAGGCTCCGCTTTCCTCCAAGGCACAAGAAGCTCCCTTCAGTGTCCCCTAGCCCCATCCAGGTGAATCACCAGGTAGTACTACCAATGGCTGCCATTACTGAGTATCCACTTACTGAGTGTCAGGCATCTGACTTTACGGATATTTTTCTCCTTGAATCCCCTGAATCAATGGGGTAGGCGCTACTAGTTCCATTTTACAGATGAGTCAGTAAAGTCTCAAAGGGCCAACGTGATTAAGTGACAGAGGCAAGAACTGAATCCAGGTTTGTGTGACTAAACCTTTTCCTTTCCACGATATCTTACCATCTACCAAATCAATGGCTGGCTTGGCACTGATATATACCAGGAGGTGAGCCACAGACAAGCACACCTGCCCAACTTTGTACCAGGAACTGGAGGGTTTACAGGAAGAAGGCACGGTCCCTGCCTTTGGGGGTAGCGAATCACATCACCCATTACTGCATGACATTTCTGTTTCCATCGGAAGACAAACAGTTCCCATTCCCAATGTTGACTAAGTCCATTCTCAACTCCTAGCCTGTGCTCTGTCGGTCGTGGGATGTCCCTGTCCCTTACGCAGAATGCTTTCTCCATTTAATTTCTAAAAATGAGCCATTCTGTTTAGAGAGACTTGTAGATTCACATGCAAGTGGAAGAAATAATACGTACATCTGGGATACCCCTTTCCACATTTCTCCCAGTGGTAGGTAACATCTTGCAAAACTATAGTTCAGTCTCCCAACCAGGAAATTGACATTGCCTGTATTCAGCTATTCCAAGTTTTACGTGTACTCATGTGTGTGCGTGTGTGTATGTGTACGTGTGTTTACTTCTATGCAGTTTTATCACATGTAAGTTCAAGTATCCATCACCATAGTCAAGATAAAAAACATTTCTATCAACACAAGGATCCACAGCCACCTTCCACCCACCCTCATTTCATTTTAATCTTGATCATTTGCCTAGCTCAGCCCTGGCTAGGATGCCTCCTTGAAGTTTGCTGCGTCCAGCTCAGACACCAGCTCTCTGACCGGTCATCTGTGGCCGTTAGCATTTGCTGCCTTGGAAGCAGTACGGAGTACTGAAGGGGAGATGCCTTCAAGGTCAGAGCAATCTGATCAGATTCTAGACGCTGACACTCTTTTACCTGTGTGGCCTTAGGAAAGTGCCTATTACATCATTGTGCCTCAGTTTCCTTTTCACTAAAATGGGGGTAATTTTCCAGCCTCCCAAGGCTGTTGAGATAATTAAAGGAGGAAATGCACACAAAGCCCCCAGCCCCTCCTGGACATGTGGCCCACCCGGCTTTCCTGCCTGCTCAGCTGGACCTCAGGCAGGGGGCTCGGGAAATGCTATTTGGGTTCAACCTTGGGCCAGCATCTCTTGGCTCCTGCTCCTGGATGGAGCCTTAAAAGAGACAGTCCTTGTTGGGACTGGACAGGGCAGCTCTCCCATGTGGCCAGACGGGCCTTCCTAGGTAAATGGATGTCCCCTTTGTCCCTTTCCAACCTTTCTGCTTTGTAACAGGATGCTCATCAGTCAGCAGGTCCAGGTTCTATCTCCTCGGAGAAGAAAAACTGTGGGCTGGTGGGTGGCATGGGGGCGGTGTGGTGTCCCTTACGGGGCTCACCGCTTGGAACTGCCTCCCTCCAATGCCTCCTGCCTCACTCCTGCCTTTAGCAGCTCAGCCCTGCAGCTGACAGAACTGATTACTGCCTGTGAGTGATAATATAATTCAGTTCCCCTCAAGGAGAGACGCTATCAGAGAGGCTTTTTTAAGAGGAAAAAATATATAATATACTGGTTGAAAAGGGCTATCTTTCTTCCTGGAAGAACGGTTATTAATCTCTTCCTAGTACATTTTCATATCATTTTGGACATTTATTTCCAGGCGGTGATATTATAAAACCAGGTGTTTGTGTCAGTTCTGATGCTGTGTAACACGCCGGAACATGAAAGGGCGTAATTACCGCGGTGGCCATTGGAATTGCTAACGAGATCCTGACATTTTCAAATCGGACCCATTTCTCAGTGATCCAGAAGTGAGCCCTGCAGCTGTGTGGGCTGCATGTCAATGAGGCAGCTCCCAGCTCACAGGAAAGGCAGGAGGAAGGGGTGGGGTGGGGACGCATCTGTTCTTTGAGCTGAACCCCAGGGACCGGAGCTGAGGAGTGAGAATGGGGGAGGAACTGACCCTCTGCTTCAGATCTGCCATCTCCACCCACAAGACAGGAAGTCGGTCTCAGGCTTTGGGGCCTTCATTTTCTGATTTAGGGTTGTCAGTTTCAAAGGTTCTTTGCTGAAGACTTACTTGGGGTCTGACACTGGGAAGAGAGCGATGAACAAGATGGGATTCCTTCTCCCTGAAACTGGAGAGGGAGCTCCCCGCCCTGGGCAGGCATCCGTTCTCTCCCTCTTTCGCTAAATGCTGGGAGCAGCACAGCAGCTGGCATTTGTTAGAAATGCAAATTCTCAGGCTCTGTCCCCAGACCTACTGCGTCAGGAGCTCTGGGGGAAGGCGGGAATCTGTGCCCCATCCCAATCAGTCATCAGTGGCTTCTGGTAGAACTTCTCTCCTTTGCTCTTTCTCTGCCCCCACATGCCTGCTTTTACCACCTGGATCATTGCAGCAGCATCTTACTGCCCCCCAACTCCCAGCACACCATCCTACCTACACAACCAGGCCAGACTGAGTAAGCAGGGAAGAGGTAGAGGCTGGGATGTGCATTATGAGGCTCCTGATGTTGCTGGTGAGAAGAGAGGTGGGGTCCGGGGACAGAACATCAGAAAGCTGGGGAGAGGCAGGAGCTGGTGGAAAATGAGAGCTGCTGCTGCATGGGCCAGTACAGATGATGGAACGGGGCCTGCGGAGAACGGGTGGGGGACGTCCAGCTGGTGAATGCTGTGGAGCGAATCACAAATGCAACCATCGGTTTTGCTGTTTCCTCCTGCAGTCCTAGGGACTGGATGGGCTTAGCTGGGGGGGTCCCCACTCAGCATTTCTCATCCAGCAACAGGAGAAGCTGAGCTGAGACCATCCTGAAGGCTTTCTCCGTCCCATGTCTGACCTCCAGGCTGGACGTGCTCCTCAGGCATCTCCCTGTCTCCATGTGGTCTTTTCAGCCTGGTGGCTTCAGGGTAGCCAGCTTTAGCCTGTACTCCAAAGTGCACGCCTTCAGGGAGCCGGGCAAGAGCTGCATCGCCTCAGAAATCACCTGCGGGTCACTGCCTCTGTATTCTCTCATGCAGCGAGACAGTCAGCAGACCTGCCTAGGTTCAGCGAGGGGGCTGTGTAGACACCCTCCTGGCAGGAGACTGGAAAAGATCTGGAAGAACACTGGGGAGCAGAACCATTGTTGTGGCCACATTTTGAGGCTATGATCTGCCGCTGTGGGTTCCTGGTCAGCTGAGTCACTGTCCTATAGGAGGAGGGTTGCTTGCTCAAGGGGGTCAGAAGAGATGATAACAGATAAGATAGATGTGTCTGGGGTTGAAGGGCCTGGTCGCCTGTGAGAGCGAGGGGGCGTGGTGGGGCTGGGGTTTAGAAGAGAAACGGAATTTTAGTATTGGAGTTGGAGCCAGGTGTCTCTCAGCAGGGTCAGCAGCTGTGATTTCCTACTTCTGTTCCATATCGTCCTAACTTTGCAGGGTCCAGCTGGACGGGCAGGACTTATAAAACTTCCTGGACTGTGTTTAGAAAAGAATTCTGGTGAAGTCAGTGATGGTAGAACCACTGCACACGTTGTTATGCAGACATCAAGATGGACGTTCATTAAAAGTTTCTGAACAGTTTTCAAAGACCTGGGAGCACCCTTTGATATAACGGTGGCAGAAAATAACCACAATGTGCAATTATATTCATAGAATGAACTTGATTATGTTAAAAGCACAGAAGAAAGACAGGATGTAGTCTAAAGCAATGGTTCTCGAACCTGAGTGCGAATAACCCAAAGGGCTGAGCGTCGCCCTGGAGCCCCTGAGTAACTGGGGTGGAGGTGGGGCTTGAGAATTTGCATTTCTAAACAGTCGATGCTGATGCTGCGGTCCGAGGACCACACTCAGGACCACTGTGCTAAAGGTTAGAGGCTTCTTTTGCTGTTAGATTTGTGCCTGATTGCTATCTTCTTTGTTCCATTCTCTGAATTTTCTGTCTTCTACAATGAATGTATATCAGATGTGAAATCAGAAACAAAAACATCTAACAAGGCACAATACGACAGGAATTCTTCTGCGGATGGGAATGAGGGATGTTCCTCCAGAGTGAGGTGCATTAATTCTGCCAGCCCAGCTGAGGATGCAGGTAGTTTGGGTAAGGCCTCTGTGTACTGCTCTCCCTCCCTTTTGCTCAGGATATGTGGAACCAACTCTTGTTTTCACTTTGGACCAGGGCTGAGCATCATCTGGCTCCTGGGAAGGGGACAGTTTAGGGGTCAATACTCCCGTCTGGCTCAGCTGGCCCCTTGGTGGCTGAGCAGACCTATAGCTGCAGGATTGACGTCTCCTGAACCATTAGGGCCACAAGAAGCCAAGCAAGCTGTCCCACTCCAGGCACCACGCTCGTTGTGAGGAATTAGTCTCAGAGCCTGAAGCAACCCCAAAGAGCAAACATTGGCAACACAATTCCAGTCCCTCTGAGCCCCCACCTAAGCCTCTTCTTCAGTTTTCCTTGCTTCACTCTTCTCTAACTAAGTTCTCTGGCCTTATTTCTGTGTATGCTGTACTTTAACTTGTCTCTCCTCTCCCAACCCCTTCAACCCCAGGGCCTTTGCACATGCGATGCCCAGCCCCAGGAAATCTCTGCCCTCAGAGCCTTGCCCAGTCACCTCCTCACCACCCAGGCTTCAGCTTTGTCTTTGTAGCACATCTCCCTGCCCCTCGTCACTTTCCAGTCTGCTGTCCTGTTTCTTCTCCATAAACCTTGCTGTGATCTGACGTTACAATTTTATTTATTTATATTTGTTTCCCTCTACTTAAATAAAATATTTCCCATGGCAGAGAGTCCATCTGTCCTGTTTATCAGGAATCATCAGCACCTGTTTCCCCAGTACAGAGAAACCCCTTAATAAATGGCTATTGAATAAGTTAACTCCTTCCCATCCTCATAAATACCAACCCCCCCCCCCCCACCTCCCCACCGTGCTCCTTGCTGCCCTCACCTGCCTGCAACTGACCAGTTGTATCCAGGTAGGGGTTTGGTGATCATCTGGGATGTTCAAGTCTAAGTTTTTAAACCTCAGTGTCCTGTCAGAATTCAGCTCTTCTTGAGGAAGGAGAAAGGCAGAGAGTCTTCACATGCCTGGGGCAACAGACGGACTGGTAGAGGATGTTTATACGTGAAGTAGACAAGGAAAAGCTACAGAGATTCAATTTCTTGGGGGCCAACCTGCTAAAGAACTCAGAGGTGAGGGAATCAAATGTGACAGCCAGGGTGAGCCCAGGACTGACCATGGACCAACACGAGCCCAGTAGCGATTGGCTAGTGTAACTGGAGGGGTCACCAGGCAGGTGCCATCAGGGAGGTCACTATTTGGGTTTGTGTGATGTCTTTCTGAAATTTAAGGCAGGTGACCAAGGAAGAAGAGTAGCTTTGAGAAGTAGAATCTAAAGGATCCCAGGAAAACAGAGGTCAGGGCAGATAACATGGGGTCTCAAAGCCAAGTGAAATAGTAGAAAAGGAGAGCAGGGCTTCCTGACAGGGATAACCCCTCATTCAGCAGCAAGAGGCAGAGCACAGATGTGAAGATGCAGAGGTGGATACAGACGTGTCTGTGACGGGCAGCTGCAGCAAGGCACACAGAAACCCTTACAGGCTAGACAGTGAGCCCGAGGAAACGAGGGGGTCTGGGGCTCCAGCCTCCAGAGACATGATTGCCTTAAGAAGGTGCTGGTCCTGGTGGTCCAGGGACCCCAAGGAAAAGATGCTACAAAGAAGATGCTGGGACAGGAATCCAGAGAGGGACTTTGGCCAAAAGACTTGGCTGCTCCTTAATGGAGAAGAGCTTGGTGCTTATCTGCGCCTGTGTGTCCTGTGGGTTACCTGGTGGTTCCACATTATCCCAGGTGACTTGCTTAGGGACCTGAATCCCATGCCTAGACCCTTTAGGGTGCCACCAGGCCAAGCACACAGTAGGTGCTCAAGAGATGTTTGTTGAAAGGAATCGCCTATCAGTTAAGTCCTCCCCTGCCTTCCTTAAAGCTCTGGACTAAAGATGGAATACTTAAATTTAAATACTTTAAATACTTAAAACACAAACTACTTACCCCCACCACAACCCTGGGTACAATCCTGATGAGGTGCCCACTCCCCCCATCCCCGAGACACCAGGGAGGGCCCAGCCATCCACGTCACATGTCACGGCTGCTTCTGCTCCATGTGCTGCTCTTGGAGTTGTGCTAAATGGTTGCAGGAAGTGGAGTGCAGATGTGGATGGATTTGCAGGGATTTGGACATGAGACCAAAACTGTGTTCTCTTAGAAAAACCTATAGCCCATGGGCTTTGCAAAGTTGGTCATTTTGCTGCAAAGAAATTAAAGCCAGTTTTTCCCCTCCTTTGTTGATGCGTGCTGGAGGAAGTAGTGGATTAGCCAATCGCTAATTTGTCAGAAAGGGTAGGCTGTGTCCCGTAACACTTACAGATGTCAGGTATCTGCTCTGTTGGGCTTTGTGCTGAGTGCTTTTGTAAAGGTGTCTTTTGTTTGTCCGGCCTTTTTGCATGTGCCCAGCTGAATGATCACTCTCATTTCATCTTCCCAATGACTCTGGGTGTTGTTATATCCCCCACTAATAGATGAGGAGTCACGTGGTTCCCCTAAAATGATCCTGCTGGTGAATAAGAGAGTCAGGGTGTGATCCCATGGATCTATCCCCAGTGCCAGTCTGCCACTCTGACCTTCACTGGAGTAAGCACCTTCTGATAAGCCGTTCTCTGGGATGGTGGCAGTGAATTGGGTGTGGAGAACACTTCGGAGAGGCCTGGCCTTGGCTGACATGGTCAAGTTGGCATCATTTGTCTTGGGTAAATAAGTGAGGAAGAATAGGTCTGTTTGGAAAGCAGGCTCTGGAAAATTCCAAAGACAAGGTTAACTCACAAGGAAGACTCTTTTTGGCATGTGCCTTTGCCAAGGCAAGCCCTAGGCATAGGGAGAGGTGGTAAGGGGTCCTGACACTGGTGGCTCAAGGAGGCGCCCAGTGGGGGTAGGTCAGTCTAGGCCCCCATAACACTTTTGACCTGGGAGACAAGGTGAAAAGAGCCACAGTGTAGGTCACCCAGGGGTAGTGACTATTCCCTGTGGATCAGAGATTCTTAGGTGAGTGCCCTGGTCCTGTTCCTCCTTTTATTCCTTTCTCTGTCCCTCCTTTCTATGTTTGTTTGTTTGTTTCTACTATCTATCTATCTATCTATCTATCTATCTATCTATCTATCTATCTATCTACCTACCTACCTACCTACCTACCTACCTACCTACCTACCTATCTCTGTTTACCTCTCTAGCCCTTTCTCTCTCTTTGTCCATCCATCCATCTTTTCTGTCCACTCATCCCTGGCCCTTATAGAAGGTATTTAGGGTTGACATAAACCTCACCGAAGTCTGAGTTTTTCCAGGGTTGGCTTTGATGGAGGCCATTGTCAAAGCCTCAGAGCTGAGTCAGAGCCTCAGGCTCCTCATCTGTAAGACGATATAGTTGGATCAGAGGCCCCTGAGGGTTGCTGCAAGCTTAAATGTCCTATGAGTCTACGAGTGTTTGTCTTGGAGCCAGAAAACCTCCTGGATGATGGCCCCCTGAGGAGATTCCAGGGTTCCCTTCAAGCTTGCAGAATTTTTTGGCAGCCACAGATGGGCCTTGGGGGCAGACGGGAAGCCAGGAGCCCAGAGGCTGCCTTGTGTGGGGGAGCCATTTGACGGAGGATGATTTGTGAGGGCAGAGCTGCGGGCAGCTGGGCTTGGGTTTCCCCGGGTTGCCAGCTAACTCTGACATCTGCTGTTTTTCGCTCCAGTGAGACTGACTTGCTCCAGATAGGCCCCCGCAGACCGTTTTCAGCTGTGCTGGGAAGTGCGGCAGGGCCAGCTGCGTTTCATCTCAGAGCCCTCTGAGAGACAGCAGAGCACATGTTAACTGCTTGAGCTAAGAGGCCAGCGGATTCTACAAGAGAGCCCCAAATTCCAAATGATCGCTTCTGAGCAGGCGGACTTTTATTCCCTGAGGTGTTACCCTCACTTCAAAGAGGTATCTGCCCTCGATCTGAAGGAGGCCTGCCTGGCTTGGCCCTCCCCTTGGGGAACAAAACGCACTGCTTCTGAGTCTGTTTCACAGAGTAGCTTGGCAGAGGAGAAAGATCATAGGCCAGGAGTCGGGACACTTGAATTAGAAACATGAAATCTGTTGCTTCCTGGATGAGGGGTCCTAGACAAGGCATTTGATTCTCTAGGACGTCCATTTCCTCATTTGTAACTTTTGAGGATTGTGTCTTTTCAAGGCCTGATGCCCACTGAGCATATACTTTACATTTTTTGGAGATGGAGAGCAGTGGGCACCAGTCTCAACTTCTTTAGCAAAAGGTATAAACACAGAAAAATACAGTAGTGGCAAATATCATCAGGCCCCAGGCCAGGGACAGTGTTCTAGTTTTGCAAAACCCAAGGAAAAGTCTTTTCTGCACAGGCCTGGATAGAGTGAGCGGTACTGAGGGGTCCTGGCTGACCCAGGCACTGGGAGGCAACCAACCGGACTAGATCAGTGTGGGTCCCTGTAACTCCGCTGGCCTGGGTGAGAAGGTGAAGATAGTTGGGGGGGCGATTCCCCTACTACCTCTACCAGATAGCTACCCCCTGATAGTATTAGCACCAAGATGAACCCCATAGGTTCTTATTAAATATTTAGGTTCACATAGGAGTGAATTATCATGACTGAAAATGCCTTTAGATGTGAAAAAAAGACAAGTGAGAGAAGGAGAGAATGAGAAAGAGAAAGAAAGAAGGGGAGGATGGTGGGTTTGGGCCATGTCAACTTAGCTGAGCCAGAGCTACATTTCCCAGAATCCCCCTCCCAGCTTAGTCCGGGGTTAGCCTGGGCCACAAGGGTCATGGCGCATGATATAGGAAGGTGAATGTGGAACAGCAGCCACATTCTTCATTCACTTGGCAGGTGGGAGCCAGCCCTGGGCCCTGCTGCAGTTCCCAGGTGCTGGTCTCTGGCTCACCTAATTGGCTTCAGCTTCTCTGACTCCAGGCCAGGTGTGTGTTTGGCTCTGTGAGGAAGGCCACCAGCTTCTCCTGCACATCAGCCCTGTCATCGAAGGTGGAGACTCAGAGGCAGTGAGAGACCAGGGCAAGTTCCAGCCCATCCGTATGGCTTGCAGGTCGTCTTTGTTTTTCCTTGCTTCATATCCGTCTTTCCTACCTGACCACTGACCCTGTGGACCTCAGGCTCCTGCACCAGACACAGCAACTACTTCACATAGCCCACAGGGGCCCAAGGGCAAATCCCCATTGTACATTCCATATTATACACATCTCTTGCTGATTGTGATTCTCTGATCAAACCCTGACTGATAAAGGAGGTGAACGGGAAAGAAAGTGAGAAAAGAAAATGTTGGGGGTGAGAATAATGGTAGATGAAAAGAGTATGAAGCCAGAGTGGTGTGTAACCCCTGAGAGGTGTGGGCAGGTGCCAAAGGACTGGGGTGAGGAGCAGGACCCCAGCCAGCTCCACTGGCAAAGGAAGAGACTGCTTGCAAAATGAGAAGTTGAAGTTGGGGATGAAAAATAGAGATCGCTTTTAACTTGTGAAGGTCACAACCGGGACTCCTGGCTTGGGCTGAGGCTGCTTTCTTCTGGGAATTCCATTTCCTCTCCCACATCCCAGGCTATTAATTGTCAACCCTGGCTCCACATTGGAATCACCTGGAGACCTTAAAAGATGCTTAGGCCCAGGCCCATGCCAGGACAATTAAAGCAGGATCTGTGGAGCATGGCCTGAGCACTGGTCTTTGGAAAAAGCTTCCCAGGTGTTTCCAATGTGCAGTCAGGTTGAGAACTGCCGACCTAGTGTAGCAGACATGCCCGAAGGTGACCTGCTTGAGTCATGCCGTGTATCACCCTCTCCCCTGGGAGCAGGTGAAACCTGTGCCTAGCTTCTAACCAACAGCATGTGGCAAAGATAATGGGATGTCCTTCTCTTGATTAGGTTATGTTATATGGCTAATGGGGTAAGGACTTGTGAACAAATACCCTGGCCCCCATCCTGAAGGATAATTCTGAAGATGTTCTGAGTGTTTACGGGGGTTGAGTGGGACGGAGTCTGTCTGCATAGTGAAGACTGTTTTCCACTGTGCTGGAGTGTGGTGCCTGCTGTGTTTCGTCTCTGAGCCCTCCTAGGGAGAGCAGAGTGTGTGTTAACTGCTGTGCTGTATAGAGTGGTGACCTCTGTAACTCCTCCTTTATCAGTTTTTCTCCCTTCTGAGCTCAGTCTTCCCACCGCCTTTTCCTTGTTTCCTGGGATCACCTTCCAAAGAAACTCCCTGCACCCAACTCTTTGTCTTGGGCTCTGCTCCTGGGGGGATCCAGGCTAAGACAGGGGCCCCCATGTACAATGCACACATGAGGAGGAGGGCCTTGGAGCCGTTTGCAGGCAGTAGGGCCTCAACATGAATCACTGTATCCAGGTGAGATGCCAGGATGGGAAGGGATGTCTGGAAGGGTAGGTGGTCAGTGCCCTGTGGGGACAATAAAGTCACTGAACTGTCACTACCACGAGATGTGCACTTTGAGACCAAGTTGGAGCCTCAGGTCTTGGGGACAGCCCAGGGCTCAAACCCTACTACCTGCAGAAGGAGAGTGGGGTGTGGGAGAGAAACACTGAGCTTCAAATCAGAAAACTTAGCTCTTGCTGCCTACTTTGCTGCGTGCTGGCTGTGTGCCTTTGGGCAACACATTTCACCTCTATGGGTTTCAGTTTCCTCATCCGAAAGATGAGGATAGTACCATGACTTTGAAGGTTTAGTGACCAAATGGGTGTCAAACCGTTTTGAAAACTTTCATTTGGAGACTGTAGGGCGTGGTAATATCTCCCAAGTTCTCCACACCTCATTTCCCAGATTATTTTTATAGGCTCTCCAAGGGGAGCAAGGTCAGGTGAGAAACTAGTTGTGAAAATAAAGCCAAATGGACGGTAAGGGAGATTGCCAACTGTTAACTCCCAGCTGATGCGTGGTCTGAGACAGTCCATAGAGGAGTCCGTGGACAGGGCCTGGTACCTTTGACACCTGAGCGTGACCAGGAGATGCTGAGTTGTAAGATCTGATGGGAAGTCCCACTGTGCATTCAGTGTCAGAAGCAAGGGTGCTGGCTGTGATGAGGGATCACTGTAAGCAGGAGTGGGGTCCCAAGGGAGAGTCAGAGAGAAGGTCAGATGGGGATCTGATTGGAGTGCTCGGGGGAGAGGTCAGCAGAGACCTCTGCAAAGGGGAGGCTCAGGGGCGGCAGCGCTGGTGATGCCCAAGCAGGGGGTTTCCATGCTCTTCAAGGACAAGATGCCTGAGTGGGGTCAACTCTCTGCCTGTGCCCAAGTCTGCAAGAGCAGAGACATCACTGGGAGGAGCCAGGGGCTCTGGGATCCTAACGCATGTGTTGTAGCAGGAGGGTGAGAAGAAAGAAGAAAGGGCAGTAGTGGAGGTGGTGGCTGGGATTTCTGGGAGTCGGCAGCGTGAAGTGTGAGGGTCGAGAAGAGGTGTTCAGGATTGAGACCAGGGATAGAGAATCGCCTGGATCCACTCCCTTTTGGAGGGCTTCAGGAGCACGGCTGGTGGGGTGTGCACCTCCACTACTTCGTAAGGGCAAAGAGGTGACGACATCTGATACCCACGCGTGGTGCAGGGGAATTATTACCTCGTGAAACTTCCTCCTGAGTTGTTTTGGATCTTGACAAGTTATCCCTTTATGCTGTTCTCCATGTGGTAGCCAGGAAAAACTGAGAGACTGCCAGGATGTTTTAGGGTTTACTGCTAGCGCAGTAAAAACGGCGTAGCTGTGGGATGTTGGGAAGCAGAATCCATTCACCGTTGGCTGATGTTTACAGCGTCCTGAGGTCGAAGCCAGGCACCTAGCTCAGCCGGGTGCAGGATAACATGCCTCCAGTAAATAGCTGCTCTTGGGGACTCAGGTTGTCCCTGGCTTTTCCTATTCCATAGGGAAATCATATATAGAGAGAGCACGCCTTTTGGGTCAGACTCTAGGAAGGTTAAGCAAGGCTTCCTGGGGTTTTGCAGGGAAAAACTGCCCCAAGCTGGACATTTCTACAAAAAGGAGGGCTCCTACCCACTCTCAGAGCTTGAGGATGAGTTTGGAGTCATTCAAACCCCACAGCATCGAAGTGTTAATGGCATAGACTGGGGCCCAGGAGCCACAGTGGGAAAGGACGGACAAACAAAATTTTGCTGGGTTTCTTCCTCTCTGGATCCACTTTCCATCCATTTTATGGATGAGGAAACTGAGGCACAGAGTGGTTAAGGAGCTCACTCAAGGTTACACAGCTGGCAAGTGGCATGGTTGGGGTCATTGGCTCCAAGGTCCACACTTGCTGGCTCCATCCTCCCTCCCTCCCTCTCTTCTCCTTCTCCTTCTTCTCTCTCTCCCGCTCCCTCTCTCTCTCTCCCTCATTGCTTAGGCTTTAACATTATAAAAGTAGTACAAACCCAGTATGGAACATTTGGGAAATACAGAGAAGGAAAAATGTCCACATTCACAATCCCAGACCCCAATAAATTTTTATCCCCCAATCACGCACATTTTTAATGATTGCAGCTCTAATCTAGATACTATATTTATGCATCTTTTTTTCCCCCACTTCATACTGTGTTGTGGTCATCTTCCATGTTTTCTCACGCTCTGCTTTGGGTCTGTGCCGCAGTACACTAGGCACTGGGGATCCCAAAGAGAACAAGAGAGTGAGGCCACAGTCCTCACGGAGCTTTCTGGCTAGTGGAGAATTGCATACATTTATAGTATAGAGTCCTCAGGAGAATCTGTGTTTCCTAGGTTGTTCCATTACCCTTGGTACAGTCACAATGCTGCATTCTACACTACGTAATGTTTTGCACCAAATTTTATTCTTACTTGTTTTCCATTATATTCGCTAGTCCCTGAGTCATTGTCTTTCTTGAACTCTCTAGTCTCAGCAAATCTCTCAAGCAAGGGTATGAAGTAGCCATTTGTTATTTGGCTATTTTTAATTTATATCACCATAGGTCTTTGGAAAAAATGTTACTTTGACCCCCGTGTCTTTTGGCTTCCTCTGTCCACTGTTAAACCACATCTATTTTATGATTCTGCTACATAATAATTGTTTTACAATGATTGTTATATAATGCTATGAAGAAAATGACAGAGTAGCTGTACCATGATATACATAATCCCCTATTGTTGGGTACTTAGGTTGTGCCCCTTTTCCTCCATGGTATACAACGTGGGGATGAACATCTTCCATGCACGCTCCTGTTCTTTCCATTTACTGAAATCTCACCTTTCACCACTGAAAACATCTGCCCGGTGAGCTCTCTGTGGCCAAATCCAATGGACTCTCATCCATCCAGCTGATGGGTCAAGTAAGGAAGGTGGAAATTCTTTTCTGTTATCGGTTGCTACAAGATATGGAATATAGTTCCCTGTGCTATACAGTAAATCCTTCTTGTTTATCTCATATATGGTAGTGTGCAGCTGTTAATCCCACACTCCCAAGTTATTCCTCCCCGGCCCCCTTTCCCTTTGGTAACCATAAGTTTGTTTTCTATGTCTGTGAGTCTGTTTCTGTTTTGTAAATAAGTTAATTTGTACTGTTTTTTAGATTCCACATATAAGTGATATCATATAATATTTGTCTTTGACTTACTTCACTTAGTATGATAATCTCTAGGTCCATCCATGTTGCTGCAAATGACATTATTTCATTCTTTTTATGGCTGTGTAACATTCTCTATATATATACACACACACACACACACATACATACCACGTCTTCTTTATCCAATCATCTGTTGATGGACACTTAGGTTGCTTCCATCTCTTGGCTATTGTAGATGTTGTTTTAGGACCTAGTCTTTAATGAATTTGACTAAGCCAGACACTGTTCCAAGTACTTTGCACACGTCTTTTAACATGACCCACATAGTCCCTTTGCAACAGGTACTGTGACAGTCATTGCTGGGTGAGGAAATTGGAGTTTATTAGCCATCCCACCTGAATGTCCCATAATCTTCAAGTCCTGTCATTTCCACCCTGTTGGTTATCTCCTGAGTTCTTCTTCCCTCCACCTCCTCGCCCATCTCTGGTCTGGCCTTCAGCATCTCTCTCTTTGACAGCTGTAGCATCATCCCAATGTCCTACAGCCTTGAGGCCTTGCCTTCAGCAAATCTTCTCAATGCACAGAGTGGTCTTCCTAAAATAAAGCGCTGTTATGTCTGGCTGGCTTGGGCTGAAGTTTGAGGTGAAGGCATTTCCCCTTTGGCCTTTGATTCTGAACACAGCCATGTGTGTGCCTCCCTCCCCCCAGAACTGTATTGATTCCACATAGTTGTGCCAATTTCTGCCAGCCGCCCCTTCTGGGGTTACCTGTAAAAAGAGGTGGGTGTTCCTATCCAGAGGATGTGTAATGCCTCCCCATGCCAGCTCCTTCCCCTGTTGGCTGAGCCATGGTGCAGAGTCTGAGCATGCCTGGAGTGGAGCCCTTCTCTCCAGGTCTGGCCTAGACTTTTCTGCAGTGGTTTATACCCGCTTGAAATTAAAATCATCCTACATCTTCCTTCCTGCGCCCCCACTAAGCAGTAAGTCTCGTTTCGAGGAGGACGCTCCATGCATCTGGTAGAAAGGACTGGAGAGGGCTCATTTGCACACAGTCAGCTGAAACGCATCCAGCCCTTGGACAGGGAGTCCACGGTCTGGGCCAAGGCACACTGTTCATGCTCCTTGGATGCCAGTTGGTTAGTCTTTCCCATGGCTCTTGCATAGGGCTTGGGGGCCTGGCAGGGGATGTGGTCAGGGACTTGGCTGGCCGGTCATTACATTTCAGGAAAGTTGGGCCCAGACCATAAGCTGTCTGGGCCCTGAGCCTGATGAGAAAGTTCTGGGGAGCAGTACTTCACAAATGCATTCTTCAGTGCTATTAAAGCAGCATATTCCTTTAGAAGCAGAAGAGACAGCCACCGTTCCCCGGTGTTTGCTCAGAGGCCCAGTGACCCTGGAGGTTCTGTTCCATTTGGTTGACAGTGTGCGATGACAGTGTATGTGGCAGCCGAGCTGACTCAGGCTGGTTGTAAATCACAGGGTAGGACCATTCCCAGGGGTGGAATGAGTTTCAAATTTCCACCAAGAAAGAGTCAGTAAATGTCTTCCAGAAACTTCAGGCTCCAAAAAGTGTGGCCACATGTATTCCTCTACAGTCAGCAAGTGGACTCGACAAAACCCATCCTGTTATCTCTCAAGAGGAACTTTGTCATAAGCACTGAAAACCTTGGATGTGTTCAAATCTTTTAATCCTTGGACCATTCCAGTAATTTGTCTTAAAGAAATAATTAGAAAAGAACACCCAAGATTTATACACAAACGTGCTTGACATGTGGTTTTATAACAGCAGAAACAAAAACAAAATACAAAACACAGACACATACGTATGAAAACAGCTTAAATGTCTAATGATAGGGATTAATTTAATTTAGGTACACCCCTGTTGGGCTGCATTCAGCCATTTAAGAAAGCATGTTTTCCAATAAATATGAGACCTAGAAAAATGCTCATTTGCTACAATGTTGATCAGATAAAACAAATATGTATGAATAGAAGAAACATTGAAAGGGAATATCCCCAAATACTAATAATCTCTCTGAGAAATGGGATTATAGGTGAACTTTGTATTATTCTTTGTACTTTTTATTATTCTTTGTACTTTTATGTGTGTTCAGATGCCTTCAACATGATATGCCGATTTTGTAATCCTTAAAGGAAAGACGTTTAAAAAACTTTAAAAACCTTGGCATGGGGTTTAGGAGAACAGACTGTCTGCACTGGTCATATGTGCATTCTGATCCTGTGGGAAATGAGGAAACCAGAGGATGGTGGGGATGCAGAGGCTCAAGCCAGTACCCGGGCAGGAAGCTTGAGATGTTATGACTGTCTTGAAACATCTGAAATGGAATCAGGCCTTGGAATGTCCCAACAGCCAGGACAGAGCTGTCCAAAAAGAGCCAAAGAGGACTTTCGTCTGCCCCACCATCGTGCCTGCTCCTGCTGCCCTTGGCAGTTGCTTGAATGGCACCTCCCCAGCCAGAAACCTGGAACCACCCTTGCCTGATGTCTCTGCCCCACCCGACTGATCTCCAACTGGCTCTTGTAAACTTTCCAAAGGCCTGTCTTCTACATCTTCACTGCCCTATTTCAGGACCCCCTCTTCTCTTGACCAGGCTATTGGAAAGAGTCCCAGCTTGCTCTCTTTCAGTTTGCATTTGTCACCACAGCCGGACTGTTCTTTCAGAAATGCAAATCTGCTTCTGCCGTGCCCTTGCTTAAAACCCCTCCAAAGCTCTCTGTTGTGTTCAAGGTAAAATCCAATCTCTTAGTTTACAGTCCTTCTTGATCTGACTCCAGCCTGGTTTCACAATCTCACCTCTCTATACTTGGCTTTATGCCCTTTGCTGCCTCCATCACTTCAGCCTCATAACCGACCCTTTCATGGACCCGCATTCTCTCTGCCACGTTATCCTTCTCCTCTTCTTTTCATCCCTCTGGAGTCGGTTCACTGTCATCCCCCACCAGGCAGAACACATTTCTCTCTAATCTGAGTTTTTCGTAAAACTGTGTCGTTCTTTTCGTCTCACTTTACACATTGCCTCATTTCGGAGGATTCACATCTCCTCCACTAGAGCATAAAGTCCTTGAGACAATGGCTGGTCTATCTTTGTCTTTCATAGACTCCAGCATAGCACCTGGCAGGTGATGGGTATGTCTAAGTGTTTGTTGAATGGCTGACTGAAGTGAAGGATAGCAAGGTTATGCCTCATCATAAAGAAGAGTCTGCTAACCAGCACTAGGATTATGCTATTTAATCTCCAGCACCAACTCAGATCAGCTGTAAGTGGCTCCCTCTCATCCTTTGTTCTGAAGGAGTTTAAGGGTGCTTCTCACATAAGGGATAAGATGTTTCAGTTATTTCAGGTTGTTTCAGTTACTTATTGCAGTTTAACAGATCACTTCCAGATTTAGAAGCTTAAAACAATGGTGATTATTTATTTTGCTCACGAATTTGAAGTTTGAGTAGGACTTGGTGGAGATGGCTATGTCTGCTTCGTGTGGCATCAGCTGGCTGGCTGGGTGGGTGGACTGACTTCGTGGGCCAGCTGGAGGATTCACTTCCAAGATGGTGCACTCGCATGGGTGGCGAGCTGGTGCTGGCTGCCAGCTGGAGCTCTCCTGGTGCTGTTGGTCAGGGGCCTCAGTTCCTTTCCACACAGGGATCTCCATGTGGCCTCCTGGGCTCTCTCACAAGGTGATGGCTGGGTCGGTTCCAAGAGGGTTTCAAGAAACCTGGGTGGAAGCCACTTCTGCTATATTTTACTAATCAAGCAAGTTACTAAGGCCAGCCCACATCCAAGGGACAGGGGGTGGAATTAGACCCAATCTTTCAATGGGAACAGCGTCAAAAATTTTGCCCTGAGCATAAAAAAGGATGGAGATGGCACCAATAATGGCCTATTTTCCGATTGTATTCAAACCAGCAGAATCAGCTGCACAGCAGGATAGCATGGATGTTTTGGAATTGCAGAAATATCAAAGCCCTAGAGTCAGATTGCTGGATCTGGCAGTTAGGTAAGCTTCCTGGGAAGGCAGTCATCTTCCTACTAGGGGAAGAATTCACACATGGATCAGCAACTGCTTTGTGGAGATGTGGTAGAGGGCAGTCAAGCTGCCAGTGAGGAATGGGATTGGATTGAGGTGAAGGACATATATTTAGTTATATTTATCGGCTCAGTGTGATCAGTGATTGCCATACCATTAGCTTGGTGTTCCCAGCTCCAATCATCAGGCTCTGTGATGGAGCAGACTGGGTGATGGTGATAGTCATGCTGATGATGGTGATAATGATGATGCAGATGATGATGTAATGATGATGGTGGTGGTCATGGAGATGGTGGTCATGGTGGTAGTAGCAGTGCTGCTGATGATGAAAAAGATGGTGGTGATGGTGGCGGTGATGATGATGATAGCTAGCATGTGTATAATATTTACTATTTGCAGGCACTGTCCTATGTATTTTATATATATAAAATCACTTAACCCTCCTACTGACCCCATAAATTAGATTATTATTACGCCCATTTTACAAATGAAGAAACTGAGGCAGAGAGAGGTGACATAATGAACTCAAAGCCGATCAGCCAGTGGATGGTGGAGCTGGATGGCCATCTGGTGGGTGTGCAAGGGAGACTTCCTGATCAGTGTAGCAAGTTGACCCTATGGTTTTCAGTTTTCATTCTTCCCCTAATGGTAGTGGTCTTGTCTCGCTCTGTGAGGGGCCCTACTCAGCACACATCTGGCCCTCTGGAGTCAGAAGTGCTGGGGTTGGCCTGAAGGTGGCCTGTGACCAGCAGGAATATCATACAAGAAAATGCAAGCGTCTGATGAGGAGGTGACTCCAAAGTTCTTCCTGGGCAGAAGGCAGTAGTGTTACTGGTCTGAGTACTGGTTCTGGGATGATGCCGAACCCCTGACACATCTCTTCACATCAAATGGCACCCTTTGCTGGGCCTGGAGCATGATTTTAGAGCCACCAAACCTACCACATACTTCTCAGTGCTCTCTGGGCCCATCAGGTCCCTTTTTCACATTGTGGTTTTCATTGCTTAACAGGTAATTCTTACCTTTTCCTTGACAACTCCTCCTGCCCTTTCAGGGCTGAGTGCAAGGGCTTCCTCCCCTGCGGGAAACTTCTTCTTTTATGGCCCCAGCCAGAGGCAGGCCTCCCTCTGTGCTTGTTCCATGGTTCAGCCCCATCTTGGAGTTAACACTCAGGACATGTAACTGTCCTTAGGATGCTCTGGCTCTCTCCCATGAAACTGGGCGCCCTCGTCGGTGGGGAACCCTTCTCATTCCATCCCATATCCCCACTTTGTGGCACAGTGTGGGACCTTCATTGATGGTTTTAAATGAATGACCCTCCCAAAGCATAATACGATTAAGATTCTCCTGCTATCATGTACGCCTGCTTGGGGACATTGCCTCTTTTCAGAAACTGTAACTATATATTTTTAAAATCTCATCTTGATATCCCTTCCTTAAGCAATAATTTATTGCCACTCTTTAAGGAGTCACAGTGTCTAGAACTCTGGTTCTCCAAGATGAGCATTCATCAGAATCCCCTGGAGGGATGGTGAAAACAGAGATCCCAGTGTTTCTGAGTCAGGAGGTGTGGAGTGGGCTTTGAGAGTGTTCATTTCCCACAAGTTTCCAGATGATGTAGCTGTGGCTGGTCTGGGGCCTCCCTGAGAACCTTTGCCTGAGACTTCATGTACCAGGAAGTCGGATAACACTCAGGCTTTGAGAGTATGCACCCCTTACTTTTGTTTTTAGGATCCACAAAATGTATGCGCTGCAGTTTGATTCCATCAACACACGACTCAATTTCTGTTTTTAATAATAACCCTAGGAAACAGAAGTGTATCTTGTGGAAAATGATACCTCCATCAAACAAATGCCTAACACCAAACATTTGAATTACACTCTGATCTTTCCACTTATTAAAGACAGCATTAAATTATTTGATGTGTTAGTGGCAGCCCAGAGAGGAGGAGGACACCCTGATTTTCAGAAAACCAGCGAACATGCAAACAGTGGGCTTTTCAATGTGCTTAGAATACATGGAGGAATTTCTTTTGGGGAATGTATTTCATCCAAAAGGCAGAAGGTACGTGAAATGTGAATAAATATAAGATTGATGTTAAAAAAATTCATTTTCATGAGCTGTAACACAGATAAATTGGAGATTTAAATGTGGGGGACCTCAGGCTCTAGGCAGCTGGAGAGGGAAGATGGGAAAAGGAAATGACTTTTAAATATCCTTGACCGGTGGCCTCTCTCTGTGTTGGTGCTAGTTGTAGATTACAGCCTGGCAATAGATTTTCTTCTGTATCACACTGCTTGTCTCCCAGGCAAAGATGGCAAGGACCAGAGAAAAGATGGTGAGATATATACAGATGAGTTTGTTTGAAAGGGACAGGCAGTTCATGCACGGTTTAGGCAATCCCAGGTAGGGAACCTACCAGTGACTCAGCACTGAATCAAAATCCCTGATGTAGGGGAACTCAGCCCCTTACCCAACCAATTTCCCAGTTGTCTGGTGAGAGCCTTGGGGCACTGTCTTTCATAATCTTATCCTTATACGTCTATAACGCCTAGAACACTGCAAATATATAGAAGAGACTAGGATCATAAATTCCACTAAAGAAGATGGTCAGTCCCCCAGATAGTAGCACGTATTTGCTTTTCAGATCCTCAGACAGGTCCAGCATCCCTGGATGAATGATGCTCCTGGTGACGTGCAGCACAGAGATACCGATGGGCTTGGAGTCAGTCAGTGAGTCAAGGGAGGGAGGGGTCAACATAATGGTCTTTGCCTCCTGAGCCTCTGTTTTTTGTCAAACTCTTTTGCTGGAAAGAAAGAGAAACCCACTGTGCTAGCTCAAGGGAAAGAATTATGATGAAGATACAGCAGGCAATGCCATGGACGTCTGATCCCAGGAATGAAGTATAGCTGGGATAGGACTGCCACGTTGCATTGCAGAAGCTGTTACTGCACAACTCCACAGACACCGTTTGTATGAACTGTGACGTACATGGTATTCTCTGGAGTTGAGTGACATGGCAGCCTTGCATGGGAACATATCTGAAGAGCCAGGGACCAGGACCTCTTTCTCCATCTATCAGGTTTGAGGTGATCCCTCTCAGTTCTACTCGTCTTTGTGTGTCTTCCCCATTCTTCTCTTTCATCCATCTTCTGTTTACACCTCTTGGCTGTGGCCCAACATGGCTACCTGTCACACTCTCTTCTTGACCACCTTTCCATTCCAGCACCTGCCACTGACTGTCAAAAGTCTCCATCTCTTATTTCAGATTCTTGGGCGGAAGAATTTGATTGGTCCCGGCTCAAGCCTTGTCGCTGCTCCATCTAAAAACCTTGGGGTCCTCCTAGTTACCCTCTCTCTCTTTTCCTACCATATCTAATCTCTCCGCAATATCAATCCTTGGCTCAGCCATCCCGGTATATCCTGAATCTGGCTGCTTCTCATGCCTCCTGCTGCTACAACTTTGGTTCAATCCATGATCTTCTTTTGCTCAGATCATTGCAATAGCCTCCCAGTGACTCCGCCTCTTTCTGCCTTTGTCCCCATTCCTTCCATTCTCAGTAAGCAGCCAGAGTGTGCTCAGAGGTTCATGTTAGTCAGGTCACATCCTCAAGCCCTGCAAGGACTCCCTTGCATCAGAGTAAAAGCTAAGGTCTGCACAATGACCTTCAGGTTGCTGTAGAATCTGGGCCCAGTTATCTCCCTGTTTCTTCTCCATCTACTCTTCTCTTCCCTTGCTTTGTTCCTACCATATTAGCTCCTTCGTGTCCTTAAACATGGCAGGCACGCTCTTATCTCAAGGCCTTAGCATTTGCTGTTCCCTCTGCCTGGAATTCCCTTCCCCTGGAAGCCACTGGTTTATTTCTTCATAGGTCTTTCTCTGTGTATTCCTTTGGGCCTTCCCTGAACCCCTTTTTGCAACAGCATCACTCCCCAACTCCTTACCAACTTTTGTCGCTGTCATCATCTTCCCCAGCATCTTCTATTGTCCTATGTATTTTGCTTATATGTTTTATTTGTCTCTTCCTACTAGAAAGCAAACCCCACGAAGGCAGGAATTTTTGTGGATTCTATATTCTTAGCACCTAGATCAGCACCTGGCACTGGAAAAGCTGCACTGAATGAACAAATGAACGAATTTAGAAAAATGAGTAAATCAATCTAGAAACTCATCACTCATATTCTAAAATAATACTAACATTCACTTGTTGAAAAAACGCCACACACAAACAAGTGTGATATATACAGGTAAACAGCTGTCAATTTCTAATTTTTTTCCTCAGCAGGAAGCTTGAGCCCAAACTGTTGGGGTCCAGTCGGGGCCCCTGGCTACCCTACCTTTTGCCCTTCCAAGTATTGCTTCCCTGCCAGTGAACCCACGTCCTAGGAGAGGAGTCCAGCCCACATCAGTTTCACTCTGCAGTTGTTTCCTGCTGACCAAAAGGGGGGGCCACAGGGTTTAATTCCCTTGCCTGAGCCTTCTTTTTTCTCTTTTTCCTTTGAGTCACTTCAGCTTTCCCAGTGACGTGCTCTCCATTTCCAGAATTCTCCTTGCAGAACTCTTGCTACAGGAGGGTAACAATGTCCCCCGGGGAGCAGGGCTGTTCTTCAGATAGAATCCTGGGAGTGATCTGAAAGCCATCCTCCAGCCACAGAGGGAATCCTGCAGCAAGCGGAATCCAGACTTTGACCAGAGGATGGCACTGTGGTTGTTTCCAAGAGGGAGCCGAACAATTTGAAAAAGCAATTTCCAAATGGCAATAGCAGCTGTGCTTTCAAACCCTGCAGGGAACATCAGAAAAAGTTAACCCTCAAATGGTGGGGGAAGCTGGGCTGGAGGCAGACGTGGGGATCTTGGTGGTGGAGACCAGGCCTGGAGGAAGGCAAGGGCTGGGAGAGGGGCCAAAATGGAGAGAGAAAAGGGAGATGCAAGGCCGCCAAACTGCTGGGGGCTGGCATCCTCCTGGGTGGAGGCTGAGGGCTCTGCTTACCCAGCGCTTTTGAGGGCTTTTGACAGGGATCAGCAGCCCCTGTCAGTGGGGGCTGGTCTTCCAGAGTTGGTTTCAAATGACAGGGGACAGTGGGGGAGCGGTGGTGGGGTCCCTCCTGCTTTCCTCCTTCTGTGCCCACTTTATGGCAGTTACTCAGAGTGTGAGTTTCGGTCCCCCAGAGGGTCCAGACCAAGACTTTGGGTTTTCCATAATGCCTGGCATGAAATAGACATGCCATACATGAATGTCAGAGAAATAGATAATTGACTGATTGAATGCATGAATCTTAGACAAGGGGAAAGAATGAGGAAGGCTCTTCAAGAGAAGTAAGCAAAAAAAGGGTGATTTCAGGTGTCTTTCAGACTCTCCAGGATTTCTACCATCATTACTGCTGCCAGCAAAACACCATCCCTTGGTGCTTTTGCAAAGCGGTTTCATTCATGTTATCTGTGTCTGTCCACCTGTCTGTCCATTTGTCCATTCCTTGCTCCCTCCTACTTCCCAGAGCTCCTTATTTATGCCTCCTTTCTAACACTCGATCACATTCCTCCTTGTATTAGAACCATTAGGTACCAACTGGACAGGGGTATTTGAAGGCATCCTGTGGTGTCTAGGACAAGGTGGGTGCTTGGTCAGTGTCTGTGGGATGCCCGAGCACACAGGAGACACTTTCCCCAGGCGATCTTCACAGCCTTTGTGGCATTTAATCCTGCATCACCTCTTTAAGGCAGGTATTATTGGGGTGAATTGTATTTTTCAAAGATGACCACATCACTTAAAAGGTGTTCTGTCCACAATTCCAATGTGTGGAGAGGGGCTCCCCCCGATACCACCAAGCAAGACAGGTCTTGGGAACCCTGAGCCCACATGTAAGAAATCCAGTTACTCTGGAACCTCTGTGTAGAAGAGGTCAGACCACAGAGCGGTGGGAGAAGCCTTGGCTGTTCTAGCCCCAGCTGTTTGAATCTTCCAGCTGAGGCCCTGGACACCATGGGGGCAGAGATGAGGCATCCTGTGATGCCTGTCCTAATTCCCAACCCACAGAATCCATGAACGTAATGAATGGGTGTTTCTTGCTGCTATGTTTTGGCCTGATTCATTATACAGCTGTAGCAATGGAACGCTCTTCTACCTTCCCTTTTTTTAGGTGGGAAAAACTGAAGCCTAACAAGCAGATGAGCTGGCGCGTGGACCCCGCTGTCTTAACCCCCAGCCTAGCACACCCTCCAGAGCATCTTTCCTGATGTCGGCTTTCATGGTCAGGCTGAAGCTGAAGAAGAGACATGGACTCAGTTCAAGGTCGCTTGGGGCTGGGGGAGGCCTTTGGTTTTGTTCAGGCATCCGCCAAGTGGGAAGGCAGGGTTTGAGATCCGCCGGGGATCTAGCCAGTGAAAGTGGAGCTGGCAGTTTGGGGTTCCTGGTTCAGGGCAACCGACAGTTACTGGTATGAGACTAGTGGCCTCGGGAACATCGGCAAGTGTTGGGACCCTTTAAAAGCAGCTGCTCACCCTGCAAACCTGCCAGCAGCTGGTTCATGAAGAGTCACAACTCTCATGCAGGGGTCAGTTGATGTTACTGTCACAATGGCTCGCATTTGAGGGTGCAGCCAAGAGGCCACGGGGCAAGGAAAATCCAGCAAAGCACAGCATTGCTATGAAGACATAGTTGCTACCCATTTGTCTTGGCCAATAATGCCCCTTTCAGGAACCTCCCTGAGACCAATCAATAATCTTGTGGCACAGTCACCTTGAGATAGTTCTTTTTTTTTTTTTTTAATAATTTTTCATTGAATTTAATTTTATTTATTTTGGGGGAGGAGGTAATTAGGTTTATTTATTTTTAGAGGAGGTACTACAGATTGAACCCAGGACCTTGTGCATGCTAAGCATGTGCTCTACCACTTGAGCTGTACCCACCCCTGAGATGGTCTTGTCAGTGGAGGTTCTCATCATAGCCTGACTTGGGGATGACCAGCTCTTCCTGGTGGGAGGGCCACAGCCTCTCAGCGGGTCTGGATCACAAGCTGGTGGGCTCCCCTTCTCTGAGATGAGCAGCAAAGCCTGGCTTGGGGGTTGTTGACAAGGAGCCTTTCCATGGCAACAGCCCAACTCTGCATGTGAATTTCAGCATCTGCGGGAATCAGACACCGCAGGCGGGCTTGACAGACCCCACCGCCATTGACAGCTTTGTGGTAATAAGTCCTGAGGGGTCTCTGGCTCTCCCAGGTTTCCGGAGAAGCCCCCTTTCCCAAGTCCAATTTGGACCCCTGGTTGGGAGGTAGCTGGCAGGAAGATACTATGATGCAGAGGGCAATAACGTGACTTCTGGCAATTATGATGGTGTGTTGTACGCAGCCAAGACCTTGTTTGTATAGTAGCAGCAACGTAGTTGTTGTTTATGGGGGTCATTATGCCTGTGACCCATGTCAGTTGCAAAGTTGAGCTGTTTGGGAGCCGCTGTGCTGTCGGGATGTGCGGTCATGGCGACGTTGGGTCCGTGGAGGCTGCAGTGCTGTCCAGTCCTAACGCTGGTGGGTTGGTGGGCCGGTGGGCTCTGTGCTGTCCTTCTCTGTGTTCACAGGGTTAGGCAGTCGGCAGTTCTTCTGCTTTGGATGGTTCAACCCAGTGCTTCTCAGACTTTAAGGTGCTTTCCAGTTACCCAGGGGTCTTGTGAAGATTCAGGTTCTGATCCAGGAGATCTGGTGCACAGCGGAAGAGCCTGCATCTCTCACAAGCTCCCGGTGGGGCCAGTGCTGCTGGTCTGTGGACTGTATTCTGAGAAGCACTATCCAACAGAACCTTCTGCAGGGTTGTGGGTATTCTATTTCTGCACAGTCTGAGGTGATAGCCACTAGACACGTGGCTACTGATCGCTTAATAAATGGCTAGTGTGACTGAGGAATTGACTTTCAAATTTTATTTAATTTTCACTAATTTAAATGTAAATAGCTGCATATCATTAGTGACTATCATATTGGATGGTACAGCTCTGGAATGTACTATAGTGTGTATAAGAATTTCCTCGAGGGCTTCTTAAAACACAGATTGCTGGGGCCCCATCCCCAGGTCTGGATTAGAGGTCTCAGGATTTGTATTTCTAATGGGTTCCCAGATAATGCTGATGCCGTGGGTCTGGGGACAGCTCTCTAAGAACCATGTCACCTGCTAATCTCTCATCCCTGAGCACCTCTGAATGCCAGCCGCAGCAGGACAAAAAGCCATATGCCATGCCAATGTTATAATTTGATTTGATTCATACCTCTAATGGGATGCAAGCTGGACTCCATCAAGGGAGACATTGTGGGAGGTTTTGGCAGGGGCGTTATTTTGAAGCCAATAGATGGATCCCTCCTAAAGGCTGGCCTCTAGAAATTCAAAGGCTCCTACCTGGGAGGGACTTAAGAGATCATCTGATTTGCACTCCCAGTTTACAGATGAGGAAACTGAGGCCTAGCCCAGCACAGTCAACTGTGAAAGGTGCTACGTGACATTCAGCACTAGAACCCAAGTTTCCAGAGTCCTAGCCCAGAGTGGGCACCTCTGCTCTACACTGTCCCTGAGCCCCAGCTGGAGGGGGAGAGTGCCTGGGACACAGACCCTGCAGGTTCCACTTGCAGAGAACAAGGAGTCTCTTCAGGGATGACATGGGCCCTGCAGGTTTCATCCTGTAACCAAAACGAGGAGGCAGCTCTTGATGCCATCACTGGGTCCAGTCGTCACCACCCAGAAACTACAGCACTGTGCTTTTTCTCCTTCTTTCCTATCCCTCTGGGCGATTTGGTTGGTCTTTAGCAGCTCTGGTTAAAAAAGAAAAAAAAAAAGACATGGGAGAAGATTGAAACCATTGGTGGCAATGCTATTTTGAGGACCTTATTTATACATTTTAATAATCTATGTCGTCCCTGTTCCCAGCGCTGAACATGCAAGGACAGATATACCATGGTGACATAAAATTGTTGCCATTTGTCAAACTCCCACTGTGAGCCAGACATGGGATCAAGTCCTTTATATTCCCAATCTCATTAAAACTTCACAAAAAGCCTGCGAGGTAGATGTTATTGTTACCATTTTTCAGATGGGAAAATGAAGGCCTAGAGTGATTAAGTAACTGACCCTGGTCATGCAGCTGGTAAATGGAAGGCTAGAGAATTGAACACAGTCTGCCTGATGCCAAATTCTGGGTCTTTTTCATTGTGCCAAGGAGGGGTAACCTGGGAGGTGCCATAAGCCCCCCCAGCTCCGCTTTTGCCTGCCTCAATCCTGCTTAGCATCCAGGAGTGAAGGCAACATACCTGAAGAATGAATCAGCCTGGCCCCGAGCCAATGAGCCAGATGCATAAGTCAGAATGATTTTAGTTATAAGTAATAGAAACCCAAATTAAATGAAAAAAAAAAAAAGAGAGAGTTACTGGTTTGTTTCCCTGGGAAGCTCAAGGGAGATGAATGTGGTCTTCAGGTATGGTTGGATCTTGGGTTTTACCCATTAATCATGGGACGTCTCTTCTCTTTTTCGTTTCCTGGTGCTTTTTCTCTGCTTGAGTTTTATTCTCAGGCACACTCTCCCCATGTGCCGGTGAGGATCCCTTCCAACAGCTGAAGATCTACCTTGTCCTTAAAGCTAGGGAATCCCAGTGAAAAGAAAGCAATGCCCTCCCCTCAACTCCAGCCACAGTCCCAGGATGAATCCCATTGGTTCTGCTCTGGTCATGTGACCCTTCACTGACCAATCACTGCAGTGAGGGGGATGCAATAGTCAAATTATACAGACCTGAGACTCATAACTACTCCTGAAGATGGGGGTGGGATCTGTCTTACCTGGATGTGTCTTTGAAAGTAGGACATTTTCTGTTACCAGAAGAACGCCTTAAAAAAACCCTACCACTACTGCCATCTGCTAAACTGGTCTGAACAGTAAATTGAAGGCACCTTCTCTGCTCATGGAGTGGCCTGGAATTAGGCTGCTCTATGTGCTGTGCCAGTTCGAGATGGCTTTTTGAACATCAGCTCCCTATTTAACCTCCTAATCTCATTGTGCATCCTCTGGACACCAACACCTGTCTCACCCCATGGGATCTGACCTGGCCACACTCCATGGAGCTGATCACATGGACTGCTGGCTTCTGGTGGGGCAGGGGTGTGTGTCTTAACCTCCTGGCTTCCTGGCTTCTCCTCATGGTGCCCTTAGTGGCTCTTACTTTCACCCGGCAGCCCTCCCAAGACCCTGCTATCCCCTGTGAGACCACCTCCAGCCATACATTCTCAAGGAGAAGGTCATTGAAGGAACTTGTCTTCACATTTCCTGAGTAACTGGTTGGCTGGACATATCTTTGTGTTGCTCAAGAAGTAGAAAGTGGCTATTCTGATTTGGAAGATCCAGACTGTGACATTCCATTTCTTTGTTGACTCATTTATTTTCCCAAGCGGAGATTATCCTTGGGCCCTACCAGCTTTCTAGATGGCATGTCCCCGCCGGGGACAGGTCAGACCTCATGATGATCTTTTGGATCCTACCTAGCTCCCAGACTGTTCCACCACTGGGACCAGGCTCTGTGATGTGGTTCCTGAACCTGGGGTCCCCCATAGTACCCCCTCATACCCTAGGACTCCTCTTTCTCCTCTCTGAACAGCATGGCCTGAGTCTCATGCACTCTGGTGCCAAACTTCCCTGATGTATGGCAGGGATTTTTAGCATCTGGAGGGATGCAAAGCAAAGGAGTGAAGATTTGCCTAGGGAAGGGCTGTCTAGGAAGCACAGCCAAGCTCATTAGGCAGCCTCATTAGGAAGAAAGGAAAGGAAGGGGGTGTAGACAGATGTCAGGTGAGTGAGGACAGGCTGCTTGAGGAAAGGGTTGCTTGTGAATTTTTAAAATTGTGTACATTATATGCATTGAAGCATCTTTAGCATAAAGAAGAGCCAGTAAGTGCCATACAACTCTGATGAACACTTAGACTCTCTCCAATGGGGTGAATGAAAGTGTTTGAGTCTCTTACCAAGATTTTGTAAAACCCCTGTTCTGTGCCAGGTGCAAAGCTACACCTATGTCATCCTACTAGTTTTAATTCTCCTTATCTTGCCCAGAAGGTGTGAACTGTCTTTAAGTGGCAGAAGCAGGATTTGAACTCAGGTCTGCCCGACTCCCAGGCCAAGAGCATTGTTGTGATAAACACAGCGGTGGCGGAAGCCCTTGAAGTTCCTGGGACAAGGTGGGCTGGGGGTTCAGTCGCAGGGCATAACAGGTGATGAGCATTGCTCAGGCAAAGGGGCAGAGGCCAGGTGAGATGGAACCCTTGAGGAAATGCCACCATGGATGTCAAGGGGCAAGGATGCTAGGGCCCGGGGTCAGAGAGTTTTGTGTTGATATAATGGGCCATAGAGAACCTTGGAACTTTCCTGAAAAGGGAGTGCAGGGTCAGAAACGGTTTTTGGTTGGGGGAGGGTATAGCTCAGGGGTAGAATGTGTGCTTTGCATGTAGAAGTCCTGGGTTCAGTCCCCAGCACCTCCATTTAAAATACATAAATAAACAAACCCAATTGCTCGCCCTCCTCCAAAAAAAAAAAAAAAAAAAAAAAAAAAAGAAATGATATTTGAAAAAAATTGTTGGTGCAGTTGAGGGCAAGACAGTATTTCAAAGAAAGGGGGGTTGGTTAGGGAGACATGTTAAGAGGAATTCTGTGCGTTGCCCTGATTTTCAGATGAATCCGGATTTCACTGCCGGCTGGAAAGTGGCTTCCTCCTCAGCCTCATTCTTGCCTCCAAGAGAGGCCTGGAGGCTCCAGCAGCCAGAGAGCGTTTCCTCCTCCCCCTGACAAAGGGTCACACGGTGAGGGGCTTTTATTTCTCCCGGAGAACAGGAAAGAGTCCTCATGGGCCTGGCTACCGCTTCTGCACAAGTCTTTATGAGCTGTGAGACGTAAGATTGTAAGGCTCCCATATTTTGCTTTAAAAAAAAAAAGCCAATAACTTAAGAGAGTGTTTTCTCCATAAGGGAAACTTCAAAGATTCTAGAGAATAATACACTAAAAATTATTGAAAGGCAGCATTGCACACATCTTGACTATTGGCGCAGAAGAATGCGGTGAAGCCAGGCAGGCCTCTTCACAGTTAAAGAATTCCTTTGTTTTTCTTCATCACTTGCAATCAAATGCAGGACCGAAGCTGTTAGGCATTTAGCTGTGGCCATCTGTAGGGCAGGCTTGCCAACCAGATTCTTTTTCATCCAGAGGCAGGAACTATTGAAAACATCTCTGCACTTTCCGAAAATAAAAATTGAAAACCTCCTTGCTGCTGTTGCGGGGGAAGGTGGCCTCCCGCTCCTTGCTGTGGAGCAGATGGGAGTTATTTAGGGCAATTATGCAGAGAGGCAGAGAGTGGACGGCCTCAGAGTCTGGGCCTGCGTTTACAGGCCGGGTGAATTTGGCCAAGTTCTTTAAACTTGCTGAGCCTCAGTTTGATCACCTATTAATTGGGATAATAATATTTATCCAGACTATTTCACAGGCTTGTTGAGAAGATCAAATGAGGTTGTGTTTAAACTTGTGTGTGTGCAATTGTGCATGTGAGCACATGTACCTGCTTGGAAGAGAGAGGATTTTTGCTTTTCCTATATTTTCACTCTTTCCCATGGGAGAGGAGAGGCTTGTCTCATGGATCAGGGCTTGGAAGCCATCCACTGAGGTTTATTGAGTCCATGAGTTATTGGCAAACGCTCTCTGCTCCAGCCCCACCTGCGTGACAGAGCCAGCCGGCTCGTGGACCTCATCACTCGGCTGTCTGTGGGCAGTGTTGCATGTGGGGTCTGTAGGCCACAGCACATCTGTGGACAAGTCTTATTTTTATGTCCTGAGGTGGGAGATGGGAGGGTCCACTGTGCCTTATGTTTTGGAGGTGACTGTGTTGTGAGGAGAATTAAGTTCTTGCCTCACCCAGGAAAGAATTCAAGAGCAAGACATGGTCAAGTGAACATAAGTTTACTTAGAGAGATATCCACTCCATGGACGGAGTGTGTGTCCATTCCATGGACAGAGTACATTTCCCTCAGAAGGGAAAATGGCTTAGGAGATACACACTCCATAGGCAGAATGTGGGTCATCTCAGAAATGTGAGAGGGAGAGAAGCCGAGAGGTGTGGTGTGTTTAAAGTAAAAGTAGGTGCACACTCCACAGACAGAGTGCGGGCCGTCTCAGAAGGTGAGTGCGACAGAGCCAGAGCGAGAGCGAGAGCGACAGAGCGAACAAGAGCAACCACGAGGTGTGGGAGTTGCTAGATTTTATGGGCTCAGCAATTTCATATGCTAATAAGTAGGAGGATTATTCCAGCTACTTTGGGGAAGGGGTGAGGATTTCCAGGAAATGACCCCGCCATCCACTTTTTGACCTTTTAAGGTCAGCCTAGGAGTTGTCATGGTACCTGTGGGTGTGCCTTGAGGCTCAAGGTCTACTAGAAGTCAAATCTTCTGCCATCTTGGTTCCAACCAGTTTGTCCTGTCCTCAATTGCTGTGCTATTCCTTCAGTGGCTGTGCCCTGCCCCCTTTCCTCCCACTTCAACTGGGCACTCTTCTGGTGCAAGTCCAGTGGTTATTTTGGCTCCCAATGGCTAGTGATTTCTGGGTAGGGAGGAAGGAGTGAGCCTGGGGCTTGGAAAACCCTACAGGGACAGAACATGTTTAGGGATTGTTGTTGGACCCACATGGAAGACTGACTTTTGGCAAAATTGTGACCGTTGCAAAGAACATCATTGAGTTTTCTCACTCCCTCCACTGATTTCTGCAAAGACCCTGATGCACTGCAACCCTGCATTTCAGAAAGACCCCGATGCCAGTCATTCATACTTTAAAGAGAATTGAGTGTCCTCTGTGCCCAGTGGATTTGCATTTGAGAATTGTTCTCATTACGGAAGGGAAGCTTCTATCATCTGTTAGAAAGATTTCACCGAGAGGCGTCAGGGGAAGGGTTCTCTGATTCTCTGATATTCTGCCCCCTAGATTTCCCTCTCTGCTTCCTAAATGGGAAACTGGCCCTGTCCACTGTCCCTAGGAACACAGGGGCCTGGCCCTGACATCCTGCTTGGGACACGCAGAGCCCTTCTCAAGTCCTGTCTCTGCTCTTCATGTTCAGGAAGGGGCAGCAGCTGACAGTCCCAGTCTCTGTCTAAGTGAGTCTATAGGGACTCACTTATGTGACCCACTGGCCTCCAAACCTGAATATCATGGCAGCACAAATGCCCCTAAATGGTTGAAAAGTAAAAGAAAGAAAAAGTTATAATTAGCTCATTCATAATTGTTCCTTCAAGGAAAATGGAGCATTGACCTTGTGGAAACAACTCGTTTAACCAAAATAACCCAGATTTACTGAAGACTTACTCTGTGCCAGGCCCTGGGCTAAGTGCTTTGCACTGATGTTTGCATTTAAGCCTGACCTCACTCTTTGAAGTGGGTACTATTATCATACTCATTTTTTAGATGAAGAAACTAAGGGTTGGACAGATAAGTAAATTGCCCAAGTCCACCCAGCGTATAAAGAGTCAGAGATGGGCCGGAGACTCAGGTCTGGAAGATCTGATGCTAAAGCCTGTGCTTCTCATCAGCCATCAGTGGGTACCTCCTCTGGTTCTGCTGATGCGCCAGTTGTTTACCCACCATTCACCTTTGCATGAGAGAAAATCAACTATTGTGACTTAACCAAGCAAGAGTTTGTCTTCCCCACGTAATCAGAAGCTCACAGGAAAGCAATCCAGGCCTGGTTCAGGCCCTTCTATCTTTCTGCCCCATTGTCCTAGCGTGCCTCTTCCATCCTCATGGTCACAATGTGGCTTCTGAACTTCGCTGCTTTCTACCTGCATTCCAGGCAGAGAGAAGTAGGAAGAGACAAAGGGATTTCTCCTTATTGGGCTTCATCTTTTTAACCTGGAGCAGCTAGTTTCCTTAGAAAATTTCCTTTTATATCTCCTTGTCCAAAACTATGTCACAGTGTCATCCCTAGCTGAAAAGGAGACTAAAGATGGAATATTTTAGCTCTCTCACTTCTACCATAGAGGAGGGCAAGGAACACAGGACCGGGAGTAGTTAGAAGAGCCAGTCTGTAGTTTTTTTCTGCTTAGGTAACACCTTGATGGCTTTGCTCCAAAGGTTACTGGTGGGCACGGCCGAGGCAGAGCCAGTATTTTCCCTAGAGGGAGAATTTCCATCGACAAGCTGCGCCCAGTCAGCCCTGGCTTTCCTTGGTTCTTCCTGGGTAGCAGCGTGTATGTCTTTACTTGTAGACTCAGCGCTGCAGTTGCCCAAGGCAGCCCTAGCGGGTGGGGGCTGGTCTTGTGGGAGCTGAGGGTTTCACACAGTTTCTCAAGTTTAGACTTTCCTGACCTCTGCTCCACGTCAGCCCAGCTAGAGTCACTGACTTGAATTTCATTCCTTGTCCCAAGTGTCCCAAGCCCCAGCTGGTCTGACCGTGGGGAGTTGGCTGTCTTCTCTAGGGCTTGCCAGCGGTTGTAGTCACCCCACCAAGGTGGGATCAACCCCTCCTCCTAAAACTGTGGTTCAGGTATCGAGGCTGATGATGCCACAGATGCACTAAGAAAGGAGGAGAGGATTTATTACTCATACGATGAGGTTTCCTGGGGAGAGGAGGGTGGGCTCCCAGGCTGCTCCAATAATGGCATGAAAGGACAGGGAAAGGAGACTGGCTTGGGGTTTCACAGTGGTGTCTTAACTTGGGTGGCCTGAACAGAAGACCATAGACTGGGCGGCTTAAACAATAGAAATCTGTAATCAAGTTTCTACAAACTGGAAAGCCCATGATCAAGGTGCTGGCAGGTTTGGTGTCTAGTGAGAACCTCTTCCTGGTTCGTAGACGGTCGTCTTTTCACTGTGTCCTCACACGGCAGAAGGGGCAAGGGAGCTCTCTGGGGTCCCTTATATGAGGTCCCTAATCTCATCCGTGAGGGCTCTACCCTCATGACCTAATCACATACCAAAGACCCCACTTCCAAACGCCATCACCTTAGGGGTTAGGGTCTTAACATATGAATTTGGGGGAGATAACAATTCAGTCCATAGTAGGTGATCAGGGCGTGGGGCCAGTGTGGGAGTTCCCATTCATATGCGGTTTGATTTTTCCAACCTACGCCTTGGCTTTCTTATCATCTTGCCCAGATGTGGGGCAGAGGGGAAGGAGGAGTGGTAGGACTTGGAGCCTGACAGCAGTCAAACAGCCAAAATGGAGTCAGACTCTTCATTATGCTGATCCTTTCCCTTGGGCTTCCCTCATGTACCTGGACCATGGGCTGTGGCCAAACACCCGGGACAGGGAAGATGCTGCCTCCTGACTTTGGGCATCATTTACTGCCTGACTTTCCTCAGCAGGGTCCTGCCCCCTGAATGGGTTCTCTTGAATCTCCATCTACTCCTGAACCACATTTTAGTTCACCAGAGCCCTGGACTTTGTCTACTAGATCCCGGTTAACCCTCCTGGGACTGGTTGGTCTGCAGCTGGTTTATTTGGTTCTTCTCTTTTTCTGCCAGCTGAGTTGCAAAGACCCTAGCATCATGCAGAACCATGTGGTCAGAGCTTTTGGGATGAGGACCTATGGGATGTACTGAAGTCATGCCATGAAATCTACCAAATTTGTGACTTTTAGCCCTGGCCTCCCCATTAGACTTACAACTATTTGCATCCAGTGAGGAATGAAAATTCTTCATCCTCCTCTTCATCTAAGACTTTTTGGGCATCTCCTGGTGGCCCTAATCCACAGCACCTGGACATTCAGGGATAGAGGTTTAACCTCCTTCCCGAAGGGACTAGTGGTCAGAATGATCAGGTTATATATTGAAAGAAAATGAGAAAAAAAAAATAGGTGCAAATAATGGGATAGGCAAGATCATGTGATTTTAAGAGCTCACTGAGGGTTGGTACAATCATGGAGGCTTCCTGGGGGAGACAGGTCTGGTACTGATAAATACTAGTGTGGGAGCAGCCATCTGATGCCCCTCTTCTAACATGTGTTCTCCTGTTAGTGATCACTGAGGTGAAGTTTGATAGTGTGAGCCCATAACATTCAGAATTCTCTAGGATGATCATTCTTATGGGGGAGCTTGTTAGAACCACTAAGAAGGATGAGGTTTGGGGTACCCACAGGTCTCTGCAAATCAGGAGTGAGTCCAGTGGAGAAAAGGACGAAGGTTCCCCATCCTCAGTCTGTGAGTGCTCCCCTAATGCTCTCCAAATGTCTTCCATACAAGGAGAGTGACTTTTCAGATCCTTATTCCAAAATCCATGATGGACAAGCAAGTGTTTTATAATCGAACATAAATGTTAGGGAGCCCTCTTATTTTCCCATGAACATTTTAGGCAAATCATTCTACTTCTTTGGGTTACCCAGTGGCCTAATGGGTAAATGGCGACACCAGTCTTAGTAACCCATCATTATATATCGTTGTAAATTTACATGGAGTTTCTCCCTGTACAAACTTATTAATTTTACTCATCACAACTCTATGTGTGCTACTTTATTTATGGATAATATAGAAAAGTGGGATTTGGAGAAATCCAGCACTTTTTCTAACACTCTGTATGTGAGTATATGTAAGTAAAAGAGTCAGAACCCGAACACAGGTCTTTTGGATAACTTTTGTGGCCTTATTGCCTTTCATAATGCAAAACAATCCAACCATGCAAACTGAGCCCATCAAAAATCAAAAGCAAACCAAAGCCCTTTGTGCTGTCGGTTGGGACAACACACTTGAAGACTCCTTGTGGATGTCCAAGTGCGCCGTGAAGCGGGGAGCAGTGCTGAGACTGTACTTTGCTTTGCGCTAGCCCAGCGCTGGCCGAGGTGCTCTGCTGAGGAGGGCGCATGCCAGGCTCCAGGAGGAGGGTCTCATTTTCAGCTTGACCCTAGTGGAGGCAACAACACAGTCCTCAGCCTTCCTAGAATGCAACATCTCCATCTGCTGGAATCTGAGGTCTTCTGCTGGCCTCATGGGTTTGGCATGGTCTTTGGATGTTGATACGTTTTTTGATACACACACACACACACACTCACTCACACACACTCACACTCACACACAGCCCTTTCTCTTCCTGTTGTTGCCATATTGGCCTTCAAGTCCTTCTTGGTTGCATTACAGGGTGAGCTGGAACTCTTGATAAAGGAGTTCTGTACGGTGATGACAAGAATTGATTTCCAATTTCCTGCAGAATGACTCTATCATCGCTAGTGACTCAGGCAATTTAGCTCATATTCCAGGCCTGCCTGGGGGTTATAGATCATACCGACAGCTTCCCAGTCATGCAGGAGGGGGGATTTTGACAAGATGAGAAAGGAGACATTTTCAGAGAGTTTTGTGTTGGGGGTGGCCAGAAGGGAATGGGATCCTGTTGAGAGTAGCCATGTCTTGGCCATGATGGGGAAGTTGGCTTGTGGTTGGGTTTCCAGGGGGCTGCCCAGGAGACCCCTTTTCCCTTCTCCATACACTCATCAGCCTTACTTAGCATGAGAACATTCAAAGCCCCAGGCAAAAGATAGAGGCGATTAATTCCCAGTAGACTATCCTTACCAGATAGTCTGAGACGGTGCCTGTCCTTTAAAAGATGAGACACACAGGCTGGGCTTTTTCTTTCTCAGTGGACTCCATTGCAGCAGGTGGAATTCTTTGCATTTACTCATGAATTCATTTTCTTCTGCCAGACTTGCATTGATTGTGCACTGGGTGCTGGATAAACTGATTTGCCCTGGAATGTGTTGAAAGGTCAGACAGCACTCTGCCTTGGCGGAGTCATCCAAGCAAAGCAGAACATGGTCAAGTCCCCAGGAGGCCTCCTGTGGGCTGTGACTCTGCACTAAAGTGTGATTCATTTAATCCTCAAGGCCACTCTATCAGGTGGGCCAACGACCACCTAGAGTTTGGAGATGTGGAAACTAAGGCACAGTGGATAAGTAACTTGCCCAAGGTCATACAAAGTGAGGGGCAAAGCAGAGATTTGAACTCAGGCGCTCTGGAAACAGAGTCTGCGCTTCTAAGTGTTGCATTGCATCCCCCATAGGTGAGGGATGAATATAGATGGCTTTCCATCTAGTGGACTGAATAGAATGCCTGGAAATTGAGTGTCAAGCACTCTGATTTTATTAGGACTTTGTCGAAGTCCTTGGCACCACAAGCAATCACTGGAGGCCCAGGAATTAAGCACATACATGCACAAGTGCAGGTGTGAGTGTGCATGGACATACACACATACATGTACACACACGTGCAAACACACACACGACAAAAAGCTCAAGAAGCAGAAGCAATGGTTCATGACACAGCTCTGCAGAATGGATGCACTGATTTCTCCTCAGTCGTTTAGCCAAGAAAGTATCTTAGAAATTGTTGCTGAGCTACTTGCCAAGCCGAGGCTCACTAAGCTTGACTAATGTAACAGGAAGCTGATAACCAGATGTGTTCTGAGCACCGCCTGGGAGCTGGGCGCTGTGCTGGGCTCTTTGATGGATATTATCAAAGGCCGCTGCCCACACACTTTACTCTGTGAGGACTGCTACCCCCATTTTACAGTTGGAGAGACAGAGGCTCAGGCAGATCTCTCCAGGTCACAGAGCTAGCAAGGGACAGGGACAGGATTCCAATGCACGCCTCATGAGTCCCAGTCCACTCCTTTCCAGGATAATACAGACACTGCTTCCCATGCACGCTCGGTCGATACGTACCTTATTGTGACACATCAGCTCTCTAGAATTGACCTGCCGGGTTTCCCGTGAGTGTGTCAAGAGCAGAACCGGCCGCCTGATCCCAGCCCGAGAAGCCGGCCTGTGGTCAGACGACGCTCCGGCGGAGGCTCCGGCGTGACCCTCGTCTCTCCTCCTGCGAAGAGCACCACACGGGCTCTGTGCGCTCCGCCCCTCCGCTTCCCCGTGCAGTCTGTTTGCTGTGATCTCCCCTGTCCCCACCCCTTCCAGGAGCCGCGTCTCAGGCTGCCCGTCATCTTGGCTTTCACTAATCGCTTCCGGGGATGGAAAGAGACAATATAATCACTCCCTGCACACCTGTCAGGTAGACGCTGCATTAGGCAGCCTGTTTGAGGTTGTTTTTAGTTCTGATCAAAGTGATTGAAACAGATGTACCTCGTGGGTCTTATTAAACGGCAGAGAAAATTACTCATCAGACGTCTGACTTGCCCCGCGAATTCTTCGTATGCAGGCAATGCTGCCTTTGCCCTCTTAAATAAACAGGTGTTTAGTTTTCTGATCAATAGTTAAGATTGGGCCAGCTGGAGGAGAATCCATTTAATCCCAGACACATAAAGGCAATATTGTGATGCTCTCCTGACACAGAGTTTAGAAGTAATTGCTCCCTTGGATGGAGAGAAACATTATCTGTTTCTCCTTCATTCACTTATTTATTCATTTATTCAATAACTATTGACTGGGCACCTATCTCGTCATGTGGCTGGTCCGCTTTTAAGTGCCAGCAATGTTCTAGTGATGAATCTGACATGGTCTCTGCTTCCAGGAAGTCCATGGCCAGGGATGAAGGAAGAAATAAATGTATAAACGATGACATTAGATGTGAGATAGATGGTGGATTACTCATTCGAGAGATCTTTATAGATATGTATAGGGCAGACAGCTTCTAAAATGGCTCTAATTATTGCTGCCTCCTGACACCCAGGCTTCTGTATAACCCCTCCCCTTGGGTGCGGGCTGGACTGGTGACTCACCTCTGATAAGAGGCTCTGGCAAAATGATGGGATGTCACTTCTAAGATGAGGCTGCTTCTATGGGTTGAATTGTGTCCTGCCCACAAAAGATACTTGGTAGTTTTAACCCCCAGTAGTGCCGAATATGACTTTATTTGGAAATAGGGTCTTTGCACTTGTAGTCAAGTTCAGGTGAGGTCATTAAAGTGAGTTCTAATCCAGTATGACTGGTGTCCTTATAATAAGGGGAAATATGGACACAGAGACAGACACACACACAGGGAGAATGCCAAGGTACAGGTGGAGATGGGGAGACGCATGCATGAACTGAGGGACACCAAAGATGGCCAGCAAATGCCCAGAAGCTGGGGGAGAGGCATGGAACAGAGTCTCCCTCACAGCTCACAGAAGAAACTGACCCTGCCAACACCTTGAACTTGGCCTTCCAGCCTCCAGAACTGTGAGATGATATATTTCTGTTGTCCCGCCTCCCACCAAGTCTGTGATATTTGTTATGGCAGTCCTAGCACACTGATCTAGTTATAAAAAGACTGTGACTTCTGCCTCACTCCCACTCTCTCTGGTCCTCTCAGTTGCTCTGATGAAGCCAGCTTCCATGCTGTAAGCTTGTCCCACGTGACAAGGAGCTGCAGGTGGCCTCTGGGCCAACAGCCAGGGAAGAACTGAGGCCTTTTGCCTAACACAGCCTTTGAGGAACTGAATTCTGCCAACAACCACAGAAGTGAGCTTGGAAGCAAATTCTTCCCCAGCTGACAGCTTGGCCACAGTCTTCTGAGAGACTCTGAGCCAGAGGAACCAGCCTGGATTCTTAACCCACAGAAACTGAGATGATAAATGTTGTTTTAAGCTAATATGCTATGGAGAGTTTTGTTATGCAGCCATAGCTAGCTGATACCATCTGTCAGATAGACTGGACACTGTGTGATGCCCCAGGGCAAAGCAGGTGCCATGGTCCTAGCCCTGTGAAGAGGCAGTTTGATTAGGGAAGCCTGGTCTCTGATCTCTGGCTGTCCTGAGTTTGAATCCCAGCTATGTCATTCATTTGCTGTGCTGTCTTTGCAATTTCCCTGACTTAGGTTTCTCCCTCCATAATAAAAGGAATGGTAATGGGGGTCCTCTGTGGATTAAGTTAATTTTTGTAAAGACTTTAAATAGTTTATTTCACATTCAATGAATATTTACTGGGTGTCTATGGCAGGGCACGTAGGGGGTGCTGGGGTGACAGAGGTGACTCATCTGAAGTGGGCCCCTGCTTTTGTGGAGTTTACCTTGCAGCAAAGGAACCAGAAAATGGACAAGTAAACAAGGTACATGTTACAACTTCAGGGAGTGCTGTCTCCTGCGTAGAAAGAGGAAGAGATTTCATTTTACATAGTTCTTTTGGGACAAGAGGTTGGGGAGGGACTCTCTGAGATTATATTTGCCACAGACCGGAATGAATGGGTCAAGTAGGGGTCATGGGGAAGAACGTGCCAAGCACAGGCTGGGTGAGTGAATGCAGGTGTGGCCCAGGGTGCATGGATTTGGGAGGCATCATGAGGGTAGGACTGAATGTTAACAAGTTGCAATGGAGTCACCACCTCCTTGTTATAAATGTACATTCTGGGGCCCTTCAGACCCACTGAATCAGAATCTCTGGGGTGGTGAGTAACAAATCTGAATATGAATGAGTTGATTTGGATGCGTGTTTAATCCTAGGATTTGAGCCTTTAGTAAAGATGTCATTGATGAGGAAAACAGGAAGCACTGCACCATTGGCTGCTTCAGGGATGCCACATTGCTTAGGATTCTCAGCGGCTGCAGAGGGCAGCAAGCTTGCTGGTTGTCCCTCCTGCTTAACTTCTAGAAGCTTTGCTGCCCTCCTGCCCAGTGCCCTTAGGCATCCTCTGTTGCTCACCATTTAGGTCTGCTTCCTTTTGAGAGCTGCAGGCTCCCAGGTCGCTCCTCAGTACAGTGGCTTGTCACAAGATGGAAAGGGCACTGGTGGTCAGAGGAGTTCTTCCTCTTTGGTGGGGATGTCAGAGCTGAAGAGGTAGCCTTCCCAACCTTTCTACGCTGGACGAATCTTTAATGAATAACTTCTTAAAAAATGGTAGTGGTTTGAGGGGGTAATGAAGTAGAATACTGGAACCAAGGTCAAAGGATTTGGGGAGACTCAAGGGGTCTTTTAAATCTGTGTTTGGGTACCTCCTACCTGACTACTTAAATTTGGGAGGGCAACCAACCAAAATCAATCAATCAATCAATCATAATGAAACACATGCCTTAGAAGCCAGTATATGGACTAATCATCTTATTTAGTTGATCAGATACATTTATAATTACAAATCCTTAGAAAATTATGTACTGCACCATGCAGTTTTAAATAGCTACCAAAATTAGAAAAAAGCATCACTAGTTGTTCAGAGAGGGTAGATGTGCTGTGTGTCTCTACGTTTTATCATAGCATGTATGGTCTGTGCTCTGGAGTGCCCAGAGTTTGAGTCTGGAATGTTTGTTTCAAAATAGCTTTTTTTTTTTTTTTCTGGAATCAATCTAAACCTGAAGAAGGTGGTAGGCTGCAAAACATCTTATTAATTCAATCATTTGCTTTTTTGTTCATTCATTCACTGATCAAGTGATTCTACTGAGAACTAGGGATAGAACTATGAAACAGACAGTCCCTTGTGATTCTTCTCTTCTTGGAGGCAGTTCCTGTGGGGCCCCCAGGACTGCAGGCCCAGAAGGTGTGTAGCACCTGCCCTTCTCCATGTGTTCCACCAGCTATGTGCCCTCCCCTCTCTCCCAACAAGAACCTGCACCAATACATATGATGAGATGCCTCCCTGCCAGTGAGCATTCATGCCCCATCACTGTACAGTCCCCCCTTTGTCAAATAGTGATTGTGGCTTGCCTATCCATTGTCCCATTGGGTGAGGATTTTGAAAATCTCCTCAAAGTGTCCTTTTGCCTTTTTTCCCACCCTGCATCCTTTTTTTCTTTGAAAACTGGACATGATGGATAGAGCTCCTGCAGCCATTTTTGACTATGGCGGTGACCTTGAGGATACAAGCCTCTTCACTAAGGATACTGGGTCAGAAACATTGGAGAAGGCTGGGCATTGATGATTTTGTGAGTTTCTACAAGGCCATGGTCTGTCTTCCTTCAGATTTATTTTATAAGAGAAAAAGGAAATCTCGATCTTGTTGTCAAATCATTGTTATTTCAGGTCTCTATTACTGGTATATCAGGCAGAAACAATTTTAAATGGATACAAACACCTTACCTGATGTACTCATGGTACCTGCCATGATTGTTGTTACGATGGTAGTTATGACAAGCTTGACATGACCCACTTGGAACCAACCAAAGCCTCGGTGTTTGTTTTCCCAGCTTAGAGCCTGTTGTTGACCTTCAGGTACCAAAACTCAAATGATAACCCTCAAGGTTTCCTTCCCTTTCCTATCGTGGTACCTCCCATTCACCCTCATCCTAACTCCAATGTGTTCCTTTACTCCCAACAGTATCATCAGCTGTATTTTGCAGATGAGAAAACTGAAGCTCAGGGAAGTGAACTAAACAGTCGCCTAAGGTCCAGCTGATAGCCAACGACACACAACCCAGAACGCACCGTGCTCTCGGGGCCGTGGTGACACGCAGAGTGCTGTAAGGGGAAGAACATGGAGTTCGGGGTTTGACAGATCTGTGTATTGATCTTGGCACTGCAGCTTACCCATCGTGTGACATTGGGTGGTGACTTCATTTTTGTTGAGCCTTAGTTTCTCATGTTTAAAATAGGGGCAATAAACACAGTGTGGATTACTAGATACTGGGAGTGAAGTACTAAGTTCCAGCAGCTGACTTGCGGTCTGTGCCTTTTTCCTCTCTCATCAGGTTTTACAGGAACCACAGAAGGTTTTCCCACATGGATATATGAAATGCAGGAGGAGTGACCTTCACTTGGCCACAGCCTGTCTTACCAAACTGCTAACTAAGGAAACTAAAGATGGCTCTGAGGCCCCTTCTCTATCTAGAGTGGCCAGAAATCCTTAGCGGCAGCTGCCTGAATAAGCTTTCTCCTAAGGCTGATTGTTAATCTCTTTTCCTTGGGCCCTCTGCGTTAGCATTCTGCCTTCCTGCGGGGAGATGTCATTTGCAGGAATGGTTGCTTTGACAGTAGACGTACTAAGAAGGGCGTCTCTAAATCCCGTGCGTACAGCCTGGGTCCCAATCACTCAGGCTCTTGGGAGCTTCTTCTCTTTCCCTAACCCAAGTGGATGCCACCGAAGAGACAGAGAGAAATCTTTGAAGTGGAAGGCACTTGGACTAATGGCATAATTACTCCACAGAACCATTTGCAAAGTAATTATGGGCTACTGTTAGGATGCTCCAGCCTTTTTTTCTTTTTTAAAGTAATGAGGCTTTGCTTGGAGTAAGTGATTACGGGAAAAAAAGCCAATAATATGTGTATGCATTTAAGAAGGAGAGAAATACCCTTCATGCCCTCTCCTTTCTAAGCAATCTGCCCCCTTTCCCATCTCCCTCATGCCAAACCAGAAACTCACCCAGAACCCACCATGGACCCCAAGTGTGCATCGTTGCATTCTCTGCCCTGCTTGCAATGTTTCTGATATTAAAATGCAATTTCGGGAAATACTGGTTGTAGAATAATTTGCCGAGAAATGCACTTCTTCTAGGGATGGAAGGACCTTGAGGCCATGTTGTTAACGTAATGAAGCCCAGGGGTCTTCTAAGTGGGAAAGTTCTCGAGCAGCTCTCATCAGCACTTCATGCCAGAGCTGGGCTTCCTTCTGGCCCTGGCTCACCTCCTAGGATGTCCGCTGGGTCCCTTCCCTCGGCATGGAGCCTGCAGCCTCTGCTCGAGTGGGGCAGCACCAAGCTAATTGAGATACATATTACAATATTAACTTTTTAAATATCGTATTAGCTTTCCATTAGGATAAATGAGGTACGTAGAAAAATTGTAACAGAGCATTAGTCTCTGCCTGCACTTAGCATGTTGATTATGTCCAGATGAGATCCTCAGAGCCTACCCCAGAGACAAATGGGAGGAGGGGGCAGGCTGAGGCCAACAGCACTCTTTCTAGGTGGAAATTCAGTCTGGGGGTGCAGGCAGTAAAGGAGAGAGCAGCATGGAAGGGCTGAGTCTTGGGCGGAAGGGACTGGGATCCATCCAGGTCCTCCCTGATGTGGGTGCCCTGGATCCCAGAGAAAACTGAAGGAATCTTCCAAGCAGCCTGGCACTTAGCCGATAACACCAATTGTGAATAATTATATCACCGTTGGCTGAGCTTCCAGAAAGGACAAGCACTTTGGGGACATTCTCAATTAATCCTTATTTCAGTGACCGAGGAACAGGGGGCCAGAGAGGGAAGGAACCGTCCCAAGGTCTCCTAGCCTCTCCAAACAGCACTTCTGTCTGGGAAGGAACTTCGAATTTAGTCTTGCATGACTATAGTCTGATGCCTTAGTGTCTGGCTCTGGGGTCTTACTGAGCCTACGGGTCTGGGAGGTGCAGGGCCGTCTGCAAATTTCCAGCCAGGGTATCCTAGTCTTCTGGGGCTGCTTTAACAAAATGTCACCGACTGGGTGGATCATAAAGAATGAAAATCTGTTTATTGTGGTTCTGGAGGCTGGAAGTCAGATCAAGGTGGAGCATGGTCAGGTGAGGGCCTCTTCCAGGTCGCAGCCTTCTCCTTATAGCCTCACATGGAGGGTGCGAGGGAGCTCTCTGGGGCCGCTTTCATAAGGGCACTAATCCCATCCATGAGAGCTCCACCCTTATGAACTAGCCACCCCCCAGAGGCCCCACCTCCTAGTACTGTCACATTGGGCATTAGTTTTCCACCTATGCATTTTGGGGGAGTGGGCACAGACATTCAGCCTATAGCACAGGGCCCTGTGGACAGCCATCCTTTGGCTCTGTCTGGGGCTGTGTAGCCACATGGCCCATCAGCCACAGACACGCACTGTCGTCAGTGCAGGATGGTCATTTACTATGAACACCAAAGGTGCGTGGGGACGAGGCTGGTAGCCAGTTCAGATACTGGCCACTGGTCATGATCTGCTCCTGGGTCCCAGGGGATTTGGCTAAAGGAGACAGCCATGCCAGTGTCTGATTTCTGGGTAGCTGAGACCTCGAGTAAGTTAACCACTCTAGGACTCCATTTCTCATCTGTAAAATGCACTTAGTAACTCTATCTCATGGAGTTTTGAGGGATTTGATGAGATAATCCACATGATACATTTGGCACAGTTCCCGTATATATTATGCTTAGAAACATTAGCTGCTATTTAAGTATAATAAAAAGTACTGTTGAGAGCTGGGTTTCTGGAATAAGACCACTTGAATGGGCCAGCTCTTGGCTCTTCTGTTTATTGATTGTGTGGGCTTGGGCTGGTTGTTACCTCCCAAGGCTCACTTTCAGAGTGCTAAGAAGATTAAGAGTGTTGATACATTTAATGTACTGAGCACAGTGCCTGGCCCATGGTATATTTTTTATTTACCTCTGTGTTCAGCTGTGAGGAGACACATCCATGGGTAGAGGAGGAGGCTGCCTTTTGGCGTCCAGACCCGTGTAAGGCCTGCTGGACAGTGTAGAGTTTGAGGCTGGCAGGCAGAAGGGCGTGGATGTGCCCGAGACCGGCTGGGCACCCAGGCTGTGACAGTCACTGTCTGCGCTGCCTCCTCAGGCCAGGTGTGGTCGGGGTGGGGGTCTCTTCTTAAGGGGGTGACAGCCTGCTTGGGAGCATGACTGTGCTGTGTGTGTGCTCCAACATCAGCCCCTTCAGGACAGAGCTGCTCAGTCCATCTTTGCCTTTCCTGTTCAGTTCAGTCCCTGGAACATGGCAACACTGCTGTGAACTGTTCTGAGCTGCCCATAACACAAGAAACAGAGGTGAACATCCAAGATGGTGTATAATTAAGTCCCCTATTGTATGGTGCACATAATTTGAACAGAATGAGTCCAGATGACAGGTGGAGCTTTTTGGAAGAGGTCACTTGAACGGGTCCTGCTTTGAATATGGGGATGGTGTCTGGGTGGGGGATCAGTGTGAACAGTGACCAGGACCTGAGTGACTGTGGTGTGGTGGGTGGAGCAGAGGGGCCAGTTTCTCTGGAGCAGAATGTACGTGTTAGAGGTCAGAGGGTGATGGAGGGCCTTGAGAAAGGGGCAGGAGTTTGAACTCAATGCAGGGGACTTTAGCAAGATGCAGAAAATTTCAGAGGTGGACCGACCTCCTAGGAGTATCTTTGGAGACTGACCTGGTGGCTGTGTGGGATGAATTGAGCGTGTTGAGCAGGGAGCAGGGACTGGAAACAGGGGGCTGAACCTGCAATCCGGGGCTCAGCAGAGCCACCCTCGCCTCTTGTCCCAGGACATCACGCTGTCTGCCTTGTGTTGCCAAGTAGTGCAGTCACTTACCCATGACCTGCAGATTAAGTCTCCTGTTGTGTGAGTAATGAGTTACTCTTGGAAGCTTTTGTGCTAACAAGTAGAATATTTATCCAGGTCCCAGGGAACCCAGGGACTCCTTGGAAAACAGGAGGTGGCTTGGAAGTGGAGTCAAATGAAATCCTTAAGGCTCTGCATCTACTGATCCTTTCAAAAGTCAGAGCCTGTTGATTTTGCGGGCAGAATATTTTCAGTGCGAAGAAACTTCCTGTGAGAAGCCTTGAATGGAAGCCTGCCTGGAGCACACAGAGCTTTTTTTTTCAGTCTCATTTGTAAAGACATAATGCATAGGGCATAGGCAAAATAAAGGGGGCAATGGCTGCAGTCTGGGGACCTGGAAAGGGGAACTGCCAGAATCCACAGGTAATGACCCCCCGGTTAGACTTCCTTGTACATGAGACTCCATCTTGGAGTCTCTTACTGAGAAACCCAACTTTGACAGGTGGTGCTAAAATGCTGAAGCCTGGACAATCAGTTATTTCCTCTCTGGGCACCAGTGTCTTGTCTGCAAAAGGAAAATGGCGCATTGGATCAGAGGTCCTCAAAGTGTGGTCCAGAAAACCTTGGGGTGGGGGAGGTGCCTGAGATACTCTCAGGATGTCCGGGAGGACAAACTATTTTCACAGTCTAATTACTGTTGTCTGTTTGCCATTTGCACTGAGTTGCCATTTGCCCTGACGGTGCCAGAGGAACGGTGTCTTAGCTGTGGCATCAAACCACACTGACCTCGTTGTCTTCTCTGCTATGGTGTTCATGCAGTAAAAAAAAAAAAAAGTTTCACTTAAGTATGTCCTTGATGAAGCAGTAAAAATGGTGGATTTTATTAAATCTGGACCCTTGTCTACACTTCGTTCTGCTACCCTGAGTGACCAGAGGGGCAGTGCCCATACTGAAGTACAGCATTGAGAGAAAGCACGCCTCTAACTGTGAGAGTTGTCCACTGGACAAGGAGCACCACTTTTCCTCAAAAGAACAACGGACAGAGAAGCCACAGCACACATTTCCTCAAAAATAAACGAAGTGAGCCTGTCACTTCAAGGAAAACAGCACACAGGATTGGTTACCAGTGATAAAACTCAAGCTTTTAAGTAGATATTAGATTGTTGGATATTCCTGCATTGATCAGTTAGTCATGTCTGCTCTGGCCCTGAAGGGGACACAGTGGCACGTGTGTCATCCATGAAAGCCCCTCTTGATTTGCTGGTCTCTGACTATGGGATGTCCTCAGAATGTTCGAATGAACTCAGGCCATTCTGGAAGAACCAGGTAATAGCAGGAAGTAGCAGGCCAGGCCTGGTCAGCCTCGTGCCCCTGTGGGCAGGGCTGGCCAGGGGGAAATGATGAGAGGGTTCTATTTTTGGCTAGTATTCCAGTTTCTCTTTTCAGCAGTGTCTCTCCCATCCACAAACTCAGGTCCTGGCGTGTTTTGTTGCCCTGACTTAAATCTTATTGTATGAAGGGACATGACAAACTCAGTTTTACTGAAGAGTATGTAACTGGTCAGGCTAAATGGACTTGCCTTCCTGGGAGATTCAGCTTTTATTGCCAGACAAAGTCTTCAGCCAGTAAATTTCAAACTTTGAAAACTCTCAGCCTCTCTTCTTTTTTTAAACATAAAAGTCTCAGATCTTCCATTCTGATATTTCTCCATGGAGACTTAGTATTGTCTGTGGATTCCTATCAGTCAAGAAGACTTTGTGAAGCTTTATTTTCTGAAGTTTGTGTTGTGAAAACATTTTTGCGTTTCCAGGTACGAATTATAACATTTGATGATACTCTTTCAACCCTCCCCCCATCCCCTGCTCGAGCCCCTGCAACTCCAAAGTAGCCTTAAAAAGTGCAGATTTCTCTCCCCACTCAACTCTCCGTTGAAGATCCCTGTGTCAAGTTGTGGCGGAATATATTTTCCAAGACGCCATCAATAAGATTTCCCATTCCACATGGGCTTTCAACAGCAAAACACTGAGAGGTGAGGTCTGTGTCCCCTCCAATGGAATCTGGGTCATCTGTGACTATGGAAGAAGAGGCACTATGTGACTTTTGATACTAGATCATAGAAAGCAATTCAGTTCCCATGTGGTCCTGTTGGGACTTTATTCTTGGAGCCCAGCCACCACACAGCCAGGAAGCCCAGGTAAGAGGGGGAAATCATATGTAGGTGCCTCAGCTTCAGCTGAAGTCCCAGCTGACGGTCAGCATCAACCACCGACAAGTCAGTGAATGTGCCTTCAGAGCTCCCGGTGGTCGAGGTTTATCAGCTGTGTCCCAGACGTCATGGAGTGAGATGAACTGTCCCCAGGGAGTCCTGTCCAAATTACTAGTCCATGAGAAAATAAGAAATTGTTGTTTTAAGTCTCTACATTTTGGGGTGGCTTTGTACATAGCAACGGTAACCGGAACCAAAGTCAAAAGAGAATAAGAGACTGTGTCATTGGCAGATAAGGGGAGAGATGTGTTTTGGAATCAACCTTCGCCCCTCTGGCTAATTTACCCTTGACCACTATGGTCCACACTGCAGTTGGGGAAAGACAGCCCATGGGATCAAACCTTGGTTAACTTTCCTATTTCCCTTTCTTGATGTCTGTTAGTGGTTATATTCATGTAAGTTTTTTTTTTTTTTTTTAAAGGACTTGGAGTAAGTTAAGCTACTTATTTGGGCTTCAGCCTCCTCATCTGTCAAAGGAGGAGTTGGACTAAATCTCTCAGCACCTTTCCAGCTCTGATGTGCCAGTTTCCTCTCTTCATTTTATTTTCCCCATGTTTCTCCTTTTTTCAAGTTTAACAATGAAAATGGTAAGCTCAACAAAATCTCCATGTCTCTGCTAGTATCTAATTCACTTGGGGCAAATAAACTGCAGGAATAGCTTTTTCTGGCTCTGTGAATTTGACAAGTGTGTTTGCATACCGCCTGGCGTTTTGTCTGCATTTTCTCACTTTTGGATGCCAGGAGTCCCACTGACAACACAGCGTTCCAAGGACAGCAACCATTTGTCCTCTTAATCCTTTCATTTTTTTTTCCAGCCTCTAAACTGAAACATTTATGAATCTTTTTTCTTAGGAAGTTCAATCAAAACAAGGTATAGTTTTTCTTTTCAGGGAAACTGATTGGAATAGATTTATGCAGATGGATTAACATATAATTTAAGAGCCACTGACAGACCAACAATGGACAACTTGGGTGGGTACTGTTAACTCAACCAAAATTTGGAGAAAGAGGGGTCCTGCTGTGTCTCTCTACCCCCACTGTGTTGCTTGATTGTTTTACCAGTAGGCGTGAATGGGTAGATTCACTAAATTAGAATAGTCCTTCCATACTAACTACTATACATAAAATAGATACGTAACAAGGTCCTACTGTATAGCACAGGAAACTATATTCGATATCTTTTAATGGCCTATAATGAAGAAGAATGTGAAAAGGAAAATATATATGTATAACTGAATCACTATGTTGTACACCAGAAATTAACACAACATTGTAAACCAACTATATATACTTCAATTGAAAAAAGAAAAGAATAGTCCTTTCAGACTTCAGGACTTCAGGAAGATGAGCCCTTATGGGTCCTGGTCAATTAGAATGACCTGGAATGTTAAATCACCTACCTTCGAGGAGTTAGGCACTTGGAGTAGGAGATTGAAGGTTGGAAATTAACAAAATGCTCAGGAGCCATAAAGATATGTTGACTAGGAAGATTACAGGGTATTTAAAATAAAATTTATTTATGTACATTGTATATGAGCTGCCCCTGTTTTTATTTATTTATGTATGAAATATAGTTGATGTACAATATTATGTCAGTTTTAGGCACACTATGTAATGATTTGACATTTGCATACGTTATGAAATGCCCCATTTTCTTTTTGAGATCTAAATATTTGTGAGTGCTTACTGATAAACACTGGCAATGTATATATTTTTATGGCATAGTGGTTACCTGGGAGTTTGCATGAATCTTTTTCTTTAAAAGTTAGTCATCATATGTATTTCATATATACATCTGTGTTGTCATCTAAGAATCAAAATAAATAGATAGTTATAAAAATGGACAGAATTTAGAAATATATATTCTGGACTGTAATATAACCTGGAAAGAAAAGATTTATTGGAAGTTTGTTGCTGCATGTATTCTTGGGGACCCTCAGCATAATGCTAATTAAATTGGATTTGAACTTTTTCATTGGCGAATTGAACCCGTTTTTGCTTATTATGATAACTAATATCTTCAGTTTTATTGATCATATTATTTCATGCATTCCCCTCATTCACATTCTATTATTTTGCTTAATGGATAAGTTTTTCTTTGCTTTTATTTTCTCTTTCGATAGTTGATGGTATGCGGCCAATATTTAATTTTCATAAGTGGTCAGTTTTACAGTTTTCAAAAACATCTTTGCTCATGCATTTCCTATAATTATTAAATGCAAGACTAATACAAGAACTTTGGACTCCTCTTTCTGAAATGAGGAATGAATGCTGTGTTATAGCTCTCCCCGCTCAACTCCCGAGACATGCTAACATCACCTCGGGTTCATTGTTGGATGCAGGTGCTCATTCATCTTGACTTTTTTTTTTTTTTAACAATATATAACCTGTTTTTCATGAATCCCTTTAGACTCAGGCATTCGTTTAAGTACCATATTTATGTCAATTACTTAGGCAACATTGGTGAATGGTGGCAGTGCTTCATTTTATAACTTTTCAGGTGAGTCCTTACTCTTGATTCATCTGGTAGGTTTGGAGATTATAACTTCGGTTAAAGTTTTCAGGAGGACAGAGTGCATCAGTAACAGACTTTTCTGTGGCACTGCCTCTCTCAGACTATCTTGCCTTGGTCTTGGTACATGAACAGCATTTGGGCTAGGCAAAGAATTCTTGGATCACAGAATTCTCCCTCAACATTCTACAGACATTGCTTCGCCTTTTTCTTTATTTGCATTGGTAGGATCCAGGGTCAACCTTATTTTGGTTCTTTGTAAGTGACATGTCATTATATTTTATTTTGTTTAGTTTAGTGGCATTTTCCCCTCCAACCCTGATATTCAAAAATGTCATTAAAATATGTCTACTTTGTCTCTTTTCATAACTTTCCTTAAAACTGTGAGTCTTTTTGATTTACACGCTCAGATGCTTTTTCAAGCACAGGAAACTGTCTCCTACTAAATCACTGATTTTTCTTTTCCTTCACTTATTCTGCTTTCTTCTTTAGAAATACAGCTAATCTAGAGATTAGATATTGGATTTCTATACTACATGTGTATTTTCTTCTCTTTTATTATATTCATCTTTTTGTTCTTCTCCTCACCCCACTCAATCTTATTGCACTTACCTAGTTAAATATCTCCACAACCAATCTGTTTTTGTCCCCATTGTTGATTTTGCTTTTTAGGGCCTCCAATGTAGATTTTACTCTTGTTGCTGTTTTTAGCTTTCTGGCACTCTTCCTATCTCTGCCAGCTTCTTTTTCACTTGAGCCTGTATTTCTGGTTTTTCATTTCATCACTCAAAACTTGCCTTATGAAACAAAACATATGCCTTCTAAACATTTCTTCTGTTTCCTGTAATCAGTTGATTTCCCAGGTAAATTGTTCCCCTGTACACCTAGAGCAAAGTTTTAATATGTGTATTATATAATCTTTTTTACACCAAAATTTCCCCCCTGTATGTATATATTCGTGTGTGTGTATATATATATATATATAAAATCTCCATCTCTCTCTCTCTCTCCCTCTCTCTCTATGAAACCTGTGAAAGGGAAATTCATCACAGGGACATGGGGTATCTCACAGCACTCAGAATGACAATACGGTGGGCTTCTAAAAGTACTTAGACCTGGACTCAAAAGCCCCTAGACTCTGTCTGCCATTTCCTGCTCCTTACTGGGCATCTGTTTTGTTCTTACCCCTCCTACCTTCACATCCTATCATTTTTCCCTTCTGTAGCCATTATGGTGGAAAACGTAGTGATGACAGGTTTCAGAGCTTTATATCTTACAGCTTCAAGAACTAGAAAATCACTGACTTCTCAGTTTCCTTCCCCAATTCCCAGGGGATAAAACTGGCCCACCTTGAATCAACTAGGCATCCTGGGACCAATCAAACTGTAGCTAGTAGGTGGAGTCTGGGGGAGAGACTGTGATTGGCCAGGCTTAGGTCAGGTGTTTACTTTTGGACCAATCATCTGCAGCCAAGAGTGCAGCTGATCACACTGAACAAAATGGCTGCTCCCTGAGTGGCTGTATGACTAGGAGAAACAGGTAAGGAAGAGCACTTTCCAGAAGAGCCAAGAGGACTGGAGAGACAAAGCAGTGTGCCTATTACATGAGTAAAGGTGATATGGATTTCCAAAAGAGGGCACCTTATATGCAGCTTTTCCTCAGATACATTTGAACACAAGTATTATTTTGGTGGAGAACCTTGGGAATTGGTGTTATGAGGAATGCCTTTTGGAGGTGATGTTGTAGAGGATGTGGGAAGAGAGGTGGGGAAGGTAGTGGGGTGTGCATGGGGACATGGAGGAGCTCTGGCTAGCTAAGGGAGCCGATTTTACACTAGAGATGGACTCACTGCCTTGGTTTCTGGCTGGAGGCTTGGGCTCTGGATCTCGGAAGGTTCACAGTAGTGGTGGTGGTTGTAGGGGTAAAGGCTTATGCCACCTCCCACTTGCCTTCCCATATTGTTGCTACAGAGGTCTACCCTGGAAGGACCTATTTGTGTTTCCAAAATTCCAGTTTCCTTAGTAGGACTCTTCCATTTGGAGACAAGATTCCAGGCCTTCCTTCTAGGATCTACCGGTCTGGTTCTAGCCCTTGGCTGTGAATTATGTCTTTCTCATTGGCCCACTGAATAGTAGAAACAATTTTTAATCATCAGATTTACCATGCAGATATATGACTGCCATTAGTTAATGCTGAGATTTATTGCAATGAAATTTATACTCTCCAGCGTCCTTTTAAATGAGGCAAAGTAAGATAGTGCAACTCTAGTTAAATGTGCTCTGTGTGACTTGAGTCAGGGATTGTAGCTGAACTACGGTTGTCTGTGCTCAGCTCATGGAAAAGCAGGCTTTCTTCTACTTTAGCAAAACCCTTCATGGTAAACTTGTTCACCTGAAAGAGGTAAGGGCAGCTTGCTGAGGGGAGATAGCTGGGGAACCCAGAGACCAGGGAGTTTCAAGTTTCTTTCCAGTTACACATTCTTTCAGGATGAAATCTCCCCAGGATGGTCAAAGAACTAAGATATTCTGTTTTAAGGAAGTCCCACCATTTGCCTTGCACCTCGGCCAGCAATGTGGTCTGGGACAAGGCTCCCAAGAAGCCCCCTGGATTTGGCCAAGCATAGTTTGAAAGCCACTGCTGGTTATGAAAGACCTTAGGGCAGGACCTGGCTCAGATTGTGCTTAGAAGATGCTCAATCAAAAGGAGCTCCCCTTTCCTTGCCCTGACACTAAACTCCTTCCTCAGAACTGTCACAGCATTTTATGGCTTCTTTCTGGAACTCTTATTACTCCTTACTTGTGTTAGATAATAATTCAGATATGTGACTTACCTCCTTATATCTGCTTATTAGTCTGTAATGTACTTGAAGGAAGATTCATTAGTTCTCCTGAAATGCAGTGAACATCCACATTTCCAAGATTATTTAAGTGTGTGAATGTGTGTGTGTGTGTGTGTGTGTGTGTGTGTGTGTGTGTGTGTGTGTGTGTGAGTGTGATGCATGTGTGTGTTTTAGTTTATTCGAATCAGGATTCAAAGCCCACCCATTACATTTGGTATTTTGATCTACAGTTTCTCCCACCTTCTTTTTGTATTCCTTGCAATTTATTTTTTGACGAAAAATGGATCATCCATGCTATATGATTTCTCACATCGTGGTTTTTGCAGTTTGCATGATTCAGCATAACACCTTTAAATAGAATTTAATAAGCATTTGCAACAGAGATACTCATTCATTTCCCTAGAGTGTATCATCCGCTTTCCTAGGTCTGTGGCGTCGGGCCCCTTCATTGCTGTATTCTTCAGCGGGGCTCACACACTTCTCTGCTTGAGGGTCCTTTCCTCTAGCTGGGCCAGCCTGCTTGTCATCCTGATACAGCACTATCTCCTTTACAAAATCATAGACCGTTAAGGCCCAAAGGACCTAGAGTCAGTCTCATATCTGTGATCCCCATCCAGCTGGAGTGTCCTTCCTTTTACTGCCTCTCATGCATATTCATCACCTTCTTTCAGACCAGACCCAGACGCCCCTGGGAACTCAGTATGATAGAGTGGGAAGAAAGCGTGGGCTTTGGAGCTAGACTCTTGGTTGGCTACTCCCCAAGATCTGATCTTGTACAAGTCATTAAATCACTCAGCTTTAGTGTTTTCATCTGTATTCTGGGAGTGTTGCAAAGACTGAGCAAACCAAAAGAAGCAGAACAAAACATTCTTCCTGTTTCTTAGGCCAAAAGCATAAAGTTACTTTTTACTTCTCTCTCTCACATCCCTTACTAGAAAAAGACCATAAAGAGAAGCTCAGTGCTGCATGATTTGGTCAAGTCTCCTCTTTGAGCCTTTTTAAATACAGGAAATCCTTAAGTAACAGGAATAGCTAACATCTATTGATCATGTACTCCCCATCAGGCCGTAGACAAGGGCCTTATATCTAATGACTCATTTGGCCTTGAAACGGTCCTAGGAGGTATTATTATCATCACTCTCATTTTTACAGATGAGGAAACTGAGGCCCAGAAAAAGGAAGTAACTTGCCCGAGGTTACACAGCTGGTAAATGGTAGCATCTAGATTTGAACCCAGGTCATCAGTTTCCAGGGGCTTCTTAACCCTGGCTGTGTGGTTGAGTCCTCGGAGAGCTATTACAATATTGAAAGCCAGACCCCACTCCAGATCAATAGAATCGGAGTCTCTGAGGGTTGGATCCAGGCGTGGATACTTCTTAAAAGCTCCTAGATGGTTCTAGTGGGCAGCTAGGTTGAGGGCAACTGACTGTAGTTGTGTGTTGTATGTCTGTTGACAGGATGTAACTGCAAGCGAGACTCACGTCCATGATCATTATTAATCGTATCTGTCCATCTTCAAGTCTCTATTCTTGAGTGTCCTTGGGTGTCACTTCCCTCCTGTGGAGCTGGGTTGGGTGTCTAAGTCCCCTCAGACCTAACAGCTCAGATGTCTGTGAATCAGAGAAGCTCACAATCTCATCAAGTGACCTGGTAGCCAAGGGCGAGGTTGATGGGGGGGCCACACTGGTCACTTTGTTGGTAGCAGCAGGAAGACTCTTCAAAAGCCTTGGCAGGGCCTGTCACATCCCAAGTGACACACACACATGTGTCAGTCACATTTACGTACTTCTCAGGCCAGTTGAGGTGAAAAACGTGTGGGCTTTGAACCGTGGGAGGACTGCTTCATCAGCTGTCAGCTGCCAAACACAGTAACAGTAAGATTCACTGTGAACCCTAGATTTTGTTAGTCACTGTGGTCCCTCACCCGTCTGGGAGATTGACGGTACTGTCTTGTCAGTTTGTCAAATTGAATGACAGCCTCTCCAGATTTGGTTCTGCGTGGACCAGAGAAGCTGTCACAGAAACCTTGTCGACTCAGTGAGCCAGCGGCACCTCGCCGCCGTCATGCAGTGGGAATAAGGAGGACAGGGCAATTAGGTGCTCTCCGGTGTTCACACAAGACGGCTGACAAATTAAAGCTTGTCAGTTTCCTCAAAGCCACCCAGTGATCATACGATTTTGGATGCGGACATAGGAAGGCAGGAATCTGCAGCAGCCGTTGCGAATCCTATTTTCCAGTCTCTTCTTTCGGTTCATCAGATGTGCCTCAGTCAAGCGGGACCACTGGCAGAAGCACCAGGGTCTCTCAGCCTCACACAGCTTCTGTCAGTTGTCAGTTGCACCAGGTGGAAAGAGAAAGGATGCTGAGTTTGGACGCCAGGGTTTGTCTTAACTAGGCTTCCTCCGGCTTATTTTGTTGTGTGAAAATGAAATGGAATGTATCAGAATTCTTTACACAGAGTGGGCTTAAGTTTTATTTGTGAAACATTTATTTCAGCTGCGTAAGTGGGTAAATCTCTGGGTGTCCTGGGTCAGGAGGTAAAGTGTGTTTTTTATTGGGGGTAATGGTCAAGAAAATTTGAAAACAACTAGTCTGAGGAATCCAGGGTGAAGGAAGGAGTCCTACAAATTTGTTCAGGTGGGCAGATAGAAATAGCCATAATTCTGAGTTTTTACTGTGTGCCAGGCACTGTTCTAAGCACCTGAGAAGTATTGTCGTTTAATCCTCACAGCAACCCTATGAAGTAGATACCATATTCCTAAGCCCATGTTACAGTTGAGGAAATAGAGGCATGGCAGGTTAAGAACTGTGGGAGGTAGAATAACAGCCCCCAAAGATGTCCACACCCTAACGTCTCAGACCTCGGAATGTTACATTACATGGCGAAATGACTTTGCAGATGTGATTAAGGCTCTTGAGATGGGGAGATTATTTTGAATTATATGCTTGTGCCCAGTGTAATCATGAGGGTCCTTAAAAGATGGAAGAGGGAGGCAGGTCAGAGTCAGAGGGAGACCTGAAGCTGCTATACTGCTGACTTTGAAGATGTGGGGAGGAGGCATGAGCCAAGAAGCCCAGCAATCTCTCTCTGGGCTCTGCCTGCCTCCATTTTGACTTTTTGCCCTCCGCCTCTCTTCCAAGTCCATAGCTTTCCTTGAGACCTAGCTTAAAGCCCTCCTCTTCCAACTGACTTTCCTTGATTAATATCGCTTCAGTAATAGTACGTTGTTGTGGGGATGTCAACTTGGACTCCTGTTAGCAGACAGAGTGTGTCCACTTGACCACACCCTGAAAACACAGTGTATTCTTATTTTAAAAATCTCTGTGGCATCTTTTAAGGCAGAGTTGATGTGCATCTGCTGAAATAAATCAACATTCTTGTTTTCACTAACTTAACTAACACATGTTAATTTTGGGACATAAGATGTCTCTTTTTGAACATACATACAACCCCTCCAAAGAAAATTTTGTGTGTATATGAGCTAAGAAACATTGAGAAATGATCAGCTTTCTTTTCCTCTTCTTTGTCATGGTGAGATCTGTTGAATTTCAACTAATGTTCTATCTAATACACAGGAACCAGAAGTTGCAAGAATAGAAATACAGAGAAATGAAAAGGAGCAACTTATTAAGATATGAAGATGTACTTTTTTTTTTTAAATGAAAAGACATATAAACTGTGTATATTTTGTTATGTATTCCAGGTAGCTAAGATTTTGTACAAATTGATTGTTATTGGTTCCATCCATATGCGTTTTGTAAAAATTAAGCATTATGTGATTCCATGGTTATATGATTCCACCCTTGGGGTATTTCATAAATTCTTGAGATTAGAATCATGGCTGTGTAACTTGTGATTTGGACATCTATTTGGCAAACTTGTGTTTGCATTCAGTTATCAGATGACTGCATGAGATCAATGATCCAGCAGCAAGGTTTCAGCTCTCCCTGTCCTATTCTCTAAAGAGTTACAAGACCAGGAGGAGTCAGGGAGGTTGGGCTCCTCTCCCAGAGACCTTAGGAAAATAATAACAGGACCTTTCTGGACCTCCATTTCCTCATCTGCAAAAATCAAGGTATTGTATTATAATGGCCTCTAAGGTCCATTCCATTCTATGTTCCTGTGATTCTGATCACAGTGCTGATCCAGGCATGCATGCAAAGCACTGAATATTTAAATGATTGCTCACAGGTTGAACATTTCATCGCTGTCAAGAGCCCAGACTCGCACGGAGAGGTAGCACTTTCTTCTCTACTTTCAGGCTGAATGTAGTTGTACTTCAGATGACTTAATAAAGGAGGTGGGTGTCCTCCTTTGCCGGGGCGCATCCTTGTGCTGTGCACGCTCTTATGTAAGGGCTGCTTACCTGTCCCACCCAAATGCAGCCAGACCTGTTTGCCCATGACCTTGTGTTAGTCATCTGGCCTACCTGTTCTGAACCAGCCCCATTTGCACTCCCTCTCAGGCACAGCTGCGTCTCACTTACTGTTTCTTTAAACTCCCTTGGGGAGCGTTTACACCAAGACTGTAAAGAGGCAGCCAAAGGGTTAGTTGTGATCTATACCCCCCCCCCACATATGCACACACTCATTCAAATATATGTATTTAATTTCATCTTTTTTTTTTTTTTTTTTTAAGAGCCGTGAGAGTTGCAGACTTTACTGTCGGACATACTTCAGTTCAGGTTTTGGCTTTGATGTTTTCTATTTGTGTGACTTTGGACAAATTCTTTAACCTTTCTCTGCCTTGGTTACTTTATATGTACAATGGGGCGATGGTAGCCGATGCCACACAGGCTGGTTAAGCTGTTGTGGGGACACCAGCAGAGAATGTGGGGGGCTTGGTGCTCTCACTGAGTGGGCTCTCAGTAAAGGCTAGCTCTTACTGTGTCTGGATAAACTATGAGACACAGTTCATCTCTCCCTTTTCTGGGCAGCCTCTGGTGCTTTTCATTTAACTTTCTCCAGCTGCCAAATGACAGACTGAAGGCTGGTGGGTGATTCTCCTCCCTAGACACTGCTCAGCTCTCCTGATGGGCTGGCTCGTCAGGAGTTTGGGGGGGGTCCAGGCTCTAGCAAGGGATGAGTGTTGGTGGCCCACTGTGATTTCTAAGTTTGCTTCTCTGGCCTTAGTGCTAGAATAGAATGATCTGTGTTTGTAGGTCAATGCCAGAAAAGCCTCACGGGGGTTCTAGTGGACTGGCCGGAGCTTTGGGGACCTGCTTCTCCTTCTCCATCTTGGACAATAATGGCTCCTCAATCAGCCGCTGCGAAAGGGACGGCTGCTCACAGGCAGCGTGGCCTCTGCCAGTGGGGACCTGCCCAGCTGGTGGGGGGCGGGTCTGATCGGACTGTCCTGTGCTTTCATCACACTCAGGCCCTGGGGATGAGGATTCTTTGTGAAGCCTGTGGGGAACTTAGGGACAGGCTTCCACCTCAATACACAGACCAGTGGGCCTCACACTTTAGAGTGCCTCAGAATTACCTGGAGGGCTTGTTAAAACACTGACTGCAGCCGACTCCATGGAGGCCCTGGGTCCAGGCTGGACCTCGGCCCTCACCACCCAGCTTAGCTCAGCACGGCCCGGCCTTTAAATTAAAAAAAAAAAAAAAAAAAAGAAACCAACCCCCTGCCCCCGCCAAAACCTCCAAAACCCAAACACTGGTTGCTAAGCCCTCAGAGGTTCTGATTCAGTTGTTCTGGGTGGGACCCCAAAATCTGCATTTTTTACAAGTTCCCTGGTGATACTGGTGCTGCTGCTTTGGGGACCATACTTCAGGAGCCTCTGATCAGGACCACGGTAGCCTCTAGGCCATCAGACAGCTCCCCCGACCATTCCCTTGCAAGCTTGTCTGCCCCGGTGAACCAAGGCCTTGCTCGTATGAATTGATGGCCTCCAACTGGGAGGAGTCAGCGACCTGCAATCCACACCTGTTAATGAGCTGCAGGGGAGACAGGACGAGCTGAGACCTTGGTGCCCTCTGTCACTGTGTCGTAGTTACAGTGGGGCAGGTTGAGGGGTGTGACATGATTGATGGAAAGATGCCAACAGGCACATTAGAGGTTGCACTATTTCTTTAATGGCAAAGACTATGAGAACTTGCAGAGGCACTTACCTACAGCAGGAGATAGCATAGCCGGGTCCCAGGCGGCGGCTTGAGCTTTCCAGCGCCGCCAACCCCCAAGAAGACGTGCAGCTGCTGCTGACGCCTCCTGCAGGGCATGAAGATTTTACGAGGCACAAGAAAGAAGCTTGCTTTTGCCAGACAAGCTCAGAGAGGTTTCTGTTCCATTTTGGCACAGCTTCTCCATATGCACATTTTGGTGACTCTGGCCAAGCGCCTGCCTGCTCAGCTGGTGCAAAAATGGATACAAAGCCTTGCCAGCACATTCCAGAGAGATGGGTGAATTGAAGGTCAGCTTCTCGAATAGAGCGTACCTCAGTGGGTCCACTCAGCTCCTTGCTTCCTGTCTGAAGTGTATGCTGGCTCTGGGCCCCTCCTGCCTTGGTGTCCATGTTGACACCTTCCCCTGGAAAATCTGCTTTTAGATGATCAGACCTTGCCATGGGGGGGAGCTAATACAGGGTGGGGAGAGGACTTTTGCACAGATGATAAGTCAGAGCAGAAATTTTATTTTTCTTTATGGGTAGAAGTGGCAACATGAAGATAGAGAGAAAAAGAGGATAGAAGAAGGCAGGGGAAAGAGAGAGAGAGGGATCCCCACTGTTCTGAGCATCCCCAGACCAGCTGCATCATGAAGCCCCTGACTCTGTGCTGCTGGGAGGAAGGCCTCTTCCCCATGGCAGCAGCCGTCTGGTCCCAGGAGGACCGACCTGCCTCTGCCCCTGGGCTTTCTTCTTTTGGTGGCCAGCCTGGCTGTCATTAACCAGGCCTTGCAGGCACTCTTCACTTCACGTGGCTCCTTTAACTCTTCCTTTGCTTCCCCCATCCAGACTTGAAGCTGTGGCCTCTGCCTCCATCACCTGGGCCCGTGCAAGAGCATCAGCACAAGAATTGTGTCTAGGCTAGTGTGTCATTTGCTTGCCTCGTCCCCCACCCTCCTGGCCTCCCCTCTCCTGACTCTGCCAGCCCCACAGCCAAGACACCTCCCCATCCCCTCCTCTCTGCTCGGCAGGTTTCTCTGTAGTGGTGCTTGAATAGGCAAGTGTTTCCCAGCAAATCTGTCCAGGGGCCTCTTTCCACGAGACATGTCAGTTCTTTCTCTGTGTTCATTCTTTTGTCTATTAATTTATCAAGCGTAAATGCATTGAGTGTCCCAGTTGCCAGGCCTTAGGTAAATTTCCAGTGATCCATTGTTCCTCCCGTGACTGGACGCCACATGTACCTGTCAGGCTGTCACCTGGTAGCTGCAATGCCACTTGGCTGTTTTGAGCATCAGCTTTCCCAGTCTGGTGGTTCCCACATGCTGTCAGCTGACTGCTATCTGAAACACTTGCTGAAAACACAGATTCCTTAACTCCTCCCATGGAGATTCCTATTTGGTAGGGCTGGAGTGGAATATGAAAAGCCATAGTATTTTTAAATGATTCCCAATGTGGAGGTAGATAATAGAAGAGGATACTAAGGTTCAAATGAATATTTAAATAATAATGATTATACCAAAAATTTTGAAAAAGAAGAGTGCATGGGGGAGAACAGGTAGATATTAGACCATATTATAAAGTCTTGGTAATAAATACAGTGGCTAGTCAGGCAGATCAATGGAGCAGAGTAGAAAGTTCAGAAGTAGATCCAAACACCTGGAAGGATTTAGTAAATGATAAAGGAGGAATTTCAAACCAGTGGGGAAAAAATGGATCAATCCAAAAAGAAAAATAGATTGATCCATAAGCTGGGTTGGGAGCACTGGAAAGCCATCTGGAGAGAAAAAAAGGCTGGACCCATACTGCTTGTCTATACCAGGGTAAATTCCAGATGAATCAAAGATCTAAGAGTAAAATATGAAAGCAGAATAGTATTAGAAGAAATCAGGAGAGAAGTATGTATTACCTAGCACTATGTGGGGCTCCAGAGACAATCTTCACTATTGCTATTGTGTCCTATATATCTTATTACTGTCATTCTTATGATTATTCATATTATATTAATAGATAAAAATGCCAGGTGGTTCAGACACACACCCTTAGATAGACTTACATCCTTCCTGTGATCTTCATAAGCTCACGCTGCTCTCTCCCAAATAAGAAACCATAAGAAGAGATGCAGCACTGTTGGGAGTGAGAGTCTCTCAAGAATGTGTGTAGGGCAGGATGGAGCCCACTCAGCTGGACCTTGTACAGGCTTAGGGGACAAAAGCAGATATTCTCTCAAAAAGCCTTTCTTCACTCATCCTTATCAGTTGCCTGTTCCTGATGAGGCATTGTGTCTCTTGGGTGAGAAAAAGTATCACTGATGACTCAGTGATGGGGTGGGGCACCAACATCATATTCCCATCTGAACTCGAAAGGTTATTTAAGTCTCATGACTAGATTTTGGGATGATGCTTACAGGCTTGGAAGGTAGTGAAGGAGAGGAAGGGAGGGCTTATTTGTGTCATAGTTGACCTTGGGTTACACAATGAGTTCTTAGATACAACATTATAAGTGGAATTTTTAAGAGACAAAACGTTGCTAAATTAAATTTCATCAAAATCAAAAACTTCTGGTCTTTCAAAACCACTGTTCAGAAAATGAAAACATAAGCCACAGATTTAGAAAATATGTCTGATAATGGACTTGTGTACAGAATAGACACTTCATCAAAGAAGATTTATGATGGCAAATAAGCACATGATAAGATACTCAACGTCATTTGTCATTAAGGAAATGCAAATTAAAACCACAATGAGATACCCTGGCACACCTATTCGAATGGCTAAGATAATCAAAGATTGACCATACTGAGCATTGAAAAGGAACTGATTGTCATACCCAGCTGGTAGAGATATGAACGATACAGCCACTTTGGAAAATAGTTTGGTAGTTTCTTTAGAAATTAGACATACACCCACTATATGAACCAGCCAGTCCATTTCTAATATTCACTGAGGACAAAAGAAGGTATTTTTCTATGTAGTGACTTGAACATGAATGTTCATAGTAGTTTTATTGGTAACAGGCAAAAACGAGAAACAACTGAAGGGTTCATCAACAGGTCAGTGGGTAAACAGACTGTGGTATATCCATACAATGGAATACTACCCAACAATGAACAGGAATGAAGAATTGATACAGGCAACAACATGGATGAATCTTAAAATAATTATGTTGAGTGAAAGAAACCAGACAAACACTTATATGATTCCATTTATATAAAACTCTAGAAGATGCAGACTAACCAGGGACTGAAAGCAGATCAGGGCTTTCTTGGGGTGGGGGCAGGAAGGAGGATTTCCAAGGGGCACAAAGGAACTTTTGGGGGTGATGATATGTTCATCTTGTTGAATGTGGTGATGGTTTCATGAGTGTATCCATATGTCAAAACTTATCAAATTCTACAATTTAAATATGTGCATCTTATTGTGTGTAAATTATACCTCAGTCAACACTGTTAAAAATGAATTAATGACTGAGGTAAAAACACACATTCACTGGAAGGGGGAAATTCCTGAAGAGAGAAGAGATTTAGCAGATAGATGGAAATTTATTTTGCCAGGATTCTGGAGGCTGGAAGTATGAGGTCAGGGTGTCCGCAGGGTTGGTTTCTTCTCAGGCCTCTCTCCTTGGCTTGTAGATGTTCACCATCTCCCTGGGTCTTCACTAGGTCTGCCCTCTGTGTGTGTCTGTGTCCTAATCTCCTCTTCCTGTAAGAATACCAGTCCTATAGGATTAGGACCCATGCCAGTGACCCCATTTTAACCTAATTACCTCTTTAAAGATTCTACATCTAAGTGAAGTCTCATCTCAGGTGCTGGGGGTTGAAGTCAACATGTGGATTTGGAGGAGGGGGACACAATTTGGCCCGTAATACGGTGTATGTGATAAAGCAACTGTGTCTGGCATGGCAAAAAAAAACTCCCCTGAAAATCAAGCAGATAAAGAGTCCAGCTTCTTTGCTCCTTCTTGGTCATGGAATCTCAGCCGAGTCACTTAAGGCACTCCTGTTAGCTCCAGTCCCCTCATCTGAAAGTGGCAGTCGCTGTAGTCTGCTTGCCTGGCCACTGTCTTGCAGCCCTGTGGGAAAATAGGGAGATCGGTCGAGCTTGGTGCCAACCCTGGGGGCACCTGCCGTCAGACTTCTGCTTAGTGAGAAACAGACACCCATGAGGACACGCTCCATTTGCTGCTGTGTCCTGTGCCTCACTTCCCAGAGCATCCTACGTAATGTAGCAATACGTGCATCTGCAGCATTGCTGTGAGGACTTCGTAAGATAAAGTACAGAAGATAAGAACGCTTGGTGCGTAATAGGTTCCCAGTCAATGGCAGCTTTTCCTGCTATCAATGAGAAAGTCAGCCTCTGGACCTTTGGAGAAAGCACCTCCTGTTCTCCAAGAGCCCTGCTAATCTCTAAAATGGAACGTTTCGATGCTGCTTCCAAATGTCCTTGAGGCACGATGGTTATTTTTCTTCCCTAACTAGTAGCAGGTGTTTGGCTGTGTCCATTAAAAGCCATTCCGTGCTCCCCTGACAAACGAGTTTTTTATTTAGTGGTGTAGGATCAATAATGTGGTATCTCATGCGTACTATTAAAATGGAAGATGTCTGCTGGGCCGACAATCGTATTATCGATATGTACTGAGCAATAAATTATGTGAAACAAAGTGGAGCAACCGGCTGGCCTTACAAAAGGCTTATCTGGGGCCTGGCTGGCTTTGTTACAGCCGTGGCTGCATTTGGAAAAGCACTCGATGCAGCCCCGGGCAACTTTCCATCTGAAGTGGCTGCTGGCTGTCTCGTCTCTTCGAAGTGAGTCAAGACCTGCTCGGAATAAGCTCTTTTCCTCTCCTTCTCAATTTGGCTGTGACTGAGTATTTTCTCATCTGCCTGCAGCGCCTGTCCTGACCCCTGACCCTTCGGCAAGGCTGACTGCCTACTTGTTACATGCTCTGTGCCCGGTGAGATGGCACTGTGGACCCCCAGCCCTGTTCACATTAGGCATCCTGGGCTTTGTTCCTTTTTTCCCACCTTTACTCCTCAACCCCGACTCAGGCTGGCACTCCTCTGCCTCTAACCTACAGGTCTTGTCTCCTAATTCTGGCCCCTGACGATTGATCCAGTTTTTCCAGGGTTCTCACCAGGATCCAGTTTGCACTCACTTCCGGTCTGTCAGTAGCTGATCTCGCTGAGTAATCATCCCACTCCCATCTGTTGTCAGCCTTCCCCTCGGCGGGAGTCGAGACGTCTCAACCGCACTAACTCTTTTTTCAGGATTTCTGTTTCAATCATTGTGATTTCCACAGAACCTAGCCCTTGGATGCCATCACTTTTGGGTACTGAGTATCAGGGTGTGCTGGGACCTCAGCTTCTTGGGAGTTCGTGAAGAGGAAGCAGCTTGGGGATCAGGCAGGTTAGAAGCCGAGAAACTGACTTGGTTGTGGGGCTGACCCTCGACAGAAGTGGGCAGAAGTCTGATGCATGATGCCAGTACGACTTGGTAAACTTGGGTTGATACGAGGTGGGGGAGAAGTTGACAGTTGAAGTAGAATGTTATGGCCCCCACCCCCTGAATGGGGGTTCGGTGTGGAGAACCCATCAGTGGGAGAAACCGGACATTACAAGAGTCCAAGGCATCTCTTTAAGCCCAGGTGTGATCCTCCAATCCTTCCAGTGTGATCTGGCTCTCAGAATGAGGTCCGTTCCTCTAGTTGGCCTGAAGGAATGCCCCTCCATCTTGGAAGTCTGCATACTGGGAACAGTGGCCAGGTTAAAGGAGGACTATTTGAAAGGGTACATTAAATATTACAATGTAGTTTTATGATTGCAAACACAAAATGCCTGATACTTACTTAATAGAGGCTGCAGATAGTAAAGTTCTGCCAAAACGTTTTGGATAGGGACACAGGAAAAGCAGAGATTCTGAAGAAAGAGGGAGCTACTCTACTCTCTCCAGGGGCTATATTGACCTCTTGGAGGGAAGATTACATGAGAGAATTCCATGATTACTAAGAAGGGGGCGGATTTACCCAATGAGTGCTAGTGAATTCCTGCAGCCAATATTTCGTGCTTCCTTGACCTCTGAGCTTTCAACAGGAAGATGGAACCCCAGAATAAACGTTACATTGCTAGCTTCCCTTGTAGCTGGGTCTGACTGTGTGACTAGGTTCTGGCCAAGGGGATGAAGGCAGAAGTATTGTATGGCAGATTCTAGGAACTCGCTTTAAGAGAGGCATCAGTCCCTGGCTCCTTTTCTTCATCCCCACTTCCATCTTGCTTCTTGGCACAATGCCAAGCAACCTTGGACTGTCAGGATGAGGACCATGTCCCAAAGATGGCTGAATGTTGAGCTAGAAGGATCCAGGGTCTTTGGGGACACTGTGGAGCTGAGCCTATAAGTGTTTTTCCCCCTCCCTGGACAGATTTACATGAGTAATCACAACTACTATCATTTTAAAGCCGCTGCTATTTTGGGTTTTCTAATTCCACCTAATGTAGGATTAGAATTAATTCGAGAAAACTTAGCCTAGAAGAATGACTCCAACAACGTGCCATTGGACTCTTCCCTTGGTCCTGCATTGTCGACCAGTTTTTCTGAATGACAGCCCTGAAGAAAGAAGGGGTTTATATCAGATTTTCAGGCGACATAAAGTTGGGATTCTTGCTAACATGATAAATAGTCTCTGAAGATGGCCATTGTCAATTCTTCCCCTCCCTACAAGTTTGTGGTGATTCTGACATTAAGAGCTGGCGCCTCATTTTCCTCCTCTTGAACCTAGGCTGGTCTCAGTGACCCACTCAGTCAATAGAATGTGGTGAAGAGATGCTCTAGGATTTCTGAGACGAAGTCGTCAGGGGCCATCTGGCTTTTACCTGGGTCTTTTGGCACGTTTGTTTGGGGGATGCTCTTCTCTCTCAGAACCCAGCTGCCAGGCTGTGATACGCCCAGGGTCAATGGTGAGGCCACATGCAGGTACCCTGGCCAACAGCCCCAGCTAAACTCCTAAGCGATGGCCAGCACTGCCTGCCGGGCCTGTGAAGGAGCCACTGTAGATGCTGACGCAGGCGAGCTTTCAGATGACTGCGCTCTCAGCTGCCATCCACACGAGAGCCTCACTAGGTCCCAGTCCATCTGCAGAACCACAAGACACGGTAAGTTGCTATTTGAAGCCACTACATTTAGGGATGTTTATTGCATGAGAATAGATCACTGTAGCAGCCAGTATGATCACAGAAGGTCTAATTTGGATTCCAAATCATCTCTATTAATTGGATAAAAAAGAGCAAGAGGAGATTTGAGAAGTAAAGATTATGTCTTGGATACTGGTTTGCTGGCTGCAGCTGACCAAAAATAAAGTCCTGGTTGATAGGAGTAGCTGCCAGGCCTGTGAATAAGCCATGTGTGACATCAGTGGGATGTGGATGCAGGCAAAGCTGGCACACAAACGGCCTTAATTCCCCAACCCTCATTGTCCCTTTAAGTCATCTCCAAGTCTCTGTACCGTACTCGAGCTAAAGAGGAATTCCAGCCTACTCTGGGGGGATTTAGTTCTATGCTTGTCCCATCTCTCTGTACTGGGGTCCTGTCCTTCCTCTTGGCTTTACTACTAGGCTGCCTTGGCTGAACACCTTTTCCAGGTCTCCCCTGTTTTGCAGGACCCTTATTTTGTCATACAATCCAATCTGGACAGACAGAATATGTACCCTATTTTTCCCAGCCCCAAATTAATGACTGGCTAATGTCTGTTGAACTGTTTGTCTCAGAAATATTAGCTAACCCCCAGGTATACACTTCTTGGGGTGATGCATCCCTCTAGACAGAAACTTTTGCACTAGAACATTGCTGTGTAAAAAGTATTCGTCAAATAGATACGGAGACTCTGCTAAACCAGTCCACCTTCTGCAGGGTACAGCAATGAGAAGAACTGAAAAGAAATCCAGTACTGATGGGAATAATTCCATTAAGGTGTCACCAGTATTCCCTGGCACTCATTACCCACAGCAGCCTTACTTACTTTTCTCTTTCCTTCTCCCCTCCCTACCTCCACCCCCACCTCCAACAACCAGGGATTCTACTGAAGAATTGGGTTTAATGTCTGCTATTCATTCCCTAAGCATTGAAAGGGATAATTGGGAGGTAATTGCATTACAGCACAGTTTGTAGTTAACCTTCTATTTTGGCTCTTAACATGCATATCTTTGCTCCAGGAGTACATTAAGGGTAATTATAGGCAATTCCCTGCCAGATCCAGAAAAGGGGGTTGCAATGAGCATAGGATCCCACCAGGAAGGGAGAGTTAATGGAGCTGAGCTTGAAGCATATCCAAGAAGGTAAGTGAATTAAGGTCATCTTGACATGAACTTTGGCCAAGCAGAGCTGGGAGAATTAGTGTCAGATAAAAGTCCTTTCTTGAGAATTACTGCCTCCTAACAAAGCTCAGAGAAATTGTCATACACTTGTTTATTCACCCAAAAGCTTGAGTTCCTTCTCTCTGCTGGGCTTTGAGTCAGGGGCATGCGATATTGAGAAGGCTTTCTGGTGCTTGGAATCTGACCTTCGTCAAGACACCGCCAAGATAGGTCTTTGGGTTCAGATGCGATGTGCTTTAACCTTTAGTAGCATTTAAAGAAATAAAACTGTTGTCTCCAAGATGAATGTCTAGGAAAAGTCAGTTATCTTCTGTAATTGTGTGAAAGCCCCTAGAAAAAGGAACATTTATGTGTAATAGTATTTCCTTCCATCGCAAATGCAAAATAACCGAGAGGAAATCTTGGGTATGGAAGCTAGACTTAAATAATGGAGCTGCAGCGGGCTTCCAATCGCCAGTTCCAGTTCAGTCCTAATTAGCACAGGATCTTGGGTCAAACTGATCACCTGCCACGTGCCTCAGTTTCCTCACCTGCGTAAGTGAGCTGAACCTGCTCACTTCTGTCACTGCTGTTTTTTCGTCTAATGAGTCCGTGTCTTCCTCCTGCTTAATATTAGGCCAGACGGTCTTAAAAGAATGCTATTCAGATATGGATATTGTTGAAACAGCTTCTTTCTGTTCTGACTATCTGTGACTATTCAAAAAAAGAATCTGGCAACTTCTAATTTTCTGGCTGTTCAGAGGTAAGTGAAGAATGGGTATTTCTTTATAGACCAAAAAAGATTCACTTCTGATTCCTTCCATTCTCATCATGGATCCGGCTGAGAGGTCTTTCCTTTTCTTATCCTCGTCCCTTCAGCGCAAAGGGAAGTGTGATGAGCGGGGCAGATTTTGGAGTGTTGAGTTTCATTGACTGTCTGGTTTTCTTTGCAGAAGCAGCCCTGGTAGTTGCTCAAGAATTCCAGACAATATTGATGAGGATTAATGATCCTGTAAATAGGTGTTTAAAATAAATAAAAGGATGAAAATAGGGATTAGGGAGAAACTACAGTGGGTTAATAAATTAGGCGTTCGACTGCAAGTTCCTGCAAGATTATTTTTGCAATTAGCGGGAAACATTTTGTCACAAACAAAATAAATCTGCAATCAGAAAATAATTTGCAATCAGCTCTGCAAGTAAAATAGCATAATTTCCCGTCAGTCGAAGGTGTTTTGAGAATTAAATGATCAAGTCAAGAGTGACGCTTTCAAAAGGTAAATGGTTAGAAGCGATTATCTCGGCAATTAGTCAACTCTGAAGCGTCACCTGGGGAGGCATTTCACAGAAAGCATTTGCTTTGAAGAAACTGTCCAACTGCACCAAGACTGGAAACACCTCGGTGCGGGGAGGTAGGTGGTCCCTTCCTGGAAATCAGTGATTGCATTGATATAAAATGCTCTGCCAGCCACGAAAGCAGATGTCACCTTCATTAGGACTTGACCCCCAGCCACCGCACAGGAGTGGCTCTCAGTGGATGACTAACAAGCTTCCCAAATATTTCCAAGGATCATGGTCTTAGTTTCTTTGGAGACTTAAATGAGGAGTGAAAGTGGTTTCTGCCGACAATCAGCCATTCAAGCAGTTAGAGGTCCACCTAGGAGGGACCATTAATACGCAAGTTATCAATATGTTGCCTAATTTTTACCGCTGGCCGTAAAGACTCAATTCAGTCTTAATGAGCATATTTCAAGCAGTGACTTTCCCTCCTTCCTCTGGCACTAACGTGGAAAATGCAGATTGAGAAGGACAAACAGACTTCTAGTGTACTCACAGGGACTGCTAGTCTTCCCACCGTCTAGGGAAAAAAAACGGTCTCAATTTGCAGAATTTGTGTACTAGAGGCAGGAAGGTTATACAGGAGTTCTCACTGTACCTCCGTCTCAGCCAACTGGTTGCTATTCATGCATTATCCAGCATTTTCCCACCTAATTCTTCTCTTAAATATTTATAAAACTTGTGCAGGCTGCAAAGATCCAAGAAATAAAATAGAATTATCTTAATAAAGAAAAGGTTGGGATGTGTCATTCTGATTTAGAAAGCCCATTTCATGGTGTGTGTTAGAACAAGAAATAATTAATTTGAAAAGTCCTTGATCTCTGACTGCAGTCGCATTAGTGATATTATAGTATTAAATATAATAGTATTTCACCTTCATTATCCTTGTGTTCATTCAGAGCCCTTGTCTTCACGGTAAGAACCGTGTCTGTGGCTGGAGATGATTAAAGTATAAAAGATCAAAACTGAAAGGGGTAATTTTGTGAAGCTGACTATTTACTCTGGATCTTAGCCACTTCTGAACTCAGATAGATATCTCTTTGTCTCTCTCTGCCTTTTCATTTTGGAAGAGTTTGGCTAATTCATTTTCATTATTCACCAGCTTACTTTCTTTCACAGTTTTGAGTTTTTATATTCTACCCACAGTCAAGTAAAGCAGAATTATGAACTGAATATTTACATCTTCCCCAAATTCGTGTGTTGAAATCCTAAACCTGTGTATTTGGTGGTGGGGCCTTTGGTGGATGCATTAGGTCATGAGGGTGGTACCCTTATAAGTGGGACCAGTGCCCTTGTGAAAGGGACCCTAGAGATCTCTCTCTCTCTCTCTCTCTCTCTGTCTGCCACGTGGGGATACAAGATGTTGGCAGTCTAACCTGGAGGAGAGATCTCACCAGAACCTGGCTGTGTTGGCATCCTGATCTTGGACTTCCAGCCTGCAGAACTGTGAGAAAAAAATATTCTTTTCTGTTATTTATAAGCCACCCAGTCTGTGGCACTTTGTCATGGCGGCCTGCATTAAGCCACTGGGTTTGTTATCTGATGGTAGATTGCATTTCTTTATCCTGCCTGCTTTTGTTGATGTAGGGGAGGACGGGACAGATCAGTGCCAGCTGGAGAAGCCCACACCACTGTGGACGAGACTTGTGACAGTGGCAGAGGGCGGGGGCTGACCTCCCTGGCCGGCTTTGCGTATCCTGTGCACCTGTGGGGAACTCTGCCTCATTTGCTTTGAGACCACTCTTCCAGAAACTGCTCCGAGCCTCCAGTCCCTCTCTGGTTTTCTTTCGAGACAGGGGACATCCATACTACAACTAGGGACACCACTCCAGACCTCTGGTCAATTTCTGGACACTTCCTTTCCATTCTTCACACTTTGTTCTTAGACTGGGCCTCCTCTGTCCCCCGGGGTTGCCGTGTGTGTGATGTCCCTCCAGGAAATTCTGCTTGTAGAGCAAAGCCTTCGTTTGTGGCTCTTATTCTGCTCAGTTTTTGTTGCTGTTGTTGATTCTCATAGTTTTTCCTTATTGGTTTTTTGATTTTTCGTTGTGAACTTATTTATTGAAATACTTATCTGTGATAATTCTTTGAGGGTATGTTCAGAGGATGCATGTTTGCTTCAATTTGCTTGGGGACATTTGCCAGTTGCTTGAAGGTGCTACCAACTCAGGACCACCTTAAACTAAATTCTCAAATTGGGCTTAAAAAAAAAAGATCAATTCAGTCCCCAAACCCCTGTGAGGGCCTACTTGTGGCTGGGAATTCTCCAGAGAGATGAAGAAATAAGCCCTTTCCACCTCCCCACCCCTCCTCCTTCCTTCCAAGGAAAACTTAGATGGGAAGCTACCTGTTCATCTTCTCTTGCAATGGGAGATTTCCTCTAGCTCTTGCCTCATTGAAAGACTAGCCCCTAGTGGTCTGGGCATTGTATAAGGAAGTCAGATCTTACTCCCAACCCTGTATGGGTCCTGGGCTGTCTTCTTTTGCTGAGTGGTAGTGCAGGATTTGGGGGGATTGAAAGACGCCCGGGGATTCAGCATTCTACTACATTACTGGGTTTCTGCTCCATTTCATTTTTTGACTTTGAGGGATTTTCTTACTTTCCAGACTACTAGGCTATATATTTAAGAAGACATTTTTTTTTTCTTTTTTCACCCAGCATTTTTAGATATTTTATAGTAGTTAGATTTTTCAGGCTGTATAATTCACAGCACTGCCAGAAGGCTGCCAATAGTACTTTTGTCTCTCCCCATGACACTTGTTCCATTTAGCTGTCTAATATAGATATGTATTTGCTTATCTTTTCCCTTATGTTGGATTGCCAACTTTTTGTATGACCCATGTGCGCATCACCATGACTTGCCAATATCAATGTTGAAGGAATAGAGGGCTTAGAAAATAAATGGGATTTATCTGCATTTGTGGGTCTGTTTTTGCTGTGATTGGGAGATGCCTTAGACAGGAGAGGCTATGCTATGCTGCAGGAACAAATAAACCATGAAATCTCAGCGGCTCAAGCAAAATAAATTTCTGCTCCTAATGTAGTCTGAGGTGGGTCTCACAGTTCTCTAGAGCATCTTTCTGCCTCCTTAGGGATCGAGGTTTCTTCCATCTTGGAGCCAGGCCATCTGGAATGCCTGGTTTCTGTGGTTACAGTGACAGGCGGAGCATATCATGCAATATTTTCTAGTTACAAGTCTGGACATAGCTCATATCACCTGCATCACTTCTGCTCGTATCCCAGTGGCCAGAAATGGTCACATGGCTCCACTCCCATGGTGGGGCTGGGAAGTGTATGGCCGTACATAAATATTTGGTAAGCTCTAACAAGCTTCCCAAGATGGGAAAAGAGATACAACATCTGCCATCCTCAGGAGCTATTAAATTAAATCTATCAGTAAGAGTTGCTTATTTGTGTATCATTTTTGATACTAATGAAAGCTCCAATTTGCCTGTGGGTGTGACAGGTCTTGCCTGAATACGGGGAGGCATATCAGAAGTTTCAGCTCTCCTTTGGCCAGTAAGCCCATGAGTTAAAGCAAGATTGGAGGTTCTCGTTTAGATCAACCTGAAAGTCCACGGTTATAGACAGCCTGTTTCTCATAAGGAGGGTCTACAGTGCCTTATATGCTCCAGCCCTGGTCGGACCCATAGTGGTCTTTGTGTGAGACAGAGGATGCCCTCCTTCTCCTGGACCCAAACTCAGGGCCGCCCAACCCTGTAGTCTGCACTTCCACCAAGAGGTCGAGGGCTTGAGGTGGGCCAAAGCAACGTGTTCAAGAAATGGCAATTTTGGGAATAGGAGGTTTCCTGACTTTTCTGATGTCAGCCCGTTCTGTCTGGAAAGGGTTTGAAATTAGGAGATGCACTTCTAAGACTAGACCTAGGCTTCTGCATTGGGAAAATGAGGCTTTGTTCCAGCTCTTACATGCTGTGATCCCCTGTAAACATGTGCACTTCAAAAATTTCATTCATTCAAAAAATATCTACTGAGCATCTTCTCTGTGTTAGGCCAGGTGGGGAGCCCAGGGGTCCAGTGATCCTGAGATGTGGTCTCTGCTTTCATAGATCTCTGAGTCATTGTTTCTTAGCCAGGGGAATGAATATATATGAATACACACACACACACACACACACACACACACACACACACACACACACACACACACACACATACATTTGGGGAGTTACATATACATTCCTAAACATAAATATTTAGCAGAACTGGAGCAGAGATTGTTCATTGGTGTGTTTAAAATTGCCCCCAGGTGATTCTGACAGCTACCACCATTTGATAGCCCCTACACAAACTAGAAAGGGGAGCAGACCAAGTGACAAGTGTTATGCACAGAGAGAGTTAAGAAATCTAGTGTGAGAAGTGACTGGTTCTGTCCCAGAATTTCTTGAAAAGCTTCCGAGAGTGAGAGGAAAGGGAAAGGAAATCAACAGTTATTCTGTGTCTGCGGTATGTCGCCTTACCTAAGTAATTGCCCCTTCATCTCACGGTAGTAACTATGGTGTAATGTTCTTATCTTCATTTTAGAGATGAAATTGAGGATAATCCACATGCCCAAAGCAACATAGCTAGTAAATGAGGAAGCTAGGATTTGAACCCAAATGAAGTGGTATTTGAATTGTATCTTGATGAATGAATGCTTGTGTATCTATTAGCTACTGACAAAAAATTGCTGTGTAACAAGCCTTCCAAAGTCCACAATCAAAACAAATATTTATTCTCATGGATTTATGGGTGAGCTGGGAGTTGGTTGACACCAACTGAGCTTGGCTCGATGGCTTTGCTGGGCTCAATTATGTTTCTGGGATGTGGCTGGAGACTGACAGACTCAGGTTGGGGTTAAGTGAAGTGGCTATCTTCCTGGGACCAGCAGGTTGGCCTGGGGAATGCTCTTCTCATGGTGATGACAAAGACTCAGGGGGGCAAGGAGAAATTTGTGAGGTCTCTTAAGGCTTAGGCTTGGAGCTGGTGGGCACTCCCACCTCATTCTGTTGGCCAAAGCAAGCCACATGGTTGAACCCAAAGCCAAGGGGTAAGTAAATCTACTCTTCTGTTTTAATGAGGGGAAATGCAAAATCACATGGCAAAGGGTCTGGATATAAATAAGGAAGGGCGAATAATGCAACCTAGCCCAGGTGGATTTCCAAGAAGTTTAGAAGAGAAAAAGGAAAGAGAATCAAGTAGAGTGTTGTGGAGCGAAGTTGTTTCCCCTCAAATTCATATCATGAAGCCCTAATCCCCAGTGTGACTATTTATGGGGACAGGGCCTTTTAAAAAGGTGATTAAAATTAAAGGAAGTCGTAAGAATGGGGCCCTAATCCTTTAGAACGTGTGTCCTTATAAAAAGAGGAAGAGACCCCAGAGAACTCTCTCTCCCGACTCGTGTGCAGAAGAAAGGCCATGTGGGGACACAGGAGAAGTTACTAACCTGTCAGCAGAGGAGGGAGGCATCTTATTCTTGGATTTCCAACCTCCAGAACTGTGAGAGAATAAATTTCTGTGTTTTAAGCCCCTGGCCCATCCCCTCCCTCCCCATTTGTGGTATTTTGTTATTCAGCCTGAGCAGAATAGAACACAGAGGAAAGAGGAAAGGGGAGAAAGCAGAAAATATTTGTTGAGCACATACAAGTGTACCTTGGAGATGTTGTGGGTTCGGGTCCAGACCACTACAATAAAGTGAATATCCTGATAAAGGGAGTTGCACAATTTTTTTGGTTTTTCATTGCATATAAAAGTTATGTTTACGCTATACTGTAGTCTATTATGTGTGCCATAGCATTATGTCTAAAAAACCAAGGTACCTACTGTAATTAAAGATATTTTATTGCTAAAAAATGCTAAGCATCATTTGAACCTTCAGTGGTTCACAAACTCTTCCCAATAGTGACAAAAGATCACTGGTCACAGATCACCGCAACAAATATAGTAATAATGATAAAACTTGAAATATTGTGAGAATTACCAAAATGTCACACAAAGACATGAAATGAGTGAACACCATTGAAAAAATGGTGCCAATAGACTTGATCAATGCAGGGTTACCACAAACCTTCAATTCGTAAAAAAACGCAGTATCTGCAAAATGCAATAAAATGAAGTCTGCCTGTACCCTTTGCCAGAGACCATACTAGGACCTTTTACTCATGTTACTTTATCCTTTCTTTATAATCGTCCTGTCCTATAGGTTTTATCTCCTTTTTAGAGAGAAATAACTACCATTCAGAGGGGTAAAGAAACTCTCCCACGGCTACTTACTGATCACTGGCAGAGCCAGGATTCAAATTGAAGTCTGTCTCACTCTGAAGCCTATGCCTTTTGCCTCTAAAATGAGGGTTAGCAGCATTTTCTGCAAAAGGGCCAGGAAGTGATTATTTTAGGCTTGACAGGCCATACAATCCCGAGGGTAACTCAGCTCTGCCATGGGAGCATGGAAGCTTCCACAGACAGTATGTAAGCAGATAGGCATGGATATATTCCAATAAAATGCTATTGACAAAACCTGGCAGTGGGCTGGTGTCACAGGCTGTGGTGTTGATGACCTCTGCTCTATAATATTCTCCTTTTATGGGGTTTGGCCTGTTCTGTGCAAGGGACTCTAGACAGAAAGATGAGCATGTAGGGAGGCACGGATGTGCGGGACGGCATGATGTATTCAAGAGGTAGAAAATAATTTGATGAGATGGGAGCAGATGGTGTTAATTTGAGGGATGGGAATTGAAGAGGCAGGAAATGCAGAAAATGGAACCGGGGCCTGGGTCATATTTACCTACTTGCTGAGCAAATCTCTACCATGTGGCAGGCCCTTGGCTGGGCTCTGGGAGGCCCCAGTAAAGAGGATGAAGACCAGTCCTTGTTTTTGAAAGAGGTGACAATTTGGAAAGGAGAGAGAGAGGTGGAGAAAAATGATGTAGGAGGAGGGATGGGCAGAGAGTGTAAACACTGAGCTTCTAGGTCCTACATGGGACATTGAGTTGAAGTCCTATGCGGAGGGTGTCATCATCAGTGGTCCTCCCAAAGATCATACAGGACCAAGGATTGCTGGTTGAACAGAGAATCAGAATCAATGAAATAGAAATGCCCCAGTATCTTGCTTAAGAATTTCCTAAATGTTGCCATGGACTTTTGGAGACTGAAGCTGGTACAACTGTTTGAATGAGTTAATGCATTCTGCTTGGAAAGGAAAAAACAACCACGTGGTGACAAAGAATTTGTTCTCTTCTTTGGGTGGCAGCCACGGGATTCCTCGCCAATTAGTAGCATCTGGTCCTCATAGAAGATTCATCCCTGCCTGAGCTGGCAGGTACCTCTGGATGTGACACTCTGTGAAATTCCTGATGGGCCATCTGTGATGTCTTTTCCTTCCCAGATACCTCAGCCTTCTCTCCCACTCCAACCAGTCTGCCTTTCATTTGAAATATTTTTAAACACTTAGAACTGAGAGCAGGACGAGCTCTAGCTATTTTTTTGAGACTAGCGTGAGATGCTGAGTTGGTTTTTTCCAAATTTAATCAAAGGAAACAGTATTGAGCACTTACTACATGTTGGGCCTTATAGTCAACGTTTTACCAAAGAATTTCTCGGGAGAACGTCGGGAGGATGCAAGGACCGTTATTATTCCAGTCCACAAATGCGGAACCCAGATCTCAGAAAGGCTACTTCCCTTCACCAGTCAGTGTCTCACGGTCTCTAAGTGCCAAGCCCAGGCTTCTGGCCCAGTGCTGTCTGAGGCTGCAGCTCTGACTCTAACGTCTACATATTGCAGGATCAAAAATGCACGTCATGTAGAAAGAGGTGTTTAAATGGTGATGCTTCAGAGAGGGGGACAATTTACTTTTCTGCTTCTGAGTTAAATTAGGGCCCCATCATTCTGAAGGGTCCCTTCCTGATAAATGTTTTCATAATAATATACATAGCAATAGTATTTAATTTGTCAGTTGTTCCACAGTTTTTGAGATTCTCTTGCGGGACATTAATAAGCAATGCTTTGCCCAAGGACTTCTGAATCTGGTCTTTCGCAGACTCATACTCTAGTTTCTGCCTTTAAGCAGGCAGGGCTGTCTCCTGGAACTCTTTTGTACTCCCTGCTCTGAGAAAACCTGACCCTCCACTTCCCTTCCATCTAAACCAAATTAACTGGCCTGTTTTCCAAATGGACTCTGCTGAGAGGGGAGGCAGGAAATGAGGCTAAGCTCACAATTCAGACACGTCATCTTCATTCACTGGGAAGGAAAAGGCTTGGGTCTTAATGGAAAATAAAGAATTCTACTTATGAATCGTTCAGTTCCCTGTCAAAGGCTCAGACTGAGAAATTTAGAGTTACTCAGCTTGTGGTCTTTTATCGTAAGTAACAGTGGGATACAATGGGCCAGGGTAGCAGACGAGGACTCTCGTTGTCCTCCTGAATTGATGATACATCTGGCTACTTCACCCCCTTTCGATTTCAAATGCAATTTGTCCGAAGCCTCCAATTTAAACCACATAGATCTTCTCTAAACAGAATAATAGGCTTCCCATGAGAAGACAAAGGCTCTGCTTGTGCGCGCACATGTGTGTGTGTGTGCGCGCGCACGCGTGTGCATGCACGGTGGCGGCGGCAATGGATTGGGGACGATGAGAAGAGATGCATTCCAGCTGATGATTGAATTTAAAGCTCTTTCATTTCTACTGGAGATGTGGGATTTGATGAAATGATGAGCGGTCCTGCTGGGCCTGGCCTGCCATGACTTCAGAAAGAGGCAGAGACCTGGGGAAGCCATGGTGTCTGAAAGATAAGCAATCCTGGGCAGACCTAAGCCACCCTCTCTTCATCCTGGCCTGAGGCCCCATCCCTGGACCCACCGTGCGTCTCCTGAGCCATTACCTTGGCCTCCAAACTGCTTCCTGTGTCCAGAATCACCCTCTCCATCCCGCTTTCAAGCGTCTTCCAACAGGATTTTTCCAACACACGAGTCTTCTTAGCTTACTCCCCTGCTTGGAAACCTTCATGGGCTGCCCATTGCCACTGAATTTGGTCGAGACTCTTCAGGTCAACGTTGAAACCCTTTCAAAGTGTGTCCACAACTGAAGTGTGTCCTCTTCCCCACTCTCCACGGGCTCCTCACTCTTCCAGAATGTGGCTCTCATGCTCCCCAATATGCTCTTTGTTCTCTCACTTCTGACCTTTGTCCGTTGTGTCCCCACCACTGGAACTGTTTTATTTCCTCCTCCTCCCATCCACCCACACTTGCTTAACAGAAATAATGCTCTGTGTCTGGAATGGCAAAGCATAACATTGTTAAGAGTTGGAAGGATTCTGTGAAGTTGGGGAATTTAATTTCTCTGGTAATACTATTTTCTCATTTCTAAGTCTCCTTCTGTAATTTCTTGCTCAAATGTTGCATCCCCTGGAAACTTCTAACCCTCCTGGCAAGTTATAGGGTCTCAATAAATGCTCAATAAATTAAAGCATGAATAAATGTGGTTGGTCAGAGGGAAAATGGTCTTTTTGTTTTATTTTGTCCATGGCTACAGAGTCACAGTCTCTTAGAATTTTTTCTCAGAGCTGGAGATGAACTAGTCCAACCTCAGACTGAGAGAGAGAGGAGAGAGAGTTTAGGCAACTTGGTTAAAGTTACACAGCAAGTTAGTACCAGAAGTAGGACTAGAACACAGCATTCCAGGGTTCTAAGCTTTTTCTTTGCTGATATGTGGCTTTATTATTGAACAGGTTTGGCTGCTTATTGCTCAAGCATCCAATACTGAGACAAGTGTTGGGTTAGAGGAAGCTGGGAATCACGGGGAGAAGGTGGACTCATGTCCCAAAGAACCAACTTCCCCTCCACAGGTTTTGTTTGAAAATTATATAGGGAAAAGAAGAAGGGGCTATGTGCCGAGGAGAGGGTTGCAGGGTGCATAATCAGCTCATGGACATTCTTTTGATTGGTTGGTGGTGAGGTAACCAGGAGTCAACATCATCAACCTCTAGTTCCATCAAGTCTGGGGTCTATGTGCTTGTGGGCTGCATGCTTTCACCTGGTGCGGGTTTCCGTATCGGCAAAACAGCTCAAAGGACATGGCTCAGAATTTCATCTGTAGCCCTTGAGAAAGAATTAAAGGCTCTTGACTTTGTATAATGGTAAACTATTATTATTTTGTCTTGCTTGACTATTTCCCTTTTTTTCTGCATTTTCTCACTTCATAATTAAATTTATTCTTTGAAACTCGGGGAAGGCCTAGGAGGCTAAAAGTTCTTCTACAAACAAGAGGCAGGCAGGGGATGGGGGTTGGAGGGTTTGTCCTGGGAAGGCCCCATAGGGTCCCTCCCAGTTACAGATTCTGTCATTGCATTGGTTGTTCTCTTTGTATCCATTATATCCGTGGGGCTGTTTTTGTGGCGAAGACTGCCTGGCCATGTGCTAAGTCCTCCTTCTTGCCCCATGATCCTTCATAATATGTGGCCTTCGCTAATGAGTTCCCTCATTCCACAGACACTGCCTGGGTGACAATTATGTGGGAAAGACACAGTCTGGGCCCCAAAGGAGCTCCGACAGACTAGAGGCACAAAGATAGAGTAAGAGAAACACAGAGCAGGAAGCAGCTGATTCTAGTGTGGGCGGGGGCAAGAGGCTTGGGGTGGTCGTCTCTGAGGAGGGGGCGTTTGGATTGAGTCTGGAAAGTAAACAGGCCTTTTCAAGAGGAGAGCGCAGGGGAAGAGCATGTTCCCCACTGACAGAAGGTCACGTGTTAAGGCCTAGTGGCAGGATAGTTCATGGAGTGCTTGGAGAAACGGGAAGAAGGGCCATGTGCCTGGGGGAGGGGGGCTGGGAAGGGGCAGGAGAGGGGACTTAAGAGAGTCAGAGGCGCCAGCTTACCAAGGGCAACATGTGCTAAGCTCAGGAATGGTGCTGTGTTCTGTGTGTATGAGGAGGTGTTAGTCTGCTCGGGCTGCCATAACAAATTTCCAGAGACTGGGTGGCTTAAACAACAGAAGTTCATTTTCTTACAGTTCTGAAGTTCTAGAAGTCCAAGATCAAGGCATCAGCAGGGCTGGTTTCTCCTGAGGCCTCTTTCCTTGGCTCACAGATAGCCGTCTTCCCTTTGTGTCTTCACATCATCTTCTCTCTGTATGTGTCTGGGTCCTAATCTCCTCTTCCTATCAGGACACCTGTCCTATTGGATTAGGGTCTCCCCTAATGACCTCATTTTAACTCAGTTAATATTCAAAGACCCTATCTCCAAATACTGCTATATTCTAAGATACTGAGAGTCAAGATTTTAACCTATAAATTTTTTTGAGGGACACAATCTACCCCGTAACGGGACAAATAGAGGTTTTTAAAGGATTCATTTGGAATGCTCTCTTTTTCTTGGCCTGTTTTGTGTTCTAAATGGCATTAATCCTCCCTTTGAAGGGCCTCTAAATATAGATGCCATCTGCTGCCGTGCAGTATGTCATCACTGATTCTCCACTTAACAGTGGCTTCCTCACGGGCTAGGAGGAGAGGCTGCTGTAAACCCAATGGGAGGCACGCCCCCCACCCCTGTGCAAGCTTCAGCCAATGAGGAGACAGAGAAAATCCCACAGGCGGCGGAACTCCAGAGCCTTCAAGGTGATGGAAGGATGCCAGGATTCCGAGGTTCTGTGAGTCTTGAATAGTCAGGCACTTGCGTAATGCTCATTGACTCAGAAAGAGGGGCTCCCCTGGCTCTTCCTTCAAGTGCGGAGCCTGAGCACGAAATGGTGATGGAAATTTCTGCTCATTAAAAAAAAAAAATGTTCCTTCCTACGGAGCAAAGTGGCACCTGCCAGCCCTGGTTGATGGCATCTCCGAGTTGATGAGGGGGAACACTCATCATGTGGGTGTCTGCCCTGCCTTCCAACGTGGTTTGCTTCATGACATCTTTCTGGAGCCCTCCTCCTGCCGCCCCTCTGCTGGCTGGTTTGCTCCACACTCTTGCTGTGAAGGACAACCTGGCCCTCCCATTAATTACTTTTAAAGTTCTGGATTTCAATTAGGGAGTTAATTACTTTTTGCCATATTGCCCCCATTAAAGACATTTTCATTATCAAGTCAATTTGTTAAAATTGAGGAGCCTTGCCAAGACAGAAGAATTATTGTCCAAGGAGCCTCCTGCTCTCACTCTTGTCTCTTCCTGCTTTGAGGTAACAGAGTAGAAAGCTTTATTTTAGATTTTTTTTTCAATCATTTAGCACATATTTGTGAACCACTTATTCTGTGCTCAGTACTGTGCAAGGCTACGGAGGATGCAAAAGTAGATGCATATATTCAATATCTTGTAATGACTTCTAATGGAAGAGAGTCTGAAAAAGATTTTACATGCATAAATATACACACACACATATAATATATATATATATATGTATCTACATAAGAATATATAGACGTATACATAAAACTGAATCACTTTTGCTATACGCCTGGAACTAACACAACATTGTAAATCAACTATACTTCAATTTCTAAAAAACTAGATGCAAAGACATGTGACAGATGTCTTCAAGAGGGTCAAGATCTAGCAGAAAAGAAATAATTTAATTATTCAATTAAATAATTATTGAATAATTAAATATGATTACATAATTTAAATCACCTATGGAAGCACTATAGGATGGGCATGCACAAAATATTATTAGAACAAGGAAGAGGGAGGGGGTGATTAATTTGGGAAGACTTTGCAGAGGATATGAATTTTATGTAGAGCTTGTAGGATGCACATGCTCACCAAATAAGGGTCTTAGTTTCCAAGGACTGTCATAACAAAGTGCCACAAGCTGAATGGTGTAAACAATAGAAATTAATTTTTTAGTAGCTCTGGAAGATAGAAGTCGGAGATCAAGCATGTCCTCAGTCAGGGTCCTGTCCCTTCTGAAGGCTCCAGGGAAAGATCTGCCCCAGGTTGCTCTCCTAGCTTCTGGTGTTCTTGGCTGTGGTGAGCACAACTCAGATCTCCACATGGTGTTCCTCCTGTGTTTCCACATCTTCTTGCCTCAATTCATGTCAGTCTGTGTCTGAATTCCCCCTTTTTGTAGTCATATTGAATTCCAGTCTACCCCAACGACCTCATTCTAACTTGATTACTTTTGTAAAGATCTATTTCCAAATTCAGGCATATTCTAAAGTCTGGGGGTTAAGACTTCAACATAAGAATTTTTAGGGGACACAACTGAAACTATAACAGTGTCCAAGGCTGCACAAAGGCGTGAGGTCCTGAAAGGCTCAGCCTATTTGGGGAACAGAGAGACATGATGTAGCCAGACCCTGGGTAACTTTAGGCTGGCCATGTGTAGGACTTCTCCAAAGGAGTGCTCAAGTCTGTTAAGTGAGTCCTTGCAACTTTAAAATAATTATAACTTGTTATTTCCAGTCTTTATTAGTATATTCACATATATGCATTATTTTATTTTATTTAAAATTTTTTTTTATTGATTTATAATCATTTTACAATATTGTGTCAAATTCCAGTGTACAGCACAATTTTTCAGTCATACATGAACATAAAAATATTCATTGTCACATGTTTTTCTCTGTGAGCTACCATAAGATCTTGTGTATATTTCCCTGTGCTATGCAGTATAATCTTGTTTATCTATTTTATACAGTACATAAATGCAATTATTCATATGCTTAAAATCGTCTCCCCCACCTTTTCCTTCTTGTTTTTCTCACTCTTTTCCTCTCCCATGCAGGCATATCATCCCCCCCACCCCACTTCTGCCTCCACCTCTACCCCCATCCCACACCCCTATATTACTAACCCCTGTAATGGTATTTATCTAATTCTATACAGATGTTTATACACACGTATAGAAGTTTTTCAGGTCATTGTTTATTTGACAAATAATAGTATCTTTTTATAAATGCTTTTCTGCATTACTTCATAGGAGCTTGTGGAAATCCCTCTAAATCATGCATTTTTTAATGGGGGCAGTATTGACCCCAAGGGGACAAAAATTGGTTCTTGGGTCTCAGGATGTGAAAAAAAACTTAGGTGTTACAATGGTCTGTATTGAACTGAGCCCTCCAAAGCTCAGTGCTGGTTGACAACATAAACAGATGGACAGTGTATCTGTGGTATTAAAATTCATGGGCTGGGCGATCATGAGAGAAAGCTTAGGAAGCACCGCTCTGAATCATCTGGTCTGACTCTGAATCTTCTCCCTTAAATGTCTGCGCTCTACTTCATGGTGTGTGTGTGGGAACCACCATTCATTCAGCTCTTCTTGCATTTTTATCATTCATTCTGTTTCCAGGTTTTTGCCATAGGAAGTAGGCTGCAGGTAACTGATTGTCGCTTTTATTTCCGGGGCAAAGCTTTTCAGAGTGGGAGCCTTGGTCACAGGATGTCTGATTTTTAAAAAATTTTTGCGATGAACGTTACTAGAGTGCATTTCCCAAAGATGGAAACATTTCCCCTCCGAGGAGACTCCTTTCCTGCAACAATTAAGTGCTGTTGCTGTTTCCAGTGCTTTTCCATCCTGACGAGCGGGAAGTGGTATCTCATGGCGGCTTTAATTCGCGGAGGATGCGAGCATCTCTTCACATATTCCTCAGCCATGTGGGTTTGCTCTTATGTGGATTGCCTATGAATACATGGTTGATTCCACTTTTATTTGGTTGTGTTTATCTTTTCTTCTAAACTCCCAAGAGTTCTTTCTGTATCGTAGCTATTAACCATCATCTAGCATCTATATGGCAAATACTTTTTCCAGATCATTATCTGACTCTTGAGTTTGTTTATGGCTCTTTTTCATACTAAAATTGAAAATTTTTACATAGTTCGGTATGCATGTCTTTATTTTACAGTTTTTGTTTTTCTAGTCTTAGGAAATTTACTTTAACTGTCAGATTTTACATGTGGTCGCCTAGATTTGGTTTTACTTTTTATGTTTTTAATACATTTGGGTTATGTTTTTTTTTTTTCTGGGCAAGAAATAATACAGAGTATCTGTTTTCATTTTTTTTTCCAGATTGATAATGAGTTTGCCCACACATTTTATAAATAATCCATTCATTGTCCTTGAATTAAACTGCCATCCTTGTCATAAATGAATTTCTCACATTCAAAGACGTCTAAGTCTGGGTTCTTTACCCTGTTCCACTGATTTATCTATTCCTTTGTCAAAACTAAATTGACTGATAATTCTTTAAGACATTTATACAATTCTGAAAACCAAAACGCAACTCACCAACAAAAATCCCTTGTCAGGATTGTATGCAGAATTGCATTAAAATTATATATTAAAGTTTGGGAACACTGAACATATAATATTTTTCCACTTGTTCAGAATTTGTTTTATGTGTTTTAATAAACATTTATTGCTGTCCTCATGTGTGTCTTGTACTTTTCTTCATAAATTTGTTCATACGTATTTTATAGTTTTTGACGTGATGGTAAAAGGAATGTTGTGAGAATAACGACAATGCGTTGGTTTTTGTTCATTTATCTTGACTACAACCACCTCTCTGGACAAGTGAGGGAATGGAATGGAGTTCAGTGCAACCGGCACATTTTATAAGAGTTTACAGGAGTTGTACCTGGGATTCCTCTTCAAGAACACTCAGGTCTGTTGAGAAAGAGAGGGGTTATGCTTCTCCCTGTGTTTGTCATGCTGGGGTGGTGATACATTCGTCTGGGAGAACTGAAGTCCCCTTGAGTGCACACAGGCCATGAGACCCAGGCCTGGTGCAGGTGGGGTGGGGCAGGGTGGTGCCCTCCCCGCCTAGGGGAGCCCCTGGCCTCCCGACCTGGTGGAGGCCCCAGCTGCTGCCACTGTTGTCTGGTTGGGGTGACCCCTGGAGAAGCTGTCTTTGCCTTTCTCCTGGCTGTTATTACACTCTCTTGGCTCTTCCCAACTTTCCTGGAGGCTGGTTTAGGGCCAGCTGGCCTGTCAGATTCAAGGAACTGGAAACCCCACCCATTCCGGACGGTCTTAGTCTGCTGGGCTGCCACAGCCAAGCCCCACAGACGGGGCAGTGTAAGCAGCAGACCTTTACTCCTCACAGTTCTGGAGGCTGGAAGTCAGATCCAGGTGTCGGCAGGGAGGGTTTCTCTTGAGGCCTCTCGCCTTCGCCTGAAGACAGCCGCCTCCTGGCTGTGTTCTCACATGGTCTTCCTTCGGCGTCCACGTTTCCTCTTCTTATCAGGACGTTGGTCACATTGTACTAGAGCCCACACTAATGGCCCCGTTTTCACTTAATCACCTCTGAATAGTCACATTCTGAGGTACAGGGGGTTAGGGCTTGAACATGTGGATTCTGGGGGGCCACTGAGGGCAGCTGAGAGAGTGAACAGAAGGTCCTCAGGCTCTGGTTTTCAGGGTGCTTGCTTCCTCTTCCCACACTGCCATTTTACAGGGAGACACTGAGCGGCAATCCAAGGTAGCTCATTCGCCAAAGATAGAAATATGAGCTTGCTATGTGCACCTGCAGTCCTCTGCCATGGACACCAGCTCACATTGGAAACCCTGAGATTTCTGGGCCCAGGCTGTGGTCATCTTTGGCTTCAGCCACCAGCCTCCCCTGAGACCCTCTCTTTGTCTGCCCTCAGCTTCCTCCACTTCCAACCCTCTGCCCTACCATCACCCACCAATGATGTCTGCGGAGGTAACTCATGATCCCGTGGGACAGGATAGTATGCGGTGCCGGGGGGGGTTATTCCTGTTTCCTGGAACTGCCTATGAGAGACGAGAACACAAGGTGCTCAGTTAGTACCCCGAATTCTGAGTTCAAAGAACCACAGGCTGGTGATGGAGCCACTCCTCCTGACGTCGTTAGCTGGCACTGAGATGGGGGAGCAAGGGGAGTTCAGCGTCAAATCCAAGGGTAACGTTGTAGAACAAATAGGACCCCCTTAGCAACAGGAGCAAGGTTGTTTCATTAAATGTAGCTGAAGCAGGGCTTACGAAACAGAATTCCATCTTGTTGAAAGAGCAGCCTACAGCCCAGGAGGAAGGGAGGCTTGACAGAAGAGTTGTAGCGCTAACGAGAAAAAATAAAATCCATTTTATGTCTATATGCTAATGAGTTGAGGCCCTCACTTAACCGGCTGTTACTGGCCTTAACTGAGCAAAGGTCAGATTATGATACCTACTGGGGATTTTTGTATGGTAGAATCGGATTCAAAAGGACCCAAAGTTTGTAAAATAGGGAGAAACAACGCTGCAATGATAGAGGAGCAGGTGATGGTGTCTATATTTTGTAGTGAGATTCATGCTCTGTTCCTATAGGGGAGATAAAGTAGTGTGCGTGTGTGTGTGCGTGCACACACACACACACACACACAAACACACATCTTAGAAGATAAGGCCTGAAAGGTGATCATCTAGCCCAGGGATAACAGATGTGTGGTATGGGAGACATTATTCACCCATTCCTCCTCTCATGGCAGACATGAGTAATCAATCATGGCACTGTTTCCTGCAAAGACTACCTATTCTCTGTTGTAGAAAAGGGACAGCCCACTGTGGCAATCAGGGAGGGCTTCCTGGAAAAGGTGAGATTTAAGTGGATGATAGGCAAAATTTAGAGGAGTGATCTCTAAACTTTGGTGGGCTAAGGAGGCTCTGGAGAACTTGTTAAGACCAGATCCTGGAGTCCAGGAGATCGACTCAGTCTGCATTCGGGACAGGGTGAGAATATTCATTTTTCAAGTTCCTCAGGTGAATCAGATCCTTGGAGAATGAAAATACTGGGGTTTGGTGAGCCAAAGAGGAGGAAGAAACAGGACTGTAAGTTATGATTCTTGGTCGTTCTAGAGAGAAAACATAAGCAGAGGTGGGCTGGAGGTCAGGTGCCATCAGCCCTGGAGGTCATCACTGCAGACGAGGAAGGACCAGGAGCGTGGCAGGGCCCGCACCTTACAGGCACACTCCTGGGCACTGGATTTCTGCCACGTGACGAGTGGGAGCAGCTCGTGTGCTCACAAATCCTAACTGAACTGTGAGCCACCCCTTCTGCTTCTGAAAAGTGGTGTTTTAACAAAAGCAGTCAATGCAGGGTATTTTGATCATGCTTGATCTCCAGCTCACTGTCACATCTGGGCTGATTGCTTTATATATCAGAAAAAAGTCCTGGTTTCTGTCTGTCTGCTTTCCTTCCTGTCATTTAATAAAAACAACGAAGGGAATAACAATTTTTAAAACAAGAGTTCTCATTTACTTAGTACATAGCGTGTTCAAGAGACAGTGCAGTCCTTTGAAACGTGAGTTTTCGCCCTTATACTGGCCCTGCCCACCGAGGAGATGCTATCACTGAGCCCATACCCAATCATTGTACAGAGGAGGAAACTAAGACCCAGTGAGTAGTGATTTGCTCCTGAGAACACTGGACTTGGACTTCACGTCCCTGTCTGTTTACATCAACCCTGCTCCCCATCCTCCCAGATTTGAAGGACCATCCAGGGGTCCACTTTGGTCTGTGAGTGATGGCGCTGCGTTTAAACAATTGGGCGTGGCAGCATCTGACGCATTTGGAAATTGGTGGAGGTCTTCTTAGGGCACCCCCAACCCCCCCGGGAACTCCCAGGATTATTGTGGAAAGACTTGAGCGGGTCAGGTGTGGGATTTCAAATAAGCCAGTGGAGATGAAGAATGGTAGTAATTTGGTGTTAATATTCAGGTGAACTCAGAGGGTGGGGAACCTGGAGATGGTTCTGGGACAGAGGGACAATTTAGGAGGTGACTGGAGACTGTGGGCTTCTAGACACCAGCCACCCTGGACTCCTGCCCTGCCATCTGTTCACCCCGTGACTTTGAACAAGTGAAGCAACTTCCTGAAATTCAGCTCAGTTGTATGACGGGATTAAGAATCCCTGCTTCTTAGGAATCCTGCTCAGATGAGTGACTCAGACGGTCAGCACCTGGCCTGGTGCCACTTCAGGGAGGCCGGCAATACATACGGGCTTCCTGCCTCCAACAGGGCCTGTGATAGACTGCGAGGGAATCTGTGGTTCCCATTTGCAGTGGGGGGAGGAGGGGGAGGTGGAGGGAAGAGGAGGAGGGGAGGAGGAGAGACTGAAAGAGAGAGATACTCCTGTTTAGAGCACCCCCAAGAAGGAGGCCTGGGTTGGAATCCTGGCTCCACCATTACTAGCTGTGTGACCTTGGAAATCTCTTAAGTTTCTGGAGCTCCGTCTCCTCTTCTGTAAAATGAAGGAGCAAATCCCTACTGCCAGAGTCACTGTGAGAAACAGGTGAGATGAAGTTTTGAAAGACTCAGTCATGCCCAGAAGCTCATAGTGGTCCTCTCTTTTTGTCTCCCGAGAGATGGTGTTGTGGCTTTGTTAAATTAGCAGTTGTTAAGTAGAGCTCCAGGGTGTCAGATGATGAGCCTTGGTTCAGTAAAGACCAGAGGGAATTGAAATAGGGAAGTTTATTACTCACAGGTCCTGGAGGAGGTACCCGGCAGGCTGCGAGGGGCCCCGTGGAGAGGTCAAGGCAGACCCATGGAATGCAGGCAGAGAGACAGACTAGGGCCCAGGCCTTTATTAGAGCCCATCAATAGCATGCTTTGGGGGGCCTGGGCTAAGTCTATATTGGTCAGTTCAAACAAAAAAGAGCAGGGTTTTGGTAAACTTCCTGGGGGGTTCTTATCTAAGGTGTTACAAGGGGAATGCCCTGGGAGGTGGGGAGACTGTTTGTCACTAGGGCCACTGGGGGAGTCATGTCAGGAACAGACATTTACTTGTGACTCTAGCCTGTTACCTAGGGTATGTGCTTGCTAACATAATAATAATATAATGTATTAACATAAATATATAATATACATTATATGCTATATGTAATATGTGAAATATATAATACTAATGTAATAAGGGGCTGATGTCTGTTTACGGCTCCTGCAAGACATTTGGTTAAACAAAACGGACGCCAAGGCAGGAATACGATGGATTAGCTGAGCTAAACTCTCGACAGATGGGGATTTGTGCTGAGGACAGACAGCACAGTTCTTTCTGGGTACCAGCTCATGTGGGCCAAAGTAAGGGTGTTCCATAAATCTCCCAGGTATTGAGCGCCGTAGTAGGTTGAAGATAACCACATATTCTTTGAAGCTCTTCCCACTGAGAGGTGGGGTGTGTGGTTATATATCTGAGAGGGCTCTGTGACTCCGTGAGCACTACAATATGGCAGAAGTGATGCGGTGCCAGTTTCTGGGCCCAGATCTTAAGAGACTGGCAGCTTTATTCTTTGTTCCCGGAATACCTGGAGCTGCCCTGAGCCACCGTGCTGCGAGGAAGCCCACGCGGCCCCGCAGAGAGCCCAGGAGGCAAGGAACCAAGGTCCTCAGATGAAGCCCCAGCTGAGCTACCAGCCAACAACCAGCACCCGTGTTCAGGTCCAGCTTGCAGCCAAGTGAGTACGCCATCTTGGAATTAGGTCCTCCAGCTCCAGTGGAGCCGCCCAAATTGAAGACGTGTGAGTAAAGTTCACAACTGGTGTTTAAGCCACTGAGGCTGGGGGGACAGTTTGCTATGAAGCCACAGGATAGCGGGAACACACACACACGCACACACACACACACACACACACACACACACACACACACACACACCCATGGCACCAAGAGTTTCTGGTGCTAGAAACCAGAAGATCATCAAGGAAATAAACAAACCATGATAAAAGTCCATAGCGAATGTCACTTATTTGCCACAGCACAGCCCTTTTACCGTTTCCAGTCAGCTGGCCACAGATGCCCCCTCCACCTGGTGGCGAGTCTGTCTCTTTGAGCTTTGCGGGCAGCTTGGTGCTGTTAGGAAGAGCTTTAGCCTTCTCTCCATCCCGGGCAGAGCCCACGGGCTCACTGCAGCATGGAGGGGACACGGCGAGGGTCCAGAGACGGGGAGCTGCTGCTGGCACTTAACTGAGGAGGGAGGAAGCCCTCTCTGAGCCCTCTTCCCTGGGACCAGGTGGAAACTGCACTCTCCTTATAATTAGAGGCACGAAGAACACCCTTGGGCTTCAGCATCCCCATAAAGCACTCCACAAGCACAGTGGAGCTGTTGACAATAACAAAACAGATGGCGTGACAGAGATTGGAGTTACTCACCAGAGGGGTCATATTACCTCCAAGAACGAGGCCGTAAACAACACAGCCCACTTCCCACCTTCCAGATTAGCTGGAAAAATAAAAGAGAACGGAGTGCTCCTGTTAGCAGCGGGCTCTCAAGGAGGCGGCTTCAGTGATATGTCACCAGCAGCATCTCGCCCTGCCTGTCTCGGGGACCCCCGGCTGATGAGCTGAGCTGAACGTTATTAACGCCACTTTGCCGAAAACGCTGCACACTCAGACTAATGCCTTATGGCATTTGCTGCTTTCCTGGGGCTCCAGAGCTGGAGAGAGAGAACTGAAATAGCAATTCAGTGCTGGTCGTCAAGGCAACAGGATCCTTCAGGATGCACTGTGAGGTTCCGCGCTTGGCACCAGGAGAAGATGGGAGAAAAGCAATTGTAAATGCAGCTCCTACCCTCCATGAGCCTACATTCTCCTTGGAAAGACAAGTCTGTGGTTTGTGAATCTCTTAGGGCAGTATTTCCCTACTTAGGTCCTGGGGAGCATGAGTACAGTGAGATATTAACTGGTGTTAATAAAAAGAGAGTCGTGTGGACAAATAATTCTGTAGAACATGTCGGACAAAACGAAGTTAAATGCTGCTGGGCTTCTTGGAGTCTTTAAAAAGCTCATGTGCTTTGGTCTGTTGGAGAGGGAGAGATGGTCTGCTCTGTCTCCCCAAATTATCTGACTATGGAAGCTCTCCTTTATAGGGCATTTTGGGAGATTGATAAACCACAGAATGGCTCTGAAGACCCTTGATTAGGAAGCAATAGAAAGCGCTGGGTGATTAAGTTCCTAGAGTGTGTGGAACAGCTCGAGAGCACAACTAGACTCAGGGCAGGAAAGTTGGTGCTGGCTGGGCAAGTGGGGAGTTGTTGTGGAGGAGCCGAGCCGAGTCCTGCAGATTCTAAGTGGGTGATGAGGGCAGAGAGTGGCTCCCTGGGGGGTGTGGATGGTCCTTCTCCTGGAACCCAGAGAGCCCTTGTGGGAGAAGTAAAGTATTACCTATGATTCAACAGTTCGTATACATCTCATTACCAAGAATTAGAGAAAGCACATTTTCACATACTCTTCCTGCTCCTGGGATGAACTTCCTTCTCTTGTTTGCACAGACCAATGCCTTTGATAGTACATCCAGTTATCACCTCCTCCTAGAAGCCCTCTCTGATGCTCTGGAGTGAATTAGCTCTTCTCCATTCTGCTCTACTTTTTTTTTTTTTAAATACCCAAACCCAATTGCCAATGTCATCCATCCATTAATTCCTGGTTCCTTTTTGTTTTGAATTTTTTTTTATTGTGGCAAAATATATCTAATACAAAATGTTCCATCTTAGCCACTTCTAAGTGTATAATTCAGTGGCATTAATTCCACGCACAGTGTTATACAACCAGCACCACTATTTAGTTGCAAATTTTTTCATCTACTTTTTGTCTCTATGAATCTGCCTCTTCTAGATTCTTCATATAAGAGGAATCCTACAACATTTGCCCCTTTCTGTCTGGCTTCTTTCAGTTATTGTAATCCTCGAGATTCATCCATGTTGTAGCAGGTGTTACAGTTTCATTCCTTTTTGTGGCTGAATAATAGTCCATTGTACTGACAGACCGCATTCTGTTTATCCATTCACCCATCAGCGGCGCTTTTGACTCTTGTGAATAACGCTGCCTCGAACGTGGATCTGTAAACATCTGTCCGGTCTGCTCTGGTGTATTGTCCCTGCTTCTTCCTCAGCGGTGACCGTGTTGTAGCAAAATCCATTTGTTTGCATGCTGGATTTCCCCTCTGGAATGTGAACTTTTCCATCAGCAAATATTTGCTGAGCCTCTGCTATGTGTTTGACACTCTGCTGGGCACTGTGGGTGGAGGGATGTGCAAGCTGGAAATCCTGCCCTTTGGGAACACACTTAGAGGTGTTCTACCCGCCTGACACATGAGCGCAGAGGGACGCGGTGTGACGTGTGACGTCCGGAATCTGATCAGAGCTGTGGCAGGGACACAAAGCACTGTGAGGATGGGAGTGGGGGGTCCCGTGTCGGGGATGCTCCAACATTTTGCACAGAGTATATTCACTTCAAACTAAAGGGGGCATTCCGTAATTTAAAAAAATTGGTCCCAAATATTACTTTGAAAATGGAATTGCCCTCTTTCTCTGTTGATCCGTCCAGAGTTCTGTCTCTCTCAGTCTCTCTTTCTCTGTCACTTACTTACACACACACACACACACACACACACACTGCTCCTGTGAGTCCATAAAGAACTTGGATAAGGAGGATTATTGCACTCTGAGAAAGATGTTTAATACTCTTCTCCTTGGAGGCCCAGCTCTGGCTGAAGCCACTCACAGGGCTGGTGGGTCCCCTCAGGCTCCCTCCCTGTTGATTGACAGGGAGCTCTTGTACACAGCATCCAGTGCTGCTGGGCCAGGCTGCCGTCTCAGGGTCAGGAGTCACATCGTCATCAAATGATCACTCTTTGCTTACTTATTAAAAGACAGTGTGACCAGACTGGGTAGCACCCCGAGCCCACCTGGGCCAGCTGTGAGTCCTGGGTGAGCTGCCTCTCTCAGCCTCAGGCTCTTCTCTTAAATGGGAACAGCATGCCCACTCTGTTCCCGAGCTTGCACAGTGCCTGTCAGCTCTGGATGTCACCGCTGCCGTCATTATGATGAGAGTAGCCGCTGTCTTGAAATGGCAACACTCTTCATGCTAAGCACTGAGCCAATGTGGGGAAGAGATGAGCCTGTAATGGACAGCCAGCCAGACTCGGGAGCCCCAGCTCCCCCACCCGGACTGTGTGGAGGCTGACTTGCAAATGCGCCAGCGCCGGCCCAGAGGCCGGAGCAACAGAGCAACGGAGCAAGGGATGCACCGAAGTGCATCAGGCGCCTGGGGCCCTGTTGGGTTGCAGGGTGGGGTCACCGTTAAGATGATTATTCTTTCCATCCCACCCACTTCTTCGTGCCTCTGGGAGGATGGCGCATGGTCGCTCTGCACAGCACAGACGGGTTATGTGATGCGAGAGCAAACACTTCAGAGGCATTGCCGAGTCTCGCTGAGTGGATAACGCTGGGCAGTTCCAGCACAAGGTGGCTGACATCACGGGCACGTGCTGATGGCAGCTGAGAGGTTGTGATGATCTGTGTCACCCCCTGAGGGCCCATATCCAGTGGAGGTGCATCCCCAGGGCTGGTCCTGCGTTTGCCCCTCACGTCATGACAACCATGCAAGGCGCTGTGTTTGCACCTCCTTTAGGTACAAGGGCATCTTTGTGTGACCTTGTAGCTTGGAGACTCATGGCCCCCTCTGTCCTGCCTCCCTTCGCTGTGCTTCTGTGTCCTGAGCCATATGCAGATGCTTTTCTTTGGTTGTGGAGAAAGGGCTGGCAGCTGTGCTGGTCAGAGGAGCAGGGGCGCCTCTGCCAGCTGGGGTCAGAGTGAGGAGAGCCCTGATCTGTCCTCCACCCACCTCTCCAACCTTGTCTCTCACAGAACCTCCTTTCCCCCCAGCACTCTGGATTTACTGAGTCACCAGGGCGCCCCCCACACTGCCGTACTGTCCCATAAATCAGTGCCTTTACTCGCATGGTTCCCTCTGCCTTAAACACTGCTTTCCTCAAGTCTCTTTCGTGAATACACACTCAGCTTACGTGAAGCACGTCTCACAGACCCCTTCCTGAGCCTCCTCCATTAGGTGAGGTTGACCATTGCCCCAGCCGAGCACAGCCTGGGTTCCCACCAAGCCTTACCTGTATAGCTGGATTGCACCTGACATATCTTATTGCTGTGATCTGTTTGCAGATGTGTCTCCTTTCCCCTCAGCTCCTTCTAAACTGGGCTACAGGATGGCAGGGACCTTGCCTCACATATCCTGTGCCCCCAGATCCTAGCACCCTGCCTGGAACCTGGGCCCTTACCAAATGCTCACACACTGATGAACAAATGAAAGAAATGAATTAATGCTGTATGCTGAATGGTAAGCCCTGTCTTATATTTGCCAACCCTCTTCTATAATGTTATCCCATCTACTTCTGCTTGGTGAGGGAGGGGAGGGGGTGACACCCTGAGAGCAGCATTGGATGTGGAGAGGAATGGTCCATGGGAACTTGCTGCTTCCTCTCCATCTTGCCCATGACTGGCTTTACTACAGGATAGATGTGCTTCCGTCTCCTTTGCCAGGTGGGCACGTGTCCCAGGGAGCAGGGCTCCACCTGCGGCACTGGAGAATCTTCCTAACGTTTCTCTGCCTGATGGGTCCCTGTCTATTGAAGTTCTGCCCATGTCCTCAGTGCAGCCCTGCCTGCTGTTTTGGAATCCACATGGTAAACAACAGTTGGCCTCCATCCGTGAAGCCAGCTGGCTGACAACTGAATGCTCGCCCTGGGTTTGTGTTGGGTTGGTGGGTTCCCCCACTAATCAGGAAGAAGGCGGGTAAGTCAAGTGCTGATCTGCCTCCAGCTTGACTCTAAGGTTAGCAGAGGCATCATGGCCACAGTCTTCAGTCTGGATGAGAGACAGCTCTTCTGGCTCAGAATCAGATTGAACTCACCTTCTGAGTGATGCTGAGATGGCTTCCGGGTGGGAGGTGTTTTGCATGTCCTGTCTCGTTGAATTCTTACAGGAGACTCGTGAACTGTGGGAGCCCACTTCCTAATTTATGGTTGGAGAAAGAAATGTGAGATGTAAAGTGGCAGGACTGAGACCAGAATCAGATATTCTCACTCAGACTCCAGTCTGCTTCCCACTAGTCTTTTGTGTGCTTTCCCTTTTTGATTTTTGTCCCCCAAATATATGGCAGACCTTACTGAGTCCTAGGCTGGGAAAAACCTCTTGTTCCAACAGTCAGCATTGTCTCTCTCGGGTACCTGAAGTGGCCCAGATCTCAGGAGCCTGTGGGGAAAGATGAAGATGTATTAATATGAATGCCCCGACTATGATACCTTCTGTCCCCGACCTGTGAAATCCCAGGTCCACAGCCTCTGATCTGCTCCCGTCTCCATCTAACACATGTGTCTAGGATGTGTCCATGTGCCCTCTGCCACCTCACTCCTCTTTGTCTGCGGTCCGCTGGGCACAGATTATCTAGGGAAAGGGCCTCTCCCACCTCTGCTGCTGGTACCTTCCATGAGAAGCTGCTCCCACTGGCCCAGCTGTTCTTCACTGAACCCCCCTCAAAACTCAAACAGGATTCCTGGGGCTCCATCCCAGGGCTGTGCCAGCGCTGGCTCCTGCTGGTGGTGAGAGCCTACTGTGTGCATTTCTTCCCAGTGATGTCCATGTTGTTAGCTTGAGACGGACCATGGTGAAAGTTACTTACGCTGCGGAAATTGGTAAACGCTACATATGGAGAAGCCCTTTCCCCAGCCTGTTGTTAACATTTACACATCACTGCCCCGTCCCTGCTGCACTTTGTGTCCTGGGCCCTGAAAGAGCACTGGGCTGCCTGGAGTCCCCTGTATCCCCTTCAGCTGCAGTGCTGTTTCAGCCCCTCACCTTCTCTGCAGAGTTGGGTAACATGACAGCGCGTCCATCTTTCCTCAGGCTCCACCCCTGAAAAAATACCTGCAACTACAGCCCCCTTTCTCCTCCTGCGAGAACGCCCCCATCCAAAGTCAGACAAGCACGCGTGAAACAGGAGAGCAGAACAGTGGCCCCAGGGTGTATGAGTCCACTGAAAAAGATGCGGGGGTGGGGTGGGGGCATAGTTACTTTTCCAGATCTTAGCTCGGGCTTGGTCCTGACACTTAATTAGACATGTGCATTTAAAACTTTTGTTTCTCAAAAAAAACAAACAAAAAAATCCAACAACCCATGACCACCCAAGTCACAAAAAAACAAAACCCAAGGCACTTTGACGAGTAGACAGGCACGTCTCTCATTCCAGAAACCTGGCCTCCAGCTCTTACTCCTTCGCTAACTGTGCTTTTAGGTGTGTTGCTGAAGGGCAGGCTTGCTGCTTCACAGGGTGCCTTGGATGTGCTAGGGGAGTTGAACTGCCTGCCAAAGCAACCCTTGGACTTCAGTGGCTGATCTCAGTATGTTGATTTCTCACTCACACAGCTGTCTGCAGTAGGATGGGGAAAGGGAGTGAGGACGGGGTCTGGAAAGCTGTTACGGGCTAGCCTGGAGGTGGCAGTCATCACTTTCTATAATACTCTGTTGGTCAGAATTTGGTCCCGTGGTCACACGGTACGGGAGGCCCAAGGAAGAAGAGATTTGTGAACACCCACATCTGTGCTGTGTCGGGAACGTCCTTTCCCCTCTGGGTACCATGTTCTGTGTCTGAAACGTGGAAGCCTTGATCGATGGGATCTGCGAGGCTCCTTCTTGCTGTAAGAGTTCGTGAGTCTCTTGTTTCCTTGTTGCCAAACCAAACGAGCAGAGTTTTCAAAGCAGATTGGGTTGGTTTCTCATTCTTGGCTTGGCTCCCCGACATCTTTCACTGCGTGGTCGAGGCAGCCTTTCCCCGACCAGTCTGTTCAAAATGCTAATCAAAGTATTAGTGCCCCATCATCATCTCTCTCGAAACAATGTCCAGACCTATCTCTTTCCTCCTAAGTCTTCGGAGAGACCAAATTTGAACTCATTTTATCAAGGCCAAATGTCAATCATAAGAAGAAATCTATATGAAATTTTAATTGCAAGATGTTCGGTGCAAATTTAATGAGTGAAATAAGAGATCTGAGAATTCCCGCATTCTCGGTTCATGCATAATGTTGACTTAAATTGGCTCTCTGGAGGTGGAGGGAATTGCATTTTTAGAATTTACACACCGAGAGAGCAAATGGAGTGGACCCTGAAGGTTAAGGTCATAAATCAGAATCATTTAACTGGCTTTGAGTGATTGCTGTAGACTCTAATGGCAGAGAGAGCCGGCTGCAACCACCAGTGATTACTCTGCCTCCGATTATTGAAAAGCTCCTCAATATTCATAAATCAGTTGTCATTAATCCCCCAAATAGTACCTGTCGGCTTTCTAAACAAATTTCCAGCCTGCTAATGGAGATTGAAAGAGGCTTATGGGCACCAGCTCAGAATGGAAACAAATGAGGGCATCACTCTGACAGACTTGGAAACATGTCTTTTTGGAACGTGACGTCCACTTTGGGGGAAAGATGTCCCCGCGGAAATGGCTCTTGGCAAAAAGGGGTGTATTGACAGCAGTGTCTCCCAACCCTTTGTAATTTCTGGAGACAATGGCCTTCGTGTTTTATATCTCAATCTCTGAAATTTTGCTCAGGACCAAATCAAATGATTTAAAAGCTTCAATTCAATTGCTTGCTCATCCTGTTTACCCACAGTAATTGGAAAATAAGTGCACAGCACAGCGAAAGGCCATGGCATTTATTGGATAACATGGGAGCAAGCGAGGGGACAAAATTGTAATTGGAGCGTCAGTCACTGGAGTAACAAATTTGGGAAGAAATCGAGAAATGGAAATGAGCCTGAACTCGTGGGGACATGATACAGAAAAGCGGTTTCATTACCATGGACACTTGCGTCTATGTTCATTTTCTCTTCGCCTTGTTTCTGGGGTGGATTCATAAATTATATATAATGGTGACCAGACTTCTGGGTGAGGGCACCATGTTGACTCGAATAATAGGCAGCACTCTGTAACTATTGCATTTTAAATCTGGCAGAAAATGAGATTTGTGTGTGGGTGTGTGGGGGAAATGCTGCAGAGATTTGTCTCAAGCCTGGTTTCACCTTGAAAAACTGGAGCCAAAGAAGGAAGGCAGAAAATACATGTTGTTTTCATGTGCAGTAGCTCAAAATGATGGCACAGACTCTTTTAATTCCAAATTTATTAGTCATAGAAAGAAGGAACAAACATTTTAGCTACAAAATCTCCCCCAACTCATTTCCCTCATTTGAGGCCACTGAGGGCCAGAAATGAAGGAGGACTTGCCCCTGGTTGATGAAGGGAGAACTAAAATCCAGGCCAGTTGCCACAAAAAAGAGCAACTGCTAAAAACCATATTCCGCAGGGAGCGTGATTTGAAGCACCCCACGCACAAAAGCAATTTGGCAGTAAGTATGTATGAAGAGTCTTAAAAAATGTCCATATTCTCTAACTCCTTCGAGATTGTTTCTATTCACCCTTAGCACAGATTCTCATTTCTAGTAACCAATTCCAGGGAAATAAGTAGAGGCTCACGGAAGCCTTATTTTTTAACACATTTGACACAAACTACCAGTCCGATGGCGGGGGAATATTTAAGTAAGCGATTGGCGATTAAGGACCCATTTGAAGTAGTGCTTCAGAGAACGGATGACAACACCGGGCAAAGGCTTCCGGAAAATGAAAAGGCTCCAAATATATCCAGCCAGGGTGCTCACACTTGCGCAGAAGATGCCCAACTGAACAACTAGACGCAAACGGAGAAAAAGGAATGATTTCCTCTGGGGGGCGATAGAGGGGAGGGAATCCGTTTTTAATACGCCGGTTAATGGAAAAGCTTTTTCAGGAAAAGATATTTCCAACCTGATTTATATATACTATTCAAACATGAGAAGAGATAGTGTTGGAAAGGGAAAATTTTTGTTGCTTTTCTATAAAAATGATTTCCCCCCAATCTTTTCACTTATGAAACCAAGGAACAGGGCAACTTATATAAAAAGGGGAGAATAGGGAAAAAAAGGAAATGACCTATGGTCTCATCATCCTAAAGGAAAACAAAAATACCAAAGACAACTGATTGTTAAAAAACAATGTGACTGAGGAAGCATTCTCTGCTGGAGTCTGATAGCCGTCGTCTTTAATCTTGCTGCTGAAGTGATCTTTCCTGAAATCTGCCATTGGCTCCTCTTGGCCCGCAGGATGGAGTCCAGAGTTGGTAGTGCCCACCCAGGACTTGGCCCCATTGTATCCTTCCTTGTTTGCTAACACTGATCCTGCCTTGCTCTTCTCCCCATGTTCATGCTGCTCAGCCTACGAGGAGTGTTCTTTCTTGATCCTGCCCTCCTAACGAACTCCTCTTCCCTCGTTAGAGCCCAACTCAAATATCCCCTCCTTTGTGATGCTTTTGCTTGTCCCATTCATTGCCCCACCCTGGAGAAGACTGAGTGCTGTTCCCTTTGCATTTCCACAGCCCTCTTACTTATCGTCCTAGGCAAAACTTAATGAAGTCACGTTGTATTTATCTGTCTAAATTTGTCTCCTTCACTGGCCTCTGGGCTCAAAGACTTAGGAACTATATCTGACTCTTTCCTGTGTCCTCAGTGAACGCATGGCACTTAGCCCCTTGTAGGCAGACGCAAAAGATCAATTCTATTTTTGCTGACATTTTTCTAACCAGTCCAAACAATACTCCTTTAGAGTACATTTTGTGAATGTTCTGATGACAGAAATGTGTCCATCGCAGAAACTTCGGGAATACAGAAATATGAGGGAGGAAATGCAGATCACCTATGATTCCATTGTCTAGAAGTCACCACGGCCCGCGTCGCCCGCTATGGTGCTCCCATCCTGCGTCTGAGCACCTGAACCTACACACGTAGACATTCTTGAAAACAAAATTCACACAGAATTTACATTCTGCTTTCATTGCATCATATGCATTGACTTAAATAGTCTGTAACAGGATATTTATGTCTACTAGTTTAACCAACCTCTGATTATTAGACATTTAGCTCTTTTAGGCAATTTTCCTTTCCCTCCCCCTTCTCTTCCTTGTTTCCTGCATCAAAAATGGGTCCCCAGGCACCATGCTCTGTGTGAGCTACACACAGCTTGTATGCACATCTCTGATTATTTGCATAGCGTAAATACCCAGTGGGATTGTTACAGTTTTCTGAGGGCTATGACCAGATCCCCTCTGGTGATACACTGAGGTTACAACTACTGTTTTTTACTCTCTTAAAGAGCCACACACACATTTTTATGTGAAAAGCCAGCAGAATATTATGTTTTAGAAAGAAGTCACCTAGAAACCAAAGAATGTATCTTACACTGCAAGGTAGCAAAGATTCCAGTGGAGATAAATCCATCCACAGAAGCTTCCCAGCTCTCCTTCCCGCTTAGCAGGAACCTCTTCTGAATGCTCTTCCCTGTTACGTTAAACCCATTTTAGGGCAGGTCTGCTGTGAGCCGCAGCCAAAGCCTCTTAGTGTCTAAAGCACTCAAAAGACTTATTTTTTCCCTTACCAATGTGGACTTTTTTTTTATTGAAGAAGTAATGCATATTCATGATAGAACTTTTTAGCAAATAGAGGAAAGTATAAAATGTAATAAAAACCACTCAAAATCATACCATGGTTTATATTTGGGAGCAAAATTTTCATGTCCAACAAAACACTAGTAATTGGTAACATCACCTGTAGAGCCCAGGTGTATTACTGCTGTATGAACCCTAAGTTGGTAGCCATCAACTCAGGGTCATTGGCTCCATCCTAAACTGCTGTGTGACTTCTTGGCCAGTCACCTACCCTCTCTGTTCCTAAATTTCTTCATCTGTAAAATGCATGGGTGGTTCTGATTCTCTCAAAAGACTCAGCCTTAAAGATGTTATGAATTTGTAACAATGCAGTTCTAGTAAGAACCAGATCCATGGCTAGTCTGACATGGAGGCATATTGGTAACTGCCTATGTGACTAACAACGTTACTCAACCACATGACATGCCCTCCCCTTAAAAATCTATATCTACCCTTTTCCATTTCTCCATGATTAGCCACACAGGAAGCACTTGTGTCTCCTTTGATAAATCTCACATGGTTGCATCTCTGTGACTTTGCCTCAGCTCCTTCCTCTTCCTTGAGACACCCTTTCCTGACCTTGTCTATAACAGGACACGGTTCAAATGCCACCTCCTCCAGGGAGCCTTCCCTGCTTTCCCCATGGCAGAATTAGTTACTTTCTCTCCTGTGTTCCTCCAACACCATGTACCAATGGTTATAACAACTCTTACTCAGTGACATTGCAACGTTTGTGAGTATGTCTGTCTCCTAACTCTGGGGACAACGTGGTTGACCTTTGTGATCCCCAGACCAAGGTCATAGTAGATGCGAGGAAAGAACTGAGCACTTTGTTTGCTGGGTGAGAATTCCTTATTATGAGTCTTGGCATAGATAAGACACAGTGATTGAACATGCTCTTCCTTGGAAGGAGCTACGGTGACAATGGGGAAAGTAAAAGGAGGTGTTTGCTGCCATGGGGCTGGGAGCTGTGGCGCGAGGCTGTGATTGTTCTCTTGCATCACTGCAGGAAGCCTGTTGCAATCTGCGAGGGGAGCTGAATGCCTCCGTGGAAGTCCAGAGGACGTGGCACAGCCAGCAGACAGCGGCACATCTCAGATTAGCTGAAGCCCCTGGGTTTTAGTGAGGACTACGGGTCTCGGTGCATTCACAATCTAAACTCTGCTACTTTCTTGTTAATTTGCAAAATACCCGGCAACATCTTCAGGTGTTGGGAATTGGATGGAATTGATTTGGCATTGACTTTCCAGTTTTCGAGTCTGTTCCATAATAACCATATTGGGTTGATGCTGTTGCCTTTAGTCATGATATTTGCTGATAAAAGGAGCACATTATCAGATTTTTTTTTCCCTATGAGAGACATATACTGAGACTCTGGAAGAGCCTTTCTGGGAAAGAAGCAGAAAGAATAAACGGGACAGAATCCCATTCTTCCCCAGCCAGATCCCTTCCTCTACTTCCAAAGGCCCTTGGCTTTGTTCCTCTCAATGTCCTACCCCATGACTCCACCTGCCTGGCCAGGGACCCCCCTGACAACCCCAGGAACTTGCAGGTTCCTAATGAGATAACAGCACAGGGTACAGAAGCTGCAATCCTTATCTCCCGGAGCTGATGCGTGGATTTGATGCTGTCCGAAAGATAGGTGTCTTCATGCTTCATTCTCCTGAGTTACCCGTTTTTTTTTGTTTTTTTTGTTTTTTTGTTTTTTTGTATTGTGCCCACTTGACTCAGGCTATAAATCCTCATGGCTGCGATAATCGGCCTCTTTATCTCTGCAGGACTTAGGCACAGCCAATGTTTCTCCCGTTTGTCTTACAGTACAGTCATTCATTGCATAACTATTTACTGAGCACTTACTATGTAAACAGTCTGATGTTAAACATTGAAAAGCCAGCAGTGAATAGAGGCTCCTGACCTCAAGGAGAAGGAGACAAAGATAGACATTAAGCCATTTACCAATACAATTGACTTCTTGGGGGCACAGGGAGCCTACTCCAGGGGGCTTAATGGCACTGGTTTGAGAGCACAGACACTGGGGTCCGACAGTCCAGCATGGACAGACGTTCCAACTCTTATCAGCTGTGTCACGCCTTGGAGCCCTCTGTGGCCTTTCTAAGACTCCGTGTCTTCATCTGTTAAGGAGCTGGCAGCAGTGACACCTATCTAAGGGACCATTGTGAGTTCTGACTGGGGGGAATCCTTGCAAAGCATTTTCCACGGTTCATTCACTTTGTAGGTACTCGTAAACGTTCGCAATAATTAAAGGTCTGTGTGAGTCCATTCATACTTTGAGCAAAATCTCTCAGCAGAAGCACTGGAGCCACCCTGCAGGACCGTGAGCAGGTGGCCCACAAGGGGCCCTGGGCTCTGAGGCCATCACTGGTCTCGGAGAACAGTGCTCTGCTGGATGACCCTGTGTGGGCAGTGGGGTGCTTGCCAGATGAGGGGACGGCCACATGATGCTCTGGCTGAGTGCTATACGGCTGCTTCGAGAACAGAGCAGGAAAGTGTGGGGAAACTTACTAAGTGGAAGAGGGAAGTGGATGAGGAACAAAGCCTGAAGTTGGGGCAAGGTGCCTGTTCTCCAGCTGCTGGGCAAGGGTGCATGTTCCCCATGGGCCAAGTGGACTGGGAGGATAGCTGGAGCCGGAGCCATCCTTAAAGGATCCCAGCTAAGAGGACTGCCTGCCTGGGCAAGGAGACTCCAGGGAAAAGAGCCACCAGGAATGAAAGGCTGGCAGGAAAGGGCATGGGCCTCATCAGCGAAGGGTGAAACCTTGGAAGTCTCCCTTACAGTCTCTGAAAAACCCATGCAAGTGGCCTCCAGAAGAACCACCCACTGAAGAGGGCACCGCCAAGAGCATCGCCAGCATCACCAAGTGGCTTTTGTATCTTTACTCCTCATCCCACCTCCCGGCCCAGCAGCAGCCTGTGAATGAGTTTTGCACTGCCCTCCCCTGTGGCTCTTTCCCTGCTTCGGTTCTACTCATTATATTGCTATGGGTTCCTTCAGGGCAGGAGACAACATGACTTTTAGACCCAGGTGAGCTGGATCCCTGCTCTGAGCCTCGTGTCTCAGGGTGGGGGTGGGGGGTCTTCCTCAACATTTCCTAAATCCTTCTTTAGTGCCTGGGACCTGCCAGGCTGCCTGGGCCATCTGAACAGGATGCCCCGAGCCCCGGTCTGTCCTAATGACCCCACCCTCGAGCAGCTCCTTTCTTGACATTTTCTAAGTTCCTTTTCTGTGGTTGGGACTGGCTGGGACCAGCTGTGCCATCCAGGTGGCTAAACCCTGTTTCTCCCTTTTCAGGCACTTTTTGATCCTCTACTTCCTATGTGAGGTTGACCAGATGCCCCAGGGAGCTCCAGAAATCATGCCTATGATGTCACCCTGGGGCCTCATGGCTCAGCCTCAGATGCAGGGGGGCAGCCTGGCAGGCAGCTTGCTTCTGCTAGTATGGTGTTTCTTTAATGAGGCTGCACGAGGTCAGGTAGATTGTTGCTGACATGCTGATTCGGTGATTCTCACTCACATCTGACACAGGCCAGCTAGAGTTCAGAGCTTTCAGCTGCCAGTGGTCTACCATCAACCCCAGGGCTTGAGCCACATGTGTGAGCTGACACGTTGACATCTGTCCATCTGTGGTGCCACTTCCAGTCTTCAGCGTCCAAGGGTGGGGGCGTGGCGGCAGGTTTTGTTACAACAGGTGCGCTCCTATTGTCTGCAGGTGTCAGGTAGCCCTCTGGGGGTGGCCGTTCCCATCGCCTCCGCAGACTCTGTGCTTCCAAAATGTCCTTCCAACCAAATCTTCTCTTAACTCCCATCAGCGCTGGAATGCCATGGTCTCCGGGGTCAGTTTTTATCTTTGCTGAATGAAGGACAGGTATTCTTTGTAGGAAAGTGACCACTCTTCTCAATCCACCTTGGGTCTTGACCTCGTCTCTCTGCTAGCAAAGGTGTGCGGCTGGTGGGGTTGTGCTCAACCTCAAGTGCGTCACATTTAGAGATTACTGTCTAAGACCTTAAGACATGGATGGAAAATGCATTCTTCTTCTTTTGCACTAGCAAATTCAGAATGGTATTTTCAACTTGGGGGGAACCTTCATACTGTTTTCCATCATGGCTGCACCGATTTACATTCGTACCAGCAGTGTCCAAGGGTTCCCTTTTCTCCACATCCTCACCAATGCTTGTTATCTTCTGGGTTTTTTGAGAATAGCCATTTTTAACAGGTCTGAGGTGATACCTTCTTGTGGTTTTGATTTGCATTTCCCTGATGATTAGTGACATTGAGCATCTTTTCATGTACCTGTTGCCCATTTGTATATTTTCTTTTGAGAAATATCTATTTAGGTCCTTTGCCTATTTAAAAAATTGTATTCCTTGGTTTTTTTTTTTTTTTTTTTTTTTTTTGCTATTGAGTAGTATGAGTTCTTTCTGTATATTTAATATTGACCCCTTATCAGATATGGTTTGCAAATATTTTTTTCCAGTTTTGTAGGTTGCCTTTTCACTCTGTTGGTTGTTTTCTTTGCTGTGTAGAAGCTTTTTAATTGCAACCCTCTTACCTATTTTTGCCTTTGTTGCCTGTGCTTTTGTTGTCATATCCAAAAAAGTCACCACCAAGATCAATGTCAAGAAGCTTTTTCTCTGTTTCCTTCTCGTAGTTGTACGGTTTCAGGTCTTACATTTAAGTCTTCATTCCATTTTGAGTTGATTTCTGAATGATCCCACAATCCCACTTCTGGGTATATAGCCAAAGGAAATGAAATCCAGATTGTGAAGTGATATCTGTACTCTCATATTCATTGCAGCATTATTCCCAATAGCCAAGAAATGGAAACAACCTAAATTTCTGATGAATGGATAAAGAAAATGTGAAAACACACACACATACAGTTGACTATGAACAACGTGGGAGTCAGGGGCACTGGCCCTCCATGCAGATGAAAATTCTCATATACTTTATAGTTGCTCCTCTGTGTCTGAAGTTCTGTGTCTGCGGATTCAACCAACTGTGAATCCTGTAGCCTGTAGTATCTGCTATTAGAAAACAAATCTGCACATAAGTGGACTTACGCAGTTCAAACCTGTGTTGTTCAAGGGTCAACTGTATGTAAGCGTCTTGGGATATTACATTGTGGAATATTATTCAGCCTTAAAAAGGAAAATCTTACCATTTGTGGCAATAGGGATGAACCTGGAGGATATTATGCTGGGTGAAATGAGCCAGAAACAGAAAGACAAATACTGCATGATCTCACTTATATGTGAAATTAAAAATAGTCAGACTCATAGAAGCAGAGATTAGAATGGTGGTTGCTGCGGAAGGGACAGGGAGAACCTAGAAGATGTTGCTCAAAGGGTACAAAGTTTAGTTGTGGAAGATGAAGAAATTCTGGAAATCTAACATACAGCTTGGCGACTATGGTTAGTAACACTGTATTATGTATTTGAAATTTGCTAAGGTGTTCTCTCTCTTTAACTGTTCTCACCATAAACAAAGAAAAAAGAAAGAAAATGGTAGCTGTGTGATGTGATGGACATGTTAATTTGCTCGACTGTGGTGATCATTTCACTATGTATACAAAACATCGTGATCCACACCTTAAATATATACAATTCTCATTGTCAATGACACTTCAGTAAAGCTGAAAAAAATTCAGAACAGTACATTTAACACGACCGAAAAATGAATCATTGCTCGCCTCTCCCTGTGTACTCCGGGCAAGACTTGTATTTGTGGTTCTTCTGCAAAGCACAGAACAATGTTGGGAAGAGTCATGGGAGCGGCATCCGTGGGCAGCCCCATGGAGGATGGATGTGGTGTCGTGGGTGATGCTGTGACTGGCAGTGAGTCTGGGTGTTGTGGAGGCAAGAGGATCTGTACTGTTTCAGTACAAACAGGTTCCCAAGAGTCATGGTACTAAGGCTGCGATCATTTTCTTGCCGTGGGAGATGTGAAATAAACCAGGAGCTGCACGTGTGACAATCATAATAAGGCAGGTCCTTGAGCTGCTGGAGCACGAGGAGATGGCACGGTGTCTGGAAAGGACAGAGGCGGGAGCCTGAGTCAGATCCTGATTCTCCTGCTTCCTTCCCATGATCTCAGCCCAACTGAAGGATGTCTCAGGGACAGGAGACAACAGGTGGTGTGGACTACAATTGGGACCTAACAAGATTCATGGGCTGGAGGCTGCCCGGCTGCTGCCTGGGAGGCTGCCTGGAGTATTTGCCTATTGGGATGGAAGCTGGGCTGGGATCAGAACGCACTTGGACCCTCCAGAGACCCACAGTGGGGCGATAGAGAACCAACAAAATAAATAAGCACAGTATGTTGTACACCAAATTGTGTTAGTTACAATGGAGAGAAGAAGCGGGAAGAGACACGTGTCAGTGGGTGGATGGGTGAGGCTCTGTTTTTAACAACATGTCATCAAAAAGGAGACATTTCAGCAAGGACCTGAAGGAGGTAAGGGAGGAGCATTCCAGGCAGAGTGGACAGCAACTACAAAGGCCCAAGGTGACTGAGGATAGCAAGGAGGCCCTGATGGATGGAGCAGAGTGGACGCAGGGGAGAGCAGGGGGCGGTGAGGACCGAGAGGAGACTGGGTCCAGCTTGTGTCGACAGACCAGTGGCTCTTAACCTTGGCTGTGCATTAAAATCGCCTGGGGAGCTTTAAAAATCCTGGTGCTCAGGCCACACTTCATATCAAAATCCCATTAAATCTGAATCCCTGGGGGATGCAATCCAGGAATCAGGATTTTCAAAGTCTTCCAGGAGATCCCAGTCCTGTGCCGCCAAGACTAAGAACGAATGTGGGGAGCCTTGTGAGGGTTCTGCTCTCAGCCAGTAGGGAGTGTGGAGCAGAGGGGTGGCCTTCTGCGACTTATGCTTAACAGGATCTTGGGTTTGCTGAGTTGAGAGTAGACTGCCGGGGACAAGGGTGGAAGCTGGGAGACCTTGGAAGCAAGCTGACTCTCCACGAGGACTCTGTCTCTGAGGACCAGCCGTGGACCCAGAGGAATGCGGCCCATCTGGGGTTGTCCAAAAAGGGCCCCAAGAGGCCGGCATTAGGGGTGGCCGGGGGTTGAGGGCCAGGTGCTGAACTAAGTTGCCCACCGAGGAGAGCACACCCCCACAAATACGCCGTGGGAGAGGTAGGCTCGCAGCTGTGCACCCCCTGCTCCAGACAGCCCTGGGGCTGCGCCCCCACTGCAGGAGTCTGTGGGAGCCTGCCTGCACTGCTCCTCTCCCCACTCCCCTGCTCTGTCCCTGCAGGGATGAGGAGACAAGGGAAGCTGGGGCAGAGAGGAGGGGGTGGAAGGAGGAAACAAGAAACCACCCCTCCCACCACCCCAAGCACACACCGTACTGGCCTGAAAGCTGGCCTGGTGGGCAGAGGGCAGGGGTTCTAAGTGGACAGAAGCATGGAGGGCTGTTATTAGCCTAGACTGGACTGTAATTATGAGATTATTGCCCCAGGCAAGACAATGTCATTACTGGGACAAGACTTCCTCCCACTGAAAATGACTAGAAAGGCCATGGCAGTGGACTGCAGTGACATTCAGGGATGGCCAGGGCCCACCAGTATGGTAGCCAGTATCATGGTCCAGTCCCAGGGCTGTAGCCATTAAATGTTAATAGCCCCATGTGGCTCCCACCAGCCACATGGGGCTATTAACATTTAAATTAGTGAAAATTAAAAAAAATAACAAATTCAGTTCCTCAGTCACATTAGCCAAACTTCCAGTGCTCAGTGCCCACGGCTGGTGGCTATACTCCTGGACGGTGCAGACATAGAACTTTTCCACCACCAGAAAATTCCATTGGAAAGTGCTACCCTAGAGAGTGGGCATTAAATGATCAGGACCGACCATGGGAGAATGTGTGAAGCTGGTTTCTGTCCCCATTCTGCTGAGTCTAGATGGTTCCGTGTTAATCGAACTTAAAAGTTACTGAAGACTTGGGAAGGATTATTTATTTTTTTAAGACGAAGAGATGGGGGCATGTTAATATGCTGCAAGTGAAAGACGCTGTAGAGGGAGATGGGGTGATGTAGGGGAGGGCAGGGTGACCAGAAGGGCAAGGATGCCGAGCCTCCGTCCTTCCGGAGGGGAATGGAGTTGCAGGTGTGCCCCTCCTTAATGTTCTGTAAGTGGAACCAACAATAACAGGGTTTTATAAATACAACACCTCCGCTGTGTTTACAGAGCCTCCAGTGGGATCTCTGACCAATTACTGTCAGCACATGGAGGGACAGTGTCCCAAACCACTCATTTTCGATCCTCTGCCCAATCACTGTTTCTTCACTGACAAATGTGAATGGCAGATGGACTGCATGTGTCTCCGCAGGCACATCCAGAGAAAGGCCATGTATCAGAGCGGGGGCTCGGCTCCCATGGGTTCTCAACCGCAGAAGCTGGGAGAGTCTTCCCGTACACATATGTGAGTGCGTACACCCATGCTAAGGCAAGCCCCGGAGTAGGGGCATTGAGTCATTCAATAATTATACCCCCGGGGCTCAGAGGGTGCAGGGTGAGTGCTGGTAGTGATGGCAAACATTACCATGTAGGGGTATCAGGTGTAAACACCCTCTGGCACGCAGGGACAGAGCCCAGAGCTGGTGACGGAAGACAGCAACGCAGGGCTCTGCACCCAGGGAGAAGCCGAAACAGTCATCAGTGGAGCCATCACAGGCGGCCCTGGGGAGAAGCAGTTTCCTTATCAATACTTTGGGTAAAGAGTCAGTACTCAGGGTATGTTTTGAGTGCATTCATAAATGAAGAGGGAAGGCGATTCTGCAGAGCATCCCAGATTCCTAGTAAAAGTGAGGGGCTCACAGCCTGGACTGGCTTGGAACAGGGAAAGCATGGGGCATCTTGTAATGGAGACGAAGAAGCAGACAATGCAATGAAAGAGACAGGGAGGAAAGAGATGGCTTAACCATCCCCAGTTAGCTGGTGGTCATCATGCCTTCTCAATGGAGAGGTGGATTGGAAATGATGGTGGGGGTTCCACCGACTGCACCACCAGCTGCATATCTTCGTAGCTCGGGCTGGAGATGCATCTAGGTTCGTCTGACTCTTGGTTCCTTCCACTAAGCCAGGCACTTGAGAGCTGGAAAGCAGAGAGGAGGTAGGGGAGGATTGCCCTGGAGACTTGTGCTCTTGTCTTTAACTTGATTTCAGTGTGATTATACCTTTGACTTAAAATTAAATGTGGTTTCCATTCCACACATGGGTTCAACTCTTCTCAACCAACTTTTATTTCCTCTTTAAAAAGTCCTTAGTCAAGGGAACCCCTCCAGGGCTGTGAAGCATATGTCTGGTCTTGGTGAAACAGCTCTGTTGCAGTGTAGACCACGTGGCAGGAAGTGGACAAACCAGGAAGTGGCCCCACATCGTCGAGGAGGCAGGTGTCTGAGGACAGGGGCCTGGCTTTAGGGTCCCAGCTCTCTGCTTAGTAATTATATTGCCTTGCAGAAGCCTTTCTGCCTTTGGGCCTCAGTTTTATCAGCTGAGGAATGGGGATAATGGTCACACTCACTTCTAATGTTTTGTAGGGATTGAAAGAAGTCAGTCTGTGTGATGTGCCAGAGACAAGGTCACCCTCTCTACACAGTAGCTCTCGTTTGTACCATTTTTATTATAGTCTCAACCCATCAACCTAGCGCCTCAGACACCTGGGAGTGGCTTGTTTCCCTCTCCCAGGCACCCACGGTCCGACATCTCTGAACAAGATAAGTAATGACATTGAGAGGAGGAAAATCAGAGCTGTAACGGGAAGACATGATTTGGAACATGATCTTTGCCTGTGTCTGGAGCTGTCAAACTATTTTGGCAGTTGAATTGTGAACAATGGCAAAAGCTGGAGCCTCTGGTTTGCTGCCGTGCGGTGATGATTCCTGTCTTTGTCTGGAATCTCATCTTGAACCGTGAGAGGGAGGCAGCATGATGGGAAAGACCCAAGCTGTTGCCGTTGCTCAGTGGCCAGCCTACGTGTGACCTTGACCTCACCCAACCTTGCAGGGGGCGGCTTCCCCACTTGCAAAATGGGTGGGTAGGACCAGGTGGCCTCCCAGGGCCCTTCTTGCTCTGTGATTCGATTACTCCCTGAGATGGAGAACACGGCCCAGACCCTCTTCCATGTGAGCGATGAGTTTTACCTCTTTATGGGGGAGGGAGAAGTGTGTGTCTGTTTCTCTTACTTAAAGAGCAATAGGCTCCTGTAGAATCCTGTGATACGAACCTGCTGGTCTCCTTGGAAACAAAGAGGAGATGAAATTTTGAGTTCTTCATTTTTCACCATTTTGAGTTAATACCTGAATGTGTGTGACCTTTTCTAAAATTTGACACTCTTTCTTAGCACTTATGGATTACGTAAAGCACAGATCTATGCCCGAAACTCTAGTCTCTGTAATATGAGAAAAGCTCGGGTATATCCACTCACAGCCGAACATATTACCGCTTTTATGTGCACCTTTCATTGGAAAGATTGACTGGGATTTGGACTTTCTTAGAGACTCTAACACAGTTTAGTGAGGAGTGGATGCCCGTGGAGGACTGAAGGATTGTTTCAGGCTCAGGTTCAGGTTTTCGGGCACGACACAGGCGTGCTATCGGAGTGCTACGGACCCCCTCTGGGAATCTCGGACGCCCTAAGATATCCCAGCATTTGGGGAATCTGTCCAGTATCTGACACTTACTTCTGCCCTCTGTCTCAGCTCTTCCCTGGACCCAGTCTTTCTCCGCCCTTGGCTCCACTTTCTCCAGTTCTGCCCTCTCCAGCCCTCACTCTAACCCCTGAAACCTCCACCAGAGTCTGCTTACCCAGGAGAGGCGGGAGCACTTCCTCATTCACCTCTGATTTTTCTCTCATGCCTGCGGTGCTCTCTCCCCCGTACCTGGGGTTGGGTAGGCAGTCTAGCTGAGAGGAACAGGGGCCACTGGTCAAGAGAGTGGCCTGTGGTCAGCCCAGGGTTGAAGCTGGAGCCGTGGGTGGCCCATCAGAGGAGGGAGCACGGTGATGGGGGATATCCTCAGCTGGGCAGCACACAGAGCCCAGCCACCACGTCTGTGCTCCAGGCAGGAAGAAAAAGAAGTTGTAAAGAGTCAAAAAGGCGTTCTAGCCAAGTCAGACTTTAAAAATAAGCTTTCCTGGAGGCTTCCTCACCAGCCACAGAATTGGGTCAGAGGATCACCCCTAGATTCTTCAAAGAAGGTGACTTGGGAAAAAGCCAGAAGGCCAGGGACTTGGACCAGTGAACTAACTGTCTGTACACAGATGGGAGAAGAAACCTGGAGCCTGAACTCCACGGACCCACCTGGAGGTCCTTGGCTGCAGGAGCCTGGATCTCGGCAAGGCAGGCTTGGCAGTGTGAGCCTTGATATCGGGACAGGTTAGCACTTTTCAGAGCTGCAGCCTTCAGGGAAGGGAAGGGAAGGGGCACTGTTTTTCCCTGGGGAAGTCTCAGAGGGAAACTGATTTGCTGATGTTTTCAATTTTTAAATTTTGGGTCTTGCAACTGTGTTTTTAGTTTGTTGCGTTTGATGCAGGTTAGCAATTAGAACTCAAATTAAGATCTTGTAGCACTTAGTGGAAAGTTGGGAACTGATTTAGCAGTGAACTCATGGGAGGGAGGGAAGACAGATGCTAAGCTAACTGTTGCCTCCTCAGAAGCCGGGGCAGAACGGATCTTGAGCTCTGGGCTGGTGGTCCCTGCTGAGAGATGCTATGGAGAGACTTGGCCAAGAGAGGAGGTCAGTGGGACTGATTTCCTATACACGTCCCTGCTCGGTGAACTTCTTGAAGCCAATTGTCATCCCTTATTCATCTCTGGGGCCCTGGAGCCTAGCGTGATTCTCAGCATGTCGTAGCCCTCCATTAACGTCCATTCATCTTGCGATGAATCTTTGGACTCTCCGCACACATAGCCTCAACTCAGTTTCTGCAGTTCAGTCTTCTGTTCATTTCACTTTCCTTGGCACGAACAAGTCTGGTGACAAGCGGGAAGTGGTGCTATGTTTCTGAAAGAGCTTTTCTTCCCAACCTCAGCATAATGACAGTTCCTTCCTTGAGCCCCCAGATGGATTATTGTTGGAAAACACAGGCTCCGTGGTCAGAAAGAGGTAGCTCCCAGTGACTGGATACGAAAGCACATTATAAACCTACTGTGATTCAAGCAGGTGGCCCTGGCTCAGGACAAAGTAAATCAGGGAACCGAGAATAAAGTGCACAACAGGCTCAATATATGTGACAGTTTAGTGCACAGTAAAGTGAGGGGGATGATTTTAGTCAATGAATTATTAAGAGTTTGGAAATCAAATTTCAGGATGCATTAAAGGTGTCATTTAAAAAAACTCATAAGACTACTGGAGTAAAATATATGTGGGCTTTTATATTCCAGGCAAAGATGGAATTTTAAAGATGGGTGCATTTGGCAATCTAAAATTTTAAAGTTTTAGTTTGGCAAATTACCGCCATAAACTAGAAAGAGAGTTGAACATGAGCTGGGACGTCTACTTGCAACATACATTACAGAAAAAAGTGTGATCGTCTTACTATATCAAGAATGTTTACAAATCACTGAAATAAAGGATGCTTATAAAATGGGCAAAAGACACAAATGGCAATTCACAAAAGAAGAAATGCAAATAGCCAGGAAACATGCAGACAGCTCATTATCACTACTAGTTAAAGAAATAGAAGTTTAAACGAGATGTCTTTTTTTACATTTTTCCAATTTTCAAAAACTGTCACTTTTGAAAAAGACAATGCCAGGGTTATTGAGGAAAGGGGTATTTGCATACACTGATTTAACCGAGTACCATCTTCTTGAAGTGTGATTTTACAACATATATAAAAGCCTTTAAATGTTCTTATTTTTTGACTTAGAAATTCCATTTGTAGGAATTTACCCTGAAGGACAATCCTGGGGACAGGTTAATATTCATTTGCAGGAATATTCATTTCATCATTGTTTATAGTAGAAAGAAATGAGAAACAGCCTAATTGTCCAATAGAGGAATGGTTAAATATAATTTGGTACAGCAGTGCAGTGGAGAATTATGGGACAATGAGAAATAGTGTGGAAGACAGGGAGTCATGATTAGAACACAAAATGAAAAAACGAATGTATAATAGTATGTATGATTCCATTTTAAGTGTGGAAATGAGTGTGTGTGTATGCACATATGTATACACAGAAATACAGTTGTCTTCAGGTATTGTGGGCAACTTCTCGGCTAGTTTCAGTGTTTTTCATATACAGCTTTTACTCATGTAAGCAATATTTAATTTAAACCCCCCCCCTGAATTTAACTATTTACTAGCTGTGTTCTCTCAGGCAAATTACTTAACCTCTCTGAGCCTCAGTTTCACATCTGCCAAATTTGCATAATAATATCAATCTCTTAAAATTGTGGTGCAGAAAAAATGGGATAATATGTGTGCTAAGTCTTGACCCATATTAATCACTCAATAAATGGAATGCCCTTTATTTTCTCTGGTACATTCTCTCTCCCTTATCAAAATGTGCACATAGGAGAAGTTCTAATATTAAGCTATTCTATTTTATGGTGAATTTAAATTAATGTCTTTTTTTCCCCCAGATGGATTTTATTCTAAGTCTGTAGGGTTTTCGTTATAAAATGAAAGGTTTGTTTCTGTAACATTCTATTTAAAGGATAATTGCAATCGTTTTCCAATTTGCAGAAAAATTGAAGTCAGTGCCTGCCTAGGAATTTTCTCAATTTTCATCTTTCCACTCCAAAACCACATCAGAAACTCGTCCTTAAACCTTTGTCTCCTGCTACCAAAATGATCATAGCAGAAACTCACATGAGTGAGAATCTGTATTAGCAAAGGCACATTTGGTTATTTGAAGAGACCCAGCTTTCTGCAAAGGGGATGATGATTCTGCAGATAAAATGAGTATGGGAGACACTTCATCGGAGGGAGCGTTCTCTCCTGGGTGGAGTGTGAAATCTCCTGGTTTCTCCAAAGTTATAAGAGAATGCAGCAGGGGACCACCCGAGGGGTGGTCATTAGTTGGAGTGACAGCCACCCTGCTTAGCACCAGTCTGCTTGCCCGACCTCACAAGGAGCCGTAGGTTAGGTTTCTGGGGATGTAGTGTGTGAGTGCACCAGGCACCTTGGACCAAAACCAACATCCTGAAAAATCGGCAGCCCTTGCCTCAAGCTGAGCAATGATCCCTGGCAGAAATCAGATGAAATCGACAATTCCCATTGATTATGCTTTTTCAAATATCAAACTCCGTCCTAGGAAACAAGACATTTCTCCTCCAGACTGTTAAAATGGCCCTTTGCCAGCTTTCTCCGGGGTTCGTTAATAACTCCATCCTGGATTCGGTCAGGCGCCTCCTCTTGCAGCGCTGGCTCAGCCACGAACCTCGTCAGAATCCAGGTCTGTGTTCCTGGCAAGCAGCTGCCTCTTACACTTGAAAACTGATGGGGAGAAAAATGGTCCCTGCAGTTCCTATCAGCCTTAAACAGAAACATCTGCTCCCCGGGAGCCTTTTGCTGGCTTGGTTTGCAGGGAATGCGTTCCGGGGGTGGGGTTGGGGGGTGGGCGACAGTGCAGTCTGCCCCCCACCCTGGGGACATGGGCCAGAGGGATCTGCTGCAGAGGACGGTGGGCTGGGAAGGGTCCAGTTGCCTGGAACACGAAGCCCGCGCTGCACTTTTTATAAAGCTTTAAAAGCACAAATCTGGGCTTAAAAGGAGAAATATTGCCAGGTGGTGAAAAGTGCTCCTGAAGATTAAAAAAAAAAAAAAAAGAGGGGAAGCTGATTGAATCCAGAGTCTTCTGTTTCTCTTTTTCTATCGACTGAGCCGCAAATGAAGATTTCTGGTGCGGAAGCGTCCGCTGAGACAAATGGTTTTCTTTTCTCTGGCTCTATCTGGCATCTAACCACATTTCTCTGTTTTTAGGCACAGATTAAACAAGGTGACATAGGTAAGAGGCCTCGCCCAGGGCATGGATACACAGTCCTGGCTCCCCCTCCCTCCCCTTCATCTTCCTATTTTTTTAAATGGTGGTTCTGGGGATTGGAACCCAGGATGTCACGCACATGCTTTACCACTGAACTGTACCCCATCCCCATCCCCATTATCTTCTGAAGGCTCTTAGGAAGGTCTGGATCCTAAGTCCTTCCTTTTTTTTTTGCTTTTGGACACTGAAGCATCCAGAAATTAAGGGTTTGTTTAAAGTCCTCCTTTTGGGCTCTTAAAATGCTTTGTTCTTGCATCTTTTGAAGCGTCTGTTTAAATCACACAAATCCTCTGGTCTTGATAGGGAAGAAACACCCTGAGTTATAAAACTGAACCCCAAGCTCGTGTGATAATCAAAAATCACAACCTGAATTCAAGTCTATCAAACCTCACGTTTCCATGTTGAGCCTGGGGCAGACAGGAAATTTGGGGATGGGGGTAGGTGTTATTCCCTCTCGTTCCCTTCTTTCTCCTGCTGGTCCTCCTGATCTTTCTATCGCCAGCTCCTTGAACCCTGCGCAGTTAGGGTCTGAGGAGGGAGAGGAGGTAAGGGGATGCACATCCTGTATGCCCGGAACTTGAGGGCCAGGATGTCACATTCTCTGTCCCTGAGGAGGCTTAAGTGGGGAGCCTTTCTCTTGGGGGCACTTTTATTTCTTCAGACACCCTTACCCCATTTCTAGAGACCTGTTACCTGGAGTTCCTTTGATGTGAGTGACGCATCTTTCTGGGCCCTGTTGCTTATTCTTGCTGGGGTCCATTGCTTCCCTAAGGGGCCCTGTGGGATAGGATCTAAAACCACACTTGGTCCATAAGAGACCCTGTATGCTCTGTCCTGACACTGGGAGAGGAAGGACCCGACTGCCACCATCTTTCCTAGGGTTCATCTGTCAGAGACTGGCTCACCCATCTCTCACCCTTTATATTTCTCAGGTTGGAAACAGACACCAGCCCTTTATGTCTTTCTATTTAAGGGATGTGTATTAAGTGCTTTGGTGGCTCGTGTTGAAGCCCATCTCCCCTTTCTCTAAGTATAGACCCCGCTATGACCCTTGCCCTTGGTAGGAGGTGGGATTCTCAGCACATCAACAGCTGGTTCTAAAAATCCTTTCTTATTCTCCTTTCCTTGAGCCTTGACATCAGGCTCGGGTTAGGAAATAGTGTCCCTTCCCCTTGGAGGTAGGACTGGGGTTGTGACTCAGCACAACTTTCTCCCAAGAGGCTGTCTTCAAAAATCTTCCCTAATCTCCAATTCTTACCCTGAAATTTAAACTGCTCTTTGGTAAATTCCTCATGTGGCTTGGATCTCCCTGGGGATGTGATAGTCATGGTCTTTGGTTCCTTTGTCTGAGCATGAGCTGTTCTCCCCCTGTACTGACATCAGTCCTGCGTTCCCCCTTGCTTCTGAGCTCTTGGAAGGGGGATTCAGGCTTGGGGAATTTCTACCTTAACAACCATCACAGAGCCTACAGCATGGTATGGGCTTGGTGCATTCTTGCCGAATCCATGAATAAATGCCACAAATTCTCTTTCACCCAATGACCAGTAATTTATTGAGCACAAAAACTATTAAAGGCTGGGCCCTATGCTGGTGCGGAGGGAGCAGTGAGGACCTATGCCACAGGGTGTGTTTTCAGGGTGCTTCCACACTGCTTGTGATGACTGTGTTCCTGGATGTAAAAGCTTCAGTGAGTGGCTGGTTCCAGGGCTGGGGCAGAGGAAGCACAAGATGAGCCTAGAATGTCTCGGTGCCAACAAGTAAGAAGTTGCTTTAAATAAAACAACAGGGTCATGCCCAAAGGACACAGGAACCAGCCTGAAGGAGCTCCCAGGGACCAAATCTGAGACAAGTTGAAAAGGAAATAATGGATTATAATACATGGAATAAGATCAATACCCAGGAGTCCGCACTCCATTCATTAGTAGATAATTAAATAAACAAACTGAAGAGGAGGGAAAGCGAACTCTTGCAGTAGAAATCTAATTATCAAGTGTGGACGGAAGGATGGAGCTGGGCAAACACCACAGCAATAATTGCTTTATGCAAAAATCACCAAAGGATGGTAAAATGAACCGATAAAAGTATGATGAGAAACAGGATATTCACATAATTTCAACATACCCCCTTCCAAGTTACAAAGGGAAGAGCAGTAACTTTACAGTGGAGAAGCCTGCAGGTCCCACCTTATCAAGGGAGGACGTGAAGCTCGCTGGGGTAAGACACATAATGTCCCCAGGTGGGTCCTGATCAGATGTACCCAGAAGGGCATCTTCATTCACTTCTGTGGTCCTCTTGCCAAGACATACTGAATTTAGACATGAGGGGAACCTCAGAAAGATCCAGATTTGGTAAGGTTCTACAGAATAACTGGCCAATACTCTTCAAAAGTATCAAGGCCATAAACAGTAAAGCAGAGCAGTCAGAGACTGGAGGAGACATAGCAACTACGTACAATGTGGGGTCCTGGAGACGGTCCTGGATCTGGAAAAGACATTAATAAAACACTTGGAGAAGGCTGAATAAGGTCTGTAGGCTAATTCATAGCATTGTATCAACTTTGGCTCACTAATTTAGATCACTGTACTGCGGTTATGTAACATATTAATATTAGGGCAGGGCTGATGAGGGTATATGGCAATTATTTGTACTATTGGTGCAGCTTTTTAAAAAAAAGTCTGAATTGATTTCAAAGTTGAAAGTTAAAAAACAAATTAAAGTGTAAAATTTAAACTTTACATAGTGACATTCAGTAACCCTTTGCAGCTGGCCCTGGCTGCCTTCCGGGCTCCACACCCCTACCCTTCTCTAACCGGCCGGAATGGTTTCCCAAGCTCCAAGTGCAAGTAAAGACTTAGGTCTAATTTTCACATGTGATTGCTTAAGGATAACATGCCTTATTTCCAGGAAGTTAGTAACTCTCTCCTGAAGCTGATGCTAATCTTGACTTTTTCAAGCATCCCAATCGAATCCAAAACGAAGTTGGTTTAACCCCACATCCACACTGAGGATCCAATCAGAGCCTGCTGCTGCTTCTCAGGGCCACATGGTGTCGCTGTTGGCACTCTGTCCTGCATAATCTCCCAGGCCGGGAGAAAGACCCCTGGGAATACCTGAAAAACGAGTCACTTCCTCATCCCCAGGTTGGCTGAAGGTGCCCAGGCTTGGTTCACTACGGCTGTTGTTCTTAGGTCCCAGCCCTTTCAGTTCACATCCTGAGCTTCCTTCCAGAACCCATCTCAGCCTGGAAACTCTGGCTTGGGTTTGGTGCTGGCATCTCATAGTTCACGGACCCTCCCCTTCAAAACACTCCTCCTTCCCACTCGGAGGGGAGACTGTTGGGGATTACTTCCCAAGTAATTCCAAGGCGTCTGCACCTACCTTTCTGGGAGGGATAGCAAATCCAGTATGGCTTTCTGTCCCCTCTCTCACTAGGCAAGAGAAAAGACCTGGGCCATGTGACACTTCATTTATTCACTTTTCCCAGCAAATATTTATCAAGTGCATGCTTTGTGTTGGGCTCTGTGCTAGATTCCAGGGATTTGCAAACGAGAAAGACAGAGTTCTTGATTGCAAATCGAGACCCAGAGGCCATGAAGCAAATCAGGAGAAATGAGGGCTTTATAAGGGTAGGGTGCTGTGGGGGCACAAGAGGAAGAGGTCGGCATGGAAGATGGCACTTGGGTTGAGTCCTGGAAGACAAAAGAGGGACTGGCTGGTATATGGTGGAGGGAGGAAGGACATTTGTCTCAGAGGGCGTAGTAAGTTTGAAGACCCCAAGTCTGAATTCGAGCCCCTGATGATTTTCCACAGCTGGCTCCCCAGCACCTCTGTTGTGGTTTACCTCATCGTATGTATTTTTCCTTTTTGTTCATTTGCGTCTCCATGCTGGTCTGAGCTCCAAGAGGGCAGGACCTTGCCTGCAGCGTCAGCTGTGTTCCTGGAGCCTGGGGCATGGTAGATTCTCAGTTAAAAAAATGATGAGTTGATGAACTAGTTTAGTGTATTAGTGGCAATACAAGTAGTGATTCCATCCGGCTGGAATGACTGGATGTTTGAGAGGGAAACAATTGCAGAAGACGGGTCACCTAGACCCTTGTGTGCTAAGCTGAGGAGTCTTTACATTATCTTGAGGGCAACAGGGGGCCTCAGAATATATTGAAAGGAAGAATAATGCCATCACATTTGGATTTTAGGACTAGCTCTGCAGCAGCGTGGGGGCCACCCAAGAGGGGACGGTGAGGGGGACATTGAGACCCACAGGAGGTGCTCACAGGGGCTGGGACAAATAGCAAAGTTCCTGAACCAAGGCTGTGTGGGGCAGAGGAGAAGGGCATATGGCGAACATCATGGAGGAGCTGGGGTGACAGGATGCTGGGGTGACACAGAGGGCTCCGGTGGGATTTGGCCAGGGCGGCCACTAGATGGTGCTGTCATTCCCTGCAGGAAGGCTTAGCAGAAGGCTTGTATGCTGGAGACAGGAGTTTGGTTCTGGACCCTCGGAGTGGGTGGTGCCTGTCTGTGGGACATCCCAGATGAAGTGTCAGGCAATGCCTTGGACATGTGGGTCTGGAGATGGACAGGGAGGCATGGGCTGTGAAGGAGATTTGGGGCTCCTCAGGATAAAGATGGAGGTAAAGCCATGGGTCTGAACGATGCCATCCAGTGGGAGAAGGTTGAGAGAGGTGGGCGCTCTGGACAGAGTCCCGGGGATTATCAATGGGAAAGAGAAAGAAAGACCTAGACAAGGAAACGGAGATGTAAGGAAATCCAAGAGAACACGGAGCTACAGAGCTCAAGGGAGGTGTTTCTAGGAGGAGGGAGTGGTCCACGGGGTCAAATGCAGTAGCAGGATGCAACCGGGTAAAGACTGGATGGTGCCCATTGGTTGGCCTTTGGAGGTCCTGGCGGAGAGGCGGGTCAGAGGGAGCTGGTGGTGGGATGAGGCATGAGGTGGGGAGGGAAGGCCACTGCTGCTCAACCACATGGATCCCTCCCTCTCCCCGCTGCCTCCCCACTTTGATGCTTCTGCCCCTGTACGTAGGCTCTCATGAGGCCCACCACTGTTTCCCACCTCTGCACCCTTCGAGCCCATCTCCAAACTTAGCTCTTTTCTGTATCCTGCCTCCTAGGTAGCATTAACCCCTCTTTCCTCTGTGTTTCTAAGACACTTCATTATACCTCCTAGGACAGTGTGTTAAATTAACAAGCGCTTGAATGGTGAGCTGTCTCTGTGTATAACCCATTACCCACATATTTGTATCTGGATATCCTCCGTGTCTTTCCCTCCCTTGGTTGCCCCCTCTCTGAGACAATATGGTGAAGCAGAAACAGAGGCTCTGAGAAAATGCCTTCCTAGGTGTGGGAGGAAGATTCTCTCTGGAGAGTTTGCAAGGCTGTTTTCTGTTGTCTGACCTGGGTCACCCTGGGCCTTGGGGAAGAGAGAGAGGGAGGGCATGAGAGAAGGAGGGAGAGGGTCTTAGAGGAGGAGCTGGAAAGGGTCTTAGGGTGGAGGTGTGGCTGTCTTGCGGGATGGAAGGGTGACCCTGACCTCCTGCCCGGATGGAATGGAACCAACCTAGGAATTTCCTTCTGAGTTCTGATCATGAGACGAGGCACAGGGGGCTCCACCATCCATAGGACCCTCCTCAACTCGGTGGACCAGGGCCTTTTGGAGAACGGGACCTGGGTCTTTCCTCGTTTTGTTCCCTGGGAGTGCTTGGTAAATATTGTCGAGTTGCACCTAGAGGCAAGAACTGGGAACCAGGGCACTTGCTGGATTGACTGGCTCCCCCTGGCAATGAATCACCCTTTCTTTCTCTCATTTCCTCCAACAAAGACATCCGAAGCTTAAAGAAAGGCTACCTGGGAACTTGGAAATCCTCGGCAAAGCCCTGGGCTTCCTTTGGGGTGGGTGTGAGCCCACCCACCCCGGGGCCTGGAGCTGAGCTGGGGGGCGCCAGGCGCTGCCCCATCTCTGGAGACGCATGCCGGCTCTCCTCTGAGCGCTGCCAGTCAGTGTAACATTCACACTGCCATTGATTTTTATGTCCTTCCACACTAATTAGACATGTTATTACTAATCTTTGGTAATCACCACAAGGGGCTTGTGGAAAGTCTCCGAGATTTCAATCTAGATTAAAAATAAGAAACATTATCACCTCTGGGAAAATGCAAAGAAAGCACATGTTATTTTAATGTTTAAATCAATAAAGCTGTCCTGCTTCTGTTTTGTGCTAGTATTGATGAAATTTATAAAAATCCTGTTTAAGTTTCCTTCTGTCCATCTCTTCCCTGTAGGGGCACTCAGTTGATTTCTCTGAGGGCATCTGACAGAGGGCTACGGGGGAAAGATTGCCAAAGACCCACGTGCCTTGGGCCCTGATTGCAGAGACCTGGGGAGTGGTGGCGGGGGAGGGTAAAGGACCCAGTTTCCCTTCCTGTATTTTGATTTCCATTGATTCCTCTTATGAAAGAAGCATTTGAACCCACAAGAAAGAAAGAGAGAAAATCCTTTCTTCCTTAATTCATCTCTCTTCCAATGGTTAGATGACAAACTTTGTAAAACAGCCTGGCTGCCCTGGGCAGATTAAATCATGAGAAGGGCATGAAGTAGGGGCAGGGGTGAACATCTTAACCAGGGGTCCTGTCACTGAGGAGCGAAGAAGAGAAAATTACCTTTGAACCAAGAGAATGCCATCTAGCATATTCTCTCAAACAATTGCAACTAATGTGTTGACACAGAAAAAGGAATGAGCCTGCTTTAAAGTTCTGTAGAGACAGACTGTAATTTGTAATACCTCTGATCAGAAATTGAGGCGCCATATGGACCTGAAGTGAAATAAAGCGCAGTTAACTTTTCGCCAGGCGTAGTGTGTGAAGGGGTGGGGTGGAGGTGGGGACGAAACCCATCTCCATATGACATTGCCGCAGCTACGTTTCTGGCATCAGAACGGGGACAGCTTGTGCACCCAGAAGGGTGCCGTCGTGCACCACAACGCGGGAGGCGGCCGGCTTCCCCGCGCCTGCTGCGCGTGCCGAGGGTGGCACCCAGCGAGCTGCGGGGGCCGGGGCGGGATGCGCTGGGCAGCTGCACCCGCCGGCCCAGGACCCCCTGCCCCGGGCTCAGCTGTGCCTGTGCGCCCGGTGCAGCAGGAGAGCAGACACGGCTTTTGGTGCGAACACAGCTTTCTCCCTGGGGGAAGAGCCCCGTATTTCCCACCCCCCAGGGCTGTCGAGGGCCTCGAGCTTGCTTCTGTTATTGTGCCTCAAGCACTGTTGCCCATATCTGTCTCCCCTTCCAGACTGGGAGCTCCTTGCAGGTGGGGCTTACCTGATGAACATGATGATGGACGTCATTGTGAGGGCAATATCACCGTTACTGTTTATTGAGCACCTGCTACTGTGAGCCAGCTCTGATTTGGGCACCTACTTATCACAGCAGCATCTCTTCCACTAGCCCAACAAAGTAAGTGTCTTAGTCGGCTTTGCTAAAACAAAATACCGTCGAACAGGAGTCTTAGATCACAGACATTTGTTTTCTCACAGTTGTAGAGGCTGCAAGTCCAAGATCAAGGTGAGGGCCTTCTTCCTGGCTTGCAGGTGGCTGCCCGCTGTCTGTGTCCTCACATGGGGGAGAGAGAGACAGCAAGCAGGTTCTCTGGTCCCTCCTTATAGCCCTAGTCCCATCATGAGGGCCCCACCCTCCATAGCAGCATCTTTATTGTCATCTGTTAATAAAGTAACTGAACTTTAGAGCGATCCAGTGACCCTCCTGAAGCCACTTAACCATTAGGAGGCAGGACTGGATCTGAACCCAGACTTTCCACCTCCAAAACTGGTCTTTTCCCCTTCTGGCCATAGTCTGTCCTGAGCTGAGCCCGGGTACGTTGGATGGGTGCTCACTGATGTTGGCTGAAGACAGGGTGTCTTATTTTCCTCTGCTTGTGATTTTGAACTTCTACTGTAACTCCCAGCTTCAGTGAAGTTCCCCCTGATGGAAAGACTCCAGTGACTCCCTGAGGCCTTTTCCACGAACCCTCGTCTCACTCAGAGACTTCACTCAATCACTTCTGTTCACAAGGAAGGGAAGGCAGCGTTCCTTAGACTTACCGTCAGCCAGGCACTTCATGTAGTTTATTTACGGTTCCATCATCATCACAACCTATGTTCAGAGATGAGGGAAGTTTCAGAGAGGTTAAGTGAGTGACTTGTCCAAGGTTTCGCAGCTGGCGAGCAGCCAAACAGTGACTGTAACCCAGGCTGCCTTATTATGATTTGATGACACTGCCTTTATTAGCCAACGGGGCATTTTGTGAGAAGACCAGGGGTTCCAGGCTTCATAAGTTCCAGAGAACCCCACGCCTACCCCCTGCAAGTTTTCAAACTTGAGTCTTAATTTTCTGGCTATTGCTTGGACAGCCTAGTGGCACCCAACTCAACACACGTGTGCTTGTGTAACCAAGTCCAGTCCAGTAGGGCGTAAGTGGAAGTGCCTCCAATCCAAAGCAGTTTGCCCCAAATGTCCTCAATTTCCCTGTTCTGTGGCTAGATGCATATATGGAAATGCGGCAACTTCAAGTCCAAGATTGGTGATAAGGGGCCTGGCTCCCTGCAGGACCTCATGGAATGGATCTTGCCCACCCTTCCTGGACTGTTACGTAGGAGAAAAATGCACTACTACATTGTCAAAGCCACTGAATCCAGGGGATTCTTTGTATAGCAGCTGGCCTGGCCATTTTCCTTACTCCCCCCCTGCCTGTGATGATGGCTCCATCCAAGCTTAAACTCGATGACCATCTTTGATAGGGCCCCTCTCTCTACCTTACCCCCTCCAGACATTGTTGAGGCATTAAATCACCAGATACATACTGAGAAGATGGAAACACCCAGAAAGTGAAATGATTACCGTCTCAGTGCACAGAGAGAAACCAGGATGGGCTGAGCACTTACTAATCTCAGACACTTTAATAAACTTCGTGACTCATTGTGTTACCTCAATATTACTACTTAAAAATTTAATTTTAATTTTATTTTTTATTGAAGTATAGTTGATTTACAATGTTGTGTTAGTTTCTACTGTACAGCAAAGTTATTCAGTTATATATATATATATTTTTTCAGATTCTTTTCCATTATAGGTTATTACAGGATATTGAGTCGATTTTTCTGTGCTATACAGTAGGACCTTTTTGTTTATCTATTTCATATGTAGTAGTGTGTATCTATTAATCCCAGGCTCCTAATTTAACCCTCTCCTGCCCCTTTCCCCTTTTGTTAACCATGAGTTTGTTTTCTATGTCTGTGATTCTGTTTCTGTTTTGTAAATAAGTTCATTTGTATCATTTTTTAGATGCCATATGTTGGTGATATCATGATATTTGTCTTTCTCTGACTGAATTACTTCACTTAGTATGATAATCTCTAGGTCCATGCATGTTGCTGCAAATGGCATTATTTCATTCTTTTTTATGGCTGAGTAATATTCCATCGTGTGTGTGTGTGTGTGTGTGTGTGTGTGTGTGTGTGTGTGTGTGTACACAACTTCTTTATCCAGTCATCTGTCGATGGACATCATTTAGGCTGTTTCCATGTCTTGGCTGTTGTAAATAGTGCTGCTGAGAACATTGGGGGGCAGGTGTCTTTTTCAATTAGCATTTTTTCTGGATCTCAATATTACTCTTCAGTGACCTTTGGATAGAGTTCACACTTTGCTCCCTGAAGGCCTTTTTGAAAAAGACAAGTTAGAGCTCAAGCATCATGTTGGTGCAGGAAAGCATAAACGAGACCCTCCTTATCTGGGTGTGTGCTCGCTCCTCCCCCTCTGCTCTCACCTCCCACTGTTCCGACCATTTAACTCCCCTGTACATACATGTCCCCTTTCCTCTGCCTGGAATGCCAGTGGCATCTGGTCTACCAGAAGGTCTTAACTCATCCTTTGAGACAAGCACAACACCTTTCCTCCATGAATGCTCCCTCCCTCCCCTGCTCTCCAGCACAGCTGCTTGGGGCCCATGCTCAATGATTACTACCCAAGCCAGATGCCCACACCGTGGCTCTTTGTTATCTGTCCCATGCTAGAATATGGGATCTCCCAAGGCAAGAGCCTCATCTTATTCATTGCTTTGTATGAGTCCTTGCACAATTCTTGGCACCTGGAAGGGTCTCAGTGAACACTGAATGAAATTATAACTCTAACAACAATCACGCAAGGTCCAGAGGATTACCCCCATTTGTAATGAGAACATCTGACTCGGAGACATTCTGACTTGCCCAGAACAGAGGTACTTAGTAAGTGCCAGACTTGGGTTTTGAACATAGATCTGTCTGATGCCCAAATCCATGCTTTTGATATCATCTTACAACTGCCTTTTGATATCCCTACCAAGGAGAGAATGATTTCCTTTCAGAAGAAGGGATTTTCTGGATTAAAAGTGTCTAGACATCTCTCACATCTTAATGCGGATTTATTCAGAGCAAAGCGTGATCTCCCTGACTGGTGGTAAAACTGAAATAAAGAGCAGTGGCCGCCACTCTCCAACAGCCTTATCTGCACAGCTCCCTAGGCATGTGATCCTCACGGGCTCTGGAAATGGCCCTGAATTTGCCCTTCCTTCCTTCCTTCCCTTCCTTCCTTCCTTCCTTCCTTCTTCCTTCCATCCTTCCTTTTTCCCTGCCCCCTCCCTCTCTCCCCTCTTCTTCCATTTTTAAGGACAGAGCACAGAATAGGTCTTCCCCTTCGGCACTTCTGACCCGGGAAAGGTGAATTTATTGGGGATCGTTGGCAGCAAAGAGTATCTCTTGCTGTGGCCACCTTTTGGGGACTTAGCCGCTAATACCTGAGCTGTGTATCCAGTGCACGAGCAGGTGGGGATGGTGGCTAGTTGGGCTGCCACCAGCCTTGTGTTTGGAGTGCCTGGACATCCGGGATGGCTTTCTCTTCCAGCTCTGGCCTCCCTCTTCCCAGCAGATGCTGACTTTAGTTGCCCAGGGTCCAGTCCATCCAGTAAGTGTTCCAGTAAGCTGTCTACTCCCTAAACCAGCCTGCTCGAAGTTTTCACTGAAGTTCTGCCTTTGCTCTTTCTACGCTCTGCGCCACCTCTCCAGCCTTCTCCTGTGGTCCCTTGGGACTGGAATCTCAGACGCAGGATGTCACTGAGAAGGTTTAAGGCAGGGTCTTCCAAGTGGCTGGAGCACCTCAGGGTTTCCCAGAAGACGCACCTCACTGTGGGTCTTACACTCTAACAGTTACCCATCTTATCCTAGACTTTGAGCTCTCTCGTCAAGTTCATCACTTTGTGTAGGTCCCAGCAGAGTTCCTGGCACCTAGAAGGCTACCAATGAACATCAGATAATAATCGTCATCCCAACATCAGTCCAGTGAGGCCCATATGACTAGCCTTGTTTATATGCTGGCAGTTGAACTGTGGCCTTTGGGGAGGAAAAGGAGCTGGGACTCCTTCCAAAAATGTGTGAAGATTCTGCATTTTGTTCTAGTATGTATCTCCATAGATTATCATACTAAAACAAGTTTTGAACGAATCACAGTGCTTCCTGTGTACCCAGTGCTAACGCTTTACTGATAATTATCTCTCTAGATTCTCACAATACCCCTTTGAGAAGGTAATGTGCTTGTGCATTTAAAAAAAAAAATCAAGAAACTAAAATCACCTTGCATTGAGTGAGTGGGGCAACTGCATCCCAGTTTTCCGAGCCCTGCCCATGGAGCTCTTAGCCAATCATATAGAGAGAGCATCTCCAGGGGGTTAAGAAAAAAAAAAAAAAAGAAGAAGATACAGAAAAGAAAGAAACTAAGGTTTAGAGAGGCTAAAATTCCCCCAGCTATGGGTGGCCAAGCTGAGGGATTTGAATCCAGCTCTACCTGAGGCCAGGACAGTGCCCTTCACCGCCCTGACCCCCTACTCTGCTACCCGGTGTTTCCAGAGCTTCTGATGCAGTGATTCCCCTGCAAGGGGCCCTGAACCGAGCACTCCCGGGAGACTAGCGTCCAAGCGAGAGAAGCAGAGGCTTTAAAATGAAGCTGTTATGAAATTTATTCTGATGCCAAAAGGGGGTCTTGAGAGCAATTGCACCAGCTCTTATCCTCCACTGATCAGCTGGACTGTGAACTAAAACATATGCAGCCTGTAATGAATAAGAGAGAGATTTATTAGGCTGTGTCATATTCGGTTAAGTACTTTCTATGTAACACGAGGGTTTCACTTGTACATATTACATTTTCAATGGGTTTCCAACCATTTTCAATCCATTATTTTTAACTCCTTGTATTATATTGATGGTAAATTAATTACAACAATTACAAGTCAAAAACCCATATTGTCCAATTATAATTTAATTCATTTGCGCTCCTCTCTTTGAGTTTGGCTAAAAAGCGAAAGCATTTTAGAAAATGGTATAATTTCTTCCAGAATCCTGTCACTGTGGTCCCTGTTCCTGCAGTGGTTTGAAGATGGGATGAGGATTCAGAAGCTGGGTGAGCTGGCCCCCGAGGTGACACCCCTCAGGGTAGCCAGGCAGCCTGGGTTCAAATCTGGATTCAACCATCTGCTGGTTGTTGTAACTGTGGAGAGTTTACTTAATCTCTCGGCACCTCTGTTTCCTCATCTGGAAAATGGGGTTGGTGACAGAGTCCCTACTTCATAGGGCTATTCGGAGGATTAAATGAGTTACTGTAGCGAAGCCCTCCAGAACACACAATGAACCCCCATGGAGTGTTGGCTGTAATTCTCATCACTATTCTGTAGGGGAAGAAGGGCACGTGGCTTTAGGTAATGAGGCAGTTCCAGTGCATCATGCTTTTCTGGAGCACGTGTTGTGAAGACAGACCCAAAGGCACAGCTGTTCTCAGCATAGACTGTTCGGGGATCAATTGGAGATGCCTGCCATGGGCATGGCCGTTGGGAGAGGTGACAAGTGAGACCCTGGCTCTGTTCAGGCTGGGATTGTGCTTCCTTTAATGCCTCCTCTATTCCTAGTATCCAGCCCAGCACTTGCCCCCTGCCAGGCCAGGTTGCGATAGCAGTACTGAGCCCTTGCACTTGGGTGTGCCTGAGGCCAGCCCTACCTGGGTTGCTCAGTCACTGAGTCAACCAATTCCTTTGCTCTGCTTCAGTCAGTCTGGGCTGGATTTTCTGTCACAGAGAACAGAAGGTTCTTTTAAAATTTTCTTTTGCCCTTTTAAAGCTTATTTTTATTTAGTTCCACTTATTTTAAATGCAAAATTCCATGCTCATCGTCCAAACATCCTTATGATTATTAGTCAGCCTTCGAAAAAGAAGGGCATTCGAGAAACGTGACAACATGGATGAACCTTGAGGACATTATGTGAAGTGAAATAAGCCAGTCACAGAAAGACTAACACTGCAGAATTCCACTTATACGAGGTCCCTAGAGTAGTCAGACTCATAGAGACGGAATGTGGAATGGCGGCCCAGGCCTGGTGGGCTGCGGAAGAGCGGGGGTGAGTGACTAGTGGATGTGGAGTTTCAGTCGGGGAAGAGGAAGGGAGTTCGGGAGATGATGGTGCTGATGGTGATGCAATAATGTGAAGGTACTTAATTCCACCGACCTGTGCACTTAGAAATGGTGAAGATGGTACATTTCGTGTTATGTATGTTTTATCACAAAAATGTTTATGGTCAAAGATAATTAAACACCAAGGAGATGAGGACAAAAGCTGGCTGCCTTCTCCGTGGGGCCAATTCATTTCAAGCTCCCTGGGTCAGGTCTGGTCTCTGACCCTCCTGCTTTTCCCCTGTTGTAGTCCTGCTGTATCCTCCCTTCCTCCTGCTGTTCCTTCTGCTGGAATCCCTCCTCTCCTTCCTCATTGGCTTCCCTCCCACGCGCCTTTCGGCCATGCTCTCTTGTGGCGTGGTGTGTTCTACCCACGCAATGCATCCCCACAGAGGGCCCCGCCTGCAAGGCTGTTTCCAGACCTGGCGCTTTCCCCAGGCCCGGTGAGGGTCTTATCTGTCACTACAGCTTGCAGACCCGGCACAGAGCTGACGTCAGGCAATTGTTGGAGACCACCTTGCCACCACCAGAGAGCTCTGGTGGTGACGGCTGAGGTGCCCCAATTGCAGGGCCAGTTGTTTGCCCCATGGCTTCTCCCTCCTCCCCAGGTTGCGGTTTGTTGAGATTCCTTGTGGCGCACATGGGTGGACTGGGCCGTCTTCCTGCAGTTTGACACTAATGAGAGCCGCCAAGCTGCCTGAGCCTCTCTGCTCCGGGCTGGGCTCTTAATCTCCCCATTATACCTGGCTCAGCCCTGCGAGGACACAGGACGCCCTGGCCTGGGGCCAAGAGAACTGTCAGCCGCAGTAAGCCTGACACTGGAATGGAATTAAATCACATGCTTATTTTTTTCATCTTTTCTTCCCTCTGATGTCACCAGCAGATGGAGAATGCTTTCATTGTTTCCCTTTCCTTCCTTTTTTTGGGCAGGAAGCTGCTTTCCACTAGACCCCCAACTAAGAGGGAGCAACAGAAAAACAGGACAGAAAGGCAGAGAAAGAAATATGGAAACAGAGGAAATGAGAAAGCAAAAGAACTTGAGAGCAAAGCACAATGGCTGTTGAGAGTCCGGGTCGGGGATAAGAAAAGGATGCTGATTTATGGGAGGGACTCTTGTACCAGGAGTCAATTGGTGGTGGGGGGGGGGGGGTGCGTAGCTCAGTGGTGGAGCGCCTGCCCAGCATGTGTGAGGTCCTGGGTCAACTCCCAGCACCTCTATTTAAATAAATAAATAAACAGACTTAACCCTCCCTCCACCCCCCAAAAAAACTCAGACTAAGAGTTCTCATCACAAGAATCAATTGGATCACAATATATGTTGACTCTAAAGAAACATCCTGCATTATCCCATGGTGGGATGAGAGAGAAAGATCTAGTGTCCAATCAGGAGACCTGTCTCCCAATTCCATGCATCCTTTGAAGGTGCCCACTAACCACAGTGTTCTGTTCATTCAGCTGGCTGTAATGAGATTTCCCTCTCTACTTTGACTTAATTGGTGGAGGAACAAAGCAAATATTTGTGCAGCTCGAACGCTGCTCTTGTGATTCGAAGGTAACATCTTTCAGTGTCCGCTTCTGAATTGCAATACACGGGCAGGGCAGTCAATTTGCTTTGGGATCAATAGATGTGGTCTCAGTTGGCAGAGACCTGGAGGCTTCCTTTTGAAAACAGGAAGGTGCAGGGCCGCTCTCGATGCCTGGCTCAATTTAACAGGGCAACTGGGCAGTAGTTTTGTTTCCAGGTTGATTGCTTTTCAGCTCAAAAATGATATAAAAAAAAAAAAAAAAAGACCTTCCCAAGGTCAACAAGCTCAGTGTTAATCTTGCAGAAACACAAGAATCTAAAACATGGTGCCCACTGCCTGGAATGCGCTGCATCCCGTGAAGTCCAGGGGAATGGGCACCTCTGTGGAAAGCCTCCCTCTGCTGCTGTGTGGGGGGCACCTCAGGCTCCGCACAGTCTGTCTGCCGTGTCTCAGAGGTGACATTTACAACGTCGAACCATGGCGGCCATGGCATTTATTGTTTTTTAGATGTTGCATTTTTTAGGTTCCTTTGGTTGCACATTGTTAAGAACCCACGTGAGCTAGATTAAGACCTAAAGGAAAATGTATTAGGGAGGCATATATGTGCTTTTGGAGTTCAGGGAATGAATTCAGTCAGTCAAGAAGAGACCAAACAGAATCAAAGAGCAGTCAAAGTTGGCTTTCTCTCTGTATTGGTTTTCTGGTGTGTGTTTCTATCCTCTTCTTGCTCTTTGCTGATTAGCTTCTCTCACTTCCCCAACCCCATGTCAGGTAGGAGGTGGGCCCCCCACTGGTCCCGAGTCCAGGCAGCGCTGGTCAAGGTCACGGCCACGGAGTCTGCATTAGTTCCCTAGGGCTCCAGAACAAAATACCAACACTTGGGTGGATTAAAGCAGCAGGAATGTCTTGTTTCGCAGTCCTGGAAGCTGAAAGTCCAGTGCTGAGGTGCTGGCTTCTCTCTGAAGTCTCTAGGGTACAATCCTTTGTTGCCTCTCTTAGCTGTTGGTGTTGCTGGTACTCGCTGGCGTCCTGTGGCTTGGAGATGCAGCCGTCTAGTCATGTGGCTGTGTTCTCAGTGTGTCTCCACATCCTCTTCCTTCTGTGTGTGTCTCTGTTCCCAAAGTTCCCATTTTTATAAGGACACCGTTCATGTTGAATCAAAGCCCACCCTAATGACCTCATTTTCACTTGATTACCTTTGTAAACACCCAGTTTCCAAAAAAAGGTCATATTGTGAGGTACTGGCAGTTAGAATTTCAACCTATCTTTTGGGAGGGACACATATAACGCAATTCCACCCATAACGCAAACCAGCTGTGGCTGCCTGTTGGGAGCTGCCCGTTGACTGGGCGGACAGGATACTGGTTACGTGGCCTCCGTGCTGGGGCGGCTGCTACACACAACAGTTCCCACCAGCCCTTGAAAGGGTCAAGGATTATGTCCGTTGCAGCTTTGCCTGGAAAACAGTGAGTGCTTAATAAGAGCTAGCATTTATTAAACCCTTGCTGTGAGCTCTGCGTATTCTTAGCCCTGAGTATACACTATTAAGTCACAATCTTCAGGTCAGCTCTGGTAGATATGACTTTTATCCACATCTAATAGAGGGAACAGGCTCAAGAGGAAGTGACCTGGCTGGGACTTTAAGCCAGTGGACGTGGTGACAGAGCCTTCGCTCTTGTCCACAATCTAGATGAGTTGATCCTGAGTGCGGAGTAGAGGCAGGACGGGTGAGAGGAGACTGCTTTCTAGCTGGGGACGGTCAGGGAGGAAGACAGGCCACCTACAGCAGGCCCAGGGCCCTTCACTGCTCGTGCGCGAGGGTTTGGGTAACAGGAGGAACACGTGTCCTACTCTCCCCCTGCTCTGTCCCTGGGGTCTGAGCTCTCCGTTATGCTGCTGTGTTGCTCAGTAGGCTCTTCTTGGAAAATCCGAGGGTGTCAGTGGCTCCCTCGTCGCCCTTCCCCAGTTCTGCCCTTCCAGAGGCTGTTACTAAGGCTTCTTTTCAAAGGCCCTTTGGTGCCTGAGACAGGCTTCATCAGGGCAGACTGGTCGCTAGCAGCCACAGTCTGCCTTGGGGTCGGGCTCAGAAAGCAGACCTGGTGTTTGGACTTCCTCTCCCTGAAGTCCAGCTCCCATGCCTTGTATTCTAGTTCCCAGTGGAGGTGGTGGCCCTGCTTGGCTGGATTCTGATGGCTGGTATGTCCTCTTTCCTGGAAAGGAGGGGAGAGGAAAGATGCATCTTGTTGCCTGGACATTAATGGGGCTTTCTGATGGACAGGATGGCTGTCCACAAGACTGAGGGGCTCACGCACTGGCTCTGGACCCTAGTTGCCACCACTGGATGAGGCACCTAGTACCAGGGCCTTCAGTGCCATGGACGTTTGTCATGCCTTGGACGACATGCCTGGAGTTCCAGAGGCTCCCTTGGGACCAGCCTGTAGGGCTAGACAAGCTTTGCCACTTCTGGTCTCACCCTCAGTGCTGACCACTGACTTCATACCTACCTGGCTTCTGGTTCTGCTGCTTCCTAGGTGTGTGGCCTTTGGGTGTAACTTAATCTCCCTTTACTGGCTGCAATTCAGTCTGGGAAGCAGGACTAGAATTAGACTTTAAATCTAGAAGGGGAGTCACAGGATCTGAGAAGTCGCCGACTGGCTTTCTGAAGCTCAGGTGATGAGGGGGTCAGGTATATCCAGCTGCCAAAATTGGACAGCAAAAGGGGGTTCACGGAGAGGTTTCCGGGAAGTTACTACCTCTCTGGTTCTACTGCCAAACAGCTGGTGGTGGGCGGGGCCATTTTGGTCAGCCGGATCAGCATTTTGGCAGAAGAGCCAGATGTGGAATGGAGGAAAGGAGGAAAAAGCTAGGACCTGCTGGGCATCTCTGTGTCTGTCTGTCATCATACCTGACCCTGAACTCCTTCAGAGAGCCCCTGCATCACTTCCCTCTGCCCTCACCCCAAATCTCACACAGCTTCCTCTTGTGGCCATCTCTAACTCAGAACCCTACAGGGAAAGGTCAACATAGTCAACATGATTGACACTGAATGATCCAGCAAGCTCTTTGAGCATTATTTCCTTGTTGGTGAAGTAGGGATGCTCAAGCATCCTGTGTGGGGTAATGGGGTGACAGACAGAAGGCACACAACAGCAACAGCAGCAACAATGTTGCCCTTGCCTCTGGGGTGGGACCTCGCCACCCACCATCTTTCTGGATTGCCCCCATCCAAGGATATGTTAGCAAAGATAAACCTTTCCAGGACAACTCATCTGATTGAGTATTTTCTTTCTTTTTAATTTTTTAGATATTCCACCTGGAATGCCTAACCAGAAGAGACCTCTCCTCTGACTTCTCTTCCTCTCAAGGCTCAAATGTTCTCCTCTCTATCAGGCGGAGCAGAAACGAAGACATCCATGGCAGAGGAGGGAACGGGAGATTTGGCAGAGAAGAAATAAAGGGGAGAAGGCACGAGAAGCTGTGGGGCACTGAGGGTCCTCTCTGCTGGTCACGATATGGCGGTTGCAAGCAGGCCATGAGTCTAGGCGCGTGGCCCCGTATTGCAGAGAAGGGGGCATGGGAACCAGCCGACTGGAGCGGGAACTCCCACTCTGATTCCTCGTCACACACAGACTCTGTATGAATTGGGTCTCACTGCTTGAGCCTGCAGTGGAAAACAGCTGAACCTGGTTAATCTTTCTTCCAAATTCACACATGTTGGTTTGCCTGGCTGAGGGAGGCTTCCTCTCCTCCGGACCCCCAGCCCTGCCCTCCAACTCTGTGAACAGATGCTGGACGCCCGACTCTTGCCGTGTGGAAAACAAGGAGGTGGGCAGAGCCACCAAAGAGCCGCTGCCAGTTGACAGAAGTGCTGGGTTCTGCTGCGCATCCAGAGACTCACCAAAGGGTAAGCCCTGGTCCTTGGTGACATTTCCTGTGTTAGGACCAGTCTTAGGTTCTCTGTATCTGTGGTGCAGTTCCTGACCCAAGGTGGATGTTTGATAAATGGCAGCAGCCAGCGGCCTTCCCTCTGGTCCTTTATCTGAGGTCACGAGAGGACAATATCTGACAGGTACAGGATGGGATGTTGCTGCAACCCCTGGGCCTGGCAGAGTACATATATTTGGGATGATATGGCAGACGCTGCTGGTATGTTATCATTGTCATATCGTAATAGCATCTAGCAGTAGCTGGACGTTTTCTTAGCTCCAAAGGCAACATGGAATACTCTTTCTTGGAAAGTCAAAAGGTCTTGAAGACGTAGACAGTTGCACTCGATGCAGGTAATAGCTTTTACCCTGAAGTATTTCAAGGGTTTGGGTTCATCTCAGAGGAGACCTTGAAGATGTGGCACATAAAGGCAATACTTTTACCCCTGAGGCTGGAGGGCATGAAGGGGGCGGGACAGCGGACCGCAGGCGCATGAGCACCGGGCCCCAGGTAGACAGCGGCCGCAGGGACGCCTCGGCCGCAGGCTCAGGTTCTCCCGTGCTCCTGCTGCCGAAAGGCAGACTTTTATAAAGTCTCGTGGATCCTCAGGGCTTTCAGTGGGATTCAAGAGACTGAGAGACAGGTGCGCGTGTGTGTGCACGCCGTCCTGGCTGTGTCCTGAAATTTTGGGTGTTGTTCCTGAGGCAAATTAAAACAAAAACAAAAAAGAAATCTAGAATTTCTCCTTCTTCATGCAAACTCAGATCTGCAGGATCTGCAGGAGGACTTTTGATTAATGCTTTGTGGTCTCTAGCGAAGACCTCTTTTAAATACTGTAGGTTTTGGTTTTGAACACATGGAAGATGAAGACAAAATGGGTAAGTGTTTAATGTCAGAGGTTAATGAACAATAGGCTTCAAAGGAAACAGCCTTACTGGACGATTTCTGCAGGAGCAAGGATTTTGATTTCTACGTGATTCTCCCTCCAACTTTGGCTGAATTCACTCATTCATCCGTTTAGTCATTCCACACTCCGGTATTGAGTAGTTTCTGTCTGTTAGCACCTGTCGGTCTCTAACTGAAAATGTGTAAAAATCAAGCACTTGCCCTCATGGGGAATAGAGGCCAGTGGGAAAGACAGATGAGAAAATGCTGCATTTACTAGAGGCTAATTTTCAGCTTCTCTTTTTTGTAGCCAAATGAACTTGGGGTCAGAAAACACCTATTTATACAGAACCTTCTGTGGGTGGCTCTACCCTGGGCACACAGAGGGGATGTACGTATAAGTAAGCCTTAAGACACAGTCTGTTTTCTAGAAGTTGAAGAGTTGGCTAGAGGAGATGGCAGCCACATTTACAAAGAGCTGTGTAAAGGAACCATGTGAGAAATGGCACCAAATGTGGACAAACAATGTGGTTTAGGACATTTGTGAAACCTTGCTGTCAAACTTCATGCCTGGCACATAAGTAAAAAGTTATTCTACACTGGTTTGTCAGGAGGGAGGATGGATGGAAGGGAGGCTTGTGGAAAGAGGGTATTAAAACTCCATCTGGATAGAAAGACATAGTTTTGTTTTTCTTATTAAGGTAACATGTGGCTAAGAAGTGGTTCTGAAGGATAAAAAAGGAAGAGTTACAAAAACGAACAGTGAAAGTCTTTCCCACCTCCGCCTACAGACTCCATGAACTTTCAGCCTGTAGCTCCTCTGTTGGTTCCCATCATAACCCTGGATGAACTACTCCACAACGAATTTTTGATTCATAATTTTAGATGGTTAGTGCATCTGCCCTCTGCTTCCCGTCCCCCACATCACTGTGGCATTTGTGGGTTTATAATACTTTCATTCTCTTCTGAAACCATAGAAAAGTCTTCCAACTATAGGCTGGTGAAAAAAACTGAGAACTCACAGACAGTACTTAACAATAGTGTGATTATGTAAATATTATTCACTGTAGAATTGAGCAGTGTGATTAAACCCAAGGGAAACACATGGAACCCTATCATTAGGGTTGGCAGTTGCTGTGATAAAAAGCCAAAATCAACATGGAACTGGAAATGAAGAGGGCAGGGTCTAATCTGATTCTGAGGTCTTAGGACTTGTGCAGTTTCCACCGGGTGCACACATACCACTAGCGAGCAATTGTCGTTATTTAAGAATGATACAAAATATTAAATTTTTCTTTCAATGTATGTGGATTATTTTCTCAAGTGGCTACTAAGTTGTTGAGACATAAATACTTATTACGTTGCTTAACCCTAACCAAGCAGGACTGTTAGCTATTCTTTTTGGACCAAAGATGCTGTAAAAAAAAAAAAATTATGGAGTCACTAAGATTGATGTGAACTGAGAAAGTTTGGGAATCTTTGATATAACCTCTGGTCTAGAAAATTCCCATTGGCTGCTGTGTGGAAAACAGCTGGGAGGGGCGTTAGCGTGGAAGCAGGGAGAGGAATCAGGAGACTATTGAGGTCAGTTCAGTGATACATAACTGGGGCGTGAGCTAGGAAGGAGACCGAAGAAATGCAGAAAAATAGATGTACTCAGGACACCTTGCACCGAGAGGGTGGACAGGGGTCAGTGCTGTGGCAGGTGAGCTGGGAGAGCGGGGTAGGAGTTGATGCCATTTGCTGAGATGATCTGTAGGCTTAATCAGCTATTAGCAGGAGGCCCTAACTCCTTGCCGTCTATTGGACGGAGGCCTTGATTCCTAGCCACGTGCATCTCTCTATAGGGCTGTTAGAATACCCTCGAAACATGGTGGCTGGCTTCTTCCAGAGTGACTGATCCCAGAGAGAGCAAGGCCAAAGCCACAGGACCTTTTAGGACCTGGCCTTGAAAATGACACGCTGTTGGGTCTGCCTTATGCTGTTGGTCCCACAGACCAACCCTGACACAGTGTGGTGCTGGCCTACCTTCAGGGCTCTGCTGGGCACTGAAACGATCATGTTCTTAAGTAATTTCTTGACCACCTGACTGGCGCTTATGGATGCTTCAGGCACCGTCTAGAATAGTGGTTCTCCACGTTGGGTGCACATCAGAATCTCTTGGAGAGTTTAAAAGATTTGCTGCCTCCCGAAGTCTAGGTGTCTGAGTTTCTGGGCTGAGCACCTGGCTTACTTGATGGGCTCCCTTTCAGCTCTTGAATTGCGCTTTGGAAAGTCAGCCAGCTGAGCATGAAACATAGATCAGAATTTGTTCCTCTTAGTGCTCTAGTTTTATTTTTTTTTCTCCTTAGCTTGAAAGAAATCGGTTCTACATCACTTTTAGACTATACTGACTCAGTTAAATGCAATCTCAACTAAAGCACAATTGCTTAATTAGACAATAATATCAGAGAAATTGACCATTATATCTAGTTATTGACTTTTCAGATGGCTTCTATTACCATTTATATTCTTTCCAGTTGGGTTTTTCAGCCTGAAAAATAATTTATTGAGAGATTGTTCTTCGAAGCTGTTTTTAATAGTCTAACGGCTTTTTAATTTTCAAATCATTTATATTCATCAGTTGGAGCCAAGAAAGGATTCAGATCGACTCTTACTGCATGACTGTTTCTTCCTCTCTGGTCATTAACTGGTGGTATTTGGAAATAAAGCCACCAGAAGCAGGATATTCCCCCTATGTATGATGTCAAAAGGGTACATCATGAAGGAAGTGAACTCTGGGCTGGGAGCTGTAACAATGATATTTTAAAAGTTGCTGTTTATTGCTTGACTACTCTGTGCCAGGCAATTTATGTAGGTTGCCTCTAACCCTCTCAATCATCCTAGAAGACAGAGATCATTATCATTCTTTGGTAGACTGGGAGCCCAGGGCCCAGGTATGAGGAAAGTCAACACCGTCGTCATCATGGCTGTTGGGTATTCATGTCCCCAGTTAATACTATGTCTAACTTTTAAGAGTGTTTCTTCCTACTCTCATGGAATTACCCCAATTTGGGCACTAGATTAAATTGCCACTCTGCTTATGGGACAGTCTCCTGGCGCCAAGCCCCATGCCAAGCCCTTCACATGCACCATTACATGCAAACCTCACAACAGCTGTTGTCCTTACTTTTTATTGTTCTTACTTTATAAATGAGGAAACTGAAGCCCTGAGAGTTCAAGGTTAGGTCAAGGTCAAATCACTTCCAAGGTGATGGAAGGGCAGAGTCAGGCTTTGAGCCCAGACAGCCTCTTTCATGCCCCTTTCTGTTCCACAAAGCTGAACATCAATCAGTAACACAATCTCAAAAATTCAGACCGAGGAGAAAGTTCCATGAGATTGGCTGTTGGGTGAAAATAATAACAACACTGTTGTCACCACAGGAACACTGAATTGTTTTGCTGTGGTGGAACTTTGTTATCGCGAATAGTGGCAGGAAATCGCGTTTTCTATTTGGGTCAGTAGAGGAAATGCAGACTCTATATTGAATTAGCAAGAACTTGTGCTTTGAAAGCCATCGGGCAGCTGGACAAGATATGCATAAATTTCTTACTTCCTACAAGGTTAGTTAGACAAACTTGATGATTACTACCAGCCACAATTATTCCTGGGACCTCAGATGGCCTTGCTACAAATATAGCATCTAAAACAAGCTAGCCGAGGTTTCTGGATCTTATGCACAGCCACCCACGACCAGAGTGCTGTAAAGGAACCATGGATGAAGTAAAGTGTGTTTGGATGAGCGTGACCAGCTGATGGTGGGCAATAAAAGCCATGTCCGTCAAGGAAAGCTTGGGAAATTTCTGGCTGTTTGATAGGGAGAGGGGAAGACTTAGGACAGGGGGCAAAGAGTGTACACTCAGAATTTGGAGGGGATATTATATTAGACTTGTTCTGGGTGGCCTCGGGGCTATAACTGATGGAGAGATGGTGTCTGTACGGAACAGCGCCATCATCTCCATCTCTGCAGATGCATATGGCGACACTGGGATGGCTTCTGGAGGAAGGGCTGGATTGGGTGACCTGTCATTTAGCTATCTCTCCTTGTAGCCTGATTAGGGCACTTCTTAACATCAGGCAATGTGACCATTCACAGAAGACCTGGATGTCGGCTGGAGCCAAGAGAAGATCTAGAGAAGAAAGCCAGAGGTCTAGGGAAGAGATCTAGAGAAGAAGGCCAGATTCTCATTTGTCCCCCGTGACTGTATGATGCCCTTGCTAAGATTTGCACAGATTCCTAGAGGGCGTGCGGATATGCTCTTTTGACTGTGAACTCCTCTCCCTTGTGTTGTGGTTGGACCATCTTATCAGCTGTCTGTCTGTCTCTGTTCTACATATAACTAGCTTGAATCAGTGGGAATGTTGCTTAAACAGAGATTAGTCTGTTATTTGCAGAGCGGGTTCACGTGTGTATTCTGGTCAAGGAAGGGCAGAGTATGTGTTAGGAGACTTCAGAAGTCTTTTTTGTTTCAGCAAAATGACCTATAGTTGAACATTAGGCATCTCGTTCTTAAAATGTGGTTTGACAACTCGTCAGCAGGGAACTTTTTCTGACCTTTGATCATAGATCACTCCCTATTTGGCTCTCTCTTTTTCCCCCTTCCTTCTCCATTCTTTTTGGGAGCAAATGTCTTATATAGGACACTTCGGCCAACTCTCTCATTGCCTTACTGCTTGCTGGTTTCCAAGTTCTGAGACAGTGGCTTTCGAATGTTTTGGCCAGGACCCATAGTAAGAAACACTATACTGTGACTCAACATGCTCATGTAATGCTGACTCTTATTACCTCTGATGGTCATATATTGTCTAGTCTGCACAATGCTATGCTGTGTGAGCCTTGCTTGTCCTATCCCCTCATATTCCGGTCCATTTCATCCCCAAATTTTTATCATGATTCACCAAATTGATTTCACAATCCACTGATGTGTCAGGACTTGAAATTTCCAAAGCACTGCTTCTACCTTTTCAAGCGCAAGTCATTTGCCAAGTACCTTCCTGTCACTTTTTTGCTTATGTGAGTCCCAGAATGCAAACCTTTCAAAGTGAGGTCTTGCTTTTGAAACCCTACACGAATCAGCTTAGTCCTAAACACAGACGGAGGTAAAGTAAACCCAGCATTTGTTGATAAGTAGAATAATCTGGGCCCTCTCAACTTCACTGAAATCTGCAAGGGACTGTGTCAGGCCTGGAAATACTAGGATGGGGCCATCTGTGGCCCCGTTAGAGGCTGGGCAGGGAAGTCCTTTGTAAGTGATATGTACCCTCAAGATCTAGACTATTCAAAAGTATTTGCTGACTGCTGTGTCCTGGACCTTGCGCCAGACTTTCCTGCAGAAACTAGAAATGTGGGTCATCTTCCTGTCCTTGAGGAACTCAGGAACTGATGGAAAGTGAATTTATAACACATTGTGACCGCGTGGTGCCAGAAGTATGAATGGCGTGCAGCGGGGACCCAGAGGGGAAGCAGCACAGAGGATGCTATTTGGATTCGGTCTTGGAGGTTGAAGAGGCATGGTTAAAGGGAAGGGAATTTGAAGCAGAAGGAACAGCATGCGCACAGGCCATGAAACTTAAGCCTGGTGCATTTGGGGGAATGGAAGTTAGTTATGTATGGCTGGAGTAAAGGATATTATGCAGAGGTGAGGGAAGGTGGGGTCAGATTGTAAAGCTTTTGAGCTTGAGCGGGAGGCCATCCAGCATTGTAAGCAGGGGGTGCAGAGATGGACCAACGGCAGTGGGACTTGGGGAGGGCGGCTGGTTAGGGGACCAGGGAACTTTGCCATCCACATCTGCACCTGTTAAACAGCGACATCCGGCATGGCTGTGTTTTTTGTGGCGTCATCAGAGAAACCACAGCTTCTGGGACCCAGTCAGGGCAGTGCCCTCCAACCAATGAGACTGCGATCTGGCAGTTTCCCTGGAGGGGCTCAGCCGAGAGCAGAGGGCCCTGCATAGCCTCCGTCAGTTCTCCTGGGAGGGGGCAGAGGAGAGGAAGCCCACGTCTGCCGGGCACTTTGGTCCCAAACGGTACAAACGTCGGACTTCAGTCTCGTGTTGTGGGTGACCAAAGACCCTTTTCATGAGGTAGATGATCTTAAGGATTAGGTAGTGGCTGTAAGCAGCTGTCCCCAACTGGCTCAACCACACCTGGCCTCGATCTTGCCAAGTTGGGGGTTCATAGGATCCGAGCAGAACGTGGAGAGAGAATGAGGGGAATCATCGGTTCAATTGTTCCTGAATGTTCTACCACTTAAAAAAAGTCCTGGTAAATCACATGAAACAAATGTCATAGTTTGGTGCATGCTAGACCTAATATTATATGGTATGATGACATGTGCTATGTGTGACATTCTGCACTCACAGAGACCTCTTCCCACGTCCCAAATGTTATTACTGTGTTCGCTAAGTGTCTCAGTCCATTCCCAGAACCTGGGGCTCAGGCTTCTAGCCTCTGACTTCCACAGCAGCCAGATGAGCTGTGGGGGTGTCTCACGCTGAGGCTGAGGCCCTGACCAGGCAACCTGCCGCATTTGGGAATGTGGGGCTGTACCGGGTTCCCTGTCATGACTTTGGTCCTGGGCACCTGTGTGATGCTGGTTTGCAGCAGTTCTGTACCAGCCTCCCAAGGTCCAAGCTGACCCAAGAAATTGGAAAGGATGAGCTGGGGGTTCACACCGTCATGACCCAGGGCCTTGACCACACGAAACAAACACACTCAACAGAAGAAGCCCTAGGGCTCCGGTGCTGAAGCCGAGGGTCTGGTCTTCTCACAGCCTCGTGAGGGTCTGTCTGCCGCCAGCCACGGCTCCTTGTTGTCCTGCGGGAACTTCACAGAGGACCCAGCGTTCTGGCTGAGAAATTGTTGGGAGATTTGACTCACCGAGGAAGCCAGACCAAGCATCGTGAGAGGCAGGACACAAACAAGGCTGCAAAGTGAGCATTCTGAACAGAGACCATGAAAGGAAGGAAAATTGTCTACCATAGGCGTCGCCCTCCACTTTCCACCACTTGCGACGCTGACAACCTGCCTCCTATGTAATGAACCATTATCAGGAAAGAAAGGAGAAACTGGCCTGCCACTGACGGTCTCCTTTAGCTCAGACACGTCTGTCCTGGGAAGGCTCTTTCTCTGTTTTTTCCCCCCGTGAGTTGTTGGGTGATGAGACACTTGGCTTGACTTCTGCCCTTCCCATGCCCTGTGGCTACAATCGGCAGCTACCTGGAATGATGCAAATCTTACCTGTTACTTGGGGGGAAGGTGGACCGGCTTTGTCAAGTAAATAGCGTCCTGTAGGTGGAGAGAGGACCGTGGCCTCGTCAGGAGGAGGGGTGGTCTTTCTCGATTCCAGATGCAGCCGGGATGACCCGTGTTTATTATTAGCCTTTTGGTTACAACATCCCTTCTCTAGGGCAGAGGCAAGAGCCAGTGGGGACCTGGGCCAACGCCTTGTCAGAGAGACGGGCAGCTGGTCCTACTCAGAACATCTCCTCCTCTTCTGAGCTGATCATTGCCCTGGAATCAGATTTTGCTGTTTTTCCCCAAATGCCCTCTGCGTTCAGTCGATCGACCCTCCCCATGTAGGAAGTCTAGAGCCTGAGGCTCAAGCTGGGACCTTCCTTTCACGTTTTAGAGGCAACTGAAATTCCGCCTTTCTAGTGGCTGCCTCTTCTTCTTTGATGCTTAGGAGAGAGCCGGCTTGGATGACAGCCCATTAGCGAGGGCTGTGGACAGCTTCAGAGCGGGGTATGTAACCCTGGACGTCGGGACTGTTTGGGAAGCTTTTGGCTGGAGCAGCTATTACTGATCTTGACCAAATCCTGAAACCTGGGGGATAAGACACTCCTTCCTTTGCGGTCGCTGACCCACGTCAAATGTGCTAAACCCAGGACTCATTTTAAAAATGGAGACAAGTGTTGGCTTTCTTCTCCGAAGATTAAAGTGGGGCCTCTGTGGCAGCCTTTCTCTCCGTCCAGTGTTCCCCATCCCCGCCCAGTCACCTCCACCAACTCCCAAAAAGCATCTTCTCTTGACTGTATCTGTAGAAGGTAAAATTTATTCATTCCAATATTTTTGCCCTGAGTTTTAGAAATTTATTTTACAATTTTGCAATAATCTTTAACTTAAGGAAAAGGTGAAAGTACAATTTAAAAAATGTGTTTTTCCTCTGAACTAATTGAGAATAAGTTGTTGACCCGATGCCCCATTCTTACTAGTCTGGTGCATAATTCCTAAACAAATGTGTTCTCCTACAGAGCCACAATACAAGTGTTAAAATCAGAACGCTAACAGTGAGGCATTACCATCTTCTAGGCCTCAGGCCACATTTACATTTTCCTGGTGGTCCCAGTCATGCCTTTCTTTACCCAAAATTCTTGTCCCTTAATCTCCTTCAGTTTGGAACAATATTCCCACAGTGTTTCCTTTGACTAGGATGGCCCTGACACTCGAGCTAAGTTTTTAACCCCACCCCATCCTAGGACTTTGGCTGTTCTTTGTGAGAAAAATCATTGTCCTTAAAGAAACATTTCCCTTGTCTTGCTTCACCTCATCCTAGCCCTGTTAGCAACGTGGGAAGCACTGGATTGGGAGTCCAGGAACGAGTTCTTTTTCTACTTCGGCAGTTCCCTCACCATGTTGTCCCCACGAGATGCATTTACTCCTGGGGAGATGCCAGGGGCCTCTATGGACCATCCGGAGAGCGAAGTGCCCTCGAGACCCCTCGTAGTGTCCTCTGTGGAGCAGCTGTTGAGGACATGAGGTTATGCTCCATCACATCGTGTCCACCTCACTTTGGTACAAAGAACGTTATCCTTTCCCCCATTAGCTTTTCTTTTTCATCCCACAGACGTTGTTAACTGCGTAGGCTTCCTTGTTCACATTATTTATGAGACTTGCTGGTTTATCACAGTAAATACGTGTCATTGAAACATGTTCACTTGCCCGACGCACAGCAAACCAAACACTGAGATGCCAAGGTTTGCAGCAGAGAAAGGGTTTATTCACGAGGCAGCCGAGGGAGGAGACAGGAGACTGAGTCTCAAATACACCTCCCCAAAGGTGAGGGGCGTGGGGTATTTATGGGACAAAGAAGCAGGATGGTCAGAGGTGTGGGGAGTGTGGGGAAAGGTGATTGGAGATAAGAAAAAGGAGAGGTGATGGTCATTCTATGCAGGTACAGCTAAGATACGTGTGTTTTCACTGGATGCATGTCCAGAAAATGGCAGCTTTAGCAAGTGCTGAGGGTGGAGTTTTTCACCCATTGACATTAAAAGGTCACCAAGCAGACACTCACACATGCCCAGCTGGAGGGTCAGTGGTTCAAACCAGTCAACCCCAGCTTGAGCTTGAACCGGACACATCCCATCTTACAGGTGGAAAGACTGAGACCCAGAGAGGTGGCCCAGGTGAGGGGCCTCTCTTGTTAGTAGTAGAGCTGGGACTGGAATTCAGGTCTCCTAAATCCTAGGCCACTGCCAGAGATGTTACAGGGCTTCTGCCAGGCCATCGAGATCGTATGTAAGATTCTGAGGGTTTGATGCCTCAAGACCTCACTATTGGCTATTTGCAGGGGATAGACAGAGAGCAGAGAAATCTTCCTCAGCATCAACTTTTTTAAAAAACAGATTTTTTTGTTCCATCCCAGCGTTGACATGATCTTTCTCCTCTGGACCTATGTTAATTGACCACCTCTTCCCCCACCCCAATCTCTTCCCTGGGTCTGTTTCCTCTTGGACACATGGGGGTGTGGGGTTGGTGAGAAGTCCAGGCTCTCACAGGGCGCACGTCACCTGACACAGGTTGATCTGGGATGAATCCTTAGCTCTGTGCTGACTTATAAGGGGAAATATGTATCTTGCCTATTCTTCTCTGTGCAACCCTGTTGTCTTAACTTGTGAATATTGATTGCGTTTAAACCAGCTTTTTGCCCCAGGCCTGGTCAAGGCACCAATTAGATTGCTGGCTCTCATGCCACTTGCGTGAGACCATGTATGAGTATGTATATGAGACTGGTTCCAACATACAGTCTTTTTTGGAAAGGAGAGAAGCTTTATCCTGAATAATTTATTGGAAACCCCTTTCTAACATAGAAACAAGAGTGGAGTGAGATGAGACAGTGGTTCGGCAGGACATCTTAACTCATCATTCTGGGGTCCCGTTCTGTCTCCTCTCCCATGCCCAGTTTCGGCTGAGTGAAATAAATCACTTTTGGAGGGGAGAAGGAGGGTGTTCTCAGGCCATGTTCTGAGTTCCTGACGAGAAACGTTGAGCCACATGGTTGATAAAGCAAATGGCTGGACAGATAATCTGATGGGCACAGGAGGACTTCATTTATTTGGCATCTTTGCACTTACTTTACACTGGTAAACCTTAAAAAGCAAGTATTTTTAAAAAATCTGTTTAAAAACAGCCACATGTATTGTTAAACATTTCCTTCTTGCTGTTTTTTTTTTTTTTTTAATTTAGAAAGAATAAAGACTAAGAAAATACGGAGAACAATTAAACCAGTCATGATGCACCTTCCACCCACAATGAACAAATACAGGTTTCCTCATAATTGTTTTAGATTGTTTTAAAAAACAAAACAAAAGGTGAATCTGAAGTCCCATCTGTATCCCTCCCTAATATAATCTTCCTCTTTTCCCAGAAGCAAACATTATCATACCTCGAAGGGTGTACTTCCACTTCATGTTTATCCATAAACTGCATATGGATTGCTTCGTATGTTTTAAAATTTACAGAAATGTCATTAAAATGTACATACTGTTTATATCTTTCAGCAACTCTTTTTTTTTCCCCACTCCTGCTTTGGTTTTTGGTAGCTATCTCTATTAATTTATTCATCTTTTGGTTTTTGGTAGGTTTCCATATTGACATATGTCCATTTAGTTAATTCATTTGAACAGTTTTAGTAGAAATATGTAGCATATGGATATGCCAAAATTCATCTAGGCATTCCATTTTGGATGAGCATTCAGGTTCTTCTGAATTTTGTGCTATTATTAATAACGTTGCTGCAAACAATCCTTGAGTGCTCATGAGAAAATTTCTTTAGTATAATCCTCAAAGTCAGGTACTAGGTTTAAATTTTACTAAACGTTGCCAAATTGCTCTCCCAAGGGGCTGTATTAGATTGCTGCTCCTCCAGCAAGGTATAAAGTTTCCACTTCACATTTCACCACCTTCTCACCAACATTTGCTATGGTGTAATTTTATGTCAGTGTTTTAGCTTGCATCTCCCTGGTCAGGCTGAGGGTGGGGATGAGTACTGCTTCATGGTTTCACTGGCTGTCGGAGTCATTCTTCCTTTGCAAACGGAATCTTCTCATGTTTCTGCCCTTTTATATTTTCTTTGTTTATCTTTTTCTTAATGATTTGTAGAAACTCTGGATATTAATTTTCATGGATTATCTAGACTGAAAGCATTTCCTCCCCGTCTGTTGCTTTTAGTTTTGCCCAAAATATCTTCTGTCATTCAGGAAACTTAAATTTTGATCTATTTAAGCTATGAATTTTTTTCTGCTTAAAAAAAAGTTTGTAGAAAGATGTCTTTGCTCTTGGTCATAAAAGCAATTTCCAATATTTTCTTCTAGTGATTTATTTCTAATGTTTATCTCTTTAATCCATTGAGAATTTGTTTATACGTTTATTTGTTTGTTTTGGCACGGTGCGAGCTGCTTCTATTCTAGCTCTGGACAGCTTCTTTCCAAGACGTCTTGCTGTGGGTGAGAAATAATCCTCTTGTTTAAGTCACTATTGAGTGGGCTTTCTATTACTTGGAGCCTAACGCGTTCTAACTGCTACATTCATTCTCTCTACACCCTCCTAAAACTCCCTTTATGTGTGTCTTGGAGCTTATAACTACTTTTTTTCTGCTTGTCTTCTCTACTTATATTTTTCTTTGCTTCATTTTGGGAAATTGCCCAAGCTCTGTCTTCCATTTCATAAATTCTTTCTTTGAATAGTTCTAGTCTCTTATTTAACCCATCTAGTGAGTAATTTTCCCCCAATGACTATATTATTTCTATACATCTTGTTACTTTTTCAAATCTGCTTTTTTTGTTCCCATTATGTCCTTCTCATGCCTGAGAGACTTTATTCCTTTCTTCATATATGTATACTTCAAGTTAACTTTTTGTAAAGTCCCACTTATATTGACCTATTATTTGCGATTCCTTAGGCCTGGCCATTTATTGTATTTGCTGATGGTCCCCTAGATCAGTACATTTCTTCAAGAGTTGTCTGGACCATGTCTTCTGCAAGAACTGTTTTCACACCAATGATACATGTCCTGGCTTGCAGAGGCTTTCCTATGGGAATTTTCATAGTTGCTTCTATTAGGGCCACAGAGGAAATCTCAGCACCAAATTTTTTACGTTGACATCTTAGCTCAAGGTTTTTATGTCATGTAGATAGTTTAAAAGTTCTGATCTCAGACCCTCAGGCAGTGCCAGTGCAGTTTTGGGGACTCTCTCTTGGGCCAGCGGGCAAAGTTTTGCTAATTCTATTCTGAGGGACAGGAAAGACATTTACTATTCCTGGCTCCTGTCAAAGGGCTCAGTTCTAGCTTTTATACCAAATGTGGAGATTTGGCCTCAATTTCAGCTTCCATGGAGGCTTTAAAACCTCAACCTGCGAGACATGTACAGTTTCAACTCATTGCAATGTTTCTGGCAGCTGAGGTTCCTCATTTTTGCTTTTGAGCTTGGCTATGTATTCTGAATTTTTAAAATCCATATACATTTTATAGTATTTCTGTGGGTTTTGAGAGGGAGGGGGCTTCATGCGTGAGCACAGTCTGCAAACCTTGACCTAGAATCCCTTCCTCTTCTTTACTCGCAGCTTCCAAGTTACACATGGGTTGTGCTCCAAATATTCATTTGTAAGTTAACAATTGTGAAGTCAGAATATGTTTTCCCATACAAAGAGAGTGGTGTGGTGATTAGTTAAATGGCAGTGCAAGCTTGAACTACAAGATTTGGGTTTCACTACAAGAAATCAAGGTAGCTTCCTTCAGGATGCATTCTCCATCATTCAAAATCTAGCTTCCAGCCTTGCACTCAGAAATGTGATTTACTTGCACACCAGTTGTGGATTCATCTCTCAGGTGAGGACGCATTCAGATAGAGCAGTCTGATGTGTAAAGTCAGAATGGCAGTTTTATTGTTTGTCACGAGGACTGTAACTGTTGAAGGAATGGAAACTTCACCTGTCCTGGAGCACTTTGTCTCCCTGGAGGCAAGCTCTGTGGGAAGCCATGGAATAATCAGGAGATTTCCTATTGAGCATGGAATCTAAGTAAAGGGGTTTTTAATTATGTGATTTTTGAAAGAATAATGGCCACAGGGCTTGACAGTTCGCAGAATCCATGTCTGTAACAGGGGACTTCCTTGCCGGTGAGGCCATCACATCCAAAGCCCATTTGACAAGGTGTCCTCTGCCGCCTTGGACAGAGCGTGGGTAGTCACTGCCAGCATTTGTTTCTCTGATTCTTTTCTATGCTTTCATGGATGAGCCTGTTCTTTTTTAGATTTAATATCTTCAGCCCAGTCTTGGGCCTGGGAGCCATTCTGTTTTAATGTGATTTTCCAAATTTCCTCTCTGATTCACTCTGGGTGATTTCATAGTTGAACTCTCAGTGTATAATCTTATTTCTAGCTTCCCCATAGTAGGAAAGAAAACCCACTCACAGCTGACCCCCTTTCTCCCACAGCAATGCGTCTAACTATTATTTTTTTCCAACTTTGTATCAATAAAAATTTCAAATTTACAGAAAAGTTGGAAGACTAGTTCAGGGACTACTTGTATGTCATCACTTTTACCAACATTCAACACAGGTATTATTTTGTGTGTTTGCTTTATATTTATGTATATAAACATCTCTTTTTGTTTGTTCTGATGAACCATGAGATAGTAAGTTGTACACATTATGCAACTTAACCAATCAATAAATCAGCATCCATTTCCAAGGAGTAACTTCGTTCTTTTACATAACCACAGTACCATTGTCACACCCAAGAAAAGAAGTATTAATTTACATGTCATACTGAAATTTCCCCAATTATTCCAACAAGACCTTTCCTGCAAGCACTATTATTGTTCACATCTTTGGCAGGAAATGCATTCAGAGTTTGAGGCGGCAAGCACCTTAGCTTGCCCTCAGTGCAACCTCAGATAGAGACTATCTTCTTTCTCTGCTCCTCCCACTTCCATCTGTTCTTTGAAAGGGAGGATCGGGTGTGAGGACATTATAACAAGACCAAGACGGGAAAGCCAATTTATAGGTAAACGATAGAATTAGGATCTATTATCTTATTGACTCCAACAAACCATACGTATTCATCCATATGTTTTCCAAATACACTTGGGCTTGAACTTTTATATTCAGGCATTATCCTTTAATAGCTGGGGCCAGGAGCAGCCAAAAGGACACACTGAATGGAGATCACAAGGCTCCATCTGCTTTATCGTCAAGTGCCACTTCTTACAAGAGTTCTGTTGCCAAGTATTACTTGATTTCATTTCATGATGGTGTCTGAAGGCATCTATCTTTAAAGCAGTTAACCCAGCCTGCCTGGCTTGTAAGTGTCCATGGAAATATCCTGTAAGTATGTCCTGGGTCAAGGCTGGGACTATTTCAGGGTTTCCTGGGAAGGGGGTGGGCAGCACTGGTCTTCAGAATGCCAACCCTGGCTCTAGGCAGCTGGAGGATGGTTCTCCCTGAGAGAACGTGACTGTGTTCCCTGCATACCTTTTGGTCTGGTGAGTTCAAAGCCTGGTGAATATGAAGGGCCGCTTACCGAGTCTTGTGTCGTCAGGACACGTGCAGGCCCCTAGCCACCATTGGAGCAGGGCTGTACTCTGGTTCTGTGTTGAGGAATGAGACCGCCTACGTACACAGAGCTCAACCTTCTGGACAGGACTGAGACTACCTGTGTGTCAACATGACTTTATTAAATTGTTCCAGGAAATTCTTGCCCAGAAAGATGAGACTGTAAACCAGTAAATAACTTCACTGCTTGGATCAGAAAATGTCTCAAAATCAATTTGTTCAGGCAATCATTTGCTCACCTGGGCAAACAGCTCAATGATCAAACAACTGTACACGTGTCCAGAGTTGCTCAGAGACCCTCAACTTGCTGTATCCATCAATCCCAAACTGCTACAACAGGAACTCTTCCCTGTGCCAATCAGATCTTTACATTGAAAGACCCACCTTACATCACTCGAACCCACATTCCCAAACCTTATCAATAGCTACCTCTCACGTCTTCCTTCTGCGATGCTTCTGAGACTCTGTCAAGGTGACACTCTCTCTGATTGCAGTCAGTTAATAAACTTAGTTTTGCTTCATCAACAGGTAACTCTCATGGTCTTTGAGGGGAGTCTGTAGTCAGCAGTGTAGTTGACTACCTGGCCCTTTACAGAAAGTTTGCTGAGCCCTGGTTTGTAAGATGAAGCTTCCTGGGTCCTCTCAATAGCCCTAAGAAGAGATAATGTTAGGAGACGGACTTTACAGGTGAGGCTCAGAAACGCAGAGATGTGTATGACCGGCAGTAGGTCACACAGCCAGGCTGCCTGACTCTAGAGGCAGATTTCACTAGTGACCTGCTCCGTGTCAGCTTGGATTCCAGAACACGTGCTTCCCAAACACACGAGCTTCTGGTTTTGTCTCTTGCTCCCTCTTCTCTCCCTGCCTTCACTGTGTCAGGTCCCTCCCTCCGCATCTGGCTTCCTGAAACACAGTCCCACTTCACTGCCATGCCTCTGTGATTTACTGCATGTGAGCATCACCGTGGAGCCAGTAAGACATTCTTCATTTTCATACCTGACACATGAGGAGCCATAAAGTAAGTCTCCGAAGTCAGACTCAAGGGCCTCTTGATTAAGAGTTAAATTGCAGGTATGATTTACTCAATTTGAGCTGGGGGAAGCAAGGGATGTTGAAGATAATGTGTCTGACAAACTCACATTTCTGCCTCCCACGAGTGCCCGGGTACTGGTGGGAGCCCCGTGGAGGCTGCGGGAAGTCTGAACGTGGATGTGCGTTGGGGAGGAGCGGGTGATGTGAGTGACTGGCTCATCTGGGTCTGTTTCAGGGAAATGTGATTTGGAAAACTCTTCTGATGCCTGTTTTAATTAAGTCAAGTCAGCAGAATAAGGGGTGAGATCCAAGGTGTGAGGGGGACATTCTGGAAGGAGCAGGAGTTCAGAGGCAAGAGTTCTGGTCTCAGTTTTGCCGTGTTGGAAGTGTGGGGATCTTACACAAGGACACACGAATGGGCCTCAGCTTCTTTACCTAAAACATGGGTTGGGACTAAATTACATAAATTTTGGGGGGGCTGACTTAGAAGAGAATGAGAGATGACGAAGGAGATCCAGTAAGTTTAGAAAATATTTTTGATACATTTTACCATGTAAGGGAGCTGAGAATGGACCAGGCATCAGAGGACAGTGTGGAGTCAGGACAGGGTATCTTTAAAATGGAACATGATAGAGCACTTGATAGAAAGATAAAGGATGGTTGTAGTAATGAAGTCCTTGAGTGCTGAGAGGGCGAGTCTGCGCAGCTCAGGTGGTCTTTGATAGGATCAAGGGCAATTCATTGCCTGTCACTGGACGGGAGGCGGGCTCTGGGGGCACGAGTGCCAGGCGACAGCTGGATTTGATATTGGGAGAGGCAAGCTGCTTCGCTCCTCTGATAGTTCCTATTTTCTCAAAGAATCACAAGATAATGGTGTCTGCACAGGCAGTAGGGAGGTATTTTGGAGATTTGACACGAGAGAAGTTGTAGCACCTCAGAAAGTGAGAAAGTGAAATTACTAGGGTCAGAGGGCAGGTTGTTGGTTAGTGCTGATTCGAGATACATGGGCACAAATTTAAAGGGAGACGAGTTAGCCTGATTGTGGGATTTCGCCTGCAGCGGAGTTCAGTTTCCTGAGCACAGGCGCAGAGGAGGTGGGCGGCTGGCTTTTGTGAAGGATGCCGCCTGACAGTTGAGGATCCTGCAGTGAGAGACGTTTGTAAAAAGCGAGGACACAGGGAACCTAAACTGGGCAAAGAGGGAGGTGAGAACTTGAGAAAAGTGCTAGGTCATGAAAAAATGGTGGGAACAGCAAATTTAATGAAATTAATAACACTGGTGGACTGGGGCACTAAAGGGCGCTGGAAGGTGGTGGTCAGGAAAGCGCATCTTTGTATAGGAATTTAACTCCCTTCTGCATGATGTGTTTTGCAGGTTGAAGACAGGTGCTAAGGACACAGGTCCAGCCCTGGTGAGGGGCCACCAGCCAGGCCCCTTCCTTCTCTCTAGTTTTACAGTCTTTACATACTGCTGGTGAATACGTGGACAGGGGACAGATTAGCGTAGCCCATTCTCACTATTACAAGTTGAAGTCAAATCACGCGTCCTGTTCACCAATCTGGCATTAGTACGTGCTGCCTGGGTGTAAATGCATTTTTAAAAGGTTTATTTTTGTTGGATTAGGTGGAGAGTCAAGTTTTCCCTGTGCTCTCTGTATGATTCGCCGTCTGCACTGTCAGTTGGTAAAGGCTGTGTCCTAGCTGTTGATAAGCCCAGCATAGACAGAGGTGGACTCATCTTAGACATGATAAATGTTGGCATCTCATCAGCATAGGAAGAACCTAAGACCTGAACAACAACCCTGATAGGAAGGGTGGCAGGGCCACTGTGCTGGAGGGGTTAATACCTGCCCCATCTTAGGAAAAACGCTATTCACTCAGTTGCCCAAGACTGAAACCTCGAAGTCATTCTTGGTTCCCTGTCCCTTTCACCTTCTTCAACAAATCAGTTGGTGTCTTGAGTGAATAAAGGAGTGAAGGAATGAATGAGTTCTACCACTTCTGTTTAGATCTCGTTGGTCTAAACTGGGGACCCAGTTTAGAAAAATCATTACTGTCTCACTTTTCCCCATTCCCACATCCAAATGAGAAAATAATTCACTTTAATTAATTATATGGAACTAAATAAATGTTTCAGGATGAACTTGCATATTTACTTTATAGAATGCTTATAAACTTGAAAGTACTTTAATTACACTTGATAATATATTGCAAATTATTTAAAGAGCGTGAATTCATGGGCAGCACGTAATTTATTGTATGAGTATATTTGGGGTGATTATCCACACATCTATTGATGCTTCCTACTCCAAATACCACACACACATCTTAAATTTTAATTATTATAAAAATATACCAAACCATTGTTGATATAAATACACATGATTAACCAGTATAGGGTTAAGCAAATAACCTGCAGCAAACTAAATTGATAATTATGGTCTAATTATAAAATTGTAATCTAAGTAGCAGCAACTGAAAATCATGATTAACTCCAGACAGTATTGAGGACGGACACACACACACACACACACACACACACACACACACACGTCCTTTCATAAAACTATTGAGTTGGAGGAGATTGTAAGGATCATAGACTGGGTATACTGTATTTTCCAGAAATGGACACTGCACTATTTCTGGTCCCTTGAACTTTGTGACTGCCGTGGCCAATAGAATGTGGGGGAGATGATGTCATGAGACTTCAAAGACTAGGTCATAAAAGGTGATGTGAGCCTGGCTCTTTCTCAGGATTCTTGCCATGAGTGCTTTAAGGCACTAGTAGTTTTTGCAGTAATTTGGAACACAAGCATATTAGAAGCTTGGCAGTGTTGACCTGGTTTCCATGGCAAACAAATTTCCTAACAGAGTACTGCATTAGAATGCTTGGGAAATTTCAATAATGCACTTAATTTTGTTCATGACTTCCTTGTGTCAATCATAAACATTCTCTTCAGAGATTACTATATAGAAAGTAGGCTTCCCATATTTGTAAGAATGAATGTTTGCAGAATTGAAAGCTGTTTTCCGGTAAGAACCGCAGAAAGGGCTTATAATTTTTACATCTGCTTGCGGTTCCCTGGAAGAACCCTATGGGCCACCAGACACCAGTAGGCTGTGGACAATTCATTGTGAAACAACAATGTAACTCTCAAATCAAGACCCCTATCTTTGGCCTCTGTTAAGATCTCCATCCATAAATCTCTACAGTGACTTCCTTCTCACACTATCCATCATGTTTGTTTTATTAGAACCTACACTCAAACATACAGAAAAGTGGTGAGAATAAAGATTAGAAGCTCCCATGGAGTCACTGATGTAATAACACAGATAAGCATTTTTTCATTGAAGTATAGTTGGTTTACAATGTTGTGTGTCTGGTACAAAGCATAGTGATTCAGCTACACACACACATATTCCTTTTCATATTCTTTTTCGTTATAGGCTATTACAAGGTATTGAATATAGTTCCCTGTGCTGTACAGTAGGATCCAGTTGTTTATGTGTTTTATAATTGTAGTATCTGCAAATCTCAAACTCCCAATTTATCCCTCCACCTCTTTTTCCCCCCTGGTAAGCATAAGTTTGTTTTCTATGCCTGTGAGTCTGTTTCTGTTTTGTAAATAAGTTCAGTTGTATCATTTTTTTTAAGATTCCACATATGAGTGATATCATATGGTATTTTTCTTTCTCTTTCTGACTTGCTTCACTTAGAATGACAATCTCCAGGTCCATCTATGTTGCTGCAAGTGGCATTACTTCATTCTTTTTCATAGCTGAGTAGTATTCCATTATATATATATGTATATATACATACATACATATATATACACAACTTCACACAGATTAGCATCTAACCAACTTTATTGCCTATTTGAAATATTTTTCAAGAGCTATCATTAAGATACAGTTAAGCTTTCTTTTGACTCTTCTGACCTCATTTCCTCTCTCTCACCAGTGCTGTGCACTATTCTGAAATTGATGTGTTTCCTTTTCATTCATATTATGTTAATATTTGTAAGAAATATTAGCACTGATTTTCGTGATATAAAAGTTATATTAATGTTGTTATAATATATTATTCTTCAGAGATTTGTTTTTTCTTCATTCAATGTTATGCTTCTAAGTTTTTTTGACATTGATTTATATAGTTCTAGCTTACATTTTAACTGATGTATGATATTCCATTCTAGAATATATTTTAATTAATTACCCTATTCCACTATTGGTGAGTATTTAGGTTATTTCTCTCTCTTTCTTTCTTTCCTTCCTTCCTTCCTCTCTCTCTTTCTCTTTCTTTCCTAATTTTTGAAGTATAGTTGATTTACAATGTTCTATTAATTTCAGGTATACAACATAGTAATTCTATATTTTTACCGATTATGCTCCATTTAAAAGGTTATTTCTAATTCTCACTTTTATATAAGGTGCTATATGAACAGACTTTAGTCTCTATGCATGGATGTGAATTCCTCCCCAAAATGCCTGTAGGCATGGTGAGAGTGGCACTGTGTGGATCAAAAATGTTCGTGTTAGTGGATATCACCAAACTGTTGTACCAGTTAACATTCCCAGTAGTGCTTATGGCAATTCCTGTTTCTCCATTGCCATACTTTAATTTTTGTCAGCTTGCTGGGTGTAAAGTTCTATCCTATTAATGTTTTCATTTACATTTCCCTGATTACTAGCAGGTCTAAGCATTTTCATTTTTTTTCATATTTATGAGCCGTATTGATTTTCCTCTTTTGTGAATTACCCATCCATACATAGTTTTGCTGCTCTTTCTATTGTTATTTACATTTTGCTGTTGATTTTTGGAAATCATTTACATAATCTCGAGGGCAATCTCTTCTATATAGGTTGCTAACATCTTCTGCTTTGCTGGTTAACTTTCTTCTTTGTTTATGGTGTCTTGGAAGGAAGTTTGAAACATTAATGAGGTCAAATCTATCAAGGATTTCTGTTGTGATTTTGCTTTGGGGGACTAATTAAGAAATCTTTTTCCACCTAAAGACTTAGAGTTATTTATTTACGTATTTTTATTTTCTAAATTTCACTTTCATATGGATAACCCATCGTTCTGGCACCATTTATGGGAATAGTTCTTTCCTTTGTTGTTTTTTAATGCAAATGGTGTGATTTATCAAGATCACTTTCATGCAGACGTGTGTTTATGAGCTCTCGATTTGCCTATCTATGCACTGATATTTTGGGTCAAAATAAGCACTTTTAAAACATTTCAATATCTTGACCAGGACCTCTACAACACCAAATGTAGTGGCCAGTTCCCATCATACGCTTTCTTGACCCATTAGCAACATGGGACACACTTGGTCACGGCCTCCCCCTAGGGGCTTTTTCCTCCCAGTTGCCCTCACCTCACCAGCTCCTAGTTTCCACAGCAGGACTGGATTCCTGTGCTCAACCTCTTCCTGTCTCAGAGCCTCAGGGCTCCCTCTTCAGATCTCTTTTCTGTCCACACTTACTTACAACCTGCCTGACCATATCCTGTCCACTGGCTTAGAAACTGACTCCACATTTATTTCCTGGATCTGACCTCAGTGTAACAGGCACCTCCTTTCCTGCTATTGCTCTGGAAATGGTACTTCTTATCTGATCTGTAAGCAGTTACTCCAAAAAATTTTAACTTACGTATCTGATAAAATTTAAAGTTAATAATTGTTTTTGTTCTACTTCTGAAAAGTGCAAGATATTTAGAATGCTTTTTAAAAACCTGAAGTATAGTTGATTTATAATATTGTGTTAGTTTCAGGTATACAGTGAAGTGTTCAGTTATGTATATACATATATGTATCTATATTCTTTTTAAAAGGTTCTTTTCCATTATAGTTTATTGCAAGATATTGAATATAGTTCCCTGTGCTATACAGTAGGTCCTTGTTGTTTATCTGTTTTATATAGAGTAGTGTGCATCTGTTAATCCCGTGCTCCCAATTTATCCTTCCCCTCTCTTCCCCTTTGGTAGACATGTTTATTTTCTATGTCTGTGAGTCTGTTTCTGTTTTGTAAATAAGTCTGTGTGTTCTATTTTTTAGATTCTGCATATCAATAATATGTCTTTGGCTTACTTCACTTAGTTATGAGTATGATAATCTCTAGGACCATCCATGTTGCTGCAAATGGCATTATTTCATTCTTTTGATGGCTGAATAGTATTCCATTGCATATATATACACCACATCTTTATCCAGTCATCTGTCGATGGACACTTAGGTTGTTTCCATGTCTTGGCTATTGTAAAGAGTGCTGCTGTGAACATTAGAATGCTTTAACTCCAATTTCCTTTACTCTAATTTTGTTCAAGTATGTTAGTTCTACATTGCTTTAACCCTTTCCCCATTTAAAATTTTATTATTATTATTATTAATATTTTCACTATAAATTCTTATTAGACATCAACCTTTCTTCTTATTTTGGTGAAGGGGCATGTTATTGCTTCTTGTACCCTCTAAATCTGTCTTTCAGTTGACCCGTTATTGCTACTTCTTTTTTTTTCTGAGCCTGTGTTTAACCCATCACATGAGTTTCAAGTGTTTATAGTTTTTCCTTTTCATTTCTAGGTCTATTAGCTCCCTTCCAGATCTGCCTCTTCCTTTTCCACACGGATCTGTTCTTCATTATACTTTCTTCTTAAACCATTGACTCTTTTGTCATTTTAAATCTGTTTCACATTCTCTCTCTTCTTCTATTATATGCAGTTCCTGGGAGCCAAATCTCTCTAAAAACAGACCTGCTCTCTCTCCTTCAGTGTGGTTCCTTTTTCTCATATTTTGGCAATTCTGTGTTATGAATTTACATCAATCTGGGATGACTTATTTCTGTGGGAAGTCTTCTTGCTCTGGGTTGTCAATTTTTCCCTTCGGGGCAGTTATGTAATTCTTTCTGCTGATGCCACCCTGGGGGGTCCACTGACCTGCAAAGATTTTATGTTAAATTTTTGGCTTATAGTTCCTCTATTTTTAAAATAATGTAATTTAACTTTACACTTTTGTGAGGAACTTGCCTGAAATTTGGATATTTGATAGGTAACTTTCTTGCCAAAAGCTTCACTAGACAGGAAACTTCCTTTAGCCTCCCCAGGAAAGTAGATGGAATTCATCTATTTCCTCTTTAAGGATGAGGCAATTTTTTGCATGTCTGGACTTCATACCCATAGTTCAGTTTCCATTCCCTACCTTTCTCAGCCCTGAACACCTATTCCCTGTGCCCATGTGGAAATGAGAACCCAAGCCTCTGGGATGTAGGGAAGAAATCAGTGGTTCCCCATAGAGTCAGTCTGGTTTTCCATTCTGTCTAGTTTTTCTCATTGTGTTTGGCAGTTCAGGATTTCACCTTCTTAGTTTTGAACCCACCTCTGCATTACATATTTTGTCATGATATTGCATGCAAAATTTCTATGTGTTTTGGCAAAGGTGGGGCTTCGCACGCGTATTACCAAAAGCCATCCCTGCCATGTTTGTATTCTCATTTTCATACCAACGGCACTGCAATAATCACCAGCCAATTGGAAAGAAAGCCTGAAGCTTTCACAAAAGTTAAAGTAAACCTAACCAACCAAGGAAAAGATATTCAAGCCAGTTTGTTGGTTAAAATAACGGAGCTGATAGATCGGAGCCTCCTGGGTGACATACGCTGCTGTTGTTTTTGCTTCAGATGTTCCTCAGTCCACACCTTGGTTTGGCTACTAGCTGGTAGCATAATCCTGGGGGTATTGCTTCTCTGAAACTCACCTTCATAATCTATGGAATGAAGATAATACCTATTTCCCGTGTTTTTAGTGAGAACTAAACGGGCTTGTATGTATAACAGTTCCCAAAGAGTACTTATATTCATAGTAAATTTGTATTTACTTAGAAAATGTTCCATTCATCTAATTTTATTAACTAGAGTACCTTTCTGTCTCTATCTCTATCTCTGTCCTGTCATCTCCATCTCTTTCCCAGTGCACAGGGTGGTGGGTCCTCTTCCGTAACCAGTGCCTACGCAGCGCTGGTTCTGCTAGTTGCAATAGTAAACACTGAAAAGACACATGGAAGACCCATTCCTTGCAGAGGACGCATCTTCTGTTCAACTTCACATCCCCTCCGGCTACAGTTTGGTCTAACTGTTGCTGTGGTAACCAGCCGCCTGCAGGTGTAACTGGGCAGCACCTCACCTCCTCTGTACCAGGCATCTCTTGCTTTTCCCCCTGAAGCTTCTCTCACCTGGGATGCCTGTGGGAGCCATGCAGCCGTCCTGACACCTGCGCGTGGGCAATCCTGGAGTGTGAGGGAACCGACACCGGTGGGGCAAGCCTTGACCATTGGTGGATAGGAACTTGCCCTTAAATACTGCTCTTTTCCATCCTAGGAAAAAGAACCCTGAGGTGCATTCTGCTTGGCTGTGCTCTGGAGGTCAGAGCTCCCGTTTCCTGTAGTTCAGTGATTGACCAACTTAGTATCACAGCCATAGATTAGCTTTGCTCCTCCCAAGTTCACTCTCTCCAGGTATACTCCTGTTCCTTGGGATTACTTTTCAAAATAAAATACCTGGACATAAACCCTGGCCACTGGCGCTGACTTTGCGGAGAGCACAGGCTAAATCACCTGGCTAAATTCATCAGGAGACTAGATTTTCCACAGGAGGAGGTGGGACTCAACTCCATCAAGGATTTAAGTGCTAAGATTTAAGGGCTACTGCTAATGTGAAGACGTTTCTATCAAAAAGCTTGTGAAACCAAGATTATTTCAGTGGTAGAGATCTTTATAATTTATACCAAGTCCTTTTTCAAAGAGGCTATGAGATGTCTTTATAGATAAAGAGGACAGTTAAAAATCATTTAAATTTCGGAAGCTGACAACCAATGCCACACATGAAGCCTCGCATTTGCTGTGTTGAGTGTATTGGGTGACAGACCTACCCAATGACTGGAACTCTGTAACCCGGGAACCCTTGAAGAGAAAAGCCTTAAACAGACAATTGTGGGATGTCTCAGAAAATGGTAAAAATTAAGAATGTATTTGCCCCTAAATCTCTCCTGTTCTTGGGGTGATAGACATGATTTCAGCTCCCTGGAAAGACTCTAATTCCCACAATGAGAAGGTCAATCTGACATCCAGCCAGAGGTGACCTTTTCACTCATCTCTTGTTTGCAGATAGTTGGAGGAGAGATGGTATCACTTGCTTGGATGGCCAGTGAGTGAGTGGTCAGGGCCTGCCTGATCTCGGCCCCTAGGAGGAAGCTGGTTGTAATTGCTGGTGTCAGAAATGGGGCATCTGGATAATATCTCTCCAGCAGAGAACCAGCTTCTGATTCTTTTTCCTGGCTGTGCGTTTGGAGGTGAGGAGCCAGACGCACAATGAATATGCAGGAGGACGAGGACGCGGGCTGCTCCCGGGGTCTCCGACAGCCGGCCCCGCTGTGGCTGATGCGTGCTCTTGAAACAGGCCATACTCGGGGCCGAGAGTCGCAGCTCTCCTCGTGTGTCGTGCAGGTGGGTGGAATCTACCTTTGACAAAACTATGCAGAGGAGAAGTCGATCTATAGGAGCTGGAGGGGAGGAAATAGGTCGAATACTGGCCTATTTGAAGAAACCCTCCATTATAGGCCCCTGAATGGATGTAAACTTGAGCAGACTGTTTAGAAAGGGACAAAGTGACCAGAAACGAGAGCGTGGAGAGGTGGGGACAGCTCTAGGGAATAGACAAAGGAGCCTCAGAGTTTTGAAAACCCACGTCACTGAGAGATCAGAGCACAGGGAATAGGAGTGGCATTCAAAGCAGTAACAGTGAAACCGTTCTGAGCTGGAGAAAGGCCTACATCTGCAGATCAAAAGTACCCACTGGGCCCCAGGTGGAAAGAATGAAAACAGATCAACACCTAGAAATAGCCTGGTGAAATTCTCAAACTCCAAGGACAAAGAAATGATCACCCACACAGACTCCAGAGAGCCAGCTAATGACAAAAAGAGTCAAAGTCAGGCTTACCTTCTGCAGCATTAAATAGGAGACAATGTGGACGAATGATGTCAGCGTTCTAAAGGAAAAAGGAGATGATGCTCTGGGGTGAAGTCCCAAGGGAGGCACCCTCAGCTAGGCAACGACTCAGGGTCACCGCCGCCTGCCTACCTGTGCTCAGAAAGCGAACACAGACACCGGCCACACAAAGCACGCGTTGTGATGAAGTCTCCACAGACCACCGAGTCGGGCACGAAGAAAACGACAGTCCACTCTGAAGTCATTGAAACACAGAAATTAAGTTTAAATCGCTGTTGTAAATATGGTTTGAAAGCTGAATGCAAATGTCATGGTTAGTTCGGGAGAGAGATGATGTTAAAAATAAGCTGGGTGAAAAGTCTCAGACTGTGTTTATGAAAACCATGGGGTGGGGACACGGCGCTCATTCCTCCAGTTGAAGGGGGAGTTCCCCACGGCTCTGGGCTGAAGGGGACATTTCCACCACTTCCATGTGTGTCCTCCTTGGTCAGTGGCCAAGGGTCTCTCTTTTTGTCCCCATCTCTGCATAGCAATTCCAAGTGCCTTCCCCTCTGATGGGTCTTCCTACAAGAGCCCGGGACTGTTGCAGGCAGGGTGTCTCCTGTGGGTGGTGTTTGAGTTTGAGTGAATTGCACGTGTCGTGCGGGCCACTTTTCAAAGGTAGTCTAGGTCCTTCTATTCTGCCTCTGGGACCTCTGCTTAGGAAGGTCCCACCCTCCATCTCCCCTGCCATCTTCCCCCTATTCCCAGATACTTCTTCCCTACCCTACCCCAGGTCCAGTTTTATCCAGTCTCTGGAAGGGGAGACACTGAACTTATCCATCTTCTTCCTCCAGCCCTTCCAATCTACATTCTCCCTTTATGATTGGCTGTGGAGGATGCCCCTCGGGGTAAAAGCAAGAGAAGGGAGGAGGGATATTTATAGAGAACAAACAGATTCACAATTTTTGGACATAACCCGGTCACACTGGTTTCTATAGCCTTTTATACAGTGGAATATAACACACCTACAACATAGCGCACAAAGATGCACAACTTAATGGTTTCTCACAAGGAAGACAGCTGTGTACCCACTGACTGAGTCAAGTCCCCAGAAGTCCCCTTTGGGTCTCCCCTACCCACCCCCTGTCACCACCCCTCCTTCCTAAAGGAACCACCACCCTGACTTTTATTAAGAACCACTTACTTGCTTGTCTTCACAATTTCGCTGCCTAAACATGCATCCCCAGCACTCTAGCTGGGTCTTGTCTCTTTTCTTGAACGTTGTATAACCGAAGTCATAGGGTATGTGTTTGTTTGTGGTGGTGTTGTCCAGTTCCTCGTGCCTGTAACTGAGGCCCATCTGCCTGTGCAGCTGCTCAGCTCTCCGCGGCTGGAGAACACCAGAAGTCCCCCACTTGTCGGCCGCTGATGGCCATCTGGGCTGTGTCCAATGCTTGGCTACTACAGCAGCACCGCTGTGAGCACCGCGGGCCCCGTCTCGTGGTGCACACGAGCCTGCATGTCTGCCCGGTGTCTCCTAAATCAACCCTGCTTTATCACCTTAACTTCTGCAATGAGTTATTGATTTGGGTCTGTGTATTTTAGCCCTGGCACTTGTATCCTGACGTATGAATGCTTGAGTGACATTGTTACAGGGCATCTGAAGGCATTTTAAATGACAACACCAGTAAATGTCGAAATAATAGCACAGGAGCTGCCAGACCCCCAGGAGAAGCTCTCGTGTCCGCACAGGGCCGCATGGGGTCCGCGGCCCCGCGGCCTGGGGCAGGGGTTGCTCTTTTCCAGCTGATGTCCCCACTCTGTAAGCAACAGCCTTCACACAGTCACACTCTTCCTGGCCCATCAGCTTTGAACTTGGGCAATGTTTGATGAAAAATTTTTTCAATTTTGTGGCTGGGATTATTTACAAGGTGGTACATAAACTGAGCTTTATTAATATTATAAAACATTAGTTTAAGACTGAATAATTCAAAAGCACATAAAAAGCTGCTTCACTGTACCACTGAATGGCTCCTTCCTCAGCCACAAAAATCGCCAGCAAAAGCTTTAAAATCACTGTTTGGAAAAGACTCAATTAAATTTGGATCTCAGGGCCATTCTGGTTCCCTGTCTCTTTGGGAGAACTTGGGGGGAAAAGAGAAATGGAGGACATTTTATTCTTTTAAACATGTATTGAATATATAATATAAATAATAAATAAATGTTACATACTTATACACGAATAAATATAAATATAATATCGGAAGGAATATACCAAAATACTGTCAGAAGTGGGGTTTTTTTTTTTTTTGGTGGGAGAGGTGGTATTATGTATAACTTCTTCCTTTGGCTTTCTGTTTTTTTCCAAAATTTTTGTATTAAGTACGCTGCTTTTTCCAACTAGGGAAAAAAACTTTTAAAATATTATTTAAAGCAATGAAGTCATCAGAAGCCATATGATAAATGGGAGGATATAATTCAACTAGAAATATGAGGCTCTGTATTTCACTCACTTTTTTCTAGTCGAGGCCAGAGGAAAATCTTAACTAATGTGTCAGCTTCATCTTCTGATAAAAAGAAGCAAATCGGGTCTCTTGGAAGCACCAACTTTTATCCTAGCCATTCAGTGTAAACTATAACAGGAATTTTTCAGGCCGATAAATCATTTTCTCAGGGACACTGAATAGCTAATAGACGGTGTCTTCAGGAGCAATATTTCTTCCTCTCCCAGACATCGACTCTCAGACCCAAAGGCCATGACATTAAATTCCCGTTCAGGGAAGGTGTTTTGATGGGTGTCAGTTATAAAGTAGTAAGGTTTGCTTTCTTTCTGTGTCCTGCCTGGAATGAAAGATGGGACTGGGGAACTTGTGGAACTGATTGACACACGGCTAAGTATGGTAGGCTGTATGATTTCATCAAAATATTTGCTACTCCCACCCCACTGACAGCAGGCCTGGCTGTGTTATCTGTTAAGGGCAATGGCATACGAACAGAAGTGGTGTATCTATATCCAGCAGAACTTTTAAAGAACACTGCAAGGTTCATCACTGTTCTTCTACTTATGTGATAAGATCAGTATGTCCAGAGATAGTCTACATCTTCACCCTGGGGCCTAGAATAAAATGTGGATCAGAGGGGCTGCTGACCCATGGAGTACAAGAAGCAGGAGCAAGAATGAAACCTATGTTGTTCAAAGCCACTGAGCCCAGAGGGGCTGCTTGTTACTGCAGCAACCTGATGAAAACTGACTAATACCTAAGGCTTCTTTCCTCACATGTCGACCAGCTTGCTGATTGAATTCTCAGGTGTTGGTTGCCTCTGGTGTTTCTTACTCCTCTTAGGGGTGAAGAGGTGGGGTGGACACCACTTAGATTTGAACCTGGAGAAACTTCCAAGCCATCACTTTGGCAATGGAAGGTACATTTTCTATAACTTCTTCAGAGGACTGTGGTCTCAGCATGGACGCCCCTTCCTCCGGGTTGGTTTCTCCGTCCTACAGCTAAGTCTGGATTACGTGTCCATGTACCTGCACTCCCCTGCATCTCCTCTAGTACTTGCATCATCCCACTGCACTGTACTTGTCTCTCTCCTCCTGGAGACTATTCATTCTGTGAAGGCAATAATCATACTTTTACAGGCTGAATTGTGCCCCCTCAAAGATTCATATGTTGAAGTCTTAACTCCCCGTACTTCGAAATGTAACTGTATTTGGTGGTAGAGCATTTAAGGAATAATTAAATTAAAATGAAGTCATTAGGGTGGGCCCTAATCCAATATGACTGGTGTCCTTATTAGAAAAGGAGATTTAAGAATATGAAAACGAATATATGTATGTATATGCATGACTGGGATATTGTGCTGTACACCAGGAACTGACACGTTGTAACTGGCTGTACTTCAATTAAATAAAAAGAAGAGGAGGTTTGGACACAGACATATACAGAGGGAAGATGACACAGGACACAGGGAGAAGATGACTGTCTATAAACCAAGGAAAGAGGACTGGAGAAGATCCTTCCCGCACAGCCTTCAGAAGGAACCAATGCTGCTAACACTTTGATCTTGGACTTCCGGCTGCCAGAACTGTGAGTCAATACATTTCTGTTGTTGAAGCCACTCAGTTTGTAGTTCTATGTTATGACAGCCCCAGGAGACTAGTGCACGTCCCTTACTCACTTCGCAGCACTGAGCACAAAGCCAGGAGGAGAATCAGCATCTGATGAATGTTTTTTGAGTAAATGAAGGGATGAGTCAGTGACCTAGAAGAGCCAAGATTCATCAGCCCAGTTTATGCAATTGAGTTTAATCAAGTACTGATAAAATGCCACAGATATTCAGAGAAATCAGACATCACTCCTGGAGTCCTTATGCAAAAAACTGGACCTGGAGATGCAGAATAAAACACCATTTACCAGTCGCGTCTTCCAGTGGTCTATAGTCAGATGTAGACGGAGACGGGGAAGTCCAATTTAGCTACAATAAAAGATGAAATTCAGTCTCATGAGAGGCATATAAACAATATGAGATTGGAGCGCAGAGGAGGACAGCGTTACATTCAGTGTGAGAAGGCCTCAGTCTTTCCTCAGCCTAGAAAGATTGGTTGTGTCTCGGCAAGGAGAAGTAGTGGGGAAAGAGAAATCAAAGGCACAGCATAAAAGCACGTTCCAGGAACAAAACACAAGCTGTTTGGTTGAATCATGACGGTGGCCACCGGAGAGAAAGCCATAAAAGGACCGTATCTGGGAAATCTTGAATGCCCGTCTGGAAACATTTCTGAATCTATATTTCTGCATTTATCTCTTGCAAAGACTGCAACTATGACTGTTAGCTCTTCCTCCATTCTGCCACCACCTTCCCCGAAGAAGCATCCTTTGGTTTAATTATTCATGGCAAAAACTATCTTCTTCTTGTCTCCATTTTTTTCTTTTTGCTATAATTTTCAATAGGAAATTTCTGCATGGTCAATTAGCCCTCCAAGAACACGCTCAGTTCTGACAGATGGGCCAGGCCTTTGTTAAAACACCACTCGGTATGTGTGTATGTGTTTGTGTCAGTGCAGAGACTGGCAATTAGTCCAGAAAATGAATCACTTCCTTCACACAAAGGCAGCCAGAAATTCTCTTACTCACGTTCAGATCTGGTAAGTCACTTGACAACCACAGGGCTTTCTGGGACAGGGTGTTCAAACAAATCTCTCTCCTCAGCCAAGGTAGTCCCTGGGGACATCTTTTTCACACGCTGGTGATCACACCCACGTCTGTGTAGCTTGTCACCACACCTCAAGCACAGCCCTCGGACTTGGAAGCACCAGCCCCGTCTCCATGCCTGCCCTTCCTGACCTTATCCCAGGGTTGCTGCAAGCTGTCTGCCCCCTCAGTGGGAAAAGTGTGTTGGAAAACTGAGCTGAGCAGAGGCTGGGAAGGAGGTGGGATATAGAGATAGTGAGGACTGGTCAGATCTTAAAGGGGAAGGGAAAAGCACTACTTACGTTAAATTTGTATCTAAATGTCAATTTATATCCCGCAGTGATGCCAAAACGTTGTGAGACCACCAAGACTTGGTGTTGCAGATGGGGCCTCTCATCACACAGGCTCTCCATGTTGGCTAGGTTTTCCCCACCTTAATACATCTGAGAGCCACGTTCATTAATAACCAGAGCAAGGGAGCATAAAGGAAATGGCCAGTGAGGAAGCCATAGTTTCATGAAAGTCCCCACCCGGACCCTCAGTTCTGCTACTGGGCTGAACATTTGTTCTGGAATATGACACTAGCTGTGAAATCTGCACCCTTGCCTAGGGCTGTGTTGCTAACAAGATGCTTGACATGTACCCGCAAGTATTTGCTTTGAGCCCTTCCCCATCAGAGCTGAACCCTAGAGAAAGATAAGGCAGAAAACACCTTCGATTCTGGCCCTCAGGGTACTCATCCGGAATGTTCCACCAGGAGCTTCAACACCTGAGTTCAAATCCTAAAGCTGCCAGTACTAACTAGAGTTTTGACCTGAACTTTTCCAGAGTCAGTCTCCCCCCCTGAAAGGAAAGGAGATAGTGGGGTTTGGAGGTATCTAGGCTCTAACATCCTGTGATGAGAGATTTAACTGAGAAAAACTCTGGAGCTTATATGTCAGCATCCAAGGAAAGAGATGTTCTGTCCATGCCTCCTCCCCTCCCACCACCAAGCAGCACGTCAACTTTTGGGTCTTCCTGTTCCCTTTGAAGCTATTTTTCATATTCATTTCCCCTCTTTCACCAGAGTCACTCATCTGGGCTGGGGAGGAAGCACATAGTTTACATCTGCCCAGGCCCCACCTCTCCTCCTCCAGGAATTCAGGGCCGCCATCTTGGATGGTCCCATCTTCCACATGGTTGGTTCCTGGAAGACCTGGGCTTTGCCTGGGTGGACAGGCCAACCACATGTCCTGGGACTGAGCACCTGGAGCCATTTCAACTGTGGGAGGACTTTGGCAAAGCACTTATCTCCCACCCCAGTTCTTTTTCATCTTTGTGCTCCTGTGAATTTAAAGGGAAATGAGAACCAGATGCTTCTGATACCTTTACACTTAGCTCATCAGAAAACTGTCCAGGGGAAGGTGTTTGAGAAATGGAAAACCTTTTTTGAAATCCTTTGTTTGGGAAGTAAAAATTGTAATGTTTTCTAGAAATCCAAGTTCCATCCCACATCCTTTATCCACCTGGGTACCATCTGACCCTGCATCTCCAAATCAGGAAGCTTGGTTTAGCTGGACCATCTGTATTTGAAATAATCGTGATAATTGATCACGTTTGTGCCATTATCCACTGTTTTCAATTATCCCGTTGGACTCTTATAGAAACCTGGTGAAGGAGGCCGGGCAGGGAGATTTAAGTTTGCCACTGAAACCATCAAAAGGTCAGATAAGCTTGTAACTGGCACAGCTTAGACCAGATCCCAGGCTCCTGATTTCGAGACCAGTGGTCCTCAAACTTGAGTCTGAATCAAAGTCCCCCGCGCTGGAAGACTGGTTGAAATATAAATTGCTGGGCCCCCACCCCAGGGTAGATTTGGAGTGTGTCTCGAGAATTTTCATTTCTAAGAAATTCCCAGGTGATGTGGATGCTGGTGGCCTGGGATGGCATTTTTGAGGCCACTGTCTTATATGTCCCCCCAGCGGATGCCATTGGACCCTCCGTGCACGTGTAGAGTTGCCTTCCGCAGTATTATCCAAGCGAAACAGAGAGAAAAGGAGTCTTGTTTCACTGAAGCAGAATGTCACATATTTGCAAAGACTGGTCAGTCACAAGAGACCATTTTTGGGCTGGGACTCGTCAACTAACTGCAAGCGAAACCTCGCCAACTCTGCATCTCACTTTTCCTTCGCTCCGCTTCCCCCACTAGGGCTTTCTTAACCTCAGTTTGTTTTGTCTCCTAACATCTTATGACATTTCCCTGCTATTACATCTGACACCTCGGAGGTAATGGGACTGAATATCACTCATAATTCATAGTTTCCTCTCAATGACTATTGCGCTCCTTAATGTTATCTCCATATGCGGAATCCCCACTGGGGCAATATTGCCTTTTTGGCATCGTCAGTTAATTTGTTCATTTCCATGTACCTTATTGAAAGCACTCCGAGTCTTAATTAGTACTCTTTAGCTGCTTCTCCCTGCAGTCCCGTGTCACAGAACCAAAGGCACCAGAGCACGGTGAGGAACAGGCCTAATTAACAGGCCCATGATTGAAACTGAAGAGATGGAATCTGCGGGAGTCAGAGATGATTCGTATATAAAATAGGGGGGAGCTGAGGCAGTGGCAGGGGCATAGTCCAGAGGAGCAGTTAGGATGTGCTGTCAAAGATATTTGTTGTTCAGGGCTGCCAGGCATCCTCTTTCTTCCTAGAAACTGCCTCCCTCCCTCCCCACCCCCAATTCCAAATGGCTCTGGAAGGGAGGAGGCTGTCAATTGCAGAGCAGTAATCCCATCCCCTGCTGAAGTCTGGGTAGCTGATCCTGTCTGGCTGTTTGGAGGGCTCCATCCTTGCAGCCATGGTTCCGGCATAAGCATGTGATTCTAGCATTCTGACAAGAGCATGCGATTCTAGCTGGATCAGCCAGAGCTCCCTCCCAAGATTCTTCTGCTGGGTATAGTTGGAAGAATGGCCTTTGGCCCTGGGGATTGTGAGATTAGAAAGATGTGACCCTGGTGGCCTGGAACCATCTTCCCCATGGCATTGAAGAAGTTCATCTGCAGCAAAGGAATGAGGCCCAAGTCTAGAAAGAAGCAGATCCAAGAGGGGGAGGGAGGACAGAAGGCCCCAGAGACAGAGCTAGAGCCCTGGCATTTCCATGCCGATACTACATTCACCCCTCAAGTCCATCACACGAGAACTTCCTGTGATTAGCATTGCCTGCCTCCCAGCAGCCCAGCTACTGTCATGCAAACCTGACTTTGAGTTGGTTCCAACCAGGGGAAGGGGTGGATGTGGATACTTTCTTATCCCCCACCACTTTCTGGCCCACTCCAAGGAACTAAGGATGATTCCATGGCATTTGAACCTACAAGACTAGTTTCCCTTAGTTACCTGAAGCCTGTTCCTGTACTGGGATGTGAGCCACAGATTGTGACATCCCTTTGGATGCTGTGGAGTATAGGGTGGCCACCCATTTGGGGGACATCCCTGCAGAGTCACTGTGAACCCTGTCCCTGCTCTGAACCAGCCTCAGTCCCTTTACCTTCACTCATTCCACAGAAAGTGTGTCTGGAGCACCTACTCGGTGTTTGGCACATCCAGGAATAGAACAGAGGTGCTTCCTGCCTCAGAGACCAGCAAGGTATGGGAGCATCTGGACCCGAGCCTGCCCAGTGAAGACGGTTCCTCTGTCTTCTCTCCATAGGTCAATGCATGTACTCAACATCCAGACCACAGGCCCTGGTGGCCCTAAAGGGTATGGCACAGAGCTGCCCATCCCTGGGGCCCCTTATGACAAAACCTAATTCAGCTTTTGTCTCACAAAAAGGAGATTCACACTAGAGCTGGGTGTGGACCAGGGGATTCATAGAGCCCTGTGACCCTGAGATTCTAGGATTCTAGGGGATTTTTTGCTTTGTCTCGTTTTGTTTTATGAAGTTGTATTTAAACTTTCTTCTTGATTAGAAAAAGAAGGCATATTCATTATAGATCATTTAGAAGATAGAGTTTGCACCCCTCATGATGATGCTCTCTCTGAATCTGCTCAGCATCATTTCAGGCCAAGAGTGAGGGAAGGGCAGCCCGGGGCTCCTCTTTCAGAGGTGGATCGTGGCCCGGCTTCAGCACTCTGAACGTATCCTTTGGGGTCTTATCACCCACTCCCACTCCGGGTGGCATCTCAAAGTGTGTGTATAAACTTTGTAAGTAATAGCTGCTGTTTCCCCCTCAAATCACATTTCCTCGTGCCCTTTGGTTTTTCTTCCTTTCATTCTCCCACAGCATCTGGAGACGGGGCCCCACACTTTGTGTGAGAGGAAGATCTGAGTAGGAGGCACAGAAGGAGTCCAGTTTTCTGGGGCTTGTTTAGGGAGATGGAGAGTGTGAAGACAGCCAATCAGGGACCAGTGGGAAGGGGTGTGGGTCGGGAAGGGGGCTCCAGTGGCAGATGTCTGGGTTCAACGAGGCTCTGAGAATGGGGAGAGGACCAGTTTGGGCACCTACGTCTAGGGAGATCTGTGTCCTATCAGTGACAGTTTCACCAGGTTGGGGTCTGCTATAGGACACTGGCCACCTCCTAAGTTTGTGGCAGGAGATCTGCTCTGGCCCTCAGCCATCCTCCTGCAGAGGGAGATCTCCTGCAGAAAGACTGAGGCTGAGACACCGCGAGGGTAAAGTCTAGTTAAGGCCAGAGTGGGGTCAAGCTGGCTTTCCTCAGAGGTGACCCAACATGACCCTCTGAGATCCAGAATCTGTAGAAATGGCCAAGATGGATGAGAAGGGTCCTTGAGACGATTCAGTCCTCGGTGGTGATCAGCCAGGTGGTCAAGGTGGAGGACGGACTCCAGGGAGCATCACAGGGTCTTCATGACAATCCCTAAGAGCTCTCTTATCTTCAACGGTCCCTACCTCCGTGACTGTCGCCATCTCTTTTTAACTCATGTGTTTTTCAACAATTGCCATCATAATAACACCATTTATGCTTACCAGATTTGTAACAATCACTGATGACTAATGGAATTGCTGCTTTGTTCACTGGCGTCGTAGAACCCCGGTGAAAGTACTGTGCCATTGGAGTCCCCAACCCCGAAAATGACAGCCTCTGTGGAATATATGTAAACACGTTAATTTCCTCCTCAGGAAAATGTGGGTTTTAGGTTTCACTTGACTCGAGACCCGACTTCTTTGGTGGTGCATTAGGTGGTATACGATGTGTGAGAGGTTGAAAACCATAGAGGAATTTCCATCTGCTCCACCGCCCCTTGAGAAGGCGGAGGGCTTCAGGGCTGGGACCAGGTCTTAGCACAGCGAGTGCCTGGCTTGTAGCAGGTGCACAGTAGAAGCTGCTTAAACTGTAGGACTGAGCCCCTGACCCCTGACTTCCAGTCCAGAGTGGCATTTTTGGCAGATCCCAGCTGGTAGATGGCAGCTGTTTGTGAGGGACTGCCTCCACGGGGCTTGCGTGGCTGTGGATGCCACAGGGGTCTGCGCACCCAGGTCTCCTGGCTTGTGCTGTGGAGATCCACAGCCTCTGTCCTCTTAGCGGTCAGATTCTGGCTTAGTCTGTTCAGGCTGCTGTAACAAAAATATCGTATGCTGAGTGGTTTAAGTAACAAACATCTGTTTCTCACTGTTTGGAGGCTGGGAAGTCCAAGATCAAGGTGCTGGAAGACTTGGTGTCTGGTGAGGACCTGCTTCTTTCTTACAGATGACCGTCCTCTTGCTGTGTCTGCACATGGCGGAAGGGGCGAGGGAGCTCTCTGAGTCCTTTTTAATAAAGGCACTAATCTCATTCATGGGGGCTCCACCCTTGATACCTGCTCACCTCCCAAAGGTGCCACCTCCTAATACCATCACCTTGATGTTTAGGTTTCAATATATGCATTAGGGGGAACATAGACATTTCGGTCTATAGCAGACTTCATTCCTTCCCATCCCAACTCTTCTTACGAAACTGTTCCCTTTTGCACATCAGGATGAGGTCCAGCCTGTCCCTGTTCTGGATTTCTGTCAGCCTGTCTATCCCAGGGTTTCCTTTCTCCCACATCCCGGGGATCTATTCTGAGTTCAGGGTCATATGAATGATGCAAGTGACCCAGGAGGCTTTTCAGCCTGGAGAGTGGGTTGCAGCACAGCGATGGGGAACAGAGAAAGCACAGACACAGCAGAGCAGACACCTCGTGCAACTACAGGAAAGGTATTTTACGAAAATCTTTTCATTGCTATTAAAAAAATACAATGGAGCCTATTTGAAAGGCATTAACCTGGAAATCCTTGAGCGCCTCTTCTCTTCCTTTGTGGTCCACGCTATCATTGCCACAGCCAAAGGTGTGCTCTTAACCCATGTGTACTGGAGCTGGGTTTTATGGGTCACAGCAGCTGATTGTACCCATCTCTGCATTCAGTAATGCCATGTTGAGAGTATGAACTCCACAGACATCTGCATACACCACACATTAGCCCCCTACCCAGAGCCAGTTGTAGAACACTTACCAGCACGCCATGCTTCTGTGTGACCTCCACTTTCTCGCCTGCAGTGCTAGCCAGTGGTCTTCCTTTCCCCCATAAAACCTGCTGACCAGTGCCCTCGTCCCCCTGAGGCTCACAGCTGTTCCAATCAGGAAACTGCATGCTTACCAAGACTCAATTACGCCTGTCCCAAACCTGTTCATGCAAAAAATATTTGTGATAGCAATTACAGAATTAGGTAAATACTGCAGTACTGATGGAATATGAGTATGAAGGTAATAGAGTTGTCATTTCCGTGGAAATTAAGTTGAAAGCTCAGGGAAGACTTAATAAAGGCAAATTGCTTATAAACTGCTGTCAAATTGAGTGCAGGCAAAGCGACTGTGAAATTTGGGGGAAGATTATATAAATCGGGAAGAATTCTGGGTTCCAGTTGCTTCTAAGTGTCTTCAGTTCTTGTTCTACTGCAAGTAAATAAAACAGGAGATTAGGAAATCAAGTGGAACTCCAAGTAGTGAGGATGTACCCAAAGAATGGCTGCATATTCATATGTTTTTAAGTTAAAATAGGAAATCGCAGGTGTGCTTGTATCGTTTTTTTGTGATTCCATACCGTAGCCCACTTTCCGGCGATGCTGGGCTGTCGGTCCCAATCTTGCTGGCTAAGAGACTTTTGCTGTGACCTGTGCCTTCCAATTATTTTAGCCACACAGTGGCTTTGTTTTTGGCAAAGACTTAGCCTTTTAGTCTTAGCTCCGCCATCTTGAGGGTTTCTCCTTGTCGGTTACACAGTTCGACCTGAGACTGCCTTGTTCACCTTCCAGCCACTGCTCCTCGACTTGAGCCAGTTCACGTTTCCCTTACACCCTCTTGTTCTGCCCTCCCCCACGCCCGCCCCCGCCTCTGCTCATGCGTCTCCTGCCGTCCAGCCCTTCCCCCATCCTTAGAGCAGGCTGACACCCTGCTCTTTCTTCCAGACTCAGCCCTAGCATCGCTTTCTTCGACTTGTTCTGATCCCTCAACCAGAAGTAATCTCACCATCCTGGACATTCTCCGACAATTGTATCTGTGTCTTACTAACGATCTGGATTATTTCTTATGGAAAATTAGCTGTTTACACCCTAAGATTGGGGATCTGGAGGGGACTTTAGAGATCCTGGCATCCACCACCCCTAATTTCGCAGATGAGAAAACAGGGCCAGACAGGACTGGTTCAATATGGTCCATGCAGTTAGCAGTAAGATAGAGAATGATGTTGAATATGTGAATGTCTGTTCTCACCTAGAATGCGGTCTGCGCGCACCTCTATTCAATGTGCTCTGCACCTAGTAGGTGTTCCTACATATTTTTCTTTAAGATTAGATTTATTTGACCAAAACTCAGAGCCTCCCCACCCCCCTTATGAAATATGTTCCCACTGGAAAGAGCTATATATTCATCAAAGAGAGTTTGGAAAGTATACAATTGTATGAAGAAGAAAATAAAAATCACCTTTGGTCTTCTTATCCAGAGACGAGGACTTTTAAAATTTGGGTTCATTTCCTTCAGACTGAGTTGAAAGAAAAAGAAATCAAACAAACCAGTATTGTGCTTGGAAAAAATGCTTGAAGGAGGAAGGGCTTTTTGAGTCAGTGAAGTGTTCCAAATGCTATCTCTGATGGCTGGCCAACCACCCGTCTACTCAGGAAACAAGAATCTGGTGGGGCAGACCCTCCGCTCGACACAAGGGGTTCAGAGATGAATTGCATATTGTAGGTGCCTGCCCTTGAGCATTTCAGAACCTAGTGGAGGAGCCAGAGTATAAACAGATAATCACAGTGCAGCTGACAGTGGAGAGATGAGCGATTTTAAGGCGGTCTGTAATTACATGCAACATTACGTGACATGGATTTTATGGCCTGTAATAGTGGCTGGGGTGGTTTATAATTTCTGTTATCAAACCCAAAGCCACATAACAATGACCAGGGAAACTTTCTTTAAAGGTAATTTTTCGTAAAGAGGAAATAATTGGAAATTCACAAACCGGTAATTACAAAAGCAGGAAAGGTTACTATGGTGTATTTTATAACTGTAATCAAAAAAAAAAAAATTACAGGGGGACTTTAAAAATCTTCCATTAATTAACTCCATTAAAGGTTACTGTCTGAGATGAAAGATAGATCAACTAGAAACCACACTTAATGAGAAGTTTAAGGGATTTGAAATTGGCAAGTCAGGCAGACGCTGGAATCAAGTGCCTCTTGTCTCTGTTGGTGTTGACATTGTCTGTCTCCATCATGACAGTTACTTTGGCGATTACTGTCATAATCATATGCTACGGTCTCCTGTCGTTAAGAAGGATGTTTTGCATTGTTGAGCCACTCGAAAATAGTCACCAGATTTTGGCCATTGTTCCATTAAGTCTTGTTTTTATTTTAACCCTTCTGGTCAGTTTTTTCCTGAGCTTGATGCCTTTTGCCATGTGGAATAGTTGGGGCGGTCAGAGGGGGTCTGTCAGCATGATTGAAGTGGATGCGGGCACAGACCAGGAGAGAGAACAGCCTGCGTGGGTGCGTGGTCCCCCAGAACAGCACTGTTTCAAATGCCGCCTGGCTTCTGGGGATGGTAAGAGAGTAACTGGTCTCCCTGTGTATCCCCCCCCCCCACCCCCAGGCGCCAGGACTGTGTTTTTGTTTCAGCAGAGGTGGCTTGGAGTAGCTCTTGCTCTGTACATTATCCTTTATTTTGGAGAACGGCAAGGGAAATGCAATTCTGCCCAGCAGGATGGCTGGTGGGTGAGCTGTGTTACTGGTGCCTTGACTGTGGGCAGGTACTTCCTCATTCTGGAACTCAGTTTTCTCTTCTGTAAAATGGCAAGATTCGATAAGATGACATTTCTGGATCTTTCTAGTTCTAAAACCTTGTACAGCCACTCTGGGCTTGGACATGTCTTGGAAGGGGTGCTCTTAGAAGTGGGAGCCCCTCTCCTGACTCCTGGTTATGAGGAGTGACCACCATTCACTGTCTCACCCTGCGCCCACCCAAATCCATCTCCCACCCCTCCCTGCAGGCCCCAGTGCTGTTGGTCCACAACACTCCACGGTTCACACCATCCACGGCCTCAGGCATTTCTGCAGAAACATGGCTGTCTTCCCCAAACCCTGATTCATTTTTCTCTTCCCCAACATGGAGGATGAGAACACTTTCCCTCCTTCCTGGCAGGTAGCTTGAGATCCTGTGACTGATTTCTGGCCAAATTGGATTCAGGAGGAGGTCAAGCATGGCCTCATAGGCTGACTTGGAAAAGCCTGTGCGATCCCCCAGCCCTCTCTCTCTGCTACCTTTCTTACTGAAGTAGAGATAAAAGCTCAATTTCAACTGTCAGTGGGAATTCTGCTGTCCCCAGGGGTTTAAATCCTATCCTGTAATAAGTGGGAAACCATCAAAGGCTTTACATGAGAGGAAAACCACAACCAGAACTGTATAATGGGAGGACTTCTGAGAGTCCCGGGAGCAAGAAGTAAGAACCAGCAAACATCTTCTGTAAAGGGCCAGACTGCAAATATTTTCAACTGTCTTGAATAATCTTCTTTGCTTTAGGTTGGGAATCTATACAGCTCCCACCCTCTTGGGGAATGGATTGGCTTGAGGCAGTGTGGCTTCCAGGACCTAAACTGCTCTTCTTGACTTGAAGAGGTTTGTCTGTGTCACAGGCAGAGGGCCCCTGCTCCAGACTTCCTCCTTTAGGGAACTGTTGCACTTGTCAGTAAGGTTCGAGCTGCACTGATGCTTAGAAAATCTTGCTTGCTTGAAAGAAGATGGGGAAGCTTTTAGGTGCATGTGTGGGGTGGAGAGGGAAGGGAGAGACTTGAACCATGGTACCCGTGGGATTACAGAGACTTTCCAGAAGCTGAGGACACCTCTCGTGAGGAGCTGGGTGAGACTCTGGGTAAGCTGTGCTGCTTCAGGACCCAGACGGCCACGTGAGGCTTGTGGTCATTGGGCCAGTTTTTCTTCTGGAGCCTAGTTTTGCGGAGGATGGGGGTGGGTGCCCTGAGGTCCTCTCCAGGAGGACTTCCACGGTAGAGGCTGTGGAGGGGAGGGCTGATGAAGACATCAACACAGGAACCGGGCATCATAGGTCACACCCAGGGTTTCTCAGAAGCACCCAGGGTGCACGCACGAGGAGCCCTGGAGACCTGCATGGACAGGTGGGGCTCCCCACCACTATTTGGGCATTCATAGAAATGTCCATTTCCTTCATTTGCAATCACAGATTTTAGAGATCTAAACACATCTACAGACTTGAAGAAATCACCCCAGGACAGGACATGTTTCATGTCATAAATGTTGAAGACAGGAAGATAAGAAACCACCTGTAGGTGGGGGCTCCCTGTGTTCCCCTCTGCCCCTGCCAAAGGCTCATCTCTGTAAGGCTGCTGCAAAACAACCGGGAACTAGAGGAGGGAGAAGTGCCTTCCTTTCTGATGGTACAAGACACTTCCAGGGTCCTTTTCTCCCTCCCTCCAGCGGGGATCCACAGGTCTTCCGCTGCATCATCAAAGCCCATGTGTTGGCTCAGAGGCCTTCACAATGTGATACCATAATTACGAGGAGAGGAGGGTTGGTGCTTTACGGCCATCTGCTTCGTGGGCCTCCTTTCAGTGACTGTGCAGTGCTGGGTCATAATGGAAAATGGGCGTGACGCCGTTCATTTGAGAGGTCTTTAAAGATGAGGTTTCTGGGCTGGTTTCCTGATTGATTTTTTTTGGTAATGGTGTCACACTATCCTTTGAGGCCCTCACATTCCTCATGATTTACCTCCTTGGAGAGTAAATGAACTTCAAAGGACGGCTGGTTCTGATTCATGGATCAGTTCTGGCCTTTGGCTCTTCCTCCATCCAAACCAAGGGCTTCCAGTGTGAGAGGGGCTGCGGGGCTCAGCGGCTCCGGGTGAGCGTGCTGGGGCCGGCTCTTCTCCACCCCACGGACTGGCGGGGTTCCCCGCCTTGGCTGGATCTGCAGGCTACCTTCCTTCCAGCATCGGGATGCAAGAGGTCTGACCTTCAGTTCTCAGTGCTCCAGGGCTGCAGACCCCAGGAGAATGCCCACACCTGCTCAGAAGGCACATGGGTTCAGCGTCTGCAGAGAAAGGACAGCAGGCTACATGTCTAGCCATTTAGCCAGCCCCCTTCCTGCTGCACGCATGGCTCGTGGTGTAGGGGCTTTATTTTTTACCCATGTGGATACTCCAATCAAGTATGAATTTCTGGGTCAAACTGGAGCTGGGTGCTCTGGGTTAGGAGTAGCCTGTTGCTGCTGCTGCTGCCCTGGTTCTGAATTCATTCTCTTTCTCCCTCAGGCCATGGCAACAGCCCCCTGACTTCTCTCTGCTCCGGTCTTGTCCCTTCTGGGCCACACTTGTCACTGCTGTCTGCAGAGCTGCGAAGCTCCCTGACTCCAGGGGCCCCGTTCACATTATATGCTATGAAGTTTGGGGGCACCACTGACCTTTGTGAAAGGAGCTCTCTGGAGTCACGCAACGCAGTGGGTACGGGCTGACACTGATCTTTCTAAAATATCAATCTTCCCTTGTTACTCCTCCATTAAGTCCTTTTGAGGGCTCCCAATGTCTGTAAGACTCAACCTGAGACCCCTAGTTTGTTACACAAAGCTAAGTGTGCAGCTTAGCTCCCAGACCTGGCTAGTACCTGCGTTTCCACATCTCCACCCTTCCAGCTCCCTCAAGCTCTAGCCTTCAACCACCTCCGGCTCTTCACAACTTCCAGATACCGAGAGCTGGATTGTCCTCTTTGCCCCATGCAGTTGTGACCACCCCTCCATCCCTCAAGATCCAGCCTCATCTCCTCCCCCTTTCCTTACTGTCCTCCAAGCCTCCTCTCTGAGCCTTGTACTTCTAAAACTTATATCCAAAGCTGTCCTGCAATCACATGTGTTTATTGGACCATGATGTCCTTGTGGGAGGAAATTGTGTCTTATTCCTCCTGTGTCCTCTGTGCCTCGCATGATATATGACCCAGAGTCAGCAAACAGTTGATATCTGAGGAGAAAATGAATGAAATATACAACAGCCAGAGGCCTCTAGGACCTTGTCCACCTGGGCAGACATCACACTTCCGGAGAGACTTCACTCACTGAGGGAGACTTTGTCATAGGACGATTGCGTGCCATGCTGTAAGCGGTGGGCACCAAGGTTACTCACAGAGGGAAGGGTGTAGACAGGAGTATTTAGGGATTATTTCCCATGATTCCAGATCTCAAAAGAACCTCAGGGGTCACTTATCTCTACTGCCTCATCCACAGATGAAGAACTTGAGGTCCAGAGGGAAAAAGAGACCTGCCTGAGGTCACTTTGAGGGTTGGCTGCCAAGCAAGTAATAACATGTAGGCTCCTCGATTCCCAGTCCAAGCTTTACATAGAAAATCTCATCGAGCTGGAGCTAGCAGGCATTTTGATGTTTTCCTGTAAATAATTTAGAGGGAGGGGTATAAAACAAAACAGGATTTTGTTACTAAATATTGATACTGTAGCTGCTGCTTGGAGAAGATTGCATATGATGTTTTCAATTAGATTCTCTTTATCTGCCTTTATCTGCCTTTTTTTTTTAAAGGACAGGACTGTAGTGCGTTATTAACACTGACAACTCCAGTATTCACATCGTGCTTCTGAAGGCATCAGGGGAGATACTGATCTATCAACACGATCCTCATAAGGAGCACTGTGCTGATTTCAGATGAGACCAGCAGGAATTGCTTTCTTGGCACTCCAGCCAAAAGATCCTTGTGTGCTCCTACAAGGGTGTTCAATCCACCGGTGCTTCCTGGGCATCTGTGCCATTTTCATTACAAGGTATTGAACAGAGTTCCCTGTGCTGTACAGTAGGACCTTGTTGTTTATCTATTTTATATATAGTAGTTAGTATCTATAAATCCCGAACTCCAAGTTTATCCCTCCTCACCCCCTCTTCCCCACTGGTAACCAAAAGTTTGTTTTCTATGTTTGCGAAGTCTGTCTTCGTTTTGTAATTAAGTTCATCTGTGTCTTGTTTGTTTGTTTGTTTAAGATTCCACATATAAATGATATTTTTCTTTCTCTTCCTGGCTTACTTCACTTAGAATGACAATCTCCAGTTCCATCCATGTTGCTGCAAATGGCATTATTTTATTCTCTTTTTATGGCTGAATAGTATTCCACTGTATGTATGTGTATACACACACACACACACACACACACACACATCACAAGGTCTTTATCCAGTTATCGTCAATGCACACTTAGCTTGCTTCCGTGTCTTGGCTATTGTAAATAGTGCAACTATGAGGGGACCTATTTCCTGCTAAGGGCTTTATAGATATCATCTTCACAGCAATGCAGTGAGGGGGACCGCACACATTTTACAGGTGGAAAAACTGAAGTTCAGAAGGGTTAGGAAGTGGGCGTAAGAACATAGGACAAAGCCAGGATTTGAGTCCTGGTCTGCTAGGCTGGTGAAACCCAAGGTCTTCTCACTGTACCGCAGTGTACGAGGAGTTTGGTGTAGGACAGCCCCACGTGCCAAGGTGAGCATGGAGGACCGGGAGAGGCCTGGCGACGGCGCATTTTACCATTCAAACCTTTGAGAGGGAAAGTGGAGCAGTAACATTAATTCTGCTGGGACCGCGGGTGTAAATCAGCACTCTTCTGGGCAGTCTGGGGTTGATGGTGAGCCCATCTTTATGTTGGATGCAGTCTCCCTTTTCAAGACATCTCTTAAGACAGAGGAGTTTTTAGAAAGAGCAGTGGTTCGTAAGCTGGGAAGATGAAGAGGGATAAGGGTGTTGGCTAATTTTATGTCACCTTGATGGGGCTAAGGGATGCCCAGAAGGCTGATAAAACATTATTTCTAGGTGTGTCTGTGAGGGAGTTTCAGAAAGAGATTAGCATTTTAGTCGTTAGGCTGAGGAAGGCAGATCGCCTTCGCCAGTGTGGGTGGGCACTGGTCAGTCTGTTGAGGGCCTGAACAGAATAAAAAGGCAGAGATGGAGGGGACTTGCTCTCTGCTCCAGGTGTGACATCCATCTTCTTCTGCCTTCGTACGTCTGCTGCGCTGGTTCTCAGGCCTCCAGGTTTGGACTGGAACTGCACCACTGGCTTTCCCGGGTCTCCTGCTTGCTGATGGCAGGTGGTGGGACCTCTCAGGTTCTGGAATTCCACGAGCCAATCCCTTATAATACATCTCCTTCAATATAACACTATATAGCATATTTGGTTCTGTTTCTCTAGAAAACCCTGACTCATATACTAAATGAAGACTAGAATCCACCCCACTGCATTGCTCTGCAGCACATAAACAGAGGAGTGACGGGTTCTGGTGGGGTGAATATCCAGCTGCAGCCAATCTCTGATGGAGCAGGAGCTTTGATGCTATTGGCCATAGCATCCAGCAAAGGGATCGAATGAAGGTCTTAGAACAGGGAAGGGGTCAGAGGATGAAGAGGTGGCTGAAGAGGCAGCTGAGCCAAAGATGACATGAGCTGCCATTTCTCCCATGAAATTCCTTTTTGGTCTCTATTTCTTCTATAAGGAGTGTTATTGGGTGACACTCGGTAATGCTTTGTATACAATAGAACTTCAATTAGCCAATTGCTCAAGGGAATGGGAGTGTTGTGGTTAATTGAATTATCTGATTAACTGAGAGTTAATTAACCAGAAAACCTTTGTAGTTCTAAGCCACGCTGGAAATATTCCACCATATCTAAGTTTGCTTTTCTTCCAAGGTAGAGAAGGGGGAAAAGTCAAGGAAGAAGGGTAATAAAACGAGCTTTTAAGGAGGATCCAATGTGTGTTTGGTGCTTTATATATGTACTATTACCTGGTTTAATCCTTGTAACTATTCTATGAAGCCAACATTACTATCCCATTTCACAGACAAGAAAATCTAAAACTACCTTAACTGTCACTGAATGTTGCCTTGCTGACTGAGGATGAGTCTCAGAGGCATCTCTGGGATATCAGTGCTAGAAACAGGTCTGGTGTGGGTTTTGGAGTTTGACAGCCCCACTCAGAAACCCTGGTCCTGACCCCAGCTAGCTGTGTGACCTTGACTAAGCGGAGGGGTAGCATGTCAAGGGAACCACAAGCCTGCGCTCTGAGTCAATCAAACTGGGTTCAAATTCTGAGTCCGCCTTTTCCTGGTGGTGTGGTCTTCAGCCAACATCTTCCCCTCTTTGCTTCTCAGCTTCTTCATCTGCACAACATGCCACCACCTAGCTAGCAGGGCTGCTGGGGGCCAGAAATGGGTCCTGCGTGAACTGCAGTGGTGATGACGACCGTCCGTGTGGCCCGTGGTCATGGCCACGTAAGGGGGGCCCAGCGGACCAAGCTAAGGAGGCAGTGAAGAGGCTTCCGTCCCGCGACGACCCCTGAAGTTTCCTTCGTACTGAATCTCAGACACTAACACTGCTTTCTCATTCTTTCTCTCTCCTCAAATTATGATGTGAAAACACATTCCTGAAGGTACATATTTGCTAATTTTGATTTTACTGAATGTGCACCTCCGAACAGAAGAGAACACGGTGGGGCCGTTGTTATCCACTCAATCAAGCGCTAGTTTGGCTAAGTCACCAACCTCTGCTGCCATCGTATTTTTAGGGAATGAAAAGAACGGTTCTTCTCACTCAGAAGGCTGGATTTACATCGCTTTCACTTAGCAAGTGAATAATTGATAAGCTGGGGCATATTAACATTGAACAAAAGAGCCCAACGGTACAAGGGTCCTGGGAAGGCTGCCTAAATCAATATACACTCATGAATTTTGAGTGCAAAAGGTTGAACTGAGAAAGAACACAGATTTAGACCCCCATTAATATTTGAAATACACCCTGCTCACGAGAGGCTCGCAGGAGCCCAAATGTTAACTGCAGGGGCTTCGGAGAAATGGCTTCTAAACAAATTTGAAAGCAGTAGATTTTCCCCTCCAAAGATTTCACAAGAAAAATCAATCATCTCTGTTGTTTCTGCTGTCAGAAGGCATCTATTAAAAATCTAATTAGAGTATTTTTGCCAATTAAACCTACCCGTGTAACACTTGTCGGACTCAATGTTTGTAATTGCTAAGAAAGCCAATGCGTCGCCCTCTGTGATCACCCCAGATGTGGTGAAATGTTCCAGCCACTCCTGTGAGCTCCATCCTCCCCATGCAGGAGCCAGCCTTAAAATTTGATTAATCTAAACATTTTGTAAGTTGTCAAAAGAGGTTTCTTGCCTGATGCCTCACGGTCACCCAAAGTGCCAGCCCGACCGAGGCCCAAATCACATCATCAGTCACAATTTGCTTTTGAAATGCCTTCTGCGAGGCCCCTAGTTTGAGCTATCAAAGCTGGAAATTTTAAACCAAGTGGGAAAATGCTTCTAATCTTAATGATTCATTGAACCCAGAGTCCTGCTGGAAAGTCATCTTAGTATCTGATACTGGCACTCTGCTCTGGCTGTTGAAGACTTTTAAAAACTACGTGTCCACTGATATTCTAATGACAGTCTAGGAGACCATTCTCTGGGGGGTAAAGGCTCACCTTTAGAAGTCATGAGATAGACTCTCACAATCAGAAGGGGCCTGCCTGAGTGGTCATTTCCTTCAGCCTCCAGCATCCGTGAGGTTTAGGAGTCATATCCTTGGACCTAAGAAATAGAAGTTCCTCCAGCCAGACTCAGGCTCTGCTTGCATACCCCTGCCACTGGTGGACTCACCACCTTGTGAGGCGGCCCTTTGCATCCCGAGACACCTCTGACTTTTGGAAATAGGCTTCTTATATTGAGCTGAATCTAACCTGCCTTCTTAGAACTTAGGCCCAAGAAGATGACTCCTAAACCTCATGGATACAGCTTTCTGAGCACTGTTTACTGGATTGCCAGTCCTGCTCTTCTCCTATGAAGCAGTTAATTTCGAGAATAATTCAGAGCATGTGCTCATTACTGGGTCTTAGAGGCTAAAAGGAAAATTTGGCCCCTACACTGTCCAGATGGTATTTGCTCTTTTCCCTGGAATTCTCGTGCTATGTATCTTAATGAATGAATTAATGAAATTTTTCAGTTGCATGGTTCTAAGGAGGACCTTATTTTTGAAAACTCCCCTTTCTGCCCATACATGTGGTATCTGTGTTTTCCTTCCAATATCCTAATTAACAGGCGAGGGAAGGTCAAGGCTACAACTCTTAGACTTGCTGGAAGGGACTGGGATTCTTGAGGGGAAGTCACATATAAAGGTAAAAACACTTGCCCACAAATTCCAAGAAGCTTTTTTAACAAGGGCCAGGAACTCTGTTAGCTGTAGAATGTGGTTTGTCCCATCATGAGAATGGTCACCATGGCTAGGGGCCTCTGCAATCCCCTTTTTAAGTTACCATCTGCTTTCTTACCTGGGGAAAAGAGAGAAGTTGCTGTAGTAGAAAGAACATGGTGTACTGAGTCATGGAGATCAGAGGTTTATTTATGGCTCTTCCCATTTCTAGCTGTGACAGTTTGGGTGAGTTGCTAAAGCTTTTTGAAAGGGAGTTTCCTTTACTTACAACTGGGATAAAACTTCCTATCTCACAGGGTTGATATTATTATCAAAATAAAGGGAGATGATCAAATGATTGACTGTGGTGTATCAGTGGGCTAATGCTGTATAACAAAGTACCCCAAACTCAGGAGGTAAAAAAGTAGGTGTGTATTATTGCTAACAAGTCTACATGTCAGCTGAGAAATCTGATAGTTTGGGCCAGGCATGGCTGGTCTTTCTGGGCTGGCTCATGCATCTGTGTTGAGCTGGTGGATGGGCTGACAATTGATTATTTCATTTACATGCTGGCAGTTAACTGGTGGGCAGCTGGAGTTATTGGATGTCTCAGCCTCTGGCAGGCTACCTTAAGTTTATTCACATGGCCAAGGCCCCAAAGAGCAACAGGAGCATGCCTAGCTTTTGAAACTGGCACCACATCAAATTCTATTGGCCAGTAGATCCCACCTCTGGATAGGAGGAGCTTGAAAGTCCCATTGCAAAGAGCAGCCACTCTTGCAATGAATCTGTCCCACTCCTGGTCTCTGGTGCGACTGCTCTGAGTATGGCAGCTATTCAAGACAAAACAGCTATTTCACAGAGTGCACATTGCCAGGATTGATCTTGCAGTGTGATCCTGCAGCCTCTTAGGGGAAGCATTTACAAGCTGTCCATTAGGAATCCCCTATCTTAATCATCTTATTGTTAACATTAACAATATCTCAGAGTTATAGTTCTACTAGAATCCGTGAAGTTGGGTGGGCTTCTGGATCAAACTACTGATCGTAGAAGCTGGACAAGTTTCCAGGTCAGCCTGAGTGCAAGGGCAGAATGGGAAGAGGTCCTGGTCAGACTTGCATCAGCTCTCGTTAAGAAGAAATCCTGGGGTTGAGGACCTGCCCACTCTTGACCTGGGAAGAACCCATTGTTATCTTCACCCCAGCTGGGGAAATGTGTACGGCTGAGTATTCCTCCACTCCTGGCCTGGCATCAGCCTCCTTTCATTGACTCCTTACTTGGTCCCCGTAGTTTCTCCATCATTCTCCCCATTTTACCATCACCAGAGCTGAGGCTTGGAAAGCTAGACTGATTTATAAGTAGCAGAGCTGGAGTCAAACTCAGGCAAATGCAGCTTGAAAACCTGGCTTGTTCCTTCACACCTCACTGCCCCTAAGGTCAGTGGCAACAAGAACAAAGGAGAAATTTTTGTGAGTTGGGCACAGGGCTACGTAAGCATTGTTATCACTTATCACCCAGACTGCCCTACTTCTTTTAACCCTGTTTTACAGATGAAGAAAAAACAGGTTCAGAGAGGTTATGTAGCCTGCCCAAGGTTGCGCAGCCAGGAAGTGGCAGAGCTGAGATGAATGAGTCAGGCTGAGTCCCCACCACCACTTTGCTGCAAGACCATCTTTGAACAACAGGAGAAAGAAGAAGCTCTGTCTGTGAACCCATCCCCCCTTAGAATACAGGCTGATCACTCTCTCAGGAAAGAGAGTAACAGCCTAATAGTCCCTGGGAAAAGGCAGGTGCTCCGGGGTGTGGGAACTGGCTGAGCAACATGGTGCTGCCCTCGTGGGGACTCAGGGACCCCCTGGGCTGATTCTAGTTGCTCTGGGAGAGGGCAGACTGGCTGAAATCAGCCGCCGTATGTCTTTAATCTAGGAGGTCTCAGAAGGGAAGCGCCAAGGACAAATGAAACGGGCCTGCAAAATTGTTCTTGGCTCTGCAACGCCCTCTGATTTTCTTGGCATCGCAGCGCTCATCAGCATCCCAGGCGGAGGCGGGGGTAGGGTGGGCAAGAACACCAGGGGCTGAGCAGGAGCTGTCGGAGGAAGAATGGATTAATCCTGGGGATTCAGTCACATGGAGAGGGTCACAGTGACAGCATCAAAGCAAGACTGGCTGCCTGAAGCCCTTCCAGCTTAATCACAGACCCCCGGCTCCTGCCACAAGCCCCTCCTACCTCCTGCGGAGGTCCCAGGTGGCCACCCTGCCCGGGTCATACCAGCTGCTTCCTTCCTCTCTGCCCACTCAGCCCCCTCTGTTGTGGCGCTGGTGTTCTCAGAACCTCTTCCCTGAGCCCTGGGCACCCCTGCACCTACACTTCTCTCCCTCTTCAGGTGGCCAATGCCTGGGTATCCAAAACCAGAGGATACAGCCCAGGGAGGGGGCCTCACCTCTGCCCCTGCCAGCCTGCTGTCTGGGCCTCTGCCCGGGGTGTGCTTCGGACCTAGTTCTGGGAACCAAGGGAGGGCCCCCCAAAGTGCTAGGTCAGGGATTCTGTCCTCTCCACCCGCTCTTGGAGGCCTTCCTCATACCCCTCCCCCACCACAGAGCCCATGAGGCCCCCCATGACGTCACATTCATTGTCTGTCTCCCGCCAGCCTGAGCCCCAAGACCCAGGCCACTCTATACACTGTCTGGTGTCCAAACTCCAGCAAGTGGAATGGAATAGAATCCGCTCCCACCAGAGACTTTCTCCAGCCCAGCCAGCATTTAATTTCCCTCCTTGGATCCCTCAATGCTATGCCCCTTGCCACCCTTGCTCTAGCTGTCTAAAATGATACTGCAAGAGATTTTGGAAGAAAGATGTTGTGGGGCCCTGGTGGTGAGCCGTTAGGGTGAAGCAGTCAGGAACGGCTTCTTGAAGAAGGGAGTGCGGAGCAAGTCAGGGTGGGGCAGGGGCTTTGCAGGAATGATGAGGGAAGGGCCTTGGGTGGGCAAAGGGTCGGAGGGGATGAACCAGCCTGGCATGGAGGAGCGGCCTGTGTGAGTGTGCTCGTATGTGCATGTGTGTGTGTGCATGTGCATATCTCTGTGCATGTGACTGTTCATGCATGCGTATGTGCTCATGCACGAGTGTCTGTGTGTGCACGTGAGCATGTGCACGCATGTGTATGTGTGTGACTGTGCACATGTATGACTGTGCCCGTGCATGTTTATGTATGTGTGTGTGCACGTGCGGTGGGGGGGCAGGATCAGTGTTGAGAAGCCAGGTTGCTAGGCAGCCAGTTGCCAGATCTCTGAGTGCCAGTTTGAGCTGCCTTGAGTGGCAGCGATGAGTCTGGGGAGAAGCTAAGTGTGCAGCTGCCTCCCTCTGGTTCCGCCCCCAGGCTGGCTGTGCTGCCCTGGACCCGCAGTGCGGCTGCCTCAGCCTGCAGGGCTGGGGCATAAATACCCGCGGTCAGCTCCTCTGTCCCTACTTAGCTGGAGTGTGACCACTAGTGAGACCTGATGACTTGGCCTCTGGCTGGTGGCCTCCTCTCCACACCTGTCTTGGCCAGGGGTCTCCCTGCCTGGAGCCCCTCCCACCCCATCCACCCTCCACTCAACTCTGCTGTCCGGTTGGCTGCTCTCAGTACAATTCTTCTGCTGATGACCTTTAAAGGCTGAAACAGCATCCGCACCCCTTCAGTGGCATTTACTGCCTCCCTTTCAGGCCTCCCAAGCCTCCCCACCCTCTGCCCTCCCACATGCTGCCAGCGCCAGCTGCCCTCTTCCCTGAACACCTAAGTCCATGTCTTTGTAACCTCATTCCTCTTTTCTTTTCTGCTAGAAATGCTCCTTATTATCTTGTGAAATCCCATTATTGGCTAAAAAATCACTTCTGCTCTGTAGCTTTTCTGACCCTGGCAGGCAGAACCAGTTTCTCCACAGCCCCCAGTTCATTCGGTCAGCATCCACTCTTCTCCCCGTGCTGTGGGCCGGTTTACCTGGCCTGCCTTCTCCTGGCAGACTGCTGGCTCTCCTGGGCAGGGGCCTTGCCTGACACCCCCACAGCACCTGGCATCGGGCAGTGCCTAGCAGGCGCCTAATTCATGTTGGCAGGAAGGAGGGACCCACCGGCCAGGCAGGGCCTCCTCTGGGGCATCCGTTCTCCCCGGTGACTCACAGACATCCTGGGGGTGGCCTCGCTCTTGGCCGAGCTTCCCCTTCTGGGTCTTATTATATTCCGATGCTGGGTTGGGTTCACTCCAATTATTTTCACAGTCCCGAAGGGCTGCTGGGGACTCGCACAGGCAGCTTTCTGACTTCTTGCTAACCACAGTCTCCGGGGGTGTCTCTTTTCCCAGCTCAAGTTTCTCTCCTATCAAATTTCAGGACCACATTGCACTTCTAGCTGGTGATGCTTGAATACAGTGGGTCCTGTGTTGGTGCCAGGGTGCAGGGAAGCACACACTGGCATGGCCTAGAGGGAAAGGAGCCCCCGAGCCTGAGCCTAAGGTTGTGTGAGGTGGTGGGTAAGGCTCACGGGCAGAGAGGTAGGCACCCACGGTTGTGGGAGCTTGGTAGGTGTCCATTTCTTATCTCTCGAATAGGCCCACCTCCCGGAGTCACACGGGACCCCACGAGATCAGACTTGCAATGTGTTCAGTGTCTGAAACAGAGTGAGTCCTCAAAGTGAGCTGTTGTTATCCTGAGCGTCGTCAAGGCTACTTTTCATCGTGCCGTTAATTCACAGCATTTCCGAGCTGGATCTAGTCCACATCCCTGCGTCTGTCATTCAGGAAACAAACACACTCACGCAGGGGAGGAGTTTGGTGAAATCACGAAGACGGCGAGGGAGGAGGCGGTACAGCTCCTGGCGAGTGGGGGGCCAGGCCACAGCTCTTTCTCTTCACCCAATGCTGGCATTTGGGACACGGGGTGCTTGGTGCCACCGGGAGGAGGGTGTCAGCCGTGCGTCTCCCTGACTTTGCCAGCCCCGGGGCTGCGGAGCTGCCACTGCTGGTCCACACAAAACGCCCTTGCTGCAGAGTGATCAGAGGTGAACCTGGACCCCAGGGGGTCTCTGCTCTGATCCGCATCTTTGTTCTCCTTGTGTGAACATCAGCAAACTCTTAATTGAGCTCAGAGAATTTTAGGCTGAAAAGGATCGTTTGAAAGGCAGGAAATGTGTTAAGTGTCTTGCTCAAAGTCAAGCAGCTATGAAATAGGGAATCCTGCCCCTCAGATGGGGCTCCCCCTCCCACCTCTCGGCCTCACTGGCCACCTGATTGGCAGCCGTCACCACATAGGCTGAACTGACACTTGGAGGGCTCTGGCCGCTGGGGAGGAGTCAGCCCTGGCTCCATCTTGGCCCAGGGCCATAGTGTTGGCTCAACCTTCTCAAGGCTGGGACAGACACATCTAGAAAGGATACTGTGGTCCAGACAAATGGGTCATGGTCAGTAGCCACAACCTCGGAGGTAAATCAGAGGTTTAGGTGGAGATGGAACCTGGAAACTGGTTGCTGGCAGTGGGCCTGCTCAGTGGGGATGAGAGCAGGGGGAAAAGATGGGTAGGCTTGAATCCCTGCCGTCACCTCCTCCTCAGAGTGATTCCATACTGGCCGAGAAGCTGAGGCTGGTGCCGTGGGGCCCTCCATGCTCTACTACGACGGGCTTTGGGGCTGGTGGGCTTGTGGGCTGTGCACATGGTGATTCCCAAGGTGTGGTGGGGAAGGCAGGATCTGATGAGGGTGGTCTATGTCTTCAAAGACAAGGTATTTTCAAGCCTTAGAAGCCTGCGTGGTGTTTTGGGGATTCCAAGTGTATATGCATGATCTCATCTTAGACACTGTTCCTGGGTGTGACTGACGAGCATTCACCTGCTGTACTGATGAGCAACTCTCAGGCCTGGATCTGGAACCATGGCCGCCATTTTCTTAGGGACCCTTCAAGAGGAATCTGGAAAGAGTCAGAGCAACATCCGGCAGAGATGAGAGCAACAAAAAAGAACCTACCAGGCTATGCCAGCCCCCTTGGACTTGAATTGGACATATTATGGGACAGAGGCAGGAAGGAAGGGCTGGCTTCTTCCTTCCTGGCATGTGGGGAAAGCTGGGAGGTGGGTGAGCTGCAGGAATGGGTACATCAAGGATCGACGCGTTATAGATCAATTCTTCAACCTCTGCACCCCTGGGGGGCTGGCTCACAGTCTTGGCTGGACATGTGTAGACACCCTTAGGCAGTGCCTTGAAAAGGCTTTGGGCACTTTAAAGTGGTGGTTTTAATTTCAACAAAGTTGTAGCTGCAATTAGATCTGTCCAGATAATTAACTCCAATTTACCAGGTTGCAAGTAGTAATTAATTGCTAAAGTCTTCCAGGTGAGCCTTGGGGAGGACAGTTTTTCCTCTGAGGATGGAGGCTTTATTCTGAAGGCTCGGAAACCTGGCCACCTTTGGTAACTTGTTTCCCTGTGACTCCTTCTGGCTCTGCCTCTTCCACAGGTTGCTGGTGACTTTGGGCAAGTCGTCGACCTGCCCAACTCTCAGTTTTCTCTCCTAGGAAAGGGGAGCAGTTCCTGCCTCATTTAGCTCCTGAGAACCAATGATCAGGAGGAACGAGATTCGTGGGTTGGGATGCACCCCCTCCTCTTCCTGCAGGGCCTCCTGGCCGTTCCCGGGTGCAGCCGAGGGGCACTCACTCAGCTGCTTTACCGCTGAGCTGGGGTCATGGTTGCCATTTTCTTCTGGATCCTTTGAGAGACATCGGGAGAAAGTCAGGGCCAGGCTCTGAGCCCGGTCATTTTTGGGTGTTGCTACTGCTGTCCAAACTCTGCTTTGTTTTGTGGATGTTTAAATTTCTCAACTCAGCCATGAAGCATCAATTTTTCCTAAACCTACATGGAGTGCTTTTGGCAGTTTTTCCATTTCCGGAGTCTGTATCGAGTTGTGGTTTTGCTTCACACTTGAGGACTTCTTGTTTTCTAGGATCCAGAGCAGTAATCTCAACCATGGAAACATATTAAAATCAGCTTTCCCACTGTGAATGTTTACAGAAACGCTGATTGACACTATAGCGGGGGGTGGGGGGGGCTGGTTTTTTGAATAACTAGGTCAATTGGGTATCTCTCTGAAAAAAATGACCCTACCTCTGCCTTACACAATAGCCCCAAATCAATTCCAGCTGGATCATAGACCTGAATGAGAAAGAAACACAGAACTTAAGGAAGGTAATAGAAGAGCATCTTTATGGCTGTGGGGTCAGTAAAATCATATAAAACCCCCAAAATACCATAAAGAAAAGGATGTACAAACTGGAGTTCAGTAGAATTAAGAGGTTCTGTTCATCAAGAGATGTGAATTAAGGAAGTGAAAAGGCAAATCACAGAGTGGGAAAAGAAATTTGCAATTCATATATCCCAAAGGACACCTATAATAAATATTTAAAGAACTACAAATTTATACAAAAATCCAGACACCCCAATTTAAAAGTTGGGCAGAAGAGCCACCCGGCAAAAGAATATATCCAGGGGAGAGCCTAGCTCAGTGGTAGAGCATGTGCTTAGCATGCATAAGGTCCTGGGTTCCACTCTCAGTACCTCCATTAATAAACAAACAAGTAGCCTAATTACCTCCCCCTCAAAACAAAACAAACATACAAAACGAACAAGCCAAAAGAGCACATCCAAATGCCAGTAAGCACACAGACAAGTCTTCCCTATCATGAATCATCAGGAAAATGCAAGTTAAAATCAAAATGTGATACCACTCCACACCAACATTTATAAAATTAATGAGGATGTGGAACAATTAGACTTTCACACACTACAGGTGGGAAAGTAATTGGTTCAATTCCTTTAGAAAATGCTTTGGCATTTTCTACTAAAGATGAATCTACATATCTGCTATGACCCAGCATCCAGGAAAAATGTGTCTCCATGGGCACCAAGCACCATGTCCAGGGATGCTCACTACAATATTATTCATAAGAGGTGCAAAGTGGAAACAACCCCAAAGTTCATCAGCTGGGGAGTGGATGGATTGTGGAATACAGAATGGAATACTATACAGCAGTTATTGCTGTATCCAGTGATGGGGAGGAATTTCACAGTACGATGCTGAGCAAAAGAAGTCAGGAAAGAAGAGAGAGAGAGAGAGAGCGCGCGCGAGAGAGAGAGAGAGAGAGAGGGAGAGAGGGAGAGAGAGAGAGAGAAGGAAAGAAAGAAAGAAAGAAAGAGAAAGAAAGAAAGAAAGAAAGAAAGAAAGAAAGAAAGAAAGAAAGAAAGAAAGAAAGAAAGAAAGAAAGAAAGAAAGAAAGAAAGAAAGAAAGAAAGAAAGAAAGAAAGAAAGAAAGAAAAAGAAAGAAAGAAAGAAAATATACTATATGATTCCATTTATACAAAGTTTGACAACAGGTAATTTTATGGTAATGAAGTCAGAATAGTAGTCACCTGCAGGGTGGGGTCCAGGAGTAGGAAAATGCAGAAGGGAAGCTTTTGGAATGCTGGTAATGGCTTACCTCCTACTTTCGGCAATAGTTCCATGGATATGCTCAGTTTCTAAAAATGTTTATTGTGCTGTATATTGAAGATTTGTGTCATTTATTGCATCATGCTATTCTTCAGTATACAGGATTACTGAAAAAACAAACGCTGGCCCTCGAACCTCCCCCTCCACTAACTGGGTGAGAACAGAGGAGACGCGCGATGGTGGCTTGAGTGCCGGTGCCTCAGTCACGCAGGGGATTCCTACACGCAACCAGGACTGAGAGTCCTTCCCTCAGACTAGGAACCAGTGTCCTTCACGTCGTCGTCCCTTCTTACTTTGTCCCATGTGCATCTGGTTTGGGGGTCTAGTTCTGTGGTTGGTCCCCTGAAAATGCATCACTGAACTGACCACTCTGATCCTTCCGCGGGTCATCCAGGCTCCGCGCCATTTAACACGACCAGTTGCGTCGCTGTGCCTCTCTGCCTGGCACACCATTTACACAATGATTAAATGGTTCTTAGTCATCCTGAGTGTCTCACCTAAGGTCATCAAGTAGGATTTGAACCGAGGCTCCTGACTCTTCTGAACCCAAAGAGGACAGGTCCAAAGCCATATGCAGAGGGAGAAATGAAAGATATTTGAATAGGTAATTTGTAGGAGGCGGGCAGTGAAGAAGGGGCTCAAACGTGCCTTTGGAACTTACATCTGATGCAAGCTCTCCCCGCAACCCCCATTGTTTCCTTTGAATTCTATTCAAAGATTTTGAATTTATGTTATAATCATTGCTGGTTTTTTTTTTTTTTTTTTTTGCTTCTCACCTCAAGTAGGGTCTCAGATCAAGCCCGCCTCGCAGCAGCAGTCCACCGGAGGATGCATTTTGCCTTGCTCCGACACTCTCCACCACTGTTCTTGATCTACAGCCCTGTAGGAAGACTCCAGACTGGGGATCTTCCTCAGAAAGGTGTTATGAGTGGAGATTAGTTAGGCAAGTGGCAGAGTGAATGCATAAGCAGTGATTTTGCATAATGAGGCGTGTGAAATCCCACTGGAGGTTGTTAAAACAGCAGACAGGCTGTGGTAAACAAGGAGGAAGGTAGGCTTTGAAAACAGATGGCTTTGAAAACCTGGCAAAGCCCTGTTTCAGACTTTTAGAAATTGGTTTCGTTAGTGCAAGCTATTTTTTAAAAATTCTATGTGCATATTTTAAAGTTCTGCCTTAATGAAAAAGTTCCGTGGGTAATTGAACATCAGTTTACACCCTGCTGTAAACAAGCTAACAGCCAGCTGTGATGGACAGCTTGTACAGAGCCCTGCACTGTTCTTGTATATTTAGATTCAAATACACGGCTTGGGTTTCAGGTTGGGGTAGCTTTGCTGAGTGGGTGCAGGGCGGTGCCTGCCCCTCCTTGCTAAACAGACCACCAGGGAGCTCCCTGCCAATAACCAGAGCTGCTTGGAAGGGTCTTCCCACATCTGTCCTCCTTTCCTCCAGGAAATGGGCTTGACCCCTACTTACCTTTCTAGCCTCACGTCTATCACTTCTGACCTTATCCCTCTTCCCTCGCAACTTAGTTTCAACCATTTTTCAACATGGCGTGATTTCTTCAGTCACCTGCCTTAGTGTGGGCTAAACCCTTTGCCTAGAGTGCACTTCTTTTGATAGACCCCAAATTCTTAATAGATTGCCCATCAGAGCCCCACTTCTAGATGTTTTGACCTCTCCTAGATGATGAGGATGGACCTCTCCCAGTCTCTGTTGAAGTAATCAACCGACCTCCTAATTCAAAGCTGCCTCACTGTCTTTTATGTATTTATATCCAGATGGGATAGAAATTTGGGGGCCACATGTAGTAAAAGCTCCTTCAACCAAACTCCACTTAACCAATTCTAGATTAAAATTTTGTTCTGCTTAATAGTAATGATCATAATGATGATAGCAAAGACTTACATAGTACTTGCTGTGGTCCAGGCATATTGTGAAGCACTTTACTTCTATTAAGTCATTGGATCCTCACAGCAAATCTAGGAGGTAGATGCTGTTGCAACCCATCTTATAGACAGGGAAACTGAGGCACAGAGAGGTTAAGTCCTTGCCCAACTTTGTATAGCTAATAAGTGGCAGAGCTGGGACTGGAACTCAGCCACCATCCTTGGTTTTAACCACTATGGGTCATGGCCTCTCACCTCTGGGAAACGTAACTCATTTTATAACGACCTCTTAAAGCTACGAGACTTCTTTCTACTGCATCCGGCACCACTGCCCTCCACTGAGTAGAATGCGCATCAGGGGTCAGTTGTGTTTATGCCAGTTGCACTTGTTCTTGCGATGACATCATTTAATTATTATATAAACGGATGCAATATGAGTGCAAAAAGAAAGAAAGCTTGTGTATGAAAACTAAACTCAGTCTATGAGCAAGTCTCAGTATAAACAAGTTGTTAAAAGTATTGCTGTCAAATTAGGATGGATGCAATAACTGAAAAACTGGGGGAGGGCTGTGAAATCTTCTCCCATTGCTTCCAAAGTGTCTTAAGAACTGAACTAGAAATCGTGGAAGATTAACTGTGACCATATGATGTGGTGACCATCTTGGTTTCTGCTGTGGTTTTGTTAAGTTATTAATAGTGCCCCTTCTCCGCTCTCAAGTGTCCCAGTCTCCGTTGTAAAATATACGGTCACCCTAATTAAGGGTACAGTTTAAGGCAAGACAGAGAAGCCAAAAACTAACCCACAGGTTTGCCTTCAAAGAAAAGCCCTTGGCTATTAATTAAAAACCCTGCTGTCAGAAAGCTAATACCAGCCTCTGAAGGCAAAGCATGGAACCCTCCCAGCCCACTGAGAATCTGGGCTTCAGAGAAGGTCCTTTAAAAGATTGTTCTTGCATTCAGAAGGTAACTACTTAGGAAGTTCCCTGCTGGTGTGAGATGGGGAGTGAGATTCTTAAACTTTTTCACATGCAGGAGAAAAAGCAGGTTCCTGCACTTGAAGCAGCTTCAGGATCAAAGAACCCTGCCCTGGGCTCCAACATGGTGCCATGATGTTCACCCCTCCATTAAGCTGGATTCTAGGACCCACCAGGGCAAACATTAACTTAGCTTAGTGGAGACTCTGGCTTTGCTTCAGGTGTAATGAATAATACAATGATAGTCATTTAGGGTCTGAACAGGGCAAACATTATTCTTTCGATTTTTTTGGTTTGAATCATTATTGAATCATCCAGTGCATCTGCTTATCTGGGTCACCTCTGGGAGTTGTCACATTTGTTCATTTTGCTGCTCTTTTTAGTACACTTTCATCCTGAAAAGCAGCTGCTTGCTCAGATCTCTTCTTTCTCTTGGGAAAAAAGGTTCTTAAGGATGAACATTTGTTGAGAGTTTATAATTTCCAGGAATGGTGCTGGGGAATTCAAGTCCATTGTCTCATTTGATCATCTACACAATCCAGGAGATGAGTTTTTGGGTCTCTAACTTACCCATGAGATTGAGGTACAGAGATGGGAAGGGACTTGCCCATGGTCACATAGTTAATAGGTCAGAGAGCCATGGTTACATCCAGCTCTTTCTGCCTTCAAACCTTTATGCTCTTGCTTCTTCTGTTACAATATTTCCTCTCTGCCAAGCTGTATGATCCCCTAAGATGCCATTGGTCAATAGTAACAAAACAGCTTTGGTAGAATTATGCTGCCAATTAGATCTCTGCATTCCTCAATATCCCAACACACTATTCCCTTCTTCCCAGGCTGGCATTGTGACCTGGCACACCTCAGTGCACGTCCTCTTTTCCCAAACACATTCTAAGCTCCTTGGGAATTGGGACCCTCTTGACTGCCTTCAGTTCTCCTCTAGTAACTGGTACATCCGGCGGCTGGTGAGCATCAGATCTTCATTCGTCTCTGAATGGGCAGCAGGGGGCTTTGAACACAGGCCTTTGTCTGGTGTGTCCTCGTATCAGCTGGAAGACCTGGTGGCCGTCAGACAATGGAGACTGGGCTGGAGGAGGGCAGACTTGGTCATCAGCCCAGACTTGCTCTCTGAGCACGGTTGCAGACCTCTGCCCTGAGATGCATGGGTGGGAAGCCTGGGGTCCCGTTCTCTGTGTCTTTAGCTTTCAGTATCTGAAGCTGGAGCTAGATTGACACCAGTCTCCGGCAGGAATTTGGGAGGCACTCTCAGCTACGGCCCCTCCCCTCATGGGGTCGGTCTTTATGGCACCTGGGATAATGACAATTCTCTGAGTCCAAGATTCATTTCCTGCTCCCCTTGTGCTTTTTTGTGCTCTGATCTTCCAGACAGGTTAATATTAGGTGCTCTTGCTAGAAAATTTTTTTCATGGAACCCCAGAATTCCACTCCCAAAGTCCAGCCCAGGAACCCTAGTGACTTTCTGTTTGGAGACGGCCTCAAACAGAATCTTATTAGATCTCAAGCACAAAACCCTAGACCAGCTTCCCATTCTGTAGGGGTATTATAAATGTCAGTGTCCGGAGCCATGATTCTTGGGAGGAGACTCAGATCAACCTGACTTCAGTAAATAGAACTTAGACCAAGATGCTCCTGTGTCATTGTTTCCTAACTGTGTTATTCTCCACCTGTGGGCCAAACACAAAAATCCTCCAGTTATACCAAAGGAGACTTGACGAGCTGAGTTCTTGGGCATAAACAATACATGTGGCAGATAAAACTGCGAAAATGGCAGCCTCCCCCCGACAGGGGTACTGGAGGGAAGGGGCAAGAAGATCTCTGACACTTTCCAGCTTCGATGTCCCGGAATTCTATCATTATACTTTTCTTACATATGGATTTCCTCTTCAAAGCCTCAGTTCTGTTGCCATTCTTCCCGGAGGCGTCTCTGATTCTCACTGGGGTCGGCCCTGCCCCTCCGTGCCCTGCGAACCCGTGCTTCCTAATGCACAGTTCCTGTGCACTGGCTCAGTCTGCCCCTCTGTTAGTCAGTTTGTCCCTCTAGAGTGTATGCTCCTAGGAGGGTTATGAGCCACTGTTCAATAAATGTTTTTTCACCTAAGTGGCACAAAGACCCATTGTGCTGGCTTGAGGCAGGCAAAGGACATGCGAGGTGCCTTGTGGGGAAGAACTCGGGCCAACTGAGCAACTGTGCTCCAGAGACTCTTCTGGGCAGAGACTGTGAACCCTGGAGGTGTTCCGTGCCAGACCTCAAAGCTCGCCATTTGAGGACATGTGTGAGCCCTGCACACTGTTAGGAGAATCTTCTGTATCCCTGGGGTTAATGGATCCATTCCCTGTAAGTGGAACCTGATGTCCAGTGCACATCAGGAGAAGAAAGAGACCAAGGTGGTGGGGAGGAGAAGGATGTTCTGTTGGAGTTGGTTAAACAGTCGACAGCTGCACTGACTTAATTGGGTTTTATTCTATTTGATCTTGGATAAAGTGGATTTTTGAGAGTCCATTTTCTCCTTCTTAAGTGTTCCTGCTTAAAAAAAAAAAAAAAAAGAACACACACAAAACCCTATCCTAATGTCTGCTCAGTTCCCAGAGCCTTGCTAGCCAAGCTGGCTACACACGGGGGCAGTAGCGCACCACCAGCCTCCCGGAAGCACCCACGGGAGCTGAGTTGCGAATCTGGAGCATTCACCGGGAGTTTTAACTCTAGTCAGATATTTTTCCATTTCATATACATCGGCGAGAAATATCACTTAAGATAAAGTTGGAAATAAATTAAGCAGGGAACCACATAAAGAGGTTTATATTTGCTTTTCTGCCATCGTCTGTGGGTTTTTATACTTTGAATGTTTTCAGACTGGATCACAAATCTGCAGTTTGCATCCAATTGTGCCCTAAGTCTGTTCCCGTCAACTTGATGGTGTTCCCAGGAATTCCAGGTCAAGGTGGAAAATCTCTCCATGTCAGCTAATGGCTTTTGAATGCCTAGCATGTGCCCGGCACTGTCCCAGGGGTGGTCACGTGCATTACTTCAGGAAGTTCACGTCATTATCCTCATACACCGGAGGAGGATCCAGGCTCAGAGGGATGAAGTGCATTGGCCAAGGTCGCACAGCTAAAAGACAGAAAGGAACTTTAATGCACATTTTACAAAGGCAGGAAGGATGCTTGTCTTGTTCACTAATGTACTCCTAGCACTTAGGGCAGTGCCAAGCCACATGGCTGACACTTAATAAATATTTGTCAAGTGAGTCGATGGCTGAAGAGTTTGTTGACTCCGAGCACAGTTCTCTTTGAACTGTACTGCGTCTGACAAGGGGGTGGGCAATCCTGCAAGCCTTCCTAGCGGATGCTCTCTTGCTGTGACAGCCCTTGGACTTGAGAGGAAAGCCCTTCCTTCTAGGAATTCTGCAGACCTGCACTCCAGAATCAGGACGCTGGGGAGAGATATCAACGCATCTTAAAGAGCCATTTCTTGCTGAACAAATTCACTGTGAGGCAAAAGAAAAACAGCACAGCATGGATTTGGAGCATCAGATTTCATCCTAAGTCAATTGTGTAGAACTGGGAGATAAGGAGCTGTTTGCTACCTATGGGGAGGGGAGCATTCTGATTACAGCCATTCCAAACCACAGAACTGTTCAATGGTGGGCAGGAATAGGAGATACTCCAAGAGGACATTTCTGGGTGGGGCAGAGGCCCAGAACGGGGGAACCACTGAAACGCGAATGATCTGGTTGGAACAGGGGTCCCCAGCAGTCCCCTAGCTTACACACACTATTCCATCCTGCCTGCCTGCCTGCCTGCCCTGTGCTGGAATAAGACAGCTCAGTGACGGAGGCTGGAGTGCCCTGGTGGCCCAGAGAGTGGCAGGGATCTGAGGGGCTGGGGAGCTTGCTGAACTCTACTTTGCCAAGAGATCCAGGAGCACTGAGAACCCTGGAGGTTCTGGGGACATCTCAGAAAGGGGAGACTGCTGAACCAGGCTCAGTGACTGAAAAGACCTTCACACTCTTAGAAAAGTGTGGATTCAACATGCTTGTTGTAGTGCTCATCTCCTGAGAGTTGTCCCACAGTAAAAGACACTGTGACTTTTAGCAAAAGATTGGCCAGCGGGCTTGTCTTGGGGGAGCTGGCCAGACTGTCCCACTCTACAGGCAGGCTTGGGAAGACCCCATGGAAGTAGATATGTGAGTGGGACTAGAGTAAAGAAGAAAGGGACTGAATCCCTGACACCGTCAGCAGGAGGACAGAGGGCTCAGCTCCCCAGCCCCGGCTGGGGAAGGGGAGGCACAGGGCTTCCGGATTACCTGACGGGCATGTGCAGGGACTCCAGCCCCAAGGTGGGCACAGGTGTCCGGTTGTCTGTCATCAGTCATTAGATAGGCTGGAGCCTTATCGAGCAGCAAGTTTCTGGACCTGTTGGTGGGTTGAGCCAGGCTGGTTTCTGGCCAGGTTCTTTTGTTCGCCCCCCAGAATGGATGCTTACTCAAGCTCCTTCTAAAGTGGGATTTGGGCAGGTTAGTTAGATCTATGGGAACCAGCCTCAGTCCCAGAACAGAGTGGGAGGAGATGACTGCTCCCTCCATCTTCCTTGTCCTTTAATTGCTATAGGCAGTGTTGATTCATAGTCTTTGATCCCCAGAACATTTTGCTGTTGATTCGACGTTTTGTTATTCCACCGTGATGGTTAATTTTATGTGACTGGGCCGCGGAGCATCCAGATATTTGGTCAAACGTTATTCTGGGTGTGTCTGTGAGCTTGTCTCTGGATGAGATTAACATTTGAATTGGTGGACCGAGGAAAGCAGATGGCCCTCCCTGATGTGGGTGGGCTCCATCCAATCTGTTGAAGGCCTGAATAGAACAAAAAGGCTGACTCTCTTGCCAGGAAAGGGAATGTCTCCTGCTTGACTGCTGAGCTGAGACGTTGGTCTTTTCCTGCCCTTGGACTTGAATGGAAACATCGGCTCCTCCTGAGTCGGCTAGCTTCCGGATTGGAAGTGACACCATCGCCTGTCCTCAAGCGTAGGTTTTTGGACTTGGACTGGGTCAAGTCTGCTTGGGTCTCCAGCTGGCAACGGCTTGGGGCTTCTCAGTTTCTGTAACTGCGTGGGTCAATCACTTCAATTCCTTCTAATAAACCTCTTGATCCTGTTTCTCTGGAGAACCTTTACGAACACGTCTCTTTGGAAATGCTTCTTGAATCTGTGTTTTTCTTCCCACCCCTGCCACCACATCTGCTGAACTCATTTGAGCCAAATTGCTTTGACTGAAGCAGGGTGAACAACTCAGCGCTTCACTTGCTGTCCCTCCTGCCAGCCCTTGCTCCTTGAAGTGGCTAACAGAGTTCGGCTTCATGAATCTACTGGCCTACGATGTCAAGACCAACTCTTTAGGCTGGTATCCAAGTCAAGCAGGATCTGGCCCCCGGGGCCTCTCCAGCACCTCTTCCGCCATGTACACTCTGTGTCAGGTAGACAAATCTTCTAAACACACCATGCTCTGCCCTTTTGCACACGCTGCTTCCTGTCCCTGGGAGGCCCTCTTGTACCCACACCATGTTGCATCCAGCAAGCTTCTTCTCATCCTTCAAGAGGAGCTCAAATGTCACCTTGTTCGTGAAACCCATTCTGATTGCGAGCAGAGCTTGTCACCTCCTCCTCCAGTTCTCACACCGCCTACCCCATGGGAGTGTCCTCATCGGCGTACTTTGCCTCTCATCTTCCTTCCTCTACTGCACATCCCTGGACAGCCAGAGCTGTTTCTCCCGGTGCTGGAGAGGGTTCTTGAACACTTAGTAAGTGCACGTTCCAATCTGTGGAAGGAATGAACAGCAAAGAATGTCTGATGAGTACACTGTCTGTGTCTGACTATAACTAGATTTTCAAAATACTGGTCAGCGAGACAACCACAGATCCTTTAATCCTGGAGGTTTATCCAGATTATTTGACCTAATTCTTTAATACCACATCATCAGATAATTCCTTGTGAGCAACCACGGTAACATCAGCAAATACCGTGCTGAATTCCACCTCCGCCACAGTGTGGAGAGCGTGGCGTCCTTCCTTGAATGCACATAGAGAGAGATCAGAAGATTAGCATTCTTGTAATGAGCGGGAGAGACGCAGTCATCAAAACTGCCCAGGTGCTATCAGTAGGGCATCTCTAATCAAAGACGTTCAGTCAACGGCAGTGAGAGACGGCAGGCTGCACAGGCTGGTCGTGGGGAGGTTTGTTAATTTCACAGTTTAGAAACGATTAATGGTAAAGGAAATAAGATACAGCTACACTTACCTAATTGCAGGTAACTGTTTACCTAAAACACGACCCAGAAAAAAAACAGTAAGGAGGATATAACATTTTCTTTGGAAATAGGACTTGACCTTTTTTCCCCACTTGACTTAAGAGACAGTGGGGAGTCCTAGCCAGGGAGACTTTGCCCCAAGTCTGGAGTGCAGGTCAGGAGACCAACGACTCCCTGTTTTAATGGGCATCCAGGTTGGGAGAGCCTGCTCTTGAGATTTCTCTGAATCAGGAGGACACAACTTGACTCCAATTCTCTGAAATCTGAGAGATGCCTTAGATCATCCCTGGAGGGGGTTTTGAGTTCCAAGTCCTGAGATCACAGATTTCAGGAAGTGTCTGGAGTCCAAGTCCAGGGTCTGACAGATCAGAATTCTGAGTGCCATTTTTATACAGACACTGAAGAGCTTTGCTCAGTGAGTCAAATTCTCTACTCTCTCGCACCCATGCCAAGGAATCTCACGAAAAGACCAGTCATGGCCAATAGCCCCCATCTCTAGAATTTTCCCAGAACACCCTTGAACTTGACCACTTATACATGGCTTTACTTATTAATCTATTAATTGTGTAACCTTTAAGGCAGGCTGCTTAGCCTTTTGATGCCTCAGGTTTCTTAAGTATAAGCTGGGAGTAAGTGTCTGCCTTTCACAGTCTGCTGTGAGGATAACAGGACACTATGGATGTCAAGTTCTCACACAGCTGTGGTTGGCTGTAATTACAGGTTGCCCCTACAATTTACTGCACAGGGTCTGGGACACGTAAGTGCTCAACAAATGTTGGATGAGAGACTGAGTGGCTTGAATTGAACAAATGAGTTGCGTTTACTTTTTATGACAGCAAGGGAAGGAAAGCCTACTGCTTACTGGTGACAGACAGAAGCCATCCTGATGCCGCTGACTGTGAGTCCGCCCCAGGGCAGTAGATTGCTCTCAGCTGGGAACAGGGCAGGCGCTGCCTCTGCCCAGTGGAGCCCGCAGACTGCAGACTCCCAGGAGAGCCGCGGAGGCCAGCGGCTCGGTGAGGCATGAAATCCCATTTCACACCTTGACTGGGACCAAACCCCAAGACAATACCAAGCCCTGTATTTTCCCCTTAGAATTGATTTATGCCTCCCTGAATGGGGCCGAGAATTCCAGCCTTTCCTCACATGAGGGACGTAATTATGCCCCCTTCAAAATTCACATTGGAGCCCAAACTCTCAGGACCTCAGAGTGTGATTGTATTTGGGGATGGGGCCTTTAAAACATGACTACATTGAAATGAGGCTGTTAGGGCGTGCCCTAATCTGACTGGTGTCCTTATAAGCAGAGGAAATTTGCACACAGGAGGGACACCAGGGGTGCACCCGCACAGAGAAGACCATGTGAAGACACAGAGCGAAAGCAGCTGTCTGCAAGCCGAGGAGCGAGGCCCCAGAATGAAAGCAGCTTGGCTGACACCTTGACCTTGGGCTTCCGGGCCACAGAGCCGTGAGAGGTACCTCGATGTGGCTGAAGCCCCCAGTCTGAGGCCCCCTTTCTCACACTGATGGGTGTCACTGGGGAGTCAGGAAAAGGGTACTGCACTTAGATCCAAAAGAAGTGGGTTTGAATCCTGAGGTTCCCACCAATTATGTGAACTCGGGCAAACCACCTGCCTCTCTGAGCCTCAGCTCCCCGTCTGGAACACTGGGCCCCAGAAGTATCGTCCCAGAGAAACTGGTAGATGAGAATAGAGAGCTGTGCCAGCCGCACAGTCCAGAACGTGCCTCCTATTCTGTGCTCTTAAACATACCGCAGTTTGCCTCTCCAGATAGGTCACGGACCTCTCCAGGGCAGGAGGAACGTTCTCTGTGTCCTCTGATCTCCTCACAGACTCAGGGCACGCGTCGGGTACTGAAGAAATACTTGTATGCAAATCCACTCCTGGGTGCTCCGGATTGGATTGTGGCCTCCCTTCCCCCACCTCCTTCTGAGGTCCTGACTCCTGAGCACCCCAGAATGTGACCTTGAGATAAGGTTGTTGTAGATGCCATTGGTTGAGATGAAGTCATACTGGAGAAGGTGGGTCCCTAATAGTGCCCTGAGAAGAGGGGGAAATCTTGAGACAGACATGCCTACAGCAAGAGAGCCATGTGAACATGGGAGTTATGCTGTCATGAGCCAAGGATCGTCTGAGCCCACCAGGAGCTGGGAGAGAGGCCTGGAATGGGTCCTTCCCTAGTGTTGCCTTGAGCTTCTGCAGCTTGAGCAGGGTGCTGCCAGCACCCTGATCTCAGACTTCTAAGAACCATGAGACAGTAGATTTCTGTTTAAGCCGCTCAGTTTGTGGTCCTTTGTCATGGCGGCCCCTGCAAACCAATACACTTGGTATCACAATGGTTACGTGGATTTAGAAAAGACTGTGGACTGAATCTTACCACTGGAAATGTCCCATCTAGGGACAGGAAGGCTGTCTGCTGTAAACGGGACGTAGCAAAGCCACTGACTCATTTGTTGCTTACTCTTTCAGTCAGTCAACGACAAGGTGCAGGGGGAGGCACGCTGGGAACTAGGCGGCCTCTGCATTCCTGTCCCACGAACGCCTCATGGGACCTCGGAGCCCATCGTGTCTGGCTGTCATTGTCCTCATCTCGAAACTGACAGGGTGGGGCCCTCTGACACCCACAGTCCCCTCCAGTTCTGTACTCTGGCTGCTCTCTGTTCGCTTAGAATCTGGCGTGTGCCTGTGGCCCGTGGAATTGGACGTGTGCCGAAGCTGCCTTCCACTTGATGCTTCGCAGGGAAGCTTCGTGCTTGTTCCAGAGGAGTCTGGTGCTGTGTGGGGTGGGGAGAGGTCTTTTCAGACTTAGGACTCTGGAGCAGTCAGGGCCCAGAGAGGAGAAAGAGACCACGCTGGTTATTGGCACAGGGAAAACTTAATGGAAAGAACTGTTAACTAGTAGAGGTGGCTGACTACTGAGGGGCCTAGAGGAAGATTCTAAGAAAGTCCCGAATTTAAACTCGAGAGAAGATACTACCCCTGGGATGACGGAGGGTAAGCAGCCCCCCACCCAAGGCTCAGACTCGTCCTCTCAGAGGACACGGAATCCACAAGAGCAGGCAGCCTGCCATCAGCACAGGGATGCCCTAGGGGTGCAGATGGGTGCTGATTGCCGGTAGTGGCCTGTCAGGGCTGGAGGGTGTGGGTCGGCCGGAGCAGTTGGGGAAAGCATGGTCCCAGGGCAGTGCCGGAACTCACTTGCGTGGGTCTCTGGGTTCCATGCAAGAAAATAATGGGGAACGAGAATCCAGAGGGAAAATGTCCTCCTGTCACTGTCACCTTCCAGGCTTACTCAGAGCCTGACAGTCTGGTAAAGGAGAAGCCCTTACAGGCTCCAGCATCACAAAGCAGGACACAATGGGTGGGACTGGGAGCCGGCATGCTGACAAATGGTTCAAACTATAAACAGGATGGAACTCTTGCTGTGTCTCAGGTTCGACTTCGCCTTGTACTTGAGCAGGTACTGAGCACTTTAAAAGAGCTGATGCCTTGCTGCCCGTCCTCAACTCCTACGTTAGACTCTGGCGGAGACGAGAGGCTAGTCTTGCACGCCTAGTAATCTCTATCAGGTTCTAGGGCTGAGAAGATTCATAGTGCTAAGCCAGAGGGATCGTCCCCCTGAGGAATTCTAACTCAGTGATATTTACTGCGGTTGAAGGACTTATGTTATAGGTTATACGCGGTCCCAAAGGTGTACTCCATGGCATTAGGACACCACATTGGGCTTGAAATACCCTGTTTTAACCTGCCCATATTACAAGAAAATTCATTTCACTTAGGCTTAGAGACGATGGAGTTGTGGTGTCACATTGTGCAAGAACAGAGCTTGTCAATCTAGGTCTTTAGGATCCATATGGTGAACGTGGGAGTTCGTTCCTTTATTTTTCAAAATCCTCTTTTGTAACTAATTACAGGAAGAAATGGTCTTTTGCCCCCGCTATTGTCTACCTTGTGCCTCTTGCCAATTAGCAGTGGTTGCACCTTACAGCTTAATTTAGTATCAGTTGTGAGACTTGAAGAAATCCCGCACCATCTTTGAATATTAATTCAAGTGTGTTTCCCGGGGGGCATTAGACTTTCTGACATCCTGGACTTTTTCTACTTGGGACAAAGTTTTTGGATTTTCAGTTCAAATAAAGCTTAGCTCCCATATACATTCTTCCCTTTCCTATGCTGGGAAAGAACCCCTGTTCTCGTGTTAGCTCACTTCCTGTCAAGGAAAAGAGAGGCTGCCAAATCTTTAAGAGCTAAAAACTCCAGAGCAGCACAACAGCCCTGTGGTGCTCCTTTCCAGACTGTGCTTCCCGAGATTTCATTGAAGGTGAACTAACACGTTTTTAGATACTTATCAGCGCGGGAAGGGCTTTTGGAGATTCAGCCCTTAGTACTGTGCACGGTACATTGCAGGGACTCCGTAAGTCTCTCCCTGGATATTATACCCCATAATCACCGGGCCAGGCACCTTGGTGTGAACCTCTGAGAAGTGCAGATGTGTGTGTGGCTTGAGAGCTTGCTCATTGTCAGGTGATGGACTCCCCCACTGCTGTGCGTCCTAGGGGGACCCCTGAGCATCTCCGATGTTCTTCTGTGATCAGAGCCCAGGGGATCCCGGTGTGCACAGGAGAGAGCTACACATTTTCCAGGAGACCTGACAGTTCACGCATACATGATTTGCTCATGTACTCCCTCAGTAAGAGTCCCAGTGTTTCTCAGAGCAGGACCCTCCACAGGACTGCAGAGAACTGAACTCTCTTTTCCTCGCAGGCAATTGCTATTTCTTGCCTGTTGGGACCTCCTGAAATATGTCTCCTGAAATATGAAACAGTTCACATTTGCTTTGACTCACCCTTTTTGATTCCTCTCACACAAAGTCTGAGCCAAACCTGGCTGGTAATTTTTCCATATTCTCTCAGGCTGGGTCCCCAGCCAGCATTCATAGTAATTGCTGGACCTGGAGGCAGGGGTCTGCCCCCTCACCTGATTCTTCCCACCAGTTCCTTATGAACGCCTCAGTCAAGAGCTAGTCCACTTACTGAGAAGTCAGCTACCTCCAAGATCTTGACAGGCAGCACCCCAGGCCCCCCTCAGCCTAGCTTTCAACTTATAACTGAGTTTCTATTCCCAGCGTATCTGCGTGCGGATTCCTCGGTCTCTCCCACAATCCCTTCTCCCACAGGGATTAATTCACTCTTTTGTTTGTTCATCAAACATTTCTGGGCCACTGGACTTTGTGGAGCCTGAGACAAATGCCGTGCCCTTGAGAAGGTCACAGTCCAGGGACTAAGAAAGACACAAACACTGAATAGTGTGATCAGTGGTTGGAGCTATAAAAGTGGGGAGCCCAAGGGTCACGGGGCAGAGAAGGGGCTCTGAGCAGGGGCGCTGGAAAGATGCCTTCAAGGAAGTGGGGTTTTAAGGGCAGAGGATCAACTCTGAAATGGCAGGGTGGGAGAGGCTTCCTGGAACATTTCAAGCACGTGAGAGGTAGCTTCGGGGGGATGATGATCAGATCATTCAGATGAAGATCTGAAAGGCTTGAACTCCTTGAAAAGAGCTTGCGTTCTACAAAGGACTTGGACTGCAGTCTAGACAGAGGAGCCACCGGAAAGCTCCCTGGCAGAGGAACAACTGTCTGGTCTCTGGTTTGGAGGCTGGATTGGCGGCGTAGGCAGGTTTCCTGATGGCGAGAGCGTTGACAGAGCACCAGTGTGAGCAGAGCAGGGGAAGGGGGATGGAGAGAAGGTGCTGAGTGAGACGGCTTATTGGACAGTGGATCCCTGGGAGCATGGAGATCAGGTGGACGTGGGGTGAAGACAGTGGCTGACTCTTCAACATCTCTGAATCCACATCAGTGTTTGGACTCCAGAAATCTATGAAAGAGCGAAAATTACTGCCACATCCACTTCGTTCACAGACTCCCTCTCTGCATTCAGGGACCATTCTGCTTGTCCCCACCCTGTCTTCATCCCCTCCCAAAGGCAAACCCCTCTTCTCCTTGGGTCGGTCTTGGGACTTCTCCCAACATCCATCAACGCCGAAGTGTCCTTTCTCCTAGACTCTGGAGGTCACTTCCCGCACAAATTTGGGTCTTTGGCAGGGTTGATATTTCTCTTTATATTAACAGTGAACTTGTTCATCAAAAAATAATTAGCACCAGAAGACTGAATATTATTAGGGGCCTCATTAATTTCACCAAGTTTATTTAAATCACAGCAGGATGTCAAATCAATAATGATGACTAATTAAGAAAAACACATCAGATTACCTTAAAGCACATGGAAGAGGTGGCACAAAGGCCAGGGTGGTACGTAGAGATGGTACCTCCTTTCTTAAATGGAGGGACCAAAGTAAGGACTCTGAGCTCTGATGTGCTGTGTAGGTAGCCTTGCTGAATCAGGTAAAGGGTTGACTACAGCCAACAAGGCGTATAAAGTGATAATCCCAGAGCGATCAGGAGCCCGAGACCCACCTCATCACGAGACATCCCCCTTACCTCACTGAGACCTTATTAGTAGACAGTGTGGGTTAGAGTGAAAAGTAAGGGCTTCTGGAATCAGCTGGTTTTGAATCCTGGTTCCTCCACTTATATCTGTGCAACCTTGGGCAACCCAACATGATGTGTAGAGGACATAAGACATCCTTTAGGATACTGTGGATTTTAAATGAGGTGTCTGGAAGGGCTTGGTTGTCTGATGTAGAAGAGTACTCAGGAGAGTCCTCTCCCCCTTCCATTTTTTATTACATCCCTCCCCTGGAGAGGGACCAAGTGTCCCTTTGCTTGCTTTGCTCAGGAAGAGCATGGCCAGGCACCCCCCAGAGGCACCCTGAGCCTTTCCTCCATGTTACTCTGCATGTCGAAGCCGCAGTCAGGAGCTCAGGGAACCTGTAATCACCTATTAGAGGTGATTTTATTCCTTCAACCTCCACCCTGTTCCCTGCTCGGACACGGTGGAAAGCGTTGGGAGCTCACGGCATCAGGATGGTTAGACAGAGCACACCAGCTTCAAACAGAACAATTTGTTGTGAGCACACAGCCCTGAGCAATGGCAAAGGGAAGAGTGGGAGGCTTGGTCTACGAAGGAGCATCCTTTCCTCTGCTCCCCGCCGGGCGGGGGCCGGCTGGGGAGCTGGGAGCTGCTCTGGGAATCCACGTGGGGAGGAAACACGAACCAGGCTTTCCAGTTGGTTTGTGTGTTTCGTTGTGCTGTGTTTTGTTTTAGGGGAAATTGTTCTTTAACTGATTCCTTGGAAAGCCACGTGCAAAGCCGAGGAACGCTGAGGGGCTCATTTTGAAGCACATTAGAGGGCTTTCTCCCACGTGTCAGAAACTGGTGGGGTTTCTGTATTGAGAGAATCCCCACTTTAAAGACAGGTAAACTGAGACTCAGGAGGTTATTGCCTGGGACTAGTAAGTGGTGGAGGCAGGTGAGACCCGGAAGGCACACTGGTGGGGTTGAGGGCTGCTGACGCGAGCTTCTACAAGAGCCCCTCACCGCTCTATTTCTACGTGTGTCTGTCTCCCCCTGGCCAGAGGGGGCGCTGTCTGAGAATTAGGAGTGTGTCCAGCTCACTTCCTGTATTTAAGCAGGAATTGCTTAAATTGTTTAAATCCAATGATTGAAACAAAAGAGGCCCTAGTGATTGTAAAGATGAAGAAACAGAACTTATTACTTCAGTACTGTCATCCAAGTGCAAACCATTCTCAGAATTTAGTGGAGTTGACTTCTGGGGGAGATTTTCCTCAAGTTTTATTTCCTCTTTTACAAGTATGTTAATGCAATTAAACATGTTAGTACATTTCTCTTTTCCCCCTTTTCATACTGTAATACATTTTACACTTTTTACTGCTATGATTACATATACAAAGTTCAGTCAAAGAACATTTTTACTGTCTGAATTTCCTTTTTGGATGTTATTATTGTTTGTTTTATTTCTTTGATTATCACTGAAAATAATTTTGAGGAGAAGGAGGATAAAAAATGGCTGCTTTGGGTGGACTGAGTCGTGTGTCCCTCTGCAATTTGTATGTTGAAACTCTAACCCCTCAATATGACTGTATTTGGAAATAGAGCCTTTACAGAGATAATTACAGTTCAGTAAGGTTGTAAGGGATTGTGGCGAGTGGGCCCTAATCCAAGGGACTGGAGGGAAGGAAGAGACACCAGGGACGTTTCCATGCAGAGCAAAGGCCACACGAGCCCACAGTGAGAAGGCGGCTGTCTGCAGGTCAAGGACAGAGGCCTCAGAAGAAACCAGCCATACCGGCATCTCCATCTTGGACTTCCAGCCTCCGGCACTGTGAGACAGTTTCCATTGTTTCAGCTGCTGTGGCGTGTTGCTTTGGCAGCCCTGGCCGACTAGGACGATAAGCCAGAAGCCCTCAGGAACAGCTGAGTTTGGGATGCTCTGGGTCACAGGGAGAAGGCCCGCCCCTCAGGGGAACACCTTGTGTCATTATCTCAAGAGCCTACTCTCACCTGACATGGCTCTGCTGGCACCTCCATGGGGTTTGTGGCTCCTTGAGTCTGTTGTGAGAATCTGACCTGGGTCTGGATCGGGGTTTTGACAGGTTCATAAGGAAGAGGAGGGATTTCAGGGTGGAAACAGGAAAGTCAAGCACTTACTCAGAGAATTGGAAAGAGCCTGGTTTAACGGGCCCTGGCTCCCAAGTTGGGTCCACGGCCCCCTGTGGGTCTCCAAGACCCTTTCAGAGGGTCCTGGAGGAAGCTTTTTCCCTCCTACGTGTTTGTGTGAGGCCGGATTTCCTACATATAATTTGACCAAAATAATGCATCTCAGCCAATTGAATGAAGAAGCAGACATGGGAATCCAGCTGTCTTCTATTAAGCCAGGCAGTAGAGCTCTGCAAAAATATAAGCCAGTGTGCTGATCTCACCCAGTTTTTGTTTGGAAAACAGGGTCAGTTTTATAAAAATATGTTATTTGTGTTATCATGCGATGGACATTGAGTTAATAAACAAATACTCTCTCGGCTTGAATCTATAATGTCGTATAAGTTAGAGTTAAAACTTACATAAACTAAAGTATCTTGGGGTCCTTGCTAAGTTTGAAAAGTGTCAAGGGGACCTGAGACCCACATGTTTGAGGACGTCTCAGCTGCAGTACGGCCTGTGTGTCAAGTAGGCGACCAAGAGCAGCTCAGAGCGGTCAGACTCCGACACCAGGCTGACCCTGGACTGCTTTTCGTGAGCAGACGGGACCACTGAGTGTCTCCGTGCAAGGAAGTGACTTAATGGAGCTGCGTTTCAGGATGAACGGAGTTAGTGGAGAGCACAGGCAGGGAGGCAAGCCGGCAACCTCTTGCAGTAATTTAGAGAGGAGCGAGGTGAGGTGAGAATGCAGGCAGGACGGTGGGGACCTAGGGGGCGGGTCGGGGGCTGGGGTGCCAGCTCGGCTGCAGTTCTCCAAGCCAAGAAGCACACGGGTGTGTGAGGGGTGTGCCCTTCAGCGTGCACAGGGCTCGAAGCTCATGGTTTGGGCATTTCTGCAGGGGCCCTGGGAAGGCAGTTTCCAAGAGTGGTGGCTGTTTGGTGAGTGACTGACTCCCTGTTTAAGGGCACAACTCCAGGCCCTGTGAAAGGGAAGCTGGTTGGAGCCAGGGAGCCCCCCAGGGTGGTCAGTAACTGGGGTGCCTATCCAGGGGGCAAAGGGAGCTCCAAATCCCCATCTCGTTCTTGCCAAAGCCAAGATCTTTTCTCGTGATATCTTTCTGTCTCTTCTAAGGGAGGCTAAGAGGTGGGAGCAGACACAGGGGGCAAACCTGGGCCTCTCCTTCCGCTCTAGACATACAGTCAGCTGCCAGCTTGGCATTTATTTGCAGGTTGAACCCATCTCAGACTCAACACGTCTAAAGGAAAACCTCAACCTCCCCACACCTCCCACCTCTGTCTACACTCCACAAACGCCCAGGTTGGTGGGTTCCTCACCCAGTCCTCCTCATCTCGGCAGATGTCACCACCATCCACTCAATGGCTCAACACCAAAACTCCTCCTTTGCTCATCCCCACACCCAGTGAACCATCAGATTCTGCAGGATCTAGCTCCATAGCACGATCCTTAGAAGCTGCCGTTCACCCCCCCTGAATCCCATGAAGACATTTACACAGTGGCCTCGTAACTAGCTTCCCTGCTTTTGCCCCTGTCCCCACCCGTTATTCACATAGAATGAGGCTCGTCGAATACAAACTGGACCACATCACTGCTCCGAGTGAAACCAGACTGCGGCTTCTTCCTGAGCTTACCATATTATTTTAAACTGCAGCCCACACAGCCTATGCGCATCCAAGTCCCCAAGTGATCAGGCCTCTGCCCACCTCTCCAGGCATCTCCCTCCTCGCCTGCCCTTGCTCACTTTCCTCCAGCCTCCCAGGCCTCCTTTGTGTGCAGCCCGCATACAAATCTGTGTGTTTCTTTGCCTGGAGTGTTCTGACCTTACTTTTTTTGTCGCTACTTTATCAAGCCTGAGTTCTTGGCTCAGACGTTACTTCCTCAGTGTGGTTTACTCTGGCCTCCATGCTAAAGAAGGCCAGCAGCTGTTCCCCATCATTCCCCCTTACTTATTTCCTTCCTAGTGTGTTTCGCTGTCTGAGATTACTAATTTATTTGTATATTCTCTAGCTCCCAGCTCAGTGAGCCTCCGTGGAGCATGAGGACTTTTCCACGGCTTTAGTGCTTTGAACGATGTTATGGTGCAGGACAGAGGCTCTCAATCAATGTTTGTTGAAGGAATTGATGAAGAGATGGGAGCCATCTAGTTGTGGGTCACACAGTGGGAAGAGGACGGTTCTCAGACACAGAGCAGGGCATGCAGGCGATGCAGGAAGTTGAGCTTTGAAGGCCATGCTGACAGGGTCGGGGCCTCAGACTGCTGCTGCCTTCTTCCTGGGCAAGTTTCAGTGGGTCTGGGAACTTGACAGCAGAGCCTGCCACGTGATCACCAGTCTGCTCAGGGGGACAGGGAGGCAGGAGACCAGGTTCCATCTACCCTAGTTCCTCTGGGGTTCCTCTGCTTCCTGTCAACTCCAGTGGACAGCTCTGTGGCAGACGTTCCTTTTCTTCTAAGTTCTGTTCCCTTCACAAGGGGCCCCTCCAGCTCTCAGCTCACGGGCAGAGTGGAGAAAAATCTCTCCCTACAGAGGCTGTCTCCACGCAGCTGTCTTCTCCGTCTCGTGCTCCCGTGTCCCGTCGGGTCTTTCCTCCAGCGTCCCTGCAGGAACCCCTCATCCCAGTTTTATTAACCCAAACACCTTAGTGGTACCTCAGGTTGACCAAAGGGATCACTTCTTCACAGGGAAGAAGCATTAAAGAATTCTTTCCCGGACCCTCTGAATATGGGGACCTCAGACAGTCCCCCAAAAGGAGACTGAGGGCAGTTTTCTGGATGCTCGTCTCAATAAATTTGGAAGAAAAAGATGGCACAGATGATCACACACACATCTGCTTCAATGAAGATCACAGAAGGATGGCCCAATTCCCTCCAAAGGGCTCAAGCTATTCCTTGTCCCGACACACTGACCCCACAGAGCGAGTCTGCTCCTCCCCTCTTCCCGGTGAAGGGAGCGTTCACAGCTCAGTGGGAGGTCACGTTCTGGTTCGCAGGAAGACAGAGCAAAGAGCTCTTGGGGGTTTAAGTCTCCCGTCATCAGCTTTGCTCTCTGTTCTTGCTTGTCCTTCAGAATCTGCAAAGAGCCCCGTTAATGAGCAGCAAATCTGTCCTCACCAACCGCAGCAGCCGAAGTTTCCTTCTGCCTCTGGCAATTCCACCTGCTGTGCTCCCTTCACTGGGGCCCAGGTAGAAACTGGAGCAAGCCAGGGAAAGTTTAATTGGGCCCCAAATGTGATTAACCAAGACTGGCTCGCACAGGCTCTGCTGGTGTTCAGCATGCCACAAATTCTAGCATTACCCAGTGGGTCCTAAAAGCCATTCTGCTTTTAATGTTCCTTGCCTAGTTTACTCAAGTTGGAATTTAAATCAAAGGGTAACATCTATATTGGGGATAACTTTATAGTTTATCTTAATATAACAGCTAATAAATGTCATGTTTTAAAGTAGCTTTTTAAAAACAATAGTTTTAACAATGTTATATACTTTTAAGGGAATCTGGTAAGCAATTGACTGAATCTGGTACACTGTAATTTTAGGCATTATAAAGACAGAGCTATGGGAATGGGGAGAGATAGGCTCAAAGGTACTGAAGCAGAGCCAAAACAGATACTGGGATACTCACAGAAATAAACACAGAGCACCCTGTACCACCCCACCCCCGCCAACTCAGGTCCATGTAGGACTCCTTGTCAACAGATTTCCTTACCAGCCTCCTTTAAATTGGAAAGAAATAATGATTAACACAGGGGACCTTCCTGGAATTAACATTTCTGGTGCTAGCGTTTGAGAAAAAACTCTTCACCGACTCCATTTTGGTCGTATGTGTCCAGGGAGATTGGAAAAGGTGGGTTTAGGGGAAACAGCTTGGGAAGGGAATCAATAGCCTTAGTTGCGCCCTAGGCCGTGCCTCTGACACGATCTGCAGCTTTGGGTGGATCCCTTCCCCTCACAGGGCCTCATGCTCTTCATCTGTGAGATGAGGGAGCCGGGCAAGGTGGTCTGTGTTGTGGTTTCTGGCTCTGTGGTTTTATGGCCCTATCTCACATTCCCAATGTCTTGGATTGCGTTGATAAGTGTGCATTGATTTGCTGAGCATTTATTATGGATTTCACTCCATGCTGAAGTCTACAGTCAATTCTAGGCCACGAATACTGTCAGTGGCTGGGTGCTGTGGTTGCAAAGACGTGAGACATGGTTCCTTCCCTCTGAAAGCACATTGTTCTATTTCAAAGAGTGAAGAAGTAGGAGGAGGAGGAGGGGAAGGAGGGAGGGGAGAAGGGGAAGGGGGAGGAGGACAGGAGGAGGGGAAGGGGGTGGGAAACGGAGCTCAAGGGCATCTGCTTCCAGGTGGATGACAGAGCTGGTGGAAAACCAGAGTCCTGCCTGGATCAACCAGGAAAGCCAGATGAAAGACGGAAGTTACCTGTATGAAGAGAGTTATTCAGACAAGGAGAACTAGGAGGGCAGAGACTCTAGGAGGAAGTTGGCTGGGAGCTGAGCTGGCTTCTGCAGCCACTGTTGTTGGTAGGTGGGTGTCTGGCACTTCTGGGCCTGGGCAGGGGTGGAACCCTGTGCGGAGCCCTGTTGGATTGGTTTGTTTGGGCTTTGACAGCTCCTACAAACTGGGGGGCTTAGACAATAGAAATGAACTTTCTCACAATTATTGAGGCTGGAAGTCTGAGATCAAGGGGGTCCTCAGGGTGAGGGCTGGTTCTTCTGAGGCCTCCCTCCTTGGCTTGTAGGTGGCTGCTTTCTCCCTGTCCTCACATGGTCTCTGTGTCTGCATCTTAATCTCTTCTTATTGGATTGGATTAGGACCCACCCTAATGATCTCACTTTAACTTAATTACCTCTTTTAAGACCCTATCTCCAAATACAGTCCTATCTGTAGGACTTCTACGCATGGATTTTGTGGGGACGCAATTTAGCTCAAAACACATGCAAATTCTGAAAGTGGACCCTTTCTTCTAGAGGAGGGGGCTGATAATAGGAAGAAATACGAGCCCAGCTTTGGGAAGGAATTTGGAAAATTCAAACCCTTGGCTAATGTTCCTCTTAGGAAATTGGTCAAATGTTGGGATTTTGCAGGGTTTGAGACTAAGATCCAAAGCAGGAAGGCTTGGAAAATCACAGTAGAGTTTTTGACAGTCTTGTGAGACAAAGATTAGATTCAGCACCCGCCAAGAGCTGGGGCCGGTGTTAGTCTGCTCGGGCTGTCAGAACAAAGTGCCACAGACTGAGCGGTTTAAACAAGACCTTTATTTTCTCACAGTTCTGGAGACCAGGAGTCTAAGATCAAGGTGTCTGCAGGGCTGGTTTCTTCTGAGCCCTCTCTCCTTGGCTTGCAGATGGTCACCCTCTTGCTGTGTCCTCACACGACTTTCATGACTTTTTCTCTGTGCACATGCATCCCTGGTGTCTTTTCCTCTTTCTATAAGGATGCTGTTCCATTGGATCTGGGCCCGACTCTTACGGCTTCAATTAACCTTACTTCCTTAAACATCCGATCTCCGAATGCAGTAGCCTTGTGAGTTAGGGCTTCAACACATGGACTCGGGCCGGGAGGGACACAGTTCAGCCCATGACAGAGCCCCGGAGAGTGAACCAACCTCTTTTTTTCCCTCTGTGAAAGAGGTATTTTTATTTCCATTATTTAAGACAAACTTGAAGGGCTTTAGAAACAGCAGTGACATTTTATCCCCATAACCTGTAATTCAAAAGCTCCTGAACATCTTGCCTTTGCTGCTTGTCTATAGGGTATTCATGAATCATATCATGAAAAGCTCTTTCTCGCCTGCTCTCTTGCTCCACAATCCAGTTACTGCACAGCGGACCCTCTGGTCTTCTGAGGTTTGCTTATATGGCTTCCCCTAGAAGCCATTCCCTAGGGTCAATGCTTAAACCAACCTCTTAACAGAGAGCTCAGGGGGCTAGCAGTGAGCCAGAGTCTTTCCAGGGCTGTAATTCAACCTGAAATGGTGGAATGAAGATGCTAAGACAGTGGGGATAATGATGTTCAACAGGTACATGTGGCAGGGGGCAGAACCAAACTTCGCTGACCCATGCATGCCTGTTTGTGTGAAGCATTTTGCTGGGCAGACACTCCAAGGCACATTCTTCATGAAAATGGACTGAAGCCATTTCTGTACAGAATTCAGAGCCTCTCCTACCATTCCAGGCTCATCTTGGGCTCTTACCCCATGTATTCTTTGTTCCAAGCATACCCTGACCATCCCCAGGGCTGGGATAGCTTCTCATTTTCCTACCTGGCAAAATTCCAGCCTATCCATTCAGCTTCAGCTCAGTTCTCTTCTCTTCTCTGTAGCATTTTCTGGTCCCCAGACCTAATTTATTTACCTTCATCTTGTGCTTACCCCTTATAATTGCCATTTTAACAACACTGTGTTATCACAATTTTTTAAGCTGCAAAATGTTTCAAACACATAAAGAGGTATAGAAAATACTTTATATATATTCACATATCCACCACATATCTGAAAAATTAAAGCATAATTATTGAAGCCTCTTTGAAATGTTTCTGAAACACATTTTACCCTCCCTTTTGCTCTGGGGGAAATCTCTGTCCTGAATTTAGTGCTTATAACTCTGGCTTTCATTTTGTATATCTATGTACATACGCACATATTAAATATAATACATTTTCATATTTAAAATACTATATGAAGTGTCATATATTTGCTTTTATTTCTTGACATTATAATTTGTTTCCAATTTTTTTTTTACTGTGGTAAAATACACACAATATAAAATTTACCATTTTAACCATTTTTATGCATACAATTCCATGGTATGAAATACTTTCATAATATTATGCTATCATCACCCCCATCCACCTCCAGAACTCTTTTCACCTTGTAATACAGGAACTCTATACCCATCAAACAGTAACTCCCCACTCCCCTCTCCCAGCCCCTGTCAACCACCATTCAACTTTCTGTCTCCATGATTTTGATTACTCTAACTACTTTGTATAAGTAGAATCATGCAGTATTTGCCTTTTTGTGACTCACTCATTTTACTTAATATAATACTCTCAAAATTCATCTATGCTGTAGCTTATGTCAGAATTTACTTCCTTTTAAAGGCTGAATAATATTCCATTATATATATGTATATATATATTTATATATCGATATATTTATATATATACACGCCCACATTTTGCTTATCCACCCATGGATGGACACTTGGGCTGTTTCCATGTATTGGCTATTGTGAATAATGCTGCTGTGAAGATGGGAGTATAAATCTCTCTTCAACCTTTTTTTGGGAGGACACAATTCAAGCAACAACAAGGTCCCACCTCTTGACACATCCAGCTTGGCCACTGTGCCCTCTTCTTTCTAGCTGGTTATAAGATTGGTTGCCAAGCCAGCTGACCTTCTTGGCTTTGCTCGTGATTGCCCAATGCCCTGATGATTGTATGAGCCAGCAATGGCCTTATGCCTCACCTTACTCTGGATTCAGCTGGTGTTGACATGGCTGTCCAGACAGCTCCCTCATTCTAACCCTATTAACCCTGTCATAGGGCTGCCTTCTCATCTAGGGCCTGACAGGTGTCACCAGGGCAACGTTTTCAAACAGCGTGCCACCACACACTGTGTTTCCTGAGTTTTGTACAAGCATGTAGCCTAATTTGCACTGGTGCATAAAATCGTTCTTTCCTTTAACTGGGAATGCATACTTTTTCTGTTCTCTCTGGAGTGAAATGTTAGCAGAACATGCCGTGTGGGGTTGGGTACAATCTACTGGGTATGGAAAGTAAGAGATATTCACAACACCCAGCCGGCACTAAGAAATATCACCTATCGTGACAGCATGAAAGAAACACACGTTTTTTCTCAGTCACACAAGTCTGAGGGTGGACAGATAAAATTCATGGTAATTTTACAAATACTTTTTTCACCCCCAAACTTGTTTACTTTTAAAAATCAGTATATACCTTCTAATTTTTTTCAGCAATGGTCCCAAAAGCTCTAGTATTCAAGAAAGTATATAAAACAGTTGATCTGTAAAAGAGTAAGATCTGTTGCAGCTAGGAATTGGCCATTATGCTTTCGCTTTCTGTTTTTAAGGCCTGAGAGTAACTGTTCAAGGAGGCAGGTGGGGAACCATAGGGGGTGGGACTGGAGCCAAGAAGAAGGACTGTGGGGCTTCTCCGGAGCCAGGTTCTATTTTCGGAAGAGAACAAAACTCTCACCCAAAAGCGTGTGTCGTCCGGCTGGTTCTACGCAACATCCTGGGCAAGTCAGACGTGTTCCAGCATATCTGCTAAACGTCATCTCAAAAGGGAAGAGTTTCCGGTGGGCTCACAAATTCATCTTTTCTGGAAAAACTTACTGATTTTTTTAAAATTTATTTTTAATAAGAGAAGTCACATAAGCTGATGAGACCACCCCAAAACAGCCCCGGGGCATATCATGGAGCGTGAGGGCATTGACGGGTTTCTCGTAACTCTATACAACGTCTGAAATACTTATATTCATAATGTTTACCCAGAGAAATACAACCTAGGGGAAAATCAGCATTTCTTATTTGACAATGTTTTTTGTGCAATTAAACATACTAAGTAAACCTAATTTTTTTAAAACATTTTTCATTTTACAAAGGAAAGGAACAAATTCTTTGAGACTTTCCAGGGGCCCTCTGGGAAATGTCAAACTAAGTTTGACAGCAAGAAGTTTTCATTTAGGACTTGATTTGAGGAAGGCAGAGTTGTCAAAAATGCCAAAAGATTTCAACACTCGACTAAAGAGAATCATAGGTCACTGTGAAACGTATAAATACTTAGCTACCTACTTAACCAGAGTAACAATAAAACATTTCCAAAGTAACTACAGGAGAGAACGTGGTTATAAAAAAAGTGAGAATACTGGGTTCCCTTATATAATCAAGGACATGATAAAATCATCAGAAAGCACAGGGAATCACTCTGATGAGACACAGAAGTTTTGTTTCCTTGGCAGATTACTCGAAAGATAAAGAAAAAACTCTTACAGTCTCTCATTGGGAACAGACCAATAGTCCAAGAAATCTTTGTTGTTTTAACAGAGAAAATGAAAATTTAGTTTTATATCAATATTGATACTAAAGCTCATTAAAAAAAAAACCACACAAATAAATCATCCTAATCTTAACTACCTTTGACCTTATGGTATAAGGTTCCCTTTTCAAGATTTACTACTTAGTTGCAAGTTACCAAAGGACTTTGGAAACGGTTTTAAGGCAGATATTACAGAACATAACTATTATTAAAAGGCATATTCTTAAAACTTATTATACACATCAACTTAACACACATGGTAACTCAGAAGATTCTGCTGGTTTATTGATTATTTATATTTATTAATATATTCTAAATATATTCTATGTTTATTATTTTATATATTATAAATATTTGTTAGTATTCATATTATAACTGCTGTTTTTAAAAATTCTTCTCAAACACTTTTTTTTTGGCAAGGGAGGGAGGTAATTAAGTTTATTTATTTATTTTTAGAGAAGGGACTGGGGATTGAACCCGGGACCTCATGCATGCTAAGTAAGCATGCACTCTACCACTGAGCTATATACCCTCCCCCACCATAACTACTCTTATTTACTAAAGATGTAATCAAAGTATGTGAACTTGAAAAGCTCAAGTTTGGTTAGTTTCTCTATTTCTGAGTTTTAGGAATATTTAATTTATGCAAGCACTTATGTGTCTCTAATCCCATATGAATGGTGTCCTTAGAAAAAGGGGAAATTTGGACACAGAGATTGGCCCACGCACAGAGAAGATGGTGTAAAGACACAGGGAGAAGATGGCCATGTGACTGAAGGGATGCAGCCACGAGGCAGGGAATGCCATGGAGTGCTGGTAAACATCAGAAGCCAGAAGCGGCAAGGAAGGACGCCCCTGGAGTCATCAGAGGGAGCATGGCCCTACCAACCCCTTGATTTGGACCGTCTAGCCTCCAGAATGGTGAGACAATACAGTTCTGTTGCTTTAAGCCACCTGGTTTATGGTACTTTGTTACAGCAGTCCTGGAAAATCGATACAGGTGCCACGCCAGGGAGGAGAGAAGTGTGGATGAACGGACGGAGGAGCTGGTGGAGCAGGCTGACAAGGGATCTGTGAGACAATGACAGGAAAACCAGGGGTGATCCATCTCAGAGAAGCCAAGAGAAGGAAGTGTGGTCAAAAACAATGCAGGGAAATTTCTGCAGAGGGTCTCAGAGAGTAGGCAGGGAGCTCTGGAATTTGACAATCACTGTGGACTTGAGGAAGAGCGGTTCTGGGGGAAGGTGTGGAGCCAGGATTGCCTGAGAAGTATCCTTGGGCCAGCCCTCCTTTCCATACAGGCTGCACCAGCCGTTCACCGCCGACTCGCGCGGAGCTAGCACACACACCGTCAGCGCGCTGTGCCTGCGAGGACCAGACTGATTTATGTCTTGTTTCTGGGTCTTCTTTAACTAAGGATGTGAAAACAAAACATTTGTTACAAAGAAAAGAAAGGTGTTTTATAGCAGCTTGGGGAATGGAACTGTTTATTAAGAAGAAGAATGCAAAATACAGAATAAATGCAAGGAAATTACCCTTAACAAAACAAACCTCTCAAACATATGAGAAAATGCTCAACTTTACTTGTAATTAAAGGAATGCAAAATAAAGTAATGAGATACTATTTTTCTTCAATTAATTTGGCAAAGATTTAAATATACACATACATGGTAGTACCCCATGAGGGAAGGCTAGATGTGACCGGGCATTTCAACAGAACAATGGGAGTGGAACCTTTTGGGATGATATTTTGATGGGATATTTAAGAATCTTAAAATATGCATACATGCTGATCCAAAATTCCATTTCTAGATTTTTTTAAGATTAAAGTTTTATTTCTCGCTTTTGTTATATGTTGGCTAGAGTCTTCCTGATGAAAGATCAGCCTCTATCTTTTACCTGTTTGTTTGCTTTTTTGAGGGGGAGGAAGAAGTAATTAGGTTTATTTATTTGTCAGAGGTACTGCGGATTGAACCCAAGATGTGCTCTACCACTGAGCTGTATCCTAGCCCCCTAAATTTTTATTTTAAGAAAATAATTAAAGCTACGTGCAAAGCCTTTATTATAAGAATATACATTTTAGGGTTATTGTTATTACCCCCAAAATGAAAGCAAATGAATATTCAATAATACAGAACTGACTGAATAAAGTCATAGTAATATGATTAGACAATATAAAGTCTAATGTAAGTAATAATTTAGGAAACATTTATAGACAAAGAAGATAGTCAGAATATATTAATTAGGAATGAAAAGGTATCAGAACAGTATTTACAGAAGGAACCAATAAAAAATTTATGTATCTGAAACAAAATTAATTAACAGTAGTTAATATGGTGTAGTGGGGCAATGGGTGATTTTAAAATTTTGTGCATTTTTCTCCTTTGATTTTTCTCTTTTTCCTAAAATGAGCATGCATGCATGCGTTGATTGCATATTTGAGAGGAATAAGCACTATAAGGATTGAGTCTGTTCAAGACGGGTCTGAGAGAAATGTTTGATTCACTGAAATTTTATTAAAGGACAAGCAGTGAGAGGTAATTTCTCACCCATTTGATTGATGAAGAAATTCCGGCCAACCTACTTGCCAACATGTGGATTCTTTTCATTCACTTTTCCCAGAAAGTGAGTGTAGGGCCACTCACCTGTGGAGACCTGAAGATGGCCACTTAAATGGTTACACGACATCGTGGGACAGAAGCAGAAATCAGGTTCCTCATTCACAGGCTGCCTACTTTGCCCACCACAGCATCCTCAACCATTCTGTCTTGACTTTTATCTCTTACAGTCAGGATTCCTATTTTGAAAGCAGATTTCGCCACTTCTCAGCTCATTTTATCATTTTTGGCCCAAACTCCCTTCTCAAGGCTTTTGAAGAACTTTCCCTCCTGGATACGCTGAACACTGTAGACAACAGAGGTGAACCAAAGTCGTCCTGACCACGCAGGTGCAGCGACGAGTCAGACCCTGCGATCCAGCCCGCTGTCTCAACCCAAAACAATGGAGCCCCACGATAAGCCCCTAAAACTCTGGGCGAAGGAAGAAATTGAAAAGCCCCCTACCAAAGGCAAGTAAATACTTTAGTGATGATAACAGGATCAGTAACAGCTGGAGAACAACTGAGGTGCATTTCAAGGATGCGGCGACCACTGAAAGCACTGGATGGGCTGCACAAAAATCACCGTGGTCCCTGAGAGGTCGTCCAACAGTGCTATTTAGGAAGGAAGGCTTAAAAGTAGGAAACAGACGAATGATAGTTACGTAGATCCTCAGTTTGGTTAATATGCAGTTAGGTTTGCCACATAATATATGGGTACTTGATTCATTTCCAACTAGCCACTTTATCTTCTGCAAATGATTAGTTGATTATGATTCTACTGATGTCTTCTTCCCTTTAGATCGCTATAATCAAATGCAGGAAAAGCTCTGAATTATGTGTTCTTTCGGGAGCTATTTGAAAAGCCCACCTTACTCTTTTTATGCCCGGAGGTAGGACTCTGTAGGCTTTGCTGTAGTTTGGATCAAATTAAAGAGAGTTTTTTTTTTTTTTTTCTCCATAAAACAGGATAAAACACTCCTTTTTTTTTTTTTTGTGGATTGAAGTATGTGTTGTAAATATTTGCATCTACCAAATGACGAACTGTCTCTCCTCTTTGAGCTGAACTGGGGGCTAAAACATTTTTTTTAAATAAATAGAAATGATAAATTCTAGGATAGCAAAAGACAGAGACCAATTGAAAGGTTTATTATTCTCCTTTTATTTTCTATAATTTGTAATGCCAAGTAGTATCTAGATATTAGCTACATGCTAATATTATCTGTTAAGCTTGAAGATGAGAGTCATTAATGACATGAATGGTCCAGGGCCAGCAGCAGCACCTGGGAACGTCTCAGACATACAAATTACCAGACTATACCTCAGAACTATTCAATCAAAACCTTGGAGTAGACACGGTAATCTGAGTTTTAACAAGCTCTCTTGGTGACTTTAGTGATGCTAAAATTTGATAACCACCATCTTAGGAAAACACATAGAGGACAGAAGATAAATCCCACGGAAATTCAGGGACCTGCCGCATAAACAAACTTTCTAGGTTTCAAGGGGTCCAGGAGTGGCTGGTAGATTTATTTTTTTCAGTTGAGAGACAAGTTGCTGCCCTTCATGGTGCCCACCACAAAGAAGGAGATACAACGCTTAATGGAGACTACCTATTACACGTGTGGGGATGCTGTTCTGATCCGGTCACTGGATGATCCAATTGGTTGCCAGCTTCAAGTGGGGCCCCAGGCAGGAGAGGGCTCTGCAGCGGGTCTGGAATGCAATGCTAGTGGTTTGGACACTCGGACCTTACAAACTTGTCAACATGTGATGTTCTAATTATCTGGGGGCTATGGGGACGGTGCACAGTATCTCTGACAAATCCCCACAGAGGAATCACAGTGCAAATCCCTCAGAGTTCAAGCCAGGGATGAGTCTTGCATGGGAAACCCAAGCTTCAGACGGGCACTTTGGCGAGATGAACTTTTTTGTATTTTTTTCAGCTTTGAGTCCTTGAGTCAGATTGGGTTCTCCATAACACATGAAGATCAACCCTGGAATAATAGGAATGGGTATGGGGAAAACTGAGAGGTGATTAAGAAAAAACATAAGGGAGAATTTTGAACCTTGGGCCACTTGACTTGAGGGAAAAATGGAAAGCTATACAAATCTAGGTACAGTGGAGGCTATTTAAAAGGTGTTTATCCAGGACAACTTTGGTGATGGAATTTAGCGTTTGTGTGGGGCCACTCTCCCTGGGGGAACAAGGAGGTGAGGAAAGCGATGGTGTTAGAAATTCTGCAGGTGGGAAATAAACTTTAAAAACTATTCTAGGTCTTTCAGTTTAGAGATGTCATGTGTTTACAGTCAGCCCTGTGGCGTGCTGCTGGTGAGCTCCCAAATGCGAAGGTTTTAAGACAACTCTGAAGATAATTAGATGTGATTTACATGCTTTGAGTGAGAAGTGAAACAGCTTCTTGGGGTGCTCTATTCTAGTTTCCCCATCTTCCATTACATTTACTTCTCTTAAATGTCCTCTGGGATACAGGGTGGAGCAGGGCTGAGGCATGTAGTAAGAAGACTGAATTATGCTGGTTATTCTCTGCACCTTGGATTCCTTCTCTGCCCATCTCTGCTGCCTAGCTCTGTGTCCCAGGAGGCTGGTCTCATTGGATGGCATTGTCTGGCCCCCTGGGACCTGGGGCTGCTGGTTAGATCTGGTGAACAGAAGGCACTGGCGGAGAATGGGGTGCTCTGTTTTTCTCTCTGGCTTCTCTCCTGTGATGGACTTAACCTCTGGACTGGCCTCACACAGCATTCTTGACTCCTCTTGCTTTATCAGGTTTGGGGTTGGTCCCTCAACCTCCCTCATTGGTGTCCCAGCACTTCCCTCACCCCTCTGATCAGGCTCTTCATTAAGAAGTTTCTTTAAAACCTCAGCTGGGTTTTCTGTCTGTCCCTGCCAGGGTCCTGATGGGCACAAGGACCATGGTTTAATGTTATCAGTGTTATTTTGGATTTGAAGCCAATTATATGTATTTATTAATTTATTTAAGAAATATTTCTGAGCCCCTACAATGTGCTAAATCTAGAGAATGTACCAAAAGCAAACAAACAAACAGATGCAAAACGTAAAATAGCAATGACAGAAGAAGAGATCCAGCCCGCGTGAAGCACACAGTCCCATGGGAAGGGTGAGGGGAATGTGGTTTCTCTCAGCGTGCGTTCCTCCATCTCTAGGATGTGAATAATATTAACGTGTATGTATATGTTTGACCCAAACCCACGCTTAATAAGCATGTATTTCTTCTGTGGTTGTTTTTGCTTTTGTTTTAATTTTCCTTTAAGAATAATCTCTTCATGCTTGGTCCCTCTTTTTCCCTCATCAGGAATTAACAGCTGAATCCAATCCGAGAGAGTTTTACTTCTGAGGTTTGACAGGGATACCAAGGCATTTAGGCTTTTGACCTTTGAGTTGAGTTGTTCTCACAGAGGGAAGGATGTAGATTTATGGGGATTTACCCTTTGCCCGTATCATCACTGATCCTCTGTGTGCACACTCAGCATTCCTGAGATAGGAAGATGGAGAGACAGCGGGTGTCAGAGATGGGAGGGAACTTGGGAATTACTTATGAGTGAGGAACCTGAGGCCTGGGGAGGGTGTGACCTGCCTGTTATTACAAGCTAGACAGTGGCCAGGCTTAGACTGAAGTCTGGTTCTCTGTTTCTCCTAAAGTGTTCTCTGTGTCAACCTATGACCTCAGGATTACTTTCCAATGGTCAGACGATCAATGTGCATTTGAAAATAACCTTGTTCTCAGCATATGAAACAGTGCTTCATGGAGAACAGGCCATGCACGTTCCAAATCCTGCTTCTCTCCAGTCTGGAGAGTTCTCGAATTTCCTAAGCGCAACGACCAAGTGGCTGGGGACCTTTCGTGATTCAATTCATTAGCTAGCGGTGGTTCCAAGCGGTAACGTAAGTCTCCAAAGGGACCCGCCTCGCGTCTTCTTCATTAACAGGAAGCCTTCCCTTGGTATTTCTCTCAGGCGCTCGTCCAGGTATGGATGAGAGGCACGAAGAGGCAGGGGAGAGGGCTCCAGGCTTAAATGCCAGCAATCCAATTAAAGGAATGTTTAACCTTTGTAAATAAAGCCCCTGCTTGGCCTGCTTCTCGGAGGGAGGAAAATTAACTGATTTAGTATGACGCCCCATACTGAGCAGAGAGGACTGGTGTGATAACATCCTTCCTGGCAGAGGGAGCTCAGCCTGCTGTTAAAAATTGTTTTCCCTCGAAGGCCAGCTGGCAGCAGATGCAGGCAGACATGCAGCGCCTCCTCAGGTGCCCTCCCGGGTGAAGGGGACTGTTTGCCTCTGTATTTGGTTTCAAAGGAGCCGTTGGAGGGTGCGGTCCAGCTGCTTGGCTTCCATTAAGAACATGAGAAATAAAATTTAATGTAAAACAGCAAACAGTGGGAGGACGAGCAGAAAACAGAGTTGAATATTTCACACACCCTTGGATGGGGAAGACCTCCGTGGTTTAGAAGCAGGACAGGACACCACGAAGGAGAAGATCAAAAGGATTCTATGTCTATGTACGTAAAAATATTTAAGGCAAAGCAACTGAAAAATGCTTGCCACAAGTGTGGCATCCAAAGGCTGTTGTTATTATGGATAATTAATTCATTCATTTAACATTTATTGGGCTGGCTGCTAGAGATACAGAGATCAAAGGCTCAGAGCCCTAGGAGTCACCCTGCAGAGGGAGATAGAATTCATCATCCTTGTTTCTAACTGCCTGTTTATTCATTCATCTACAGTTGTGGTGGGTCAGGGCGCTTCTACGTACATATTCACCATGCTGATAAGAAAAGCTGTAGGATATCATTAGATAAGTGGACACGCCCAAGAACTGGAAATCTACAAAAGAGGAAATACATTTGGTTAGAAAATAGCAGGTAAAAGTTCTCCATCTTGTTAATACTGATTGAACTACAAATTAAAATGAGGTTGTTTTAGACAATTAAATTACTGAACTGTTTTTTTTTTCAAATGATAATCCCCAAGGCTAGCACAGATGTAGAGAAATAAGTAATATCATGCTCTTGTAAATAAAAGATCTTTAGACAATATATTGACAACATTTACCAAGAGTCTTTAAAACGTCCATATTATTTGAGAGTAATTGTAATTCTAGGAAATAATGCAAAGGAAATCATCAAAGATGTAGGCAAAGGTTGATATGTATGGCTGGAGTGGGTGTGCTCTGTCCAACAGACACGGAATCTGTGGGTTTCTCTCTGGAGTGTGATGTCAGCAAACCACCTACCTTTCCTGTTTCTCCAAAGATTCTGTGGGTCCCTTGGTGTCACTTAAGGATTCTTCTTTAGAAAGGCCCCCACTCACTCCCTGAAGGGGGCTTCCTCCTGAGAAGTTGGGGGAGGCATACTGGAGAAAGAGATTTAAATCCAACACTGGTTTCGAAGGCTGAGAAGGGTGCGCTCTGGGGCCACCAGTGCCGAGTTCCTGGGGATGCAAGATGGCCAGTGGTTCTGGGACTGTAGGGCCCACCTGCACCCAGCACCCTGGGGCTGCAGACACCCTGAGAGCCTGGGAGCCAGAGACGAGAGCTGTGGGGTCTGTGACCTTGGCCACCCACATTCAGCGCCCTTGACTGAGAGCCCACCCTGAGAAGAAAGGGCCTTCTTCCTTCCTACTGAAACTCTGATGGCTGGTTGGCAGCTTTGAGGCGGGTGGTGGGGAAGCAACTTTCCCTGAAATCGGGTACCTTGCAGGGTGCCTCCAGCCCTAACAGGTGACGCCTGCAAGGAGAGTAGTGGTTGAGGCAGAGGCCTGAAGATAAATCCCTCTTGAGTGTGGGAGTCAAGATGCCCCATTTTGGACCATGTAAGCCCCCAGCACTTTGGGCCAATTCAGGGAGAGGAGAATCCGCAAGAGGGAAAATGGGACGTCCTGCTAGTAAGACGCGAAGAGGCTTGGTTACTCATTGGAAAAATGTCAACAGTCAGACCAACCTCATGTATCTTATGGTTATGAATCGGTCATATCCATCATTCTCCGGTGAGCATATAATTTTATAAAGACAAAAAGGCTTTAAACTCTACCACCCCGCCCACCCCTATGGTTAAGCAGTGTGTGAGATTGTCCCATGGGATTCACACCCAACTGGTCATGTGGGTAACCAGGTGGGTGTGGGAGCCCTTCTATCAGTAAAAGCCCTCCCTTTAGGGATCAGAGAGCGGATGTGGCACGTTAGCGCCCTCCTGGCAGGCTCCCCGCCGCTTCATCCAGGCCTTAGGGGGCACGTCCCAGCAGCCATCGGGGTGTCGGGCAGGCCTGTCGGACACCTGCTCCCCTCCTGAGATACAGAGTCAGAGTGTTTCTGACATCAGCGGGCTACCCCTGAGCTTCTGGATGGCTTGGAGCAGAGAAATCTTAAAACCCCAAGGCCACAGACACCCTTCTGTACCCCAGGCACTGAATAAATCAGTGGAGATCTCCAACTCCATAACTCTAACAGAGCCATCTCTGACGGCTGCGGCAATTTGCTCTCTCGTGGGTTAGCGGCTGGCCGTAAGTGATGAGGAAACTGGCAGCTCTTTGTCTTCCTTCACTCTGTTTGTCATTTGGCAGCTGGCTTATTCTTTATCTATTGCCCGTGACTCTCTCTCTCTGTGTCTCTCTCTCCCTGGGCACTTGTGGAGCAGATGTATCTCCTCCTCTCCCTACAGACAAAACCTATAAAGCCATAACATGTTTTTAATGCAATTCAGCTTTTTGAAAAATGCATAATTGGAGAGTTCCAAAATAATTAGTTTATTATAGTGGGCCTGTGAAAATGAACTTGCATCTCATTTATGAGCCATTAGATCCCGTGTTCTACGAGTCTGATTGCTATTAATGCCACCAGCATATAATTTAGCAGACTTTATTAAAGTGTGTCACAATTGAACATCTCTTGCTCCCAGCCCCCACGTCGGGGGTGGTGAGGGGTAGCTGGGGTGGGTGGTTCTTCCTGTCACAGAACTCTTCCCGTAGCAGGTCTGCAGCTTTATTCATTTATTAATTGATTTCCTTAATGGTGGTAAAATATCCATCACATAAAACTTACTATGTTAGCCATTTTCAGTGAACAGTTCAGTGGCATGAAGGACATTCGTTGTGCAACCATCCCCAGACAACTTTGCATCTTGTAAAATGGAAACTCTGAAACCATTTGAACAGTAACCCACTATGGCTTTTGCTACAAATGTCCCCTCCCCACATCCCTGGTGAGCTGCATCATGAGGCCCCTTTCCATGAGAACATATGACGTTCATTCTGCTTCTTTCAAAAGCAATTAAGCAAAGGAAAGAACTAAAGCATTGGCATGCCAAGGAAGAAAGAAGAGAAATGTGGGTTTTTTTCAGATAAATATAATGAAAGTAAAAATACTATTGAGTACATTCTACACATCTTCCACACGCGCCGGGTGTAGGGTGCAGAGGGATGGAAGCAGAGCAAGTCACATCCCCTAAGTAAGGAACTGCTGGTCTGGTGGGAGTGAAGAGGGAGGACTGATGAAAGTTTGTACTTTATAAGAGGCTAGTAATAATGACTTGGTAACAAAAACCTAAAGAGGAATTGGAGTTGATGGTGGCAGTTCTGGAACGCTGGAGGGGCAGCGCTCAGGGCAAAGGACCCAGGTGTGGGTGGAGAAGATAAGAACTGTTTTTCATCACTCCCTTTACATGTCCCCCAGATAGCGGCCCTAGGTAAGGGAAAAGTCTGCCCCCGGGTGGGACACTGGGAAGGGGCAGGGGACCCCAGCAGGTCGTCTGTCCCAGGGCCCAGCATGTGAAGTGCATGCCCTCAAACACAGCCTGAAGATGCTGAGCATCAGCATGACGTGATATTTCTTTTTCCCTGCATGGAGGTCATCAAAGGGCTGGCCGGAGGGTGACAGGGGTCTTCAGGCAGAAGCAGTGCAGCCTGACACACAAAATGAGATAGTAACTCTGCCTTATTTCTTTGTGGAAGAAGATGGCTAAACGGCTACCTCCCCACCCCCACCCCCACTTTTTCCTGTTAAGGGGGCAAGTTGAGCTTTGTGACTTGATGTTCTGGGCTTACTCCGGGGATGACATGAGTCTTTGACCTTTTGGCTTATGAAAGAAAACAGCTGGATTGTCACAAAAATGAAGTCTAAATAGTGGGGGAATCTGAACCTGGGGGCAGGGTGAGTTCTGAGATCAGTGGACGATTGAGAGGTGGTACTCCCAAATGTGAACTCAAGATGGGAAGGGTCCTGAGAGGGGTGGCATAGTGATGCTTGGGGACTGATCCCAAGCATCAAGGTCATGGGAACCCCAAAGGAGGACTAACTGGTAAATGGGGGTGTGCCCCATGAATCTTGGAACTCTTGCCTTCTTGCCTGGGCAATACCATGTGGACTTGGACCGGGAGGGTCTTGGAGGCAACCGCAATGGATCAAGACCAATAAGGGCACTTCCCAGCATGTATGGATGGCTTGATCTCCTCTCTCCCCTGACACCACCCACAGCTCTGATATAACCCTGTGGAAAAGAAGGAACCCGATAAAAACTGATAGCTGTATCTAAGCAATCTTGCCAAGGGTCTCCAAAGCTTAACTGAGTCAGGAAAAAACAAAAATAAAAACCCATAAGAGCTTTGCTCCAGAGCATTGTGGAGCAGATTCTGTTATACAGACAAATGGAATATGGCCAATGAGAATCAAGTGGTGGCATTTTACAAACTCATCAAGGGAAAACTCTATGGCCCAGAACCTTACAGGGGAATACCTATTACATTTAATTTCAGAGAACTAAAAATTTCTAATTTAACTTCCAAGTAACTTTTTTTCAGCTATTTTACTTCTAATTAATAACAACTGCTACACGAAAAAGCAATTCACGAGGCAGTATGGTCTGGAGGAGGCCAAAAAGGAGAATAAGGAGGAGGGAGGGGGAGGAGGGGAGGAGAGGGGGGCGGAGAGGAAAACAGAGGGCAGTAACCTTGACTGTGATGTTGGTTATCATTGTAATTTTGTGTAAACAATTTCTGAGCCCCCATTTTCTATGTCTGTGAAACAAAATGATGGGATTGTACTAAATCTCTTCCAACAAAATTTTACATAGAAGCCCAGTATCCCCAATAGATACCAGTGGGGCTGCTTACATTGCAGAGATGGGGGATGTGTGTGTGTGTGTGTGTGTGTGTGTGTGTGTGTGAGTGCAGAGACATTAACTCTATTTTGGAGCAAGCTGGGGTAGCTCTGTGTGCCCGGGGAACCGCTCTCTGGTTGAATGTTCTCTCATTGGCACATGGAAGTGTCTGGAAGGCATTTGAGAGGGGAGCCGAGGCATTTGGCTCAGGGGAGGCCCTGCATGAGTGTTAGGAATCCGCAGAGTCAAAATACAAGAGTGACAGAAAACATAGCCAGACCCACCCTGACGTCAGCTGGGACGCCCCATCAGACGAAATCCAAAGTGTCTGACGCATTTTTAACTGGGCTGCCAGTATTATTTCCCAGAGGGTGGAAGGGGCGGCAAGAGGCAACTGCTACTCGGGGCTTAACTGCAACCAGCAGAGGAGACTTGGTGGGTGAAGCAGAATTGACTGGAGGCCTGAGAATAACTGGGGACGGCACAGAGCCAGTGGTAATCAAGGTGGGGGGTGGTCTCTACAGTGAGAGGCACTGTGCAGGCCCTACTGGGTTTCAAAAGGCTCGGAATAATAATTGGTACCATTCCTGGAGGTTGAATGGTGTGTGCAAAGCATCCAAGCACTGAATGCATAATTTTTCAAGGCCCTGAAGAGGAAGGGAGGGAAATTCATAAGAACCCTGTCTGCTGAGCTTAGGTGTAAAACAGCACATCCGGACGAGGAAAATGAGGGCATGTGGCTCAGAATGGATTTGCAGGAATGTTATGTCATGAAGGTGGAAGCCCCGCATGCTGGGCGCCACCAAGGTCACTGAGGGAAACGCAGGAATCATTTTGTGATTCTAATTGGGCAGATGAAGGGTCAAACATGGGCAGGTGGGCAGGGCCCCTTCCAGCTCCGACCGCGTGGTGACGATGGATGGAGAGGGGCAGGTATTGTGGCCCTGTTTGATTTCTGCCTCCTCCCTCTAGAATAGTGGATTTTGGACTGAAAACTTGGGCCCCAAGTGAGAAACAAGGAGGGAGCAGGGGGTTTGGAGTGTGAGGCACAGGATGGAGTCCTTGCACTCTGTGGCCCTGTGCTTCCATCTCCTCCTACATCAGATGGAGACGGTAACCTTCATCAGCAGATCTCACGGTGTGGTCCTCAGGCAGCATCAGCAGCATTGCCTGGTCACTGTCACAAATGCACCTTCTCAGGTCCGACCCCAGACCCCATTGCATCAGAGCGTCTGAGAGTGGGACCCGGAAGCTGTCAGAACAGACCGTTCCGAGAGTCATGGATGCTCAGGTCTGGAACCCTGGTGCATCCATATCCCACTGTTGGAGGAGGCTGAGACAAGGGGCAGTATAGGACCCACCCTTGCATACCATAAGACGTCTTGAAACAATTAGCTTTCAGTCAATGAGCTGAAATGTCCTGGCTTGGATGAACCACATCCCAAAAGCTTGAACAAGAGCACAGATGAGATCACCAAAGTGCTGTCAGCTGGCAGAGCCTGTTTCAAAAAGAGCAAGTCAGATAGTTTCTCGTCTAACCAGATGGAAAGATTGCAGGAGGAAGTTATAAGGAACGGCTGGAGTAGCCAGAATGGTTCTGTTTCTCTCCAGTACTCTCCCCTCAAGCACCTTCCTCCTTTCATTTAGTCAGTGTAATCAACAGAGTTAGAGGTGCACAGAGCTCCTCCACGCAGGGAAGCATAAATTATTCCTCCAGCGTTGGAGTACTAATTTGTAACGTAGATTCAATTTGGCTTCCGACCGGGGAGGGATGGCACCTTTTAAGATTTGCCGTATCATTTAGGGAAATCGCTCACTTGACACATTAGAACAGATTAGAACGTGTCGGTATTAATACCAGGCATTTCCCTGTTGTCACATGATTTTAGAGGAACAATCATTTCACGTCTGAGTAAAAATCTTACTCAGAGGCTAAAGTTAATGTAGCATATGGAACTGTGTGGAAACAGGGCTTGTGCGTCTTGTGAACATAGGCAATGGCCCATCACGGTGCTGGTTAACATATTTCTTCACTTCATCTGTTTTACTGGATATGAGACGATTACTGTTTTGCTTAGAAGAGGACTCGGCCCCTCTGAACCCAGAACGACGAAACACAGACTCACAGTTCAGAGGTTAAAAGAGAATTGATCTGTGAGCTCTCACCAATCCCTTGCTCTGCTCCCTGCTCTCTGAAGGATAAATCTCTCTTTTTTTTTTTTCCAGATAAATCCAGATTGGTTTTCCAATAGATTGGCTTTTGGCCTCCCCGGCTGAACAGCACTTTGACATAACCTGGATAGCCTCCTATGGCTCTGAAGAAATCATTTCCAACATCTGAGGTTAATTCACTAAATGAAGTGTTGGATTTTCTCTCATGGAAGCAAGAAAAATTGTTTGGATGAGGTTACAGAAGGCTAGGCAAGCTCAGAGAACATTCCCTGGGGCTCCACCCCTGCACAAAGACATTTTATTGCAGAGATAAATGAATAAACAATAGGAAAAACCCTTCTTTTTTCGATGAATTTTTAACTTTTTTTAATTAAAGTGTAATTGATTTATGACATTAGTTTCAGGTGTATAGCAAAATGATTCAGTTATACATATACATACATGCATATGTATATAGTATTTCAGATTCTTTTCCATTATGTTATTACAAGAAACTGAATATAGTTCCCTGTGCTATACAGTAGGCCCTTGTTATTTCTCTATTTTATATATAGTAGTGTGTATCTGTTACTCCCAAACTCCTTATTTATCCCTCCCCACCCTTCCCCTTTGGTAACCATAGTTGGTTTCCTATGTCTGTTTTTGGTTTGTAAATAAGATTTGTATCATTTTTTTAGACTTCACATATAACTGATATCATATGATATTTCTCTTTCTCTGTCTAACTTACTTCACTTAATATGCTCATCTCTAGGTCCATCCATGTTGCAGCAAATGACATTATTTCATTCTTTTTTATGGCTGAATAGTATTCCATTGTACAAATATACCACATCTTCTTTTACCAGTCAGCCATCAATGGACATTTAGGTTGTTTCTGTCTCTTGGCTATTATAAATAGTGCTTCTGTGAACATTGGGGTGCATGTATCTTTTCAAATTATAGAAAACCCTTTATTTTTGCATGACCTTGTACATTTTGAGCGATTTTTCACCCACTATCCTAAGGGCCTTGTGAGATAAGTAGGATGGGTGGATGGAATTCGCCCCATTTGGCAAATGGGTAGATGGTGCCCAGGGACTAGTTGAACATGGTTGGTCACACATCACACATCAGGTTACACCATACAAGAGACAGGGGGCCCCTGGCCTCTTTCATTGGACTGTGGTCCTTTCTCATTCAGTTGAGTCTGATTCCAAGTGCCCCCAGAAAGGGAAGAGAGAAGAAAGCAATGTACAAATCACATGATCCCAGCATGGAGGGATCCCTGCTGCTGTGGCTTCCTGCTTCATCTCCACACAGGTCTCAGGGTCCCTGTCATTATCATGTTCCTTAGAAACAGGCTATCTGGGGAAAGCCCTCGAGTCCTCTTGGAAGGCCCATGCAGCAGCAAGGACTAGCTGATTTGATGTGTGTAAGTCTTGCATCATGACTTGGTGGGAGATCGGGTCCTAGAGAGAGAAAAACCAAGCGGGAGGAGAGATTAAGGCCTGAGGCATAGGCAAGGGTCCCAGGGCTGAAGGGGGGCTCAGTGAGCGCCCTGACCTTGCAGGTGCTGAAGGTCCCTGAAGTATAGAGGTATTTGTGTTTGTGTGCAAGAAGGTAGCATGCAAGAGCCAGAAGGGTCTCATCAAGACATTCCTGGGGGAAAGCCTTTCATGGAGAAGGAGGTCCCCTGTGATCTGAAAAGGAGCTACAAGAAGGGGACGGGTGGCCCACCAAGAACACAGGGGTGTCGAGAAGGCCTTGGGCTTCTGGAAACCACCAAACCTAAGTTTCCACCCTAATAGAGGGTGGAAATCTATCACACTTCTCTGTGCTGACAATATCTGGATAGTCTTTGTTCATTTCCTCTAATTCATAGTGAAAAAATATATGTTATGGGCTGAGGTGTGTCCTCCCTGAATTCATGTGTTGGAGTCCTAGTGCTCAGGACCTCAGAATGGGCCTGTGTTTGGAGACAGAGTCTTTAAAGAGGTAACCAAGTGAAAATGAGGTCACTGGGGCGGGCCCTAATCCAACATGACTGGTGTCCTTATAAAGCGGGGAAATCTGGGCACAGAGACAGACATGAACAGAGGGAAGATGATGTGAAGACACAGGGAGAAGGTGGCTGTTTACAAACCAGGGAGAGAGCCTGGAACAGATCCTTCCCTCAGAGCCCTCAGGAGGAACAGCCTTGCTGACACCTTGATCTGACTTCCAGCCTCCAGACTGTGAGACAATACACTTCTGCTGTTCAAGCCCCTGCACTAAAATGATTGGTGAACACCGGGTTTGGCCCTGCAGCAGAGGCAGCAATTCTGAAGTTGCTTCTCCGCTGAGGGCCCACTTCAAGGCACAGGGCTTGGGAAGTCAGACAAATACAAAGTAAAATCAGACTCTGCTGCCTAAGAATTTTGAGGACCTTACCAAGGTGCTTCTGAGCCTCAGTTCCCTTATCTGTGAAATGGGTATGAGAATACCTGCCTCATAGTCCCTCTGTGAGGATTAAATTAAACTCGGTGTGCTGGCGAGTCATGTGCTTACTGACACAGTGTGTAAATCCATCAGGGCTGTTGCTTCCTTGAGTTTTGATTTTCTCATCTATAAACCAGGAATCATATTACCTGGTTAGTAGTCTCAGGATGTGATTTACATAAGATACAGCAGGAAAGGCACTTTAAGCAGTCCTGGGCACATTTTCAAATGCTCAGAGGTGAGTTACTTCCTTTTATTCACGAGGCCAAGACCCTGCAGTGATCCTGCTCCCCAAGTCCTGGTATTTTTGCTGGTCCCTATAGGCTGCATGACCCCCAATCACTCCCTCCCTGAGACCATTCTTGACAATCTCATTGTGTGTGTGGGAGGACAGAGTAACTTTTCAGCAAGTGACTCCTTGAGAAAAGCACCAGAAAACTGTTTTTGGCAAGAAAGTCAGATTAACCTAAAGACCGTTCTTGGGAAAGAACTTGCCGTGTGAAACGCAGTGGCACTGCCCTTGGAGGTACCCAGTGTTTAAGGTAATCTGAACATCTTTCCGGTGCCACTATTTTAACTTTACCAACAGGAAATGTCAGTGACGGACCAAAAGGAATATTTCCTTTTGCCACCTGGGCTTTTTAAGCTTCAGCTCAGCTCTGGGAAGGCGGGAGGGGGCACTTCTAGAGGTGGGCTTTTTACTGAACACAGTCACTGAGTCAAAGTTACGCTTGTCACTTGATTCGTGAATGGAAATGATTTCAAGTCAACGTAGCCTTTACATAAACTCTCCAATTAAAAGTACTGGATATTCTCCAAAGTGGCAAGTTCCCTCTTGGCTTGGCAGAGGATGATAATGAGTTATTGCTATTATAACCATAAAGCTGTTATTTGCATGAGTAAAATGGAGCTAATGTGTAGATAAAATTAAACTTTAAGATGAAATATTGTTAAAACAAAACGGTTAATGAATTTAGACATGGTATTGAGCAGGTAAGTTTGGTAACTGATTGGAATGGATAATTTTAATGGGTCTCCTTGAATCAAAATCAATATTGAAAATTGTACAGCATATCGGAAACATATCCCATCTCCTTTTTCTGTTAATTTTTGGAGCATTTCCAGCATGGATCCCAGGCCGTGTCTCGTCAATCCTAGTGGGCCAGGAGGGAGGGGGTGTGTCAGCTCGCTCTCGGTTCCCAATAGAGGGCAGCTAATCAATCCTGAAATCAGGAGAACTCCACTGACCTTCTCAAAAGGAACCTCCCAGAGATGTAAATGCAAATCCTGAGGGCCAGTCTTATCCTGGGCCAACTTCAGCCTTGGGAGGGAAATTAGTAGCTGCGCTCGGGCAGGACCCTCCACGAGAGGGCCTCCGAGCCGTGGGGTTAGTGGCTGAGAAGCAGAACAGCTGTGACGGAAGCACCCACTGCCGTCCTTCCCACAGTTCCGGTCTCTGGAATCCCATGGACGCCTGGTTCTATTCAGTTATAAGGTTCTTCAAGCGTGTCTAGGTCCCCTAGGTGATGTGCCTTCCCTGGCACGGCCAAGAAAACCCCACGTACCAGATGGCTTAGATTAGGGATTGGCCAAATCCAGCCCACCATCTGTTTTTGTGTGAGCTGAGAATAGTTTTTACAGTTTCAACAGCTGAAAAAAAAATCAAAAGGAGAATAAGATTTCATGACACGTGGAATGATATGAAATTTGAATTTCAGTGTCTATAAACAAGGTTCTAGGGGGTCACAAATACACCCGTTAGCTTCTGTATTGTCTGTGCCTGCTTGCTTGACATCACGGTGGAGCTGAGTGGTCACCATAGAAATTGTATGGCCCACAAGCCTGAAATATTTACTCTCTGGTCCTTTGCACAAAAAGTTGGACTTGCTTCGGCTAAGTGCTGTCCATGCAGGCCTAGAGCTGGGGACAGCGGGCTGTAGGGATGAGGGCTAGATACCTCAGTAAGATCAGGATTTTATTAGGAAGAAAGAAAGAGGGAGTCATTGCTTTGTAGGAAATCAATGGTGTTCATTACATTTGAGAAGTCATCTGATTTCTCTGAGACTCCTTTCTGCTCCCTGCAGACGTAGGGTATAGTAGATACATTTCTGGGGAACTGGTGAGGTGTCAGGAGAAGGCATGGGGATATGATTGGGTGGCAGACGAGTAAATGAATGAATGCATGAATAAATGAATGAATAGGAAGCAGTCAAAGATGAGGGTGGGGAGGTAAGCCGGCCTATATCATGCCAAAGAATTCTGGCTTTCTTCTGCCGACCTATGGTGGCCTTTGAAGTGTGTCAAGCAAATGACAAAGTGACATTTGCATTGGAGAGAGAGAACATGGCATTTTGTGGGTGGCCAGAGCAGAAAGGTCATTTGGTCAGAGAGCAACAGTAATGGAATACCTCTTGAAAGGGCAAATCAGCAAATTGCTTTCTCCTTAACCCTTCCTTCAGGAGAGGGGAGAGACAAGGAGGGGGCAGCTCTAGGGAACAGGATGTGGGATGATTTGGGTGAAGCACACTCAGAATAATCCTATTAAAATGGGCACGTGGTCAGAAAGCTGTGTGTCGTGCAGTGGTCCTCAGACTAGGAAGGTGAAGAGCAAGGCACACGAGGGACCTCATGAGAGAAAGTCGGGAAGTCTGTCTCTGACGCTCTGAGTTCTAGTCCTGACCCCACCAGGAACTTGCTGTGTGACCTCAAGCAAATAGATCTACCTTTCTGATTTTCTGTTTTATCACTTGAAAAAGAGAGCTCTCCAATGAGATCATTTTTTAGAAAATATGAATGCACTAGCAGGAAGAGATTCAGGTTTTGAAAGAGCTGAAGTTGAAACACTTGGAGCCCTCTCTTTCAGGAAAAAGAATACAAAATTGGATGAGAAAGTAAAAATGTATAAGGAGGCAAGAAATCTTACAAATGACGAAATAAAGTGGTGAAAAACACCCTTAAAGTCACAACATCCAGGAAAATATCAAAATATTATTATTGAAGAACTGCTTGACAAGCTCTCATACGTTTTTCCCTCCATTTTTTGGCTGCATCCTTCTGGAACACCTCTGCCTATGACAGTGCTTTTATTACATTTTCCAAAGAGAGGACAGAAAGGTAACTAAGCCTGTTTGGTGGCAGCTTGGTTTGATTATTAATAATTGCACAGCAGGAAACACGTGACTCTCCGACAGCTCTACTCTCCAGATCTGTGACCTGCAAACATAGGGATTCTAATATTTTCTATTTGGCATGACTCCCTTCAGAATCAGAGGATTTCCATTTTTGACTGGACGCTGTTGAGAACTGAACTCCCTACCTCACATTGTTCCCTGTCTGATGTGACAAAAACATGTATTTCACACCTTGTTCCTGCTCCATTGCCCATAGGCTTCTGATGCTGTGTCAGGATCCAGGGGAGCTGGCTGTGTGCAGTGGGGATATTTCTGAAAACCAGGATGCTTAGAACAAGTGACTTTAAACCTATATGTGTCGAGGGGGGACGGTATAGCTCAAGTGGTAGAGCGCATGCTTAGTATGCACGAGGTCCTGGGTTCAATCCCCGGTACCTCCTCTAAAAATAAAAAAATAAACCTAATTACCTCCCAATGCCTCACCCCCCAAAACACATACACACACACACACACTCACACACACTCACACACACACAAGAAAAGAAAATCAACATCTGAAAAATACATTCTGGCTAAAAACCAAAGTATACATTAAAACAATTAATTCAATAAATTAATTTTTTAGAAGTGGGGGGAGGGTATAGCTCAAGTGGTAGAGCACATGCTTAGCATGTACAAGGTCCTGGGTTCAACCCTCAGTACCTCCATTAAAAATAAATGAATAAATAAATAAACGTAATTACCTTCTGCCCCCCCCCCCAAATTTAAAAAATAAACCTATCTGTGTCAATGAACCTGAGCTAAATGTGTCTCTACAGCCTCTTAGACCCAGCTATTCAATGATACTGGGACAAATTCCCATCCCTGATGGACAGATTATATTCTTTCCTAACCTCACATAAATACCTCCAATAAAGTCTACATGGATTAAAGACCAAGAAACACTTAGAAGAGCACTGAAGAGAATTTCTTTATGATGTTGGAGTAGTGAAAGATTTTAAATCAGTTGGAAAAGGAAAACATCATAAAAGGAGACAATAATAAAGTTGGCTTCATCGAGATTTTAAATGTCTGTGATGACAACAGACATTATAAAAACAACTGCTATTTTTTCAAATAGACTCAACATGGTTCCAAGTGTTTGGCATATTTTATCTCATTTAATGCTAATAACAATAAAATCAAGAGCATTATTATCATCTCCATTTTAAAGATGAGGAAACTGAGGCAGAGAAAAATCAAACAATTTCCCTAATGCCACTGTTAGTTTATAAGTTGCTGAGCGCTGAGTTAAGTTAGTTTATGGGTAGCTTGACTCTCAAACCTACTTTCTTAGCGAATGTCTTATCCTATCTCATCTTCTTGCCATGTTCTTTGTAATAAAATGAAAAGGCATGCCACAGACGAACAGAAGATCTTTGCAGTTCATGAAATCATCAAAGGATCAGCACTCAGAATATATAAGGAACTCCTTCATGTCAATTAGAAAAAGACAAATAGCCTAACTGAAGATGGGCAAGGGATAAGAACAGATCATTCACGAAAGAGGACCCTGAAATGACCAAACACATGAAAAGATGCTAGATGTTGCCAATAACCAGGGAGATGCAAATTAAAACACCAAAGGGATTCATCTCACACCCAGCCTATGTGCAAAAGCTGAGAAGTTTGGCAACAGTAAATACTGGGGAGGATGTAGGCACCAGAAATGCTTCTGAGTGTCAGATGATGCAATTACTTCCAGGAGAAATTTGACAGAATCTGACGGAGTTGAAGATGTACAGTCCTTGTGACTCAGCAATTTCAAGTCAATTTGACTCTAATAGAAGCCTTCACGCTTGTGCATAAGACAGTACCAAGTTTTCTCTACTTTACTGCTTTCATTACAAAATATGAATATGAAATAACTCTTGCTCAGTTAGGGAATGGAAGAGTAAACTGTGGCTTATGCATATAATCCTAGACAGCAATTAAAATGAATGAATTAGATTGACATGTATTAAGCCAGATAAAGTCTAAAATAAAAAAATTTGAATAAAATCTGACTGCAAAAGAGTATGTATAATTTATCATTGTGGTATAATTTTAAAATTCATGAAGCTTTGTATTTTAGACACTTATGAAATATACACTGAGTAAAGTACATACAATGGACATCTACATAGAGTTCAATTGTTACAAAGTGAACCCCTATGTGACCAAATAGCCAACACCCCAAAAGCCCCCATGTATACTTTTCTAATCCAACTCAGTCCTTCCTGTTCCCCAACAGGTAACCATTAGCCTGATTTTTTGTGTGTATGATCCCAAACAAAAACTTAGTTTTGCTTTTTTCTGAACTTTACATAATTAAATTAAACTCTATGTATATTCTTTTTGGCCTTGTTTTCCTCACTCAACATCACATTAGGTATATTCTTCCACGATCATGTGTATAGCTGTGGTCCATTCTTTTTCATTGCTTTATGCTATTCCTTGGCATGAATACACTGAAAGGAATTCATCCATTCCTCTGTGGATTAGTATCTGCGTGGTTTCCACTTTTAGGCAATGTAGTAAAAGTGCATGTATAGATGTGGTATTATAGGGAATGGAATATTACCCAGCCATAAAAAGAATGAAATTTTGTGATTTGGAGCAACACGGATGGACTTGGAAGGCACTATGCTAAGTGAAATAAGTCAGGCAGAGAAAGATGCGATGATATCACTTATATGTGGAATCTAAAAAATACAACAAATTAGTGACTATAACAAAAAAGAAGCAGACTCACAAATACAGAGAACAAACTAATGGTTACTAGTGGGGAGGGTAGAGGAGAGGAAGGGACAAACTACTGGGTGTAAGACAGGCTCAAGGATGTATTGTACAACTCGGGGAATATAGCTAATATTTTGTAATAACTGTAAATGGAAAGTGACCTTTAAAATTGTAGAATAATGAAAAAAATTAAAAGTACATGTAGAGAAATGATGCTTCATATGGAAGCCAAGCTGTTTTCTATTTCTATGGGATGGAGGGGGATTTGGGAGCGTCAGATGTTAACGTCATGTCTTATTTCTTTCGAAAAAAGAAGTACCGAATCAAACAAGGCAAAATGTTAACACCTGTTTGAATTCTATGGCGAGCACAGTGCTGCTGTATCATTTTCTATACCGTTTGATGTGTTGAAATTGCTTACGATTTTTAAAAGAAAAGGCAAATGTAAAGCACTTGGGAGTGTGAAGGCATTCCCCGCCACCTCGCTGGCTCCTGAGGCAGATCGCAAGGTTCCAGCTCTGATCCCAGACGAGCAGAAGGAGGGCTCTGCTGTGGAGCCTGTGGGTCAGCAGAGCTGCCTGGCTGGCCACTCTCTCGTCTCCATTCTAACAGGCTGCACAGGTGAGCCCCCACATGGCACTGGCTGGCTCCCTGCTCTCCTGGGGCATCTCCCATTGCAATCCCCCCACATTTGGATTCTCCCCTCAACTGCGACGAAACAGACATGTCACATCTCCAGATATGCAGCTGGTTGCACAAAACCTGGGCGTGAGGAGCCCAGGCTGCCCACCAGGACAGATGGGGGCTGGGGCTTAGCCAGTTCTCTCTGGATTACCTGCCAGGGCGGTGTCAGGGCACCAGGAGGGGAAAGGACGGGAGGTTATGGCTTCAGCCTATTAACCAGGTGGGACAAGAACGTACCTTGATTCACTTAGGCCCTTCCTTAAACATGGCTGGAACATGATCAGAAGGAATCTGTCCCACACGTGTCCCCTTTTGCCTATAAGGGTGCCTTTGACAGATTCCACCATTAGAGAGCTATTCCTTTGAGTCAAGCCATGAGATTCCTGAGCAGAAAACTAACTGTAAAAGAGTTGGGATGGGGAAGGATTGATCACTGTTCAACACTTCATCTGAGCAGGCACTCTGCATGGAGCTATGCCTATACGCTCTACATTTTACGGGTAAGAACACCCATGACTTGCTCACAGCCACACACGTAGAGTGTGGTAGGGCCAGAAATCCGAGCCGTGTCTGCCAGCTGCTGAAATCCTCAAACCAGACTTCCTCCCAGTTACAGAATCCTGTGGGAGTGGTGTGTTTAATAAAAACTAGGGGATGTTTTCTTTTTGATTATGAAAGAAAAAGAAAGAAAAGTTAAAGAATTACATAAGTTTTTTTTTTTTTTTTTGGCACTGTCTACACACAAGTTTTGCAACCCCAATTTGGTGATAACCTTGCGTGATAGCTCCCATTTTTCCAGGGTTATCATGACACCTTTAAAACAGAATCAAAATAAAATAGATGCTACTTAATATTCAGAATTCTTTTTTACATTCTCAGTGTTTTCTTCTTTAAAAATAAAGATTTAATTTTTATCAGAGGAATGCATGCACAAGTTTAAAAAAAATCGAATAATAGTGAAGTGCTTATAGTAAGAAGCAGCATTCCTCTGCGGGGCTTCGTCACCTCCAGTTTTGCTCCCTAGAGGCAACCACTATCTACTCTTTTAGCTCTTTCTTCCAGCATTTAGCTCCATATTTCTTAATAATACATGCAGCAGGACCATAAACAGATTTTTGCTTTGGTCTCAGAATTGTGTCGATAACCTCAAAGCTGAAAATAACAGGCACTAAGAACTCCCACAGTCAAAAGAGAATTGACAAGGTGACAGGACTGATCTCCCAAGACCTCACTAACATCAGGCAGAAATGACACTAGTCCCGGGTTCTATTCTAAATGCCTTAGATTCATTTACTCATTTAACTAGTGTAGGAATCCTACGAAATCCTTCTGTGTTGCAGACGAGGTAACTAAGGATCAGAGAGGTGAAGTGATTCTGACCAACAGCAGAAACAGGTTCTGTCTCAGGTGGGCTGGCTCTTGATGGCTAGGTGATACGGCCTCTCAGTGGCCTCGCTGCCCTCACCCATTCCTTCCACTCCAGCCAGTGTGGGCAGAACACCAGAAACTCTGGAAGGATTTCGCCATCAGCCTAGGGGGAGAAATCGGGGTCTCCTCTCTTCACTTTCCCTTGCACCTTGCACATTGCAGCTGTCAACCAAGAAATGGGGGGAGTGTGATCTGAGTAGAGATTAGGGGTATCTTCCAGAAGGAGGGGCTGGCATGTCTGGTGGGTGTCTGTTTGCAGCCGACTGGCTGATTGCTCTTTGTGTCTGTTTCAGCAAGGAAGAAGAAATGAGAGGGAGATGGGAATAAGGGTGTGGAAAGGATGCAGGATTTCTTGTAGACCAAAGGGGCACTGGAGATGTTAGTCAAGCTCGAGCCATCTTGGTGGCAGTCTGCTGGAAGGGACAGTAGCAGCGAGAGGCCGGGGTGTGAGGTTGGATGGAGTCAGGAGAGGTGAACCTGGTGGTGAGAAGGCTCCTGAGGCCCTTGAAAAAACTCATGCAAATTTCCTATGAGCAAATCAACACTAAGATTCTTGCCACGTGGTCAACATCGAAGACCTGCCAGTGTTAACCCGGAGGCAACAGCAGCAGTATCAGGCAAACATCGAGGGGTTTACAGCTTTGTTTACTCTAACCCCCACTTCCTGACCAAAATGGAAGGGGCTGAAATTGCTGACATGTCTCCTCCCTGCTTTGAGTTCCTCGGCTGAGGCTCTGCTGGAGGTGGGAGAGAAGGAGGACGTTCAACAGGACCTAAGACTGAAGTTTCAAAATGAAGGAAGGTGGATCGGACATTCATGCCTTTCTCAAAGTGACCAGAAAACTGTGGGGTCTGGCCAAGAGGTTACCAGGTGGGAGGAAAATGAAATTCAATATAGCACAGTTGCAGGAAGAGATCAGACAAGAAAACAAAACGATCTCATGTATACACCCTCATCTCAGCTGTGAGTGAGTAGCAGACGGGGGCATTGACTGAACACACACACACACACACACGTTACTGTGTCTTGTTGATTTATCAGTTTAAATATTTTCTATCGTGTTTTTTTGTTGGTAAATGAGGAATTAGCTCTTTTTCATGCTTCCTTTCTACACACACACCTTTTCTTCCCTATTGTATCAACTCAGCTGTATGTTCAGAAAATCAATCATGGAATTTGTTATTTAGCTGTCTCAATATTATGATGACATCTCCTTTCTTGGAAATGGTGGTGGGGGGTGGTAAATAATTACTTTATTTTTTCATTTGCATTGTTTTCTATGTACCAGTCTCTGAATTTTACCATCAGACCTGTCGGTTTCCTGTATGTGGTTATTTTTTCCCCAAATGCTCACACATATGAAATCTTCTTTCCGTTATTTCCTCCTCCTGGGGTAATCCCTCCTGAAAGTCCAGTCCCCATGCCTGTTTTCTGAATCTGCTGCATGGCTGTTATCCTGAAACTCCCCTTGGTCGATTTCTTGCATTGGATTTAGTTTTCCTAGCGCCTGTCTTCCTTTATTTTTTCCTTCTTGGCTGTCTGGAGTCCACTCTCCCCCTCCTCCCCTCCCTGTTTTCCTTCCTTCCCTTTTATTTCTTTGATCATTGCACGTCTGAAAATATCTTCATTATAGTTTCCTCTTTTTTGGCTCGTGTGACTGGGCTAAATAGTCTAGATTTTTATTAATTTCAGTCTTCCCCCACCCCCCTCAAAAGCAAAGGCTGTGACAAAAAGAGCTTTTCATGTGTCTGTTGGCCATCAGTATGTCCTCTTTGGAAAAATGTCTGTTCAGATCCTCTGCCCATTTTTAAATTGTTTCTTTTTTTATATTGAGTTGTATGAGTTCTTTATGTGTTTTGGATATTAACCCTTTATCAGAGACATCATTTGCAAATATCTTCTCCCATTCAGTAGGTTGCCTTTTGTTTTGTTGGTGGTTTCCTTTGCTGTGCAAAAGCTTTTTAATTTAATATAGTCCCATTTGTCTATTTTTGCTTTTGTTGCCTTTGCCTGAGGAGACATATCCAAAAAAATATTGCTAAGACTGATGTCAAAGTTTGTACTGCCTATGTTTTTCTTGTAGGAGTTTTATGGTTTCTGGTCTCACATTTAAATCTTTAATCCATTTTGAGTTTATTTTTGTATATAGTATAAGAAGGTGGTCCGGTTTCATTGTTTTACATGGAGCGGTCCCATTTTCCCAACACCTTTTATTGAGGAGACTTTCTTTCCCCCACTGTGTATTCTTGCCTCCTTTGCCATAGATTACTTGACCATATGAGCTTGGGTTTATTTCTGGGCTCTCCATTCTGTTCCATTGATCTGTGTGTCTGTTTTTGTGCCAGCACCACACTCCTTTGATTACTATGGCTTTGTGGTATATAGTTTTATATCTGGGAGAGTGAAAACTCTAAAAAAGAATGAAATTTTGCTATGTGTGACAACATGGATGAACCTTGAGGGAGACAGAGGAAGAAAACACCATATGATTCCACTCACATGTGGAATCTGAAAGACAAAACAAATGAACAAACAAGACAAAACAGAAATAGATTCACAGGCACAAACAGTTCACTGAGAACAAACAGGTCATTGCCAGAGGGGAGGAAGCTGAGTGGACAGACAAAATAGGTAAAGGGCATTAAGAAGTACAAACTTCCAGGCATAAAAAACCCAAACAAGTCAAGGAGATGTAATGTGCACATAGAGAATATAGTCCATAGGAATTGTAACAACTTTGAGTGGTGACGGATGGTGACTACACTTACTATGGTGATTATTTTATAACGTATAAAAATTTCGAATCACTACGTTGCACACCTGAAACCAATATAATGTTGCATTTCAAATAAAACTTAATCAGTAACTGAAAAAAAAAAGGTATTTCCAACAATGTTTTCTTTTAAAAAATGATCATGTGTTTAGGGAGAGGACTTACGCAGGAGAGGCACTGCAGACCTGGGGAATCCTAACACATTAAGCACAGAGACCACCCTCCAAACTAGCCTGCCGACCCCCTGCCCTCTCACCCCGCCATCAGTGATTTCAGATCTAATGAAATCCTGGTGGATCTCCATCCTGGCTGTGGGGAGCACACTCTTTCCCCTCCAGCTTAAACTGCCTTTGCGGGCAGTGCTGCTCAGCAAGCTGGGGAAGCTCCAGTCCCTGCCCTCCTCACAGAGCATGTTGTCACTCCTAATGGGGGAATGATCAGCTCCTGCCTTCCCTGTCTCTCCTGATTAGAATCACTGCGCCCTCCACACTGGGGACCAGACTCGGTGTGGTCCTGCGCCAGCCCTGACCCAGGCAGCAGCCGATCAGCAGCCTCGGCCCTGCCAGGACGCGCGGGACCTGGGGTTACCCTTGCTGCCTGTCAGTACTGGCCCTTCTGGCACTACTGGTGCTTGCCCGACCGGCTCTGCTGATTTATTCAGAATGAAGTGCGGGTTCTGCCTTTCTGCATTTAACCTTCAGTCCACTATGGAGAGTAGAGCTCTGAACTGTGTCCCTCCTGGCCTCAGACTGCCTCCTGCCCCAGGGAGCTGAAACTTCTTCCCTCTTGTTTCCAGATCCCAGCTGGCTCCCACTGTGAGGGGAGGGCCAGCCTCTTGTACTTGTAGGACCAGCTGACCAGCCTGCGAGTTTGAGCCGCATTGTGTAGCTGCTCCCTGAGCCCTCCTGGAGCCCACCAGTCCCTTTGTGCAGCTTTGCACATTGGCTGATCCAGCCAGTAGCGGCCTTAGGCCTGGGCAAAGCGGCTTCTGTCCTGGCTTTAGCGGATCCCACCGGGGACACTTCAGAGGGTCCCACCAGGGCTGTGCTCTCACCAGGCCCTCCCCAGGGGGCAAGAAGACCACCTGGTCCAGGGGATGTGCCCACTTGGAACCCACAGCTTCCCCTCTAGGCCACACTCCAGATACCTGATATTCAAGAACTGCCCCAACAGTCACGACTCTGCTTCTAGGACCTTTTCAAGTCTCTCTGCTGTGCGCTGAGGTAGCATACACGAGTCTAGGCTTAACGCTTAGCCAAAGGGTAGCTGTTTGCATGGGGTGTGGAAACAGTTGGACACGTGCGAATGTGCAAGGCCTTTTGCAAAGCAGGATATAACCCAGAACTGGGAGAGAGGGGTCGGGGGAGGGCTGGGGGTGAGGGGCTCCGCAAGGCCATACTCAGCACAGAACCGAGAGGAACTCAATAATTCTAAATTCTGACTCGGCTTTTTAGGTTGTCATGAAGGTCTACTTGTCAAGAAAGAAATGAACATTACAACGTATTTTATTTAGCCGTCTGGTAGCTTGACTTACAACCTGTGACTATTTTTCTGCGTGGCAGGCAGACCTCCATTTGTTCTCTTACCCTGGACCCTGCAGATGTCAGAGGTGGGTCTAGCCCCAACCCTTGTCCCATCTGGTCCCAAATACCTCGCTTATCACTTGTGCATGATCTTTTTTTTTTTTTTCCTTGAGACGCCATATGCTTCAAACTGAGGTCGGGCCAAAATGTGACATAAATAGTCCTTCAGCATCACAGGAGTTAGAGGAAAGCTAAGTATGTTCAGAAAAATTACAGGATGTTGATAAAAATAACAGGGGCTTTAGAAACCGGCAAACCTAAATCCCAGCTCAGCTAGCAAGAAATCTGACTTCTCCAAGCCCTGATTTCCTCATTTGCTACAAGGGGGAAGCCTTCCATACCTTAAGTTCGATGGGGATTAAATCTGATGAGTTAGTCCAGTGCCTTGCAGGATGCCTGGCTCGTAATCAACACTGAGTAAACAAGCCTCTCTCTCCAGCTAATTTTGGAAGGTTTCATTCTCCTAGAACAGAATCCATCAACACTAATTTGTGTCCTTTTCCAGCACACTGGATGGAAAAGACATTTTGCCACCAGAACCTGGTGTCTGTGCCAAGAATCATCCTTTCTTGGACCTTCCAGTCTATTCTAGGACACCTGCCTCCACTCTCCCCATCTCCAAAGCTCCAGCTTTCGGATCCAGTTTTTCTAGCTGAGTGGGCTGCTTCCCTCTTGCTTCACCATTGTTTGGAATGATTATCCGGGCTTTTGTGTTTGTTCCTTTGCCGTGAGCTTTCCCCGTAAGCCATTCTGGAATGTATATTCTAATGCATCCAGATTGACCTTTGTCCCTCCCAGGCTCTGGCTCTCACAGCAGGTCTGCGTGTGGGCACCAGCCGTGGTTCAATTAGGGCCATGAATGGAGCTTCTGTGGTCCATCTCCCCGGGAAATAGAAGGCAGGTGGTGGGGTAATCGCCTAAATCCAGAAAACTGGGAGAGAGGGATAAAGTCCTTTGTTGTGCCCAGAAGAGGAAGTAAGGATCTCCAAGCCTAGTAAATTGCTGGGCAACCTAACCTGTAACTCTTCCAAGTCTTCATGATAAGTTGGTTTGCTCTAGGTTTCCTGACAAAGTTGAATTTTAAAAATTCCACCTTGCATTACTTCAATGAAAAGAGAATACATTTTAGCCTATTAATAGAGTTCTATAACTGAACTGTCAGATGGAACCTGGCTGGGTCTATGCAGAGGATGTGTAGAGGTGAACGTCTGACAGGGAGAGGATCTAGAATGACTATCATTGCCGTGACCTTCCCATTGGGAAATTCCCTCAGGGACTACAGCCTGACAAATGGCACCCATGGACCCAGCTGCTCAAGGGAGAAGCCTGGAGCCATCCTTCCCTTTGTCTTTCCCGAGCCTCCCACAATCATTAAGTCCTATATTTCCATCTCCTTAGTATTTCTCACCTCCGCGCATCTCCACCGCCACCATCTTTTGACAGGCAACCCACATAGTCTCCCTGTTCTCCTACTGTCTCCAGTCCAGAGAGAACCTCTCATGGCTTCAGAATGCAAGGAGACGGTGTGCATGGCGGTCTCCAGGGACTTAGTCAGAAAGATGGAGCCAAGGGCTGGAGAGAAGGCAAGGGATCTGCTTTCAGAGCACAGTGGTCAGAGAATGGCCAGGTATCCCAGGTACTCCCAATGGCATGTGGGGAGAGTGAGGGATGGGCTTTAGGTGTGAACCAGAAAGAACTTACTAAGCTCTGCAATGGCTGGACTTTCTGGAGGTTCTCAAGTCACCCTTGACAGCCAACGCCTTTTAGTTTAAGTACCCCCGTGACCTGAGAAACAGGTTTTGAGACAAAGGCTTGAAAACAGGTAGTTTATCCAGGAAATGGTGACAGGGAACAGGAATTAGGGACCAGTGAAGGATGGAAAACCAACACAAGGATGAGTTCAGAGTTGGCTACCATGGAGGATGGTACTCGATCCCAGACCTCAGGGCAGTAAAGGTGCACACCTGTGTAAATAAATCCTTTACATGGCTTGTCCTCAGTTTCCTGTCTGGACTCTGGCTATTACAGACTGGATTGGGTAGGGCATTTAGGGAGTGCTGGCCATCATGTTTGGGAGTCCAAAATTTAGAGCAGGTAGCAATAGTATCTGCTGTGGCAATGGGGTTGCAGGAACTAGGTAAAGACTGCAGGTTCTGGGACCCAGTGGGTTGAAGTTCAGAATCAGAATGCAGACCTTTTTTTTTTTTTCCTGATTGCTATGTTTAGTTACTTTATTATTTATTTTTCATTGAGGCATAATTGATATACAATATTATATAAGTTTCAGGTATATAACACAGTGATTGACAATTTGTAAAGACCATATTCCATTTATAATTGTTATAAAATATTGGTTGTCTTTTCTGTGTTGTACAATATATCCTTGTAGATATTTTATACACAGTAGTTTATACCTCTTCACTCCCTATCCCTGTCTTGCCCCTTCCCTCTCCCCACTGGTAACCACTAGTTTGTTCTCTGTATCTGTGACTCTGCTTCTTTTTTGTTTTATTCACTAGTTTGTTGTATTTTTTAGATTCCATATACAAGTGATAGCATACAATATTTGTCTTTGTCTGTCTTATTTCACTTAGCATAATGCCCTCCAAATCCATCCATGTTTCTGCAAATGGCAACATTTCATTCTTTTTTATGGCTGAGTAATATTCCACACACACACACACACACACACACACACACATATATCTCTCACATTGTCTTTATTCACAGAATCTAGACCTTTCAAAACCTTTCAAGGGAGCTCAGGAAATATATTTCCAAATTGTTGCTAGGAGGGTGGAGAAGCACTGATCCCTCTGTGGGTGAAGCATGGCCCCAAGTTGTTAACCCTCTGCTCTTCTGGTTTTCCATGGATGAGAGGTGCGGCAGTTTCTGCGGGTGCCCATGCTTGGCTTAAGCCTACTCCAGACTGCTGACTGAAGTTGCTGCTGGAGTCAGAGATGGGGCTGAGAGAGCTCGCAGGGGCACCCAAGGCGCTAGTGTTTCCAAGGAGCCCTGGCAGCCTCAGGTTCAGGATGACCAGTCCCTGAGTGGCGTCAGTGTGGGCCTGAGTGCTGGCCGCCTTCCTGTCACTCGTCCTCCCTTCTCTGCCCTGCACTGTCTGTGCCCCAGAAGGCTGCCCTGTTTGGACTGTGGCAACAGGCTTCCTCACCCTCTGGCTTCTGAGGGAGCTTGGCCCACCAAGTCAGGGAGCAGGAAGGGTGGACTCCAAGTTGATTCTCCCAGCTCCCTATCTGCAAGGTTGCCACGGCCTGGCTGCATCCCTCCATGAAACGCTATAGTCGGTCTCCAGCCCCCTCTCTCTTTCTGGGCTCTGCTAAGCCCTCCTCCCTCATTCCCCGAAGGCTTAGGACTGGTAACAGCTTATAATTTTGTCAGTGGCTCTTTTTATTCAACTTTCCTCCAGTGACCCAGTTTGAATGTACCGTCTGGATCCAGAACCCCCGCCGGCTAGTCAGGATCAGTCCCAGAGAGGAATTAAGGTGGATCCTGGAGGCAGACGTGAACTCAGAGGAGAGCTGGCCAGTGGGGGAGATGAGGGGTTTGCACCTGATGGCAGATGGGCATCAGGTTCTCTTCAGTTCCCTCCAGAAATTCAGACCTGGGCTGGGGAGTGGCAGACCGTGTCCAGACCCCACTTCCGAGAGGCACAGACACTCCTGATGCACCACAGGCTGGACCCCAAGGCTCAGCAACCTGCCGGGTCGAGTCGAAGGAGCAGGAACACACACACGGCCAGGTGGCCTCGTGGTTTTCCTTACCACCAGGTAGCCAGGGGGCTGTCACAGAGCACAGGGAAACCACAGGGTGGAAGAAACAGATGTACATGTCAGGTGCTTTACCCGTGTCCTCATTTGTTCATCCCCACTCCTGAGGCTGCTTTTGGCATCCCCATTTTATGGAATAAGGACCACGAGGCTTAAGAAGGTCTGACAAATTCCACTAAATCACACAGACAGGAGTGAGGACAGAAGGATTCATTTTCATGCTCTTTCCACTGTGTACACAAACTCACTCCTCCCCGACACAGGATGGCCTCACGGGGGGCTGTGTGGATAACCCTGAATGTTGTCCACGTGCCACCCCCCCAGGCACCTCCCCCATCCTGACAAGTCACCGCGAATGTTGATCTGAAGGGTAATTTTCTTGTCAACTGAATAATTAATGGGCCGCACACTAGAGTGGCCCTCTGTTATTCTGCGTCTCGAAGATATATTTCAAAATGAATAGCTGTTTAACCAATCACTTGGCAGACGGATTACCCTTAGGTGTTTCTGTCAATCAGTGTTTTCACACATTGAGCCTGAAGTGGGCAGAATCAATTTGGGTATCTGCTCCGGGAAAGCGAAAGCAGCCACGGATTAGACATTCCTGGGAGAGCGGAACTCGTCGCCTGTTAGCGCCGTGCAGCGTGAGCATCGCCCTTGCAAGCTCCTTGGCCCTGCGCTCGGGCGCTCCGGTGTCGGCCGCCGCTTTTAATAAAGTGGGAAGAGGTCTTGGCTGTGGTGGCTTTAAGATAATGTCTTGTAGGGCACGCGCGTCTGTTCTTTCTCAGCCATCAGAGCGTTTATGTTGCTGTTCCTTTTACAGAGGCTCGAGGCGGGAGTTTTACAAGGGCATTGCAAAACTTCTGATCTCTCCAGAATGGGAGATTAAGAGGGCATGCATTCATTCCAAAACAAAATCCTGATGCACCTGAGGGGTGCTTCAGAAGTGCCTTTTATGGGAAGAGAGTTTTACCAAAGTGTCAAGGGATTGCCAAAGGATTTGGAAGCCATGGTAAATTCTTGGAACCAACCACTCCAAGGCACCTGGCTTCTGTCCGAGAGTGGCTGAAGAGGCAGAAATACTGTAGAAACATTGCTGGTGTCCATCACTGGCTGCATCTCCGCACGAAATGCTACAGTCAGTCTTCAGCCCCCTCTCTCTTTCTGGGCTCTGCTCAGCCCTCCTCTCTCTTTCCCTGAAGGCCTATTCTACCCTGGGGGTCACCTGCAGAGCTCCCATCCCCGAGGCTGGCCTCCAGCATCTCTCTGCTCCAGTCACAATACTGAGCTCAGGTCTTGACCTGAGGAGCAGGCCGGATGTTTTGGAAGTTAGCTCCTTCCGCGCAATCTTCAGCCAATGAGTGGCAGACGTTGGTGAATAAATACTTCAACTTCCTCATTCCTCAGTGACAAAGTTGTGAGGTGAATCTATATGGTTTTACAAAGGGCCCCAGTGGGACCCAGTGCCTGTGGCCACAGCAGGAAGACATTGATTGACAGCCCCATTTGGCTCTGCTCTCACAGAGGCTCTAGAAGGATGAATGGAGTTTCCTCCACACTCCTCCACACAGATGAGATGTGTCTCACCTCACCTGTCTCGGCCCTCTTTTACCTCAGTCGTGGCTGACAATGTCAGCTGCACGCGGGCACTCTGATGACACCTTGTCTCATCTGAACCACGAGTCACTCTCTGTTCCGGATCTTCTCAGAGCATCTAGATTCCTCCCACAATCTAACATGCACAGAATCCAAACATGACGGGATTATTGCCCCATGGGCCAGCGCTTAGGGATGGGTCGATGGGAGACAGAAACCCTTTGGTGTGTAAATGCTCCCCTTTTCCCTCCCCTGGTGGACATGCCACGTGACTAAGAGCATCTCAGAGGGGCCAAGGCCACATGCCCTCTGGCGGGACCAGCTCAGGAGCACTCCCCTATAGCTGCTTTTCCTCCTCTCTTGATGCCTTCCCCATCTGCTACTTCTGAGCCCCTTCAACACCAAACCAACCCTCCCTGGGCTCAGCCCCCATCTTCGGGTGGGCTCTCTGGAGGAACACAGGCTCTCAGAGTCAATCCCAGAAGAACCCCTAGAAAGCGGACTCTTAGGGCAGGATTCAGAAACTACATGGCTCCCTAATCGATCAGATGGGCGCCTGGACCCCACTGCCGGGGGCAGCAGGGTGGTCATGTCCCCCGGCCTGCAGAAGCCTCACAAGGGCTAAGACTCTCATCAGTGGTGGATGGAGAGGAGGTGGGAGGGGAAGGTTTACCTCAGGTAGGGGGGCTTGGCAGGTACAGGGCCACTGGTCAGCAGGAAGCTTCTGGAGGCGGCTGGCTTCTGTTAACAGCTTTATAAGCCTTTCAGAAATAAAATGGAAGACTTAGGTCAGCCGTCCACGTACTCAGGGCACACTGTGAGCATCGGAAAGCCCCATGGAAGCTTTTAAGGAGTTCTCCATCTCTCTGAGCTGCAGGACAAACTGTGCCGAAAATTTGGCCCAGAGTCAATTTTAAGGAGAACAGAATTTAAAGAAAGGCTGAATGCATAGACTTGATGGGTATCTTGGGTCCAAATAAGGGCCTTGATAGGGAAATATTGGGACCCGAAGACCAGGGATGGGGATTTTGGTTGGCTGGCCAGAGAATTTTGAAACCTGGATTCCCCTGGACCTGTAAGGTCAGCAGAAAAAGTTCCTTCCCTTGACAGAGAAGAGGCAGTTTCTTCTTGCCTGGAGGTTTGCAGAAAGCTCACATGAAGAAATCGTCTTGTTAGGTGATGCTGGTTCACCTCAAGACCCCTTCCTTCATCCCTCCTTGCCCCTACAACGATAACTAGTCAGCTGCCGCAGAACACAGCCACCTCTGCTCTGGAAGGAAATGGTGAAATTAGCCGAAGGACCACAAGGCTCGGCAAGGGTGTGCTGAGAGGGATCCTGGGGGGGAGATCGGTGTAGTCAGCCCAGCTGTGGTGGTGGTGGGTGGCGGCAGGACACACAGCTGACAGGGGAGAGCTTACTGATAAGCAAACACTTCCTCGTCACTGGGGGTTAATGTCCTGGCAAGGTCACTTGGAGCCAGTCCTATTCCACTGCTGGGAGGGCTTCTTGAAGCTTCCACATGGTGATGGCTCACCAGCAAATACGGTGGAGTTGCTAGCACCATTTTGGTAGAGTAATGAGTTAGTGGTCCAAAGGTTGAGAGAGGTGAGAATGTGAGAATGATTTACTCCATGAAACCAGAAAATCCAGCTCCTTGCTCAACATGCTTTCTCATCTCACTCCCTTCACTGAAATAGTAAGAAATGTGCTGGGGAGGGGAGTACCAAGTTCTTTGACAGGTTAACTGGCGGCTGCTGTCCAGAGGCTGGGGCAGCAGTAGGAGATGCAGCTGTGGAGCTGAGCTCCCTGTTTCCAGCAGGGATAATGGGACCCCAGGACTGCAAAGGCTGGGTTGGGGCATTTAACTGACAAGGCAAAGCAGAAATAATTATTATAATGGACAGCAAAGCTTGGATGGCAGCCAGTGTGCCCTAGACTTGTAGGAATTGATGGCCATGACTATGGCATTCCTGGGGACAAGAGACATAGGAAGTTGTCTGTGGTATTATTTAATGTGCATAAGCACAGACACAAAAACCGACAAGAAGACACTTGAGGGCTGGTGCTTAGAAAGCTGATGCTAGTTTTTGGGTGATGACCTTGCACCCAGGTTCCAGTAGAAAGCTAGACGCTTCATTGATTTAGGAGGTCCCCTCAGAAGAGGACTTTGCCGTACCATCACAAGCATGGAAAGTACGTATGTTCCCAACGCTCTCCCCCAAAGGACCTTCAGTTGGGGTGACTACACACTGGAAATAAGGCAACAGCCAGACCTCTCAAGAGCTGTGAGATACAGAGTGTGAACTGACATTAATAATCGGGGACCTAAAATAGCAACATGACCCTTGGTTTGGTGTGATAACTTATGGAACCAGGGGACTGACACATGCCGTCCTGGCCCGAGTCTGTTTCACAGAGGATTCAAAGGGTTTACAGATCTACGCTGTGGGTATTTTTTCTAGTCTTCAAGTGCACAATTTGGATGGATACAGAGAAGGCACACACTGGTTTTATGACCTGGGCGGTAAGAGCTTTTGTGAGAGGAATGACCAAATGAAAACCCAAATCAATACAGGAGGAACCTTACAAGTGGAACCCATGATAAGAACCACCATACAAAGTGATCCCCATTGTATTTCATTAGCTCATCAACACGAATTGTCTGGATTATGATGTATGACAGTGGTCTGTTATGACCTTAACCAAGCAATTGCACCAGTTGCAATAGCTATGCTAGATGTGGTGTTTACTAGAACAGATTAACAGAGCATCTGGTACTTGGTGCATGGTATTTGATCTGGCAAGAGTATTCTTTTCATTCCCTATCATTAAGGAAAAACAAAACCAGTTGACTTTTACATAGAAAGGACAGCAATACACATGCTGTCTCACCCTATGTTAACTGTCCTCCTCTCTATGATAGCACAGGCCACAGGAACCTCTATCATCTTGACATGCCAGACATCACAGTGGTCCAGGGTATCGATGACATCACGCTAATTTGATCTGATGAGTGGGAAGTGTCAAGCATTAGCGATGCAGTAGTATAATCCATGTTGCCAGAAGAAGGAGGAATATCCTCTGAAAGTTCAGGGTTACTCTATGTTAGTAAAATATTTACGAATTCAGTGCTCTGGAGCTGAAGGAGCTAAGCTGTTGAACCATGTGACCCCCACCATTAGGAAAGAGGCTCTATGGTTGATGCCTCTTTGGGTTTGGGAGGCAGAATACACTGCATTTAAGAACAATGCTCTGATCCATTTATGGGATAACTTGTGAGGCTGCAGGTTTGAGCTGGTCCAAAAAAAAAGGGGTGAGCACCATAGCAGACCTGGGCTGTGGTGAAAAGCATCTTGCTGCTAAGGCCATGTGCCCCAGAAGACTTGAGAGTCACCACAAATCCTGACAGGAGAGTCACAGGGCAGACTACTGGGGTTCCAAGCAATCTGAAGCACGGCCATGCTTTCTGTGGCTGAGAACTCTTGTTATCTGAAATGTCTCTCCTGGCATGTTGTTGTGCCTTAGTAGAGACTGAACAACCATGGGACATCATGTGACTATGAGAACGAAACATCCCATCATTGAGCCATAAGGTTGGGCAGACACAGCAACACTTTACTGTATGATGGAAACGGTATGTTCAACGTTTGATCTGAACAAGTCCTGAGGGTACAAATAAGACACATGAACAGACGGTCCAGACTTCCAGGATAACTGCCTCTCTTGGGCTAATGCCTCTCTTTAAACTTACACTTATGGCTTTGTGGTTGTTTCAGTTGATCAACTGATAGAGGATAAATTCAGACATGGTTCAGGGATGGGTTAATAAATCACTATTATATATGAATATATAGTAATATTATATAAACATATATGTAATCATATTTACATAATTATATAACACACTGACATTGGCACCTGTTAAACAGCATCTTCCCCACAGCAGTCATTCAGTGACCAGTAGATAGGATGACTCATTGTTGACAAATGTTAGTCATTCTGTCTCCTAGACTACTTTGGGCTAAAAAATAGTCATGGGAGTAGGGAGGGAGGTTATGCATAGGACCAAGGCTAACCTAGAAGTAGCTAGATCAGTGCTGAGACCGATTTCCCATAGCAGTGACTGGCTTGATAATTCATCACCCTTGTATTGACTTTCCTTTTGTGTTTGTTAGCTTTTGCTGTATAACAAATTGTTCTGAACTTAGTAGCTTAGAATAACAACTGTATATTTGGCTCATAAATTTGTGGGTCAACTAGGTAATTCTGCTTATCTGGGCCAGGCTTGGCTTAACTCAGCTGGGCTTGCTCATGCATCTGGAATGGTCTAGGGTGACTTCTGCTCGGACTTCATTGTGGTCTCTCGTCCTCCGGCAGGCTAACCTGGGCGTCTTCACATGGAAGTTGCAGAGCACCAAGAAAGCAAAGGAAAAAAGTCTGTTGATGCCTAGGCTGGAACTGACACAATGTCACTTCTGATGCATTCTATTGGTCAGAGCAAATCACGAGGTTTGCCCACATTCAAGAGATAGGGGAATATACTCCATCTCTTGATGGGAGGAGCCCCCAGGTCACGTTGCACAAGAGCATAGATACAGTGAAGGGAAGAATGGTGACCATTCTTGCAAAGATTCTGTCACACCTCTGTGAGCGTTAGTCTTATGTGTCAACTTTGCTCGGTTATAGTACCCAGTAATTGATCAGACATTAATCCAGATTTGCTGTGGAGGTATTTTGTCAGTTGGTTAACATCTACAATCAGCTGACTTCAAGTAAAGGAGATTACTTGGGGTTATGTGGGTCAGCCTCCTTCAATCAGTCGAAAGACCTTAGATGGGCAAAAACTGAGGTTTCCCACAGAAGAAGAATTTGTGCCTCAAGACGGCAGCATCAACTCCTACCTGAGTTTCCAGCCTGTTGGCCTGTGCAATGGATTTCAGATTTGCCAGCTCCCACGTTGCATGAGCCAATTCCTTAAGTAAATCTCCATAGATAGATAAGTGATAGATTCTGCTTCTCTAGAGACCCCTGATTGATACAACTTCCTCCTCTGTTTGACTTTTCCAAGATCCCATTCCTGAACCCTGGGATCACTTCTGAAAACAAACTGTTCATAACAGGTTCTTGTCTCATGCTTTACTTTCTTGAGAGAATCTAGCCTGAGATAGTAGGTTTTTGAAAAGATGACCATTTATATTGCTTCTGTAAAATTCTGTGATAAGCCAATTATCTGACATTAAGGACTTTTATTGGTAGAGAAGTTCAAAATATTGAAATGAAAACTGGTTAATGTATGTGTACTTGAAGCTTTATTGGAAAATTAAAATGCAAATGAAAGATGTCAAGTCAAGTTGGGAGCTGAATCACCAACATTTGTAACCATGGAAAACTTAAATCTTTGAGATTATTGGGGTTCTAAGTTATCTGGAAGCCTGGTAGGTAGGATTTATAGCAGCAAATCCTGCCCAATGCCCCCTCCCCACCTTCCTCAGTAGAATCTAGAATCTTCCACCATGCCATTTTCCACCACCTGCAAAGCTACTACCCTGGTATCAGCCACCATCATTTCTTACCTGGATTATTAGACTCCTAACTGTTTCTACTTAGTCCCCTTCTGTCTACTCTTACTCCAGAATTCAGAGGAATCGTGGTAAAACACGAAGTCAGATTATGCAATTCCTCTGCTCACAATCCCCCTAAACCTCCCATTTTGCTCAGAGAAAAAGCTAACATACAATAGCTGTCAAGGCCCAACATGATCTGGCTTCAGTTTCTCTCTCTGACATCATCTCTTGATCTTTTCTGCCTTCACTCCAGTCACTCTGGCCTCCTCACTCTTCCTCAAGTGCACTAGACATGCTCAGGGCTTAAGACCTTGCTGTTTACCCCCCTGGAATGCTCCTCCCCGCCACATCTCCCTGGCTCACTCCACACGACCTCCGTCTTCACAGCTCCAAGGGCACCATCTGCCCTGTAGCATAGACACATGACACGCTGGAGACTGGCGGGTGAACCCCATAACTTTCAAGTTAGGAAAACTGAGAAACAGAGTGCTTGAATGACTTCCAAGGATCTCACGCAAGATGGAAGACTGGCAAAAGAAGACATGTTTCACAGTATCTCCTTTTTGAGATGTCTCTCAGAACAATTCTGTTTAGAGAAAGAGAGGTTGGCAATGGATCACATCCAGAGAACATTGTCATGTGTGTTTCTAGGCGTAGCATGGAGTTGACCTATTGTACTTGTGCTGAGCAGAGTGACAGGTGTGGACTGAACCCCACACTGTGTGGGGAGTGGAGCTGGACACCTCGGCACCCCCCATCACCCACTGCAAGCACTGGGGCAGGGGAGTAGGCATCCCCCCGACTCCACCCTGTGAAGTGACTGGTTGGGGGGGGAGCAGGGCTCAGGCTTGTACTCTGTGACCGTGTCATATTCAATATTCCCTGGCAGGTGTGGAAAATGACTCACTCCCGTCACTCCTCTGAAAAATGTCCCTTCATGTTTCATAAGCAACAGCTTTGCTGTGCCATTGTCTCTGTTAGTTATTTTCCTAATTCATAATTATCTTAGTTCTTAAAATGTAGGCGTACATTTAAAAGCATGATCCAATAGTGCATGATTGCTGCCACATTGTGTTTGAAGTAATTACCATTCATTTGGCTTTTGAGGCTGTTGAATGAATTTTCCACATGAGATTCCTTAATTTGTACATATTTTATTGCTATAAAATAGGTATTGGCAAGCTGCCTAAACGTAGCAAAGGCCTTTAATTCCTATCACTGTGTGATAAAACAAATTGAGTGCAAACTGAGAGGCGTAAGATAGAACACTTGAATTGGGTTCGACTGGGGTTTTCTTTTTTCTTTTTTTTTTTCCCCTAAACCAAGTTTCCCCAGGTGTGAAACACAGGTAAGATTAAGGTAGCTTAGTTCAGGCTGAGAGCTCAGAATTGTTTTAGCGTTTGTATAAAAATGATAATGTCCCTCCTTGATGGCAAACCTCTCTCTTCCCATGATCTATTATTCCTTGGGGGAAAGGATGTTTGAAGAGAGAAGGTGATTAGCATTTTTCATGCATAGTAAGAGAAATCCAGTGCTCACAAAACAGCCGGAGAATCCTTGGTCAAGGTAGAGAACTGGGCTAGATGTTGAGACCAGGGTGGGTTCTGCCAAGCTGCGTAGCCATTCGAAGTCCTTCTATTCCCCTGAGCCCAGCTTGCTCACTTGTAAAATTAAGGCGTTGGAACAAGTGATTTCAAAATTTAGTTTGTAATTTGTTTTTCTGAGGTCATCAGTGTCTTGGATTTATCCAAGATCTTTTCCCTCAGGCTTTCTCTAGGGTTTTAAAAATCACATCTGTCCTGTTATGCCTATATCCTAAAAATAGCGAGATGAGCGATTACACTGTAGAAAGTATTCAAGTGTTGTGTTAGGTGACCTTCAAGGTCTCTCCTAATCCAGAAATTCTTTGACTCCATGTGGTCAACGGAAACTCTTCCTGGCTTCTTTAGCTGGATTTCCCACCACCCTCCCACCCAAATCCTTCCCACCAGTTCTGAGTCTCCCAGCAAAAACAAGCAAACAAAGTAAAGAACCACCACCACCAGCAGGGGTGGTGACATTCAGGATGATGGTCTGAAGGTGGGAAGAAACCAGCCAAGCAAGAGTGAGTTAGGTCCACTTCAGAGGTCCGCACGTGTAAAGGGTCGAGGTGAGAGGGAACTGGGTGTACTGGGGAAACTGGAAAGTGCCCTGGGTGGATGGAGCAAGTAGGTGGAACAGGCAGAGAAATAAATGGGTTTCTCAGATGCTCTGCTTCAGACCAGAGCCATGTGCATCAGGCATCTGGAGAGCGAACATCTTTTGCCAACGGAGCTTGCTACTGAAGCAGCTTTTGTCTCTTCCATTTTGTGGACTGGAATTCAGTAAATTCCTAATGCTTTCTATTCCCTTTTCCTTTTGACCTCACCTAAATTATCCTCAGTGTGTCTCTCTACTCGCTTCGGTGCATTTTCCCTCTACTGTGCACTTCTGATTTGATTGTGTCTTTAAATGTCATTCCCTTCTATTGATGTCTTTCAAGCCAGAATTTTATCTCAATAAGCCTGCGATACCCATAAGGTGCTATCTGCCACTTAGTGTTAACCGTCTTCAATTCGCTTTGCTCACTGCCAGGACCTAGATGTTGGTTTGTAGACGTGTAGTGACTCGGGATAGCTCTTTTTGTAGCAGAATATCTTACAACTGTTGCTTTCTGTAAAATACTGCCTCTCAGATTGACTTCCGCTGATGTAACAGGACGAGGTGCAATGTTAGGTGCCTGACATACACCCAGAATTCGATGACGTACCTTCAAAATATGAAGAAAATAGTATTTCTGGTTTTATGTTTTGTGGTAGTATTCATAAATACGTGTGTAACAGTGAGTAATGAAATAAAAGATGTAAAAACTGTTATTTTTATGGTAAAGTAAATACATATGGCTAATCTAATTTTTAAAATATTGTAATTTTTTAAATGTGAATCATAACTTTTTCTAGACATATTTCTTTGATAAAATGTCCTCAAATATATTCTATTGGAAAGAAGCAGAAATAGAGTATATTTAATGTCTAAGTTATATAATAATTTAATGATAATTAGCATCTATTTCATATGTGTTTATTATGCTGATTGTATTTGCTTTATCAAAGACTGTCTTTGCTTTGGTAATCTGTGCTGTCCTGCCATTTCTAATGGAAATGTGTGTGGCATGCATCTCAATTTCATGCAATGCAGAGGTCGGTGCTCCACTGAAAGGTTCTTCATCTATCCTTGTCCTGTCCTTATTAAGATGTATCCCCAAGCGGAGAGGGTATAACTCAGTGTTAAAGTGCGTGCTTCGCATGCACGAGGTCCTAGGTTCAATCCCCAGTACCTCCATTAAAAAAAAAAAATTGTGTCCCCAAGTAGAGTGAATGAAAAAAGAAAATCACGTATGAAATCACAACCTGGTGGCATGGTAGTGGTGTGTGGTCACCACAACTGCCATCTGGGCACGGGGATGACAATGAGCAGTTGACAGGTAGGGGGTGAGAAGAGGGGGCTTTGAACAAATCCAGCCAATCAGTCGTAAATTCCGCACCTTTTCACCCACTATGGGCATCAAAAGAAGTGCAAGGGGCTGACAATACTGTTACGGATTCATGCTAATTTATAAAGTTAGACCATTCCTAAATCTCAGTTGGTAGGTACACTCAGTACGAAGTTGCTTGCAAAATACCACACAAGCAATAACCATTGAGATACATCAGTCTTTGCAAATCACTGGACCCTTCCAGGCATGGGAGCTGAGACTGCTTGTCAGTCCCAGGCTCTTGGCACTTGCCGATTCTAAATTTTACCCAAAACCTTAGAAAGGAGACTGAATCTTCACAGACGTGCCAACATGGATTTTGACAATGAATGGGAAGAGCTGACCCCTATAAACTGCTGATCTTAGCAAAACAAAGTGTTGAGAAGGCACTTCCTGTGGCACTTAAATGGAATTCGATGAGAATACATCACAGGTCAGAAGGATCTCTGGCCTCATCTCACTGTAAATAACTCATTTGTAATTATTTATTTAGTAACTGCTATTGTCATTGTAAATAACATGCTAACAGGAGCATCTCCTGTACTCGCCATTTTAAACTTGTTCTGCAAACACTCAAACATGCGCAGAAGTGGGCAGAATAGCAATGACCTGGCCCCAGTACCCATCACTCAGCTTGAGTAATCAGCTTCATGGTCAGTCTTTCTAATCTGTACCGCCCCTTCCTAGATACCCATGTTTCAGTGTGTATGTGCGTTTAAAAAATCCATGAGCACAACGCCCGTGATGCAGCCTATGAAATTAACAGTTGTCCTTTAGTATTGTCAAATGTCCATTCAGTTAATACATTTCCCCAGTTAGCTCATAAATATTTTTTAAAGAGTCAGCTTGCTGAATGAATCCACTCAAAGGCCACACACTGCATTTGATTCTTTGAAGTGGTTTTTAATCTGTACGCTCCCTCTTTCTCTCTTAAAAAACTGTTTTCCTTTGCAATTTATTTTATGAACAAGCCTAGTCAGTTGTCCTCTAGATTTTCCTATAGTCTGGACTTTTCTGATCGCTCCCCCCACAGTGTTAAGCAGACTCCTCTGGATCCTGAATGTCTTGCCAACTGGTAGCTATTTCTGAGCCTTTGTGTGATTCAAGTTGGAGTTTGGGGCAAGAAGTCCTCAGAGGTGGTGGTGTTGCCTCTTTGCCACTTTAGCTCCATCTTGTAGCGCACAGCGTGACACGGGGGTGGCTCGGTCATACCTGCCGGATGGCGGCATGCATCACCCCCTCTCACGCTCCCGTGTGGGTCCCCGGGCATCTTCCATGTCAGGATGCTGCTCCATCTTCTCATGATGTAGTAGCTGGCTTAGCTACTGCGATGTTGGAACTGTACTTGGTTCTACTAACACAGAGATGGACAGCCTCCCCTAGGGGGCTCACTGCCTGGAGGACCGAGGGAGTCATGGGTGCCCACTTGAATTCACAGGATGTTACAGGGATAACATACAAGCGCATGAAGTCAGTGTCAGAGGGCATACAGGGTCTTCTCAGGGGGACGAATGCCAGGAGCTAACCAGGGCAGGAAGTCAGGGAGAACAGCTAAGGCAGAGGTGCAAAGAGAATGGTGCACTGGGGGGCTGCACGTGGTCCCGGGAGCAAGGACAGTCATGGACACTGTGGTCGGAGAGGCCAGGCCAAGGATGCCTTGGAATCCCAGCTAGGGAATTTTGATTTCATTTTTAAGAAGAGAAATGGGTACTTAGGGGATATTTACATTTTATACTTATATTTAGTGAAATCATGATGGCTGTGGTTTGAACACAGAATTAGAAGAGGGTGAGATCTGAGTCTGAGAAGCAGGTAAAAAGGCAGGAAGAGATGAGAGGCCTGAACTTGGGCAGTGGCTACAGGGATCCATTTCAGTTACATTTGAAAAACAGAATCAGCTGGCATCTCCAATGACTTAGATGCGGGAAGGAGGGACAAAGCCAGGGCTGAAGGGGCCCCAGGTTGCTGGCATGGGCGTTCACTTTCTGTCACCTGTCACTTACATCTTCTACTTCCGTTGTATGAGTGTGGATACTTCGGCAAATACCGGAAAATTACAGACAATTATCTTAATATGTGAGCTTCTTTAAAATACAGCCTAGATTGTAAGTCACACAGCAAACTGAGGCAAAACAAAACAAAACAAAAACAGCCAGAAACTCTTACTGTTTGAGTCCAGTGCCCTCACCTGAAACCTTAGGAGCTAGGACCAAGTAAGATTTCCCCCGTGGACTCAGTTAGTGCCCGGGGTGGAATTCGAACACAACTGGGGCCAGGGAATATGATTGGTATTTCAACAGAGTTGAAACACAGCATTCTGGGGCCGGGGCCTGGGCAGGCCACACATCATGTTTGGGGCTGGTAGTGGGGTTACTAAGTCTGGGTCTGTGGGACTTAGAACTCATTATTTAACCTTCTTGGAGCAAACATTGCTCCGGGCTGAGTCCGCTGTCTGATGGGGAAGCCTTCGGAAAGCTTCTCCCTGACCACATTCTCCATGTGTAAATGGCCTTGGTCGTGGCTGCCCTCCCCACCAAGAGGCTTTCTGCAGTTTTAAAGCACGACAAGGTTGGGGAGTCCTATGACACCTGTAACTGAGAGGGTAATGGGTTGGCTCGGGCCCTGAGAAGTCCAGAGCTCTGCTTCCTGCCCAGAGTTGCCACTAACGCCCTGATTATTTGGACAGGTAACTCAGCAGGGACAGGGCCTGAGGTTCTGGGCTCTGTCTCATCCGCCCAAGGAGGCACCTAGAATAGAAGACCCCCTTGTCCCTTTGTTACCAACACTCACTGGCTATAAGCCAAAAACTACAAAGGATTCTTGTTCCACATGTTCAGCACCAAATTCTCTCCTCATCTGCTCCTGTCAACATTTTTCTCCTCTATGGTGGAAAAAAAGGAGTTCAAGTAACAGAGCTCCTTTTCGTGTAGATTAAACCATAGCCCCTGTCAAATCACATCACCCCCGGGGACCATTCTCACACTACAGTCAGCAGCAGCCTTCCTGTACCTGAAGGACCAGCAGCCCCAGTGGGCCAGAATCCCTGAGCGAGGGAAGGGGGAGGAGCAGACGCAAAGAGGCAGGAATATGCACTATTAACATTTTTTTAAACTTCCTTTTTTTGGAAATACCTTTAGACACATGGGAAGTTGCAAAGATAATGCAGAGAGGTCCCAGGTGGCCTTCCCTAGGCTATCCTGATAGTCTAATCTTAATAATTATAATAATTATTAAGTAATTATTTGATTTTAAAATAGTTGTTAAATTCTTAAATAATGAGAGTACTATATCTAAACCAAATGTTTGATGCTGGCACCAGGTATGTGCCTAGTTCTATGCCATTGTTTCACACACGTAGATTTCTGTAACCACCACTGTAACATACATGATATAGTTAATTTTATGTGTCAATTTGGCTGGGCCATGGTGCCCAGATATGTGGCCAAACATTATACTGGATGTTTCTGTGAGGGTGTTTTTGGATGAGATTAACATTTAAAATGGTAGACTTTGAGTAAAGCAGATTGCCTCTCTAATGTGGGTGGGCCTTGTCCAATCAGTTGAAGGTCTTCATAGAACAAAGACTGACCTCCCACAAACAAGAGAGATTCTGCCAGCAGATGGCCTTTGATTCAAACCATGGTATTAACTCTTCCCTAATCTGCTGGTCCACTCTGTAGAATTTGAACTTGCCAGCCTCCATCGTTGTGTGAGCTTATTGCTGAAAATGAATCACTTATACAGATATGTATGTACATCCCATTGGGAAAAGAACCCTGACTAGTACAATATAGAACTAAGGAGTCTGTACTTTAGCCAGCTTCCCAGGCGACTGTCAGGCACTGTGAAATTTGAGGAGCACTGTCTCCAACAAGACAACTGCCAGCTGGACGAGCCAATGGATCTAAGATTCTGAGGGTCAATGCGACACTACACAGCAGTCCTTCTGAACAGTGAAGAGAGAAGTTTGTCCTGGTTGCCCCAAGTGTCAGGACACTTTCTACCCCCTGTTCAGCTTGCAGTCTATGGATGGCATGCATCTCGCACCTCCACGTGCACAATGGGGCAGCTGGCTGAGGTTCTGTCTCTAGCAAACGCCTATGTGAGGCTGGTGCTTCTGGTCCATGGAACACACTTCTGGGAATCAGATGAGCTGGATCCCTGGCTCTGACCTTCACTGGCTCTGTGACCCTGGGGATGCTGTCACATCTAGATTTCCTCATTTACAAGTTGGGGGTAATACTCTCTCGAGCATACTGTGAGAGTAGGTGACATCATGCCACAGTGCCCAGCACAGGTCTGGCACACAGTTGTCACTCATTAATTCTTCCTTTTCTTCTCCATCTTCCCATTCCTCAGTGGAGATGATCTTCCCGTGGGATAATGACAAAAGGTTAATTTGAACACACACAGAAAGAACAGAGCTTTCAGGGCTGCCTTCCCAGTTCTGAGTTGGCATTCTTCCCGAGCCCCCTTCCTGTACTTCCTAAGAGACTGGACCTCGTCCACTCTGCACTGATTTTGGTTAGGCCATAGTCATTTTTGCTTTGGAGTCTGTGTTTTATCATTTCCTTCAAGTCCAAACTGACCTTTGATATATAACTGCTTGAAAAATGAATGTTCTTGGGGAATAATTCCCTAAAAAGGGCAACTCCACCTCGTTCGCCATCCTCTTGGAGACGGGATCCCAGAACCTGCCTCGGAATAATCCTTCTGACCATGCACTTTTATCCTGGGGAGAAAGGTCCTGAAATGCAATTTATTGTAAAACACACAGTGGTTACAAGCTACCACAGTCAATGATATTCCTTTTATTACCACTCAGATGAGAACAGAAAATGACATTGGAAAGCAGTGAACTCACCAGAAGGGCAGAGAAAGTCATTAAATTCAACATGCATCGTATTTCATAATCAGAACCCCGCAGTCAGCACTGACACCACAGAATGAGTTTGTTGCAGTCATGATAATATAAAACCCATTGCATCTGCTTCCCTTGGCTCTTTCTTTTTGGACCCTAGCTGGGGCCAGGCCATTAATCACTGGAGGCAGGGGATGGTGCAGACCACTGCACACTGGACTGCATAAATTGAAGATACATCAGTATTAGAGGGAACGCTGTCTTTAGTTTATCTCTGATCGGGATGGTGGCCTCTGGAAGGCTGCACCCTTCTGGTGCAGTCAACCTCCTGCCTTGAGAAATCTCTGAAAGAGGAGTGTCTACGGTTCATATGAGCTTCCTAAATCTAGAGACTTAAACAAACTCTCCAAAATCTCCTCACCATGCCTCTATTTGTTTGAATGAGAGCATCTGGATGACGTGGATTCTTCAGTCTAGCCAGCAAAGGGCGGGAACAGGAGACGCCAACATCCAGTTCCAGCAGGCACTGGCTGCTCTGCGAGTTTGTCTATTGGAGTCCTTGGGGGGAGAGAAGGAAGAGCTTCCTGGCGTAACTCCTGCTCCCCTCAAGATGCCAAGTTTCCTTCTCCCTCCCCTGTCTCTTCCTCATTTAAATCGTCTGAGAGTGGATTCTGAGATGACCAGGATTGGGGGATGGTACTTGGGTACAGCTCTCTTTAGAACATGGGAATGCTAAAGCCATTTTGACCTTAACTGTGAGCCTTAGTTATTAATTCCAGGGCCACAGGAAAAATCCAGCTTAATATCCTGTTACACTTATAAAAATGTTAAATATTACATAAGGGTGAGAACACACCCATTGCAATTTAAAAAATATGAATCATGCATTTCTGCAGCTTACATTTTGCACTTTAGCAAAAGCCTTGAAAACGATTTCCAGACCAACTTTTTCATTTCTCTCTGGGTACACAGGAAGAACCCAGCCCCTCTTTCATCAAGGTGGGACCACGTGACTGAAGTTCTTGCCGGTGGGTTGTGAGCACAAGTGATGGAGATCACTTCCAGGCATATCTCACGCCATCTTCCACCCCCTCTCCCCGATCTGCACAGTGGAAGCAAAGATTCTAAGATGGTAGAGCGACAACTTGGAGAGAGACTGGGCCCCTGAGTTCACATCTTTAAAGAGAGTCACTTAGCTGGGACCTAGAAATTAGAACTCTAGATCATTTCTAGTTCTTGATCATGCATACGAGGATACAAGGAGTATCTCTGTGTGTTCGAGAGCTTATTTACGAGGAGATGCAAGGTTGATAGAGCCCAAATCCCTCCCTCCAGAATGATCCTGCGCTGCCCTCCTGTGCATAGCGCACGGCAGTGTCTGAGTCCTTATCGCTGATTCAGAGCTCTTTTCCTTTGAATTGTTGGTTCATATGCTGGGTCCATTTTTACACTGGGTTCTAGGCATTTTTTCCTTATAGGTTCGTGGCATCTTTATATATTATTTATTTATTCAAGAACTATTGCTAACACACCTGGTATAAGCCAGACAATCTGAGGCACCAGGTGGATGGCGGTGAGTGAAAGCACACACGGTTTCTGAAGAAGATAAATCAGCTTAAGTCGGATGATGAATAACGGTGAGTCAGACAAGAAAAGAAAGGAGATTCTAGGCAGAGGAACAGCAAATGCTAAGGCCTTGAAAGAACGATTACTAAGAGAACCATGAAAAGACAACTTGCTCTCGAGTTTGAGACTGTAGAACAAGGGGCTTAGGGCCAGGGCTATGCATAAAATGCTAGGGCGGAGGGATAGCCACAATTAATGAGGCTGAATTACAGGGGGTGGGCTGAGAACATAGATATTAAACCTAATATCTTCTTCTGTAACTTGGGTCTAAATACTGGAACGTAGCTTTGTTTATATCCATGGCTACGTTGATGCAGGAATCACAGCTGAACTCAGTTATCAAAAATCTGTCCTCCTGTGGGCGTTAGGGCACATCAGTGGCACAGGTGAGGACAGCGGCCCACAGAGGCTTAGTGAGGATATGGTACCATCTCCCCCAAGTCAAGGCCTCGCCTTTGTGGAAGTTGCAGAAAGTTCCAACCAGACTTCTGTATCAACATGGTAGATTCAACCTGAGTGAACCTTCCCTTCCTTCCCCAAACCTATCTCAACTACATGCAAGGTATGCAGTGTTCAAGCATGGTCGTCGCTGGCGTATTGTGTGTGTTGGGGAGGGGCAAGTTTCCCCTCTACCCCTCTTGCGTTCTTGTGGCTGGACTAATAATAAACTTGACATGAGACGGATTGGCAGGAGAACAAGAAAGAAACTTTAATTCATGAGCATTAAGGAGTGGCCAATGAAGGCAGCTTTTATACTTTTTAGACAAAGGAACAATAAATTTGTGAGGAATTGACAGGGCAAAGAAACTTAGGTTTTGTGCCCAATTGGTGAAGGAGCCTGAACGGAGTTTGGGCTCTGGCAGCAAATTAAAGAAGTAACAAGGCTTGTTTACGTAGGTTTGTCGGCCCCCAGTCCCCTGGCCCTGGGGATAAGGATGCCTGTCTACCTCCAGATGCAGGGAGTGCGCCCTTCACATGAGAGATTTATGTCCTGCTTCAGGGAGACAGAAAGGAGGGTCAGAGTGTCCCTCTTGCATTAGCTGTTTCTTAAGTAACTTTAATTCAAAATAATCCATATGCCGTCGAGACATATCTTGGGGGGGTGCCCACTCTGGGCCCCAGCAGTTGCCTTAGTAGTTATTTTTTTTCCAAATCTGTTCCTTGAGTTTTGTCTGGGGCATCTTTCCCTGGAATTTTTCACTCTTAGGTAGGAAAACATGTCAGGCTTTCCTTTGTGGTATTTTATTTTTAATTTTTGTGCCAAGTGTTACTTATATCAAGAATACACGGTAATATTATATAACCTTTTTAGGTTATTTTTAATATTTAGATCTTTAATCTAACCAGTCTACCCAGAATATATATATATATTTGGTGCATGTGATATGTGGGCGAGGTTTAGGTTATTTTTTTTAAATCCCTCAAAATAATTTACTGAATGTTCTTTTCTTCTGCTATTAATTTATATGCTTTTTTGAACATTCATGTTGTCTCTCCATACACGTGGGTCTATTTGCTCTATCCTAGTTCACCCATCTGTGTGAGACCCCACCCCTCTAATTATTGTAGCTTTGGGGTATGTTGATGACTAGAAGGGAAATTTCTTTCTCGATTCTTTCTCCAAGTTTGAACTTTTCCTTACCACCGTTCCAGATGAACGTTAGCATTCACTTGTTATATTTCTAAATATAACCCTGTCTGAAAGTTCCTAGAAACAGTGTTTTTATAATTTATAGAATTTTTTATAATCAGTGCTATATACAAATAAAGTTTCTCAGGACTTAAAAAAAGAAATAAGCTTGGGAGTTTTTAAAAGATGACTTTCTCCTAGTTAAAGTTAATAGGTGAAAACCATCAACATGTTAAACTTCTTGGGGAACAATTTTCCAAGCCGGGGGAGGGAGAAGAGAGAGTTCCCTACTCCACAGTCAATTCCGAAAGTCACTGGATTGACAGCTTGAGTATTCTCGAGGGGCCAGGGTAGGACCCGACTGCTGTGTCCAGTCAAGCTGTCATTCACACGTGAGCGCTGCACAAAGACATTCTTGGATCTACAAACTCTACCATTTTTTCACCAAGAGCCCTTTCTGCTGAAAGGCCTGGAGGGCATAATTCAGAACACGTCCACTAGACAGGAGTGGGAACTCTTGAAAAGGAATGTTACTTTTGAAAAGTACACGTGACAGCAAGTAAAACCAACTAACCATCAGAGAGAAGTCACCCGGTACCAGAGGTGTGTGTGTGGCGGGGGCCGGGCGGAGCGGGGGAAGGGATGGCGGCTGCAAGGAGGAGCGCGCGAGTGCCTTAGAAGGAGGCGGACAGAGGTAAAGATCCAAAGACTATAATGCAAATCAGTGTTTCTATTTCTTTTTTCTTTAGGAGAGAATGCTCTGGTTAGGCTGATAAGAATGAAAGTTTCATTATTATATTTCATTCTCTATAAATTAGTAAAGTGGCATTCTCGCTTCCTAACTCAGTCTTTGAGTTTTGTTAACATACACCGATATCCCCTCTTCAAAATGTTAACATAATAATTCCTGTTCAGCTGCAGAAGTTAGGGTCCCGTAAATCAGGGTGGAGAAATTCTCGATCAAATAAACATTCCCATTAGAAAAACGATGATGTAGGAAAGGGGCACTCCATGATGCTTTGTAATTTTTTTCCTTTACTGAACTAAAATAGTAAATATTAATAATAAATAAGAATAGTATTAATAACATTTTACCAATATTTAGTAATAAAGAGATGCTGTGTCATTAATTTCTATATCTTATCTCTCTAGAAGACTTTCAGGATGATCTCTCTGTATCATTTCTGTGATTTGCCTGAAATTCATTTACTGGGTCTGCATTGGGAAATAAGCCTTTTGATTACGACAGTACAGGGAACATAAAACAATCTTTAGGTGAAGTATATTTCCACCATCAAGTACCTTTTCTTTTTGACAACTGATTAAGGCTGAGAAAGAATGACTCATCATGGTGTGTACACGGCTGTGCAGATAAGACCAGTCACTGGCAGGTAACAACTGTGACAGAAACTTCAACCACAAAAACAGTCATTCTTGTGTGCGTGCCAGGCATCGCGCTACTAAGCACTCATATGCATTATCTGCTTTAATCCTCAATAAGAAATATTAAAGCCCTTTACAGTTCAGAAGACAGAGGCTTAGAGACACTTAACAACTTGCCTAAGATCCCAAGAGGTATAACTTAAATTTCCTTAATTTATGTATTCACTCAGCCCATTTCTTGAGCACATGCAAAATGCCACTTGGGACTCACCAGCCAACAACAGCAGCAGCATTTATGCAGGAAGAGATTTATGAGAAGGAATTGACTCACGTAATTATGGAGGCTGAGAAGTCCCACCATCTGCCAGCTACAAGCTGGAGGCTCAGGAAAGCCCTTAGTATAATCCAGTCTTGAGTCCAAAGTGCTGAGAACCAGGAACACCAAGGGCTGGAGTCTTTTGAAGAAGGATGCCAGCCCCGTCCCAGGCTAAACAACCTCCTGGAAGTGACCCCACATTCACTGTTTGTACCATGGGAGGACCCTCCTACTCTCTAAGATTCCTGGTGGCTGTGCGTGACTGTGAGGTGTGAAAGCCACTGGAGGAAACACTGCACTGCTCTCTAGGGACTGGCCCAGCTCGCCCCGGTCTCCCGAACCACCCGTCTGGCATCGTCTCCTGGCTCAGTTCCCTCAGGTGTGCGCTGAAGAAGGTGAACCGGGCAACTTTAAAAGCCTCTTACTATAGCAATTCTTTTTCTCTCGTCCTTTTGATCATTTTATCCCAAACACAGGACCCGAAAAATGACCATTATACCAACTCCTAAACTTCGAAGTTCACCCCAGTGTGCTGCTTAATTTTGTGTGTCAAGTTGATTGGATCATGGGGGTGGCTAAGCGTTGTTTCTGGGCGTGTCTGTGAGGGTGTGTCTGGATAAGATTAGCGTGTGAAAATAGTGGACAGTGGACTTAGTGAAATAGATGGCCCTTCCGAGTGCCTGTGGGCATCATCCAGTCCACTGAGGGCCTGAGGAGGACAGAAGGCAGAGAAGGGAGGGGTTCCTGCCTATCTGCGCTGACTGGGACATGGATCTTCTGCCCTAGGTGCTCCTGGCCCTCAGCCCCTCAGCCCCAGACTGGAACCTCTGTCACTGAGCACCCTGGGTCTCAGACCTTCAGACTCAAACTGAATCCTTTCTTGGACTTACAGCTTGCAAACGGCAGATCTTGGGACTTCTCAGCCTCCACGATTACGTAAGTCAGTTCCTTATCGCACATTTCTTCATGTGGCTATCTCTGGGTCTGGGTCTGCATCTGTGTCTCCTAGCGGTTCTGCCTCTCTAGAGAACTCTGACTAACACGACCAGCATGAATGGAGCAGGCACTGTGATCAGCAGCAGAGCATGAGTTCTGGGTTCAAGATATTAAAATGTGCAGGACACAGTTTCTAACTTCAAAGGGGATGCCCCAAGGAAAGAAACAAATTTATCCATAAATAATTACAGTGAGAAATGTGCGTCCCAGTGACATGGGGAGACCCTGTAAACATGGAAAGAATGACGACTGAGTACAAACGAGTGGTTTCACGGGGGTGTGATGCTTCACTTGTGTTCTGAAGGGCAAATATCAGGTGCACAGAAGGAGGAAGAGAGAGCATGTGCAGATATTTAGCTGTGAAATGACACCATGTTGCACAAAATAACAGTTACTTTTACTACACTCTATGCATTCTTCTTTTTTTCCCCCTTTTTCTATTCCATTCTTCCATTTCAAAAAATGCTGCTGGCAACCCACTAAGATTTTGAAACTTACTGTTTGTTGATTTGAGTCAAGACCCACAGTTTGAAAACCACTGCTGTGGCTGACCCCAGAGTTGCTGAAGCGTGTTGAGCAGAGTGAGGACACAGTCAGATTGACCTTTGAGGTCTCCTTCTTTGGGAAGGCTGGAGCAGAGGGAAGCTTCTCTTCCCTGAATGCACACGAAAAGGTCACTCGGTGACCTTTGAAGCCATGCTGATGCCCAGGCTCCACCTCTAGAGATCCTGATCTGATTGACTTTTAAAAGCTCCACAGTGATTGCAATGGGCAGCCCAAGAGAGAAGCAATCGTGTTTCTTAAAGTCTGTCTGCAGTCTCTGTGCTTCAGGACCTTGTAGGATAATGGGATAAAATGCTGATCCCTGAGCCCTACCCCAGGCCTCCTGAGTCAGATTCTCTGAGCACAGGATCCAGAAACCTGCATTTGCTTAAGCTGCCGTGGACTGAATTGTTCCCCCCAAATTCCTATATTGAAGCCCTAATCCCTGAGGTGGTGCTATTTGGGGATGGGGCCTCTGAGAAACAGGCTGAGATAAGATCACGAGGGTGGGGCCTTCATGATGAAATCAGCGCCCTTATCAGAAGAGACGCCAGAGTGCTGGCTTCCTCTCTCTGCCCCGTGAGGACACAGCAAGCAGGAGGCTGTCTGCCAGCTGAGGGGGGAGTCCTCACCAGGCACCGACCATGCTGGCTCCTTGGTCTTGGATCTCCAGCCTCCAGAGCACTGAGTCATGATACATTTCTGTGTATAAGTAAAGCAGAACATGGTAAGTGTCTGATGGTTTTTAACTCTTTGGTTACCGTAATTAGAACACAGAAGGCATTCCTAAGATATCAGGGCTGGGAGTCAGCCCTTCTGTCTGATTTTACTGAATCTAGAGAGGTGAACAGTCGAGCGCAAAGAGGCAAACAACAGCGGCACTGGAACAGGCACTGGCTTCCAGGCCCCAGGGCAGAATTCTTTACACTGTCTCACCGAGAGGGAGATGAGCCCAAACGGCCACCGTACCTGGAGTGAGCCCACATCTCTTCACCCCTTCCCCCAGTCGGCTACCCCTCACCTTCACTCCTACCTGTCCCTTTCTCTCCAGTTCCCTTCTGTCACCGTCTCAGTCATTTGTCTCAAGTCTTGCCATGGCCCAGCGCAGCGGCTTCCTAACCTGCCTGCCTTATTCCAGGCTGCATCCCTCACACCCCAGCTCTTAATTTACCCGGCAGCCAGAGTGATGGCTTTACAATGAAGGGCAGGTCACATCCCACTCCCAAAAATACTCCTCCAAAGCACCTGTTGGTTTATAGGAAAGTGTCCAAATGTCTTAACTGAACGCAAAGAGCCTTCCGGGGTCCACCTGTCTCCTCTTCGGCCTCCTTCCCAACTCCAGCCACCCTGTCTGGCTGCACCGTCCCGCACTGCCTACCTGTATGGACGTTTCTCTTCCCAGAGTGTCCTTCTCCCGTTTTTGTCTTACTATCTTCTAATTATACCTCAAACCCCTCTCAATCATTTCCTTCCTGAGGAAACTTGATTTTACATTTGTTTAAATATAAACAAATAATAACCATCTTTACTTTCTGGCATTCCCCGCCCCCACCCCCACCCCTGGCCTTTTGAAATAAAGCAAAGAGAGCAAGTGATTAATTCTGTAGCTGCCTCAAAAAATGTCACGCAGTTCCTCTGAGAGAGGCTTCCCCAAAAGTAAAGTTATGTAGTTGGGGTGTACTTGAGAGAAAAACGCCTGCAGTCCTGATGTTCAGAATAGCGTATTTCTTCCGACGGGCACTGATGCTTTGGTGAAGGTTTCTGCTCCCCTGTTTGTGAACGCACTTGCAATCTGGTATAATTTGGTGCAGCGTCATCATCATGCAAGAAATAAGTTTAGTAAGAAAATGTAACGCCCATTAGCTCTTCCTCAGAGTCTCAAGGTCTGAAATAAAAGTTTATTGGATTTGTTCACAAATCTAACAAGTCAGCCGACAAGAGTGTTTCCCAAAGGGTATTCCATGGGCTTATTCTAAGAGATAAGTATGTGGAAAGGGGTCTACGATGCAAATAAATCGAGGAAATAGAGACTTAAATGAAGCTAGATGCCTTTTTTCCCCTTGTAAAAACCTCAGAGGACTGAGTGTCATGTTCAATGCTGATACGCTGTGAGTGTCTCCTACAAGGGTCTGAGGCATGCAGGGTATCTAGACGCATTTGACCCCGAAGCCCTCCTGTCAGAGATGACCTTGCGCCTCTTGTGATCTGTGGGATACAGCTTGGGAAAAGATGCTTTGCAGGACTAAGTGTAGTGCCTACTGAAAATATCTGTGGATAGAAACTGAGACTTAAGAAAAAACAGCATTGGCTTTCACAAGTGAGGAGGAAACACACACCCCCCTTCGCCGCCCATTGCCACACATCCTCTCTGTCTTCTCAGAGAGCTACCGCGGCTGAAATCCTGCTGGGTGATTGGATGTAGTTTACCATGTACCACGCCTGTCCCTGAGTCAAGATACATTATACCAAGACACCGAGGGTGAATCTTGCATCGAGGGGCTCATAGGCTCTTGCTCTCTGTGGCCAGTTTTGCTGAAGGGCTGAAGGGAGAAAGGAGGATGGAAGCCACACAGATGTTTAGGGTACGGAGTGTAGTCAGTGGACCAGGAGAAGGGATGTGGGTGGAGGGGTGGCTGGGCAGGGACCAAGGCGTGTGACAAAACCACATCTGAAATGTCTGCCCAGGTACACAGGATGACTGGAAAGGCCTGAAAACTCTAAGGTCAAACACTTGGAATGAAATGTTAAAACGAAAGGAAACGTTTCTCCCTTTCAGTGCTGCCTCCACCCTACCCCTGACTTAGCCTGTAAATGAGGAGCTTTTCGTAAAATTAGAAATAGGAGGAAAAAACCCACATACAATCATACTACGTAGTATGTGTGTGCATTTTCCTTTATACCCAAGACACAAAAAAATCTAGGATGCTCTGGTAAAAAGATTTGAACTGAGGTAATTTCTCCACGCACTTGACATCGTAATACGTGGTTATGGGGCTCCTGGGAAGTTGCTCAGCGCACTTTGGGGACCAGCATCAAAGCAGAGGAAGCTGACAGTTCCGTTTAGTAGGGGCTGCCCCATACTAAGTGTTTCCTACTTTGACATTTGCAGCTCATGCAATACAGCCAAAGTAACCACCATGGCAGCGTCACAGAAGCATAGGCTGCCAGCTTTGCCCTTAATCTCGAGTGCCCACATGTGCTCCTGTCAGTCTGGGAGGTTCCCTTGGTCGGGAAAGGGCTAAAAAAAAGGGTCCTGCTTCTTCAGGAAAGACACTCATTTTCGGAGACCTTGAATGTTTATTAATAAGAACATCTCCTCTTCGGATAACGTTTTATAGCTTACAAAGTACTTTCCAACATGTTATTATGTCTTTGCCTTCCCACAACAATGCCATGAAGTTTAAGGAAATCACCAAGTAAATATTATTATACTCATTATAGCATTCTTAGGGACAGAGGGCCTTAAAGGTCATTCACTGGATAATTCAATAAATATTTATTGATGGTCAGAATATGGTGGCCCCCATGCTAGGCCGCAGTACGTCACAATCTAGAAGGTGCATACACATTTAGAGGGATGAAGCAGATGACGAACACATTACTATATGAAATACAGTTTTCACATCGTGATAAGGCGAAGGCAATAAAGTGTTGTCACGGCTGGAGAAAGCGGGCAGTGAAGTAGGGGCAACCTCAGATGCGTGGGTCAACGAAGAAGACTTCTCTAAAGAGAGCTGAGACCAAAACAATGAGAGAACTAGCCATGCTCATTCGGAGGAGACTTGTCTACAGGGATTTATTATTATCATTCCTTTTTTTTTTTTCCCACAAGGGAATTTTTGTGTGCTGATGGCTTGTATCAGAGGGGCAGCAGTAGGCAGTGGGAAGTCGTCAGATTCTGGACCTATTTTGAAGGTCAATGTGAGAAGAGTCACTGATGGATTAGCCTTGGGATATGAGAAAGAGAGAAACCAAAGATGATGTCAAGGTGTTTCGTCTGAGCATCTGAAGTGGAGTTGCCATTTACTGAAATAGAGAAAATTCAGAGTTTGGCTTGAGATGTCAATTAGAGACCTAAATAAAGATGTTGACGAGATAGATATATGTACGGGAATTGCAGGGAGGGTCCAGGCTGGAGGTGTAAGTTATATATCACCAGGAAGATTAGATACAAGCCACGAGACTGGAGAAGACCACCGAGGGGATAAGTGTAGCTGGGGAGGAGAAGAGGTCCAAGGACTGAACCCTGGGGCTCTCTAATGGTTAGAGGTTGCAAACAGAAAATGTGTTTCAAGGAGGACGATTGATCAATTCTGTCGAATGCTGCTGATAGTCATTTTCTGAAATGACTAAGAATGGGTCTATGTGTTTAGCAACATGGAGGCCATTGGTGATGCTGAAAAAATTGGTGTCTGTGGAATGGTGGGAACGAACACCTGGCTGGGAGGCAGGGTCCAGGATGAGAATTAAAGAGTAGAGACCATTCTCTCCAGGAGTCTTACTGGAGGAGGAACATTGATACATTTCTTCCTCCAATAACTACTGGGTGAGGAATGGGTGTTGAAGTCACCGTTTGGCCAGATTCAAGCCGCAGAAAAAGCCTGGAATGGATTTCTTCTATGACACTGCTGGCCTCATGGTTAGTGTGGGGAAATCATAGGGAGATGAGGTTACACACATAAACTAAGGAATATGAACAGGATCAAGGGGCAAAAAGGGCTGATGAGGCATTTGGAAAGTAGAAACAGCGAGCAGTCAGCATTTCTCCCGGCTTGTGGGGCAAATGGAGAAAGTGCAGTGAGAGTTGGAGCGGGGGCTGTTCTGGTCAAGGTCCGGGCAGGAGCACCCTCTGCAACGACTCTGAAGAGCATTTAATAAAGCCATGGTGAGGAGGGTTAGGAAAAACCAGTAAGAAATGCTAAGGCATTCTAGGGTTAACTTCTCTCAAAACCCTCTAAGAGAATTTCTGAAAAAGTAAGTTGGAACCCATGACTTTGGATCAAGCCCCAGACAGAGTCCCTTCTGTCCCCTTGGTCCCAGTTCTAACCTCCAGGCTAAGGACATGCACACAGTAGATGTGAGGGTAAGAGATGGCAGTGATCTGTACTGGGGCCTGGCCCAGAGCTAAGGCCGTGTCCTTGTGGTTCCTATGACCTGGCTTTGTGAGAGAAGAGAGATCAGAGAACGGGAACCTGAGGCAGAAGCGATGGGAAAGGTGGGTGACTGGCTTACCTGGAGCAGGTCAGGGAGGGAGGGGCATATCAAGGCAAAACGTCTCTATCTATTAGATTTTAAGCAGAGCAATTCTGCCTGGTGAACACGGCCCGAGTTTGGCCTGGGGTTTATGGTGGAACAGGATTCCACTATTCACTTAAATTTACATAAAATGTTAACATTTTTAAAGAGGCTTAACTGCAGCAGTTGTATTTGATGACACCCATAACTCTGCACTGCTGGCACCGGCAGAAAGGGACTTATCATCCCATTTCACACAGAAAGATTTATTCATTTGCTCAACAGGAATCCACTGAGCACCTGTTAAGTGCCTGATACTGTTTTAGGTGCTGCATGTATGGTAAAAAGCTGGCAAAAATCACTGCCCTGAATGGATTTTAAAAAATGATCCAACTATATGCTATGAGAAATGCACTTTATTCTTATTTTTAAAATTAGTTTTATTGAGGTATTTTTTGACAAATAAAATTGTAAGATATTTAAAAGGTATATTGTGATGATATAATATGCATATATAGGATGAAATGTCTTCCCTCACCTAGTTAATTAAAGCATCCTTTCCTTCCTCCCTCCCTCCCTTCCTTCCTGTGAACATTTAAATTCTACTCTCTTAGCATATTTCAATTATATAAAGAATGTTATCAACTGTGATCACCCTGTTTTGCTTAGATCCTCAGCCTTTACTGGTTTGAAAGGTTTGTTACTCTCATAATGACACTTTCTGGGAAGAGCAAGGCAGGTTTCCCAAACTGGTCTGAAAATGGCTTTAGAAAAGCCGGGAAGGAAGGTGGGTTGGGGTTTTATCGTGCTGAGGGCTGGAGCTGGGCTGAGGATTCCTGTGCGCGGTTTGTACTTCCCACCAGTGCCAAAGGGAACACACAGGCTTTCTTGTCAGCTTGATGGGATGTGGTACAGAAGAGGGGGAGGGCAGGGTGGGGCTTGTAAGCTGACAGCAGTCAAATATCAACAAGATGCGGTCAGACTCTTTATTACAGGAGTGTAAGACTTGTTCACCAAAAAAAAAAAAACAAAAAAAAAACACACAGAACACCATTGAAAGAAATTTTAAAAGACCTTAATAAATGGAAAGAAATTCCTTGTTCATGGATTGAAAGATGTAACATCCTTACAATGACAACACTCCCCAAATTAATCTACAGGTTCAATGTAATCCCTGTCAGAATTCCAGCTTCCTTTTCTGCATAAATGGACAACCTGAACCTAAGGTTCAGATAGAAATGCAAGGGACCCACAGTGGAAGAAAATAAAACAAGACAAAACTTTTAAAAGATGATCAGAGTTGGAGGACTCACATTTTCTTATTTCAAAACTACTACGAATTTATATTAATAAGAGAGCAGAACTGACATAAGAACTTAAGAGCAGAAATGTAGACTAAGAATAGAATTGAGGGTACGGAAATAAACTCACGCATCTATGGTCAACTGACCTTTGACAAGAGTGCCACGACAGTTCAACGGGGGAAATGATGTTCTTTTTAACAAATGAGGCTGGGCAAACTGGACACCCTACTTCTCACCGTATACAAAAATTAGTCAAATGGAATACAGGCTTAAATGTAAGGTATTAAACTATAAAACTCAAAAAGAAAACACAGGACTAAATTTTTGTGGATTTGCGTTAGGTGATGGTTTCTTAAATGTGACAACAAAAACAGCAAAGGAAAACATAGATAAACTAGACTTTATCAAAATTATAACACTTGTGCTTTAAAGGGAGCCACCAAGAAAGTAAAAAGAAAACCACGAAAGTGGGAAAAATAATTGCTAATTATATATCTGATAAAGGATTTGTATTTAGAATACATAAACTCCACAATAAAGACAAACACCCCAATTAAAATATGAGCAAAGAACTTGAATAGATAACTTCTCCAAAGAAGACATACATTGCCAATAAGCACATGAAAAGATGTTCAGCATCATTTGTCATCAGAGAAGAGCAAATCAAAACCACAGTGACATGGCTATACCAATAATTAAAAAAAAAAAAAACAACACCCAGAAAATAACAAGGGTTGAGCAGGATGTGGAGAAATTGAAACCCTTGTACATTGCTGGCGGGAATGTAAAACAGTGCAGCTGCTGTTGAAAACAGCTTGGCAGTTCCTCAAAAAGCTAAACACAGAATTAACATATGACCCAGCAATCCCACTTCTGGGTATATACCCAAGAGAAATGAAAACATATGTCCACACAAAAAACTTGTTCACGAATGTCCATAGCGGCATTATTCATAATAGCTTCAAAGTGGAAACAGCCCAACTGCCCATCAACTGATTAATTGATACACAAAATGTGGTCTGTCCATGCGGCGGAATAATCCAGCCATACAAAGAATGACGTACTGACACATGCTTTAACATGGGTGAACCTTGGAAACATTATGCAAAGTGAAAGAAGCCAGACACAAAGACCACTTATCGCATAATTCCATTTACGTGAAATGTTCAAAATAGGCAAATCCACAGAGACAGGAAGATTAGTGGTTCTTGGGGGCTGGAGGAGTGTGGCATAGAGAGTGACTGCTAATGAGGATGGGGTTTCTTTTAAGGTCATGACTTTGATCTAAAATTATACAGAAGAGATGGTCACATAACTCTGTTAACATACTAAAAACCATTGAATCGTGCACGTTAAACGGGTGAATATTATGCTACGTGAGTTGTATCTTAGTAAAACTGTGATATAGAGAAAGAACCACTGCCCTCAAAGGGCTCACGTGCGTGTGGGTATGGAAGAAATGTCACTAAATCACACGGTATATTAGACGGTGATACATGCTTTAGGAAAAAACTGAAGGAGGGAATGGTGACATGGAGTGACAGTCGCGTGGAAGGGAGACAGCCACTGAGGTGGCATTTGGGTAAGAACTGGAAGGAGAAGAGTAAGTGAATGAGGAGACTAGGTGAGGAACAGTGTTCTAAGCAGAGGGAGCAGCCAGTGGACAGACGCTGAGGGGCACGTGTTCCCGGGAACACTCAAGGTAGGAGGAGCTCCGTGCAGCTGCAGTGGAGTGCAACGTGGAAACGTAGCAGATGAGATTAGAGGAATAACATGGGGTTGGGGAGGAGAGGGATGGTCATGTAGGACATTTAGAAAGTAAGTGCATCTTTCTTCTGAGTGGTGAGTTTTGAGCTGAGAACTAACTTGATCGATCTTACGTTTTAATGAAATCTTTCCAACTGCTGTGGACAATAGACTGAAGAGAGGCCAGGGGAGAAGTAGGGAGGCAAGATTGGAGGCTGTTGTAATATAACAGCTCAGAGAAGTTAACTTAACCAAAATAGCCAGAGGGAACCTCTGGCAGCCAGTGTCCAAAGATGTCCCCAGTGAACCACACCTCCTGGTAGTCACACCCTTGTTCAGTCCCCTCCCATGTTGAAATGACGCTTGCTTCTGACTTGTTTAACCAGTAGAGGGCAGTAGAAGTAATGCGCTGTGATATCTGAGCTCAGGCAACTTCTGTATCTGTAATTTTGGGAGTTCTGAACCACCATGTTGAAGTCTAGCTTCTCTGCAAGAGCTTGGACCATTAAGAGAGGCCACTGTAGAGGAGGAGCTACCCCAGTTGGGCCTCCAGATGATTCCAGGTTCAGCAACCATCTGATTGCAATCCCATAAAAGACGACAAGCCAGACCAGCCAGAGAACCTCCCAGTTAATCCATGTGATGAAAGATAATAGGTGATTGCCATTGCTTTAAGCCACTAAGTGTGGGGGTGGTTTGTTTGCAGCCCTAGGCAACTGAAACAGACATGTAAACACATACCATCAAATAATTGACTTCAGTGATACTGCTAATAAGTTGGCCTGGCAGGTATCACATACAGTCACCCAGAGGGCCCTTTATTTTCTGACAGGAGAACTGAGCTTTGCAGTGCTTTTTACTGGGCAGTTTTCCCAAATCTGTGATTCCAGAATGACTATAAACATTATTTGCCCCTTATGTATTGTTTAAAAAACTGGTTCTACTCACATGATTTATGGGCAAACTTCCTTTTTCATCTTGTGTACCATATTTCCTGCCTTATGCTTGGTGTTCATTAAACAGATGCTCGTTTCTATATAAAGGGCGAAATGAACTAGGCTTGAAAGCCATTTTAAAGGGGCTTATTATGTTTTGATTTGTTGTTTTGAAACCATGGACACATGGGTACTGAGTTCATAATTCTGAAAAATGAACCAATAGGCTCCTGGGGAAAAATGGCGCATTGAATACACGCATGTTATTTAACTCCACTTTGAAACTCCACTTAAACTACATTTTTTAGGCTGAATTGTGTCCCCTCCTCCCGAAGTTCATCTATTGAAGTCCTACGCACTGCCCACCCCTCCCAGTACATCAGACTATAACCATATTTGGAGATAAGGTCTTTCAAGATATGATTAAGTTAAAACGAAGCCATTCAGGATGTGTCCTGATCCAGTCTGACTGATGGCTTTAGAAGAAGAGAACATTTAAACTCAGAGAGAGATACCAGGAGTGTCCACACATAGGAAAAACCACGTGAGAACACAGAAAGAAGGCGCCATCTGAAAGCCTAGGAGAGAGATCTCAGGAGGAACCAAACCTGCTGACACCTTGATATTGGACTTCTAGCCTCCAGAACCGTGAGAAAATAAATTTCTGGTGTGTAAGCCACTAGGTCTATGGTATTTTGTTACGGCAGCCTGAGCCAGCTAATACACTACAGAGAAGGAATTTTTAAAAGGCTTTGTTAGGGGCTTACAATTTTGTTTCGCTACTAATTTTGTAGCTATGAAATCAGAAAGAACTTAGCTGAACCGATTGATATATTCCATATTGCATCAGCTGGAATGACCCAACGGAACCTACAGACTCTTCTCCCGAGACGGCCCGCTCGCACGGCTGCCAGCACGCTGCCGCCGCCTGCCACCTGGGAGCCCGGCCCGGCCCAGCGGAGAAGGCTCCTGATGCGCTCCCGCGGCTGCGCGGGCTCCCTCACAGCGCGGTGGCCGAATCCTTACAGTGGGACTTCCAAGAGAGAGGGGGTCAGTTCTGAGCTGCCGGTCTCTCAAAGCCTGGTTGTAGAAAGTGGCGAATTGTCACAACTGCTGTGCTCTGTTGGTCAAGCAAACCAAAAAGGAAGTACAGATTCAGAGGAAAGGATTTCGACTCCACCTCACAGTTGGAGGAGTAGCAAATAATTTGTGGCCAGCTTCCAGCTACCATGGACATAATCCCACAAAGGCAGGGCAAACAGAGGAGGAGGCAACAAAAACAGCACTTTGGAAGATGGCTGAGAAGAAAATTCATTCAGAAGACCTGAGAAAGCTGAATCTTAAATTGGTAGGAAGGAAAAATTGGAATTACCCCAATATACACCATAATATCCTCAAGATACCGAGGAACATAGGCTCCAAGTACTTCTGTTTTTTTAAGAGTATAGTTGATTTACAATGTTGTGTTAGTTTCTTATGTATGGAAAAGTGATTCAGTTATATATATATAATTTTTCAGATTCTGTTCCATTATAGGTTATGACAAGATACTGAATATAGTTCCCTGTGCTGTACAGTGGGAGCTTGTTATTTTATATAAAGTAGTGTGTCTCTGTTAATCCCAAATTCCTAATTTATCCCTCCCCTCCTTTCCCCTTTAATAACCATAAGTTTGTTTTCTGTTTGTGAGTCTGTTTCTGTTTTGTAAATAAATTAATTTGTATAACTTTTTTTTAAGATTCCCACATATAAGTGATATCATATGATATTTGTCTTTCTCTGTCTGACTTAACTTCGCTTAGTATGATGATCTCTGGGTCCATGCATGTTGCTGCGAATGGCATTATGTCATTCTTTTTTATGGCTGAGTAATATTCCAGTAATATATGTTAATACACATACACACATCACATCTTCTTAAACCAATTGTCTGTGGATGGGCACTTGGGTTGCTTCCATGTCTTGAATATAGTAAATAGTGCTGCTATGAACATTGAGGTGCATGTATCTTTTCAAATTAGAATTTTCTCCAGATATATGCCCAGGAGTGAGATTGCTGGATCATATGGTAACTCTATTTTTAGTGTTTTAAGGTCCCTTCACACTACTCTCCATGGTGGCTGCACCAGATTACATTCTCACCAACAGTGTAGAAGGCTTTCCTTTCCTCCACACCCTCTCCAGAATTTATTTTTTGTAGACTTTTTGATGACAACCATTCCGACTGGTACTGAAGGTAAAAGTGCGAGGCTAGAATAAAGATGGGTTGAGAGATGAATAAGGGACATTTGATCCCAGTCCTTTCCCCAGTTCAGGCTGCCGAAAGTCTGCCTTACACCTCTGCTTCCAAACAGAAAAGGGGTGTTGAATCTTTGGAGAAGATAAAAACTGTAGTCTCTGGGCTGGGATTCATCAACTGAAGGCAGGAGGGCTCTACTAGACACATTAGTATTGGGTGATGATATATGTAGATTGAATGCTGAGAACTCCCCCACCCCTGGCCCCCACTGTTTTCCCCCATGCCCCTCCTTAACTTCCCAGAGTCTGGAGGCCTTGTACCCTCTAGGAACCAGTAAAACAGTAATACTAGGGGAAACTGAATGTGGAATATATAAGAACTTTGTACCATCTTTACAAATTTTCTCTATAGCTAAACTATTCTAAAATAAGTTTATCCTCAACATGGAAATGGACGCATTGGCAGCCATGAAATAAGTATTGGGTGTTAAAAAAGGGAATACTCAATGTCTAATTTTGATAGTCTAATTTATCACTTTTTGCTTTTATGGATCATGCTTTTGCTGTCACATCTAAAAATTCATTGGCACCCCCCAAAATTATGTAGCTTTTTCCTCTATGTTTTCTTCTGCAAGTTTTATAGTTTTATATTTTACATTTAGTTCTATGATCCATCTTGGGTTAATTTTTGTATTAGGTGTAAGGTGTGTGTTGAGTGTCAGTTTTATTTTGTATATATGTAGAATTTCATTGTTTGGGGGGCATTTGTTCAAAAAAAAAAAAAAAAAGAAAGAAAGAAAATCCTACCATTTGCAGCAATATGGATGGACCTGGAGGACATTATATTAATTAAAATAAATCAGACACAGGAAGACAAATACTTTGTGATCTCACTTATGCGTGGAATCTAAAAAAGTTGAACTCATAGAAGCAGAGAGTAGAAGGGTGGTTTGCCAGGGGCAGGATGGTGGAGGCAAGGAGATTTTGGTTGAAGGGTGTAAACTTTCAGTTACAAGGTGACTAAGTTCAGGCATCTAATCTATCTAACTATAGTAACAGTGCTGTATTGTATACTTGCAATTTGCTAAGAGAGTTAATCTTGGAGGTTTTCACCAGATACACACAATAGGCAGCTATGTGAAGTGATCAATATGATAATTAGCTTGGCTGTGGTAACCATTTCCCAGTGTATCTGTACGTCAAAACATTACATTGTACATCTTAAGTATAATGGTTACCATAGAGATTAGGTACTTCTACCTCCTCCCAGGAAAAGATACGTGAATTCCATGTACCCTGCTCCTGGCTCATGTAGCCTTTGTGTGTCACCGCAGAGTCAGTGATCACCAAATCCCATTTCCAGTTTCATTTCATCTCCCAGACTGAGATGATTTCATTTCAGGATTTCAATCCAAAATAAGTTTATCAGTCCCCTGGGACAGCGGAGGGGAAGGGGCTCTGTACTCCAATCCCTGTCTCTTATGCCTGGAATTTCTCAGAAGCACTATTTAGCTTCTCAGCTCTCCTTTAGGGGTTGACAAAGGTCCTCAAGGGGAAAGTAGCCTCAAATACAGAGTCTGTCTCCCTTGGACCAGGAAATTCTTCACTATATTGTAGCTTTCTGGTACATTTAAGAAAAAATTCTGTCCCACGTTTCCTAATTTACCTTAGTAAGAAATTGGTCTACTATTCCAAATAATAGTACTATTTTGATCTTAACTTGGCCCTGTAACTTTGGCTTCCTGACTTGCTCTTTTGAGCTAGAAGTGGAAGGCAGTCAGGGAACAAGACAGCAGCAGGGTAAGGCCTCTTGTCCAGAGCAAAGGGCAATAATCAATCTCGTCAAGAATCCCTATGTATTCTTGGACCCTTGAGACAAAGCCCATTGGCCTTCTAAGTCTTGACGTTAATTATTGGGGGTCAGACAACCTCCACCTGAAGCCTAACTCAGAGGGAGAAATTTATATAAAGTTTTCTTGACACCAAAATTAAGATAAATTTACTTATCTTTTCACTACAATAACTTCACAGCCAAAATGCTGTACAGTTTTCTTTTGTGATCATATTCTGGAACCTTGGCTCTATCCTGAAATGCTTAAAACTGTAGGTGAACTTGGCCGTGTGACTTAAAGACATAAGTTAGATGAAGCTTTTAAATCACTAGCTCAGGGCCTTATCTTGGGAATGCTGCAGATAACAGGACAATTAGTTAAGGCAATAAAGAGACAAGTCAGATTAATAATACACCTCGAGAGACTTTATCCTAAGAATTCTCTATTTTTGTGTAACAAGCTTCGGGACCCTCATTGCTAACTGTGACCTCCACTGGGCTGTGCGCCACCAACTGGGTGCAGCAGCTGTTCAGGGAGCTAAGGTATCCAGATGTAAAGACGCAGAGAGCATCATACGAGAGAGTCCGTTTGGAATGATAAACACATACTTCAAAGGAGGCTTGTGACCTCTGTGTTCCTCCCTGCAGTGAACAACTGACTTTTTGTTTTTGAAGTACAATGTGGGCATGACTGGCTAAGGCCTCTCCTCCGTTTCTTCGGCAGAGACTCAGCCACTGGGCCCCCTTCTATCTGGGTGGCCCAAGGAGTGAGGCAGAGGAAATGGGCTCTCCTTGCCGATCTGTGTCTGAGATCGGGTGGGCAAGTCTGTCTGCCTCAGGGGTCAAGGATTAACAGTACCATTTGGCCTCAGATCTAAAATCAGTTTATCCCAATGGCTTTGTCAGTGAAAAAGAAAAGGGTTTTGATCTCCAGCTGCCTACTTCTTGGGTTTCACTCTCAACTGGCTCCAGAAGATGGAAGGGAGAAAACAAAACAAAATGATATTGTTGATGGGCTTCCAAAAAGCCCCAGTATCTTAACTCGTGGGCCTGAGAAATTTGTGAAATAAACAGGTGTTAAACTGGGCGCCCAAATAACACATGGAAAGTGGAGTGAGCATTCTAGCATGGGTCGAGTTGACGGCTTTGCACCGTCCTCTGGAGCAGGCAGGGCTCACGTGGGGGAAACGGACCTGTGCAGCTCATTTCAGGCTGTAACTGAAGGAAGGGACCGTATTCAGTCTGAGCAGACCTGAAGACATTCAGACCTCTCTATCCGGTGGTTATTGTTTCTCTCAGACAGGACTTTACCGATTGAGCTGTGAATCAGTTTCACTCTAGAATAAGCAGTGTATACTGTGTCCCCTATACCAAATGTCATTCTCGTCTGGATATTTTGAATGGTATTTAGGGCCAAGAGAGGATTCTCACCGTGGAAGGGCGAATCTCTGTGTCTTAGTCTGCTTGAGCTTCTGCAACAAAATGACAAAGACTGAGTGGTTTAAATAGCAGAAATTAATTTCTCAGAGTTCTGGAGGCTGGAAGTCCAAGATTGGGTTCCGGTGAGAGTTCTTCCTGGCTTAAGGCTGTGTTCTCACGTGGCAAAGAGAGAAAGAAGCTTGCTATCTCTTCCTCTTCTTATAAGGGCCACTCATCCCATCGTGAGGGCCTCACCCTCATGACCTCACCTAAACCTAATTATTATCTAAAGGCCCCATCTCCAAATATCACCAAATTGGGGGTTTGGGGGAGAAGGGTGGTTAGGGCTTCAACATACACATTTTTGATCCGTAGCACTCTGTCTTAGTGTTGCTTCCCTAGAGAAAGTTTGTCTTATTGCCTCAAGTGTCTCACTAAGGTGGATTGCACCAGAAAATTCTAGAGGAAAATATTAACAAACCAAGTGTTAAGATTTCAACTCCAGGCGGGATGGAGAAAGCACACTCCACCCTGAATACGGAGCACAGTACAAACCCCGGGCAGGATGCGCGGAGCAGCAGTGGGATGGCTGAGTGGTACACGGTAGCAGACAGAACTGGAGAGGAGAGCTGGACTCCAGGGCAGCCCCAAGCCTGGGAGTGCGCAAGGGACGTAAAGAGAAAGGACTCTCAGAAGATGCCTCTCTCTCTAGTCTGAGCAGCACAAAGAGGATGTCTGAGGGTTTGCTGCTTGGTTCTTGTTGGTTCTCTTCCATGTAAAGCTTCGGTGGCAGCTGTGGGGACCAGGCAGGTATCTTCTGAGGAGAAAATGTTTCTGCTCAGAGACATTGCAGTTCTAAGGGTGGGCACACAATTCACTTGCTTTTTTTTTTTTTTTTTTTTCATCCTCTGTCCTACTATTGCTTGGCCCTAGATACAGATGTTGTTTCAGAAGGTAAGTGGCAGAAGATGGTAACTCAAGTCCTGGGTTTCTGACCAGAGGCCTGGAGAGCAGGGCCCTCAGGGAGCCGGAAAGTGTCAAGGAGATTGCAGGGAGCAGAGAACTCAAGTGAGCAGTCTCATAAGGTTACGGTTGAATTCAGTGAAACCAAGAGTTGGTTTTTTAAAAGACCAATAACATTGAGACTTCTATCTAGACTGATAAAACAGACAGAAGACACAACAGGGGAGACTCAAATTACCAAGGACAGGAATGAAAAAGAGGATATTGCTACAGACCCACGGACACTTAAAGGATAACAAACAGAATACTGTGAACAACTTTATGGACATAAATTTGACAACTTGGATAATATGGAAAAAAATATCTGAAAACGACAAACTACAAAAACTCACTCAAGAAGAAACAACCTGAATTTTTGTATCTCTATTAAGACATTTGAATTAATAGCAATAATAATAGTAATCATAAACTTCTAAAAAAGAAATCTCCCGGTTTTGAGACATCTCCAGGCTGGTGAATTCTACCAAACACTAAAATAAGAAATAACTCTGATTGTTCCAGGAAGTAGAACAAGTCAGCAGTTCCCAGTTAATTCTACAAGGCCAGCATTGCCCTGATACAAAACCAGAGACAGACTGTATAAGAAAAGCAGAGTCATCTATGCTCATAAACACAGAAACAAAAAAATCTTTAATCAAGCCTAGCCATATATAAAAATAATAACTTTCTACAACCGAGGGGGCTCTATCCTTTAAAAGCAAAGTTGGTTTAATATTCAAAAATCAATCACTCAACTCTACCATATTAACAGACTAAAGAAGAAAAAAACGCATAACCATATCAATGGAGGCAGGAAAAGCATTTGTCAACATTCAACACCCATTTGTGTTAAGAATTCTAAACAACGTAGGCACAGAAGAAAACTTCCTTAACTTCCGGAAGGGCGTCTACACAAAATCTAATAGCTAACTAACACTTTATGGTGTTACGGTGGTGAAAGGCTGTGGGTTCTGGCCAGCAGAAGTCCCACCGAGACGGAATGAATTACTCAGGACTCTGGGGAAAAGTCAAGAGAGCGAGAGGGAGTCAGGATCCAACTCCTCGAGCCTCTCAAATCTCTCATATTTATTGAGTACAGTCAGAAGCAGGAATTTAGGGAAGGACAGAGTGGGATCACAATGAGTACAAAGGCTTTGTTTGTTGCTGGTGTTTGGCTCAAGGTCAGAAGACCCTTTTTGGTGAATCATAATCATGTTGAGCCTTTCAGCTTATCAGGGCGGAACTATGAGAATCAGCTGCTTGACAAGATTTTCCTGGACTCAGGCGGCCCTGTCTTAGGTTGCCCCCTCAGGGGATCTTACCCGTCATTGGCTTACCAGCCTTCTCACCTCTGAGTCCGCAGCTTCTTACCATTCCAGCCCAAGGCTGTTTTGTGGGTAGAAGACTAACAGCAGGCACCCCCAGCGTTTATAGCTGGGGGCCTGGGTCACTGCTAAAACCTCAAGGCAGGTACTAAGCACGTCTTCTTTAACGAGATAAGTGGCTGGGATTGTTGCAATTTGTTAACCCAATCCTGGGCTCCCACAAGAGGCTGAATGTTTTTCCCTAAATTCTGGAAAAAGCGCTCGTGTCCTCTCTCACTACTATTGAGCATCATACTGGAAGTCCAAGCCCTTGTAATAAAGCAAGAAAAATGCGTACAACTTGGAAGGGAAGAAATAAAATGGTCCCTATTAGTCACTGTCATGATTATCTGTAGATAATCCTGAGCAATCTACAAAAATCCCCACATCTACTAGAATACTTGAGTTTAGCAGGGACATAGAATACAAGGTAAAGTCACAAACCACAACCATATTTCTATCATCTAGCAATGGTTGGAACAAAAATACAAAAATAGTATTATTTTAGTAGCTCCCCCAAATTAAATACTTGGTTATGCTGAAAACTATAATAATGGAGATCTGAGTAAATGGAGACACATGCTTCCTACATGACCCAGCAGTTTTACTTCTAGATACTTACCCTGGAGAAATGCAAAGCTATGTTTGCATAAAAACCTGAACTCTAATGTTTATAGCAGCCATATTCATAGTCACCAGAAACCAGAAACAACCCAAATAAGCTTCAGTGGGTTTATGGAAAAGCAAACTGTGTTGTCTCCACACACTGGAGTATTACTCAGTAATAAGAAGTAATGAACTATCGATAAATGCAACAACGTAGATAAATCTCAAAGACACTATGTTGGGAGAAAGAAGCCAGTCTCAAATGTTACATGGGGTATGCTTCCATTTAAGTGACAATCTGGGAAAGGCAAAAGTGTGGCAGCAGAGAACACAGATCAGTCATTGCCAGGGTCCTGGTTGTGTGTAGGTGTGATTCCAAAGGGGCAGCCTGATGATGGACTTTGTTATTTTGGGTGATAAGACTGTTCATATCCTGGGTGTGGTAGTGGTTACGCAAATTTATACATTAAAAAAAAAAAACCTCATAGAACTGTATGAGTTTGCTATTAAAATGTCAGCTTTACTATATGTTAATTTAAAACGCACGTACATGAAGGTCCTGGATGGAAAGCAAAGGTAAAGAAGAAATGAAAAAGGCGTTTGGAGTCATTACACCAAGTTCACCCATGTATGTTAGAGGGAGAAACAGTAACTCTGGTAATGTGTTAAATTGTTAGAAATTCAATGAGCCTTTTCAGAGTTAATGGAGAGCAGAAGGGAAAAAAAAAACACAACAAAAAACCTCTAGATTTTTGCAAGACAAAGAGATGTTACTCAAGTCCTAGAATGTTCTTTTTTTCTCTTCTCCTTCCTTGCTTCTTTGCTTCCTTCCTTCCTTCCTTCCTTGCTTCCTTTTTTCTTGGCATGTCCAAAGGAAAGAGGACTGTCACTTACCAGGACCCTCACAGTACAGACTTCAGTTACACCAGCTTAAGTTCAGCGATCCACTGAGAGGAGTTTCGTAGTTAGAAATGTGGGGACAGTGGCAGTCTTTTCTGAAGAAGCAGGTCTATTTTTCCCAAGTGATTCGTATTAAGCGGCAGTGACAATGGCCAGTGTAGCGCAGGATAGGAAAAGTCCTGGTGGCAAGAAACCACTAGACAAAGCCTATGCTAATTTCAGTACTGAGATGCTTGGAGCGCAAGTCTGAGAGAACAGATTGAAATCAAGAGGTTTTCAACACAAACCTGGAGAAGAAAGCCATTTTCATAGAGATCTGGTGATACGGTTGCCAGAGCCAGTTTTTAGAATTTACAAGAAGCCTGGGGCGTATTAAATGCCAGGGTCTGAGAGAGTAGACAGTAAACATAAGGACTCTGTTCCCAAGTGTGTTACAATATTGTGCCATAACTAACTTCTTAAAGAGAAATCTTGGCCCAATCGGGTATTGCCAGGGAATGGACTGTGGGGAACTAACATGGACTAGAGGAGATTCGGTAAAATGAGACCAAAAAGGATTTCACCATCTCCTTTCCTTTCTCTGTAAACCACCTGGTCTCTGCCCTGCCTTTTTTTTTTTTTTTTTTTAAATACACTAATTACTGAACTAGATTACTGAAAACTATTTGTATTTTCTAATCTTTGTGAGTGTAGGACTGAAACCATATTAATCTTGAGTTCTGAATCTGGGGTTGTTAGTTACTGAGTTCTTTTAAGTGTTAGTGAGGATATAGGGGACTTGGAATTCTCATTTTCTGCTTTCAGGGAATGTAAAATGGAGCAACCACTTTGGAAAACGGTTAGGTGCTTGCTCACAAATTTAAACATACCTGTCCCGTATGACCCAGCCAGTCCATTACTAAGTACTTACCTAAGAAAAATGAAAGACTATGTTCACACAAAGACTTACGTGAATCTTTTGAGCAGCTTTATTTGTACTAGCCATCAAAGTAGAAATAACCCAAATGTCCATCAACAAGAGAATGGATAAAAAGAATATGAAAAAGTGGTTGCTGGGGCGGGGCACATCGGTACAGGTGGCATACTGGCACCTGGAAACTTTCAGGGGGGAGGGATATATTTATTATCCTGATTCCAGTGATAGTAGGATGTGTTCGTGTCGAAACTTACCAAATCGCACACTTTGGATGTGCGCAATCTGTCATATATCCATCACACCTTGAGAAATCTGATACAGTTATTGCATGTGGCCACCTGGGATCAAGTGTCCATCAGAAGTAAGGTTTGGGGGCAGTGAATTCCTGCTGATCAAGCCCAATCTAGAGAGCAGGAGGGCTTCGAAGGTCCCAAAGTGCAATATCACAGAATCATTTAAAGGAAGAATGACAGTGTCAGATTCCTAAATGCTCTGCTCAAGTTGTGGCCTGAAAACCCACTTTTTTGTGATTATCATGCTCAAAGAATCTTGATCTTTTGCACTCATGAGGTTGGAGTATCAGAAAACTGCGCTCAGGGCTTGACCCTACACTTGTACCCTCATCAGGGCTCTCCCAGGTGCGATGCTCTCGAGATCAGTAGACGCTTCCCATCACAGCTCATCACAGGGAGGCAATTTTCCTACACTCTCCACTCCCAGAGAGCTTCTAATACTCTGCTTTCTTCAACCTAACTTTACTCCATCCTAGATAGTGAAGATAACAGGACGGACTTGGTAGAACGCAGAAATACATTTCTTTGGGGGAAATACACAACGAAACGCACCTAGTGAAATTTCTCCTTTCATTCTCCAGCTGTTTTCTTCAAGAAGACCCACAATAAAATCTTTTCACTGAGGTCTTTTTGAGGTACGTTGGTGAGAGGAATCCTAGCAGTTTTGAGAACAGTTGAGTGGGTTGAGGATGCTGGGGTGAGATGCTGCAATTAATGGGGGGATATGGGGGGCTCTGGGACTGGGGTGGGACTAGCCAGAGCACGTAGCTTCCAGACCCGAACTGGGAGTGGCTGTCACACTAGACTGGGGGCTGTGTGCTGTTCAGAAGGGTCTGCCTGCTTTGTCAGTGGGTCATTTGTCAGTGGGTAACTAGAGGTTAAACGCCAGTTAAGGGGTTTGATTTGCGTTAGCTGAAAGATCAAAACATACCCCTCTCGATTTCTTGAATAGACGCTTGACTTCAGTCACCACAATTGAGTTACAATATAATCTCCTGCTAACTTCTCACATGAGGGTCAGTTCAGAGAGATGGAATCCCTTGAATTCGGGGGCAGACACTTTTGAATCCCTTGCAGTAAGATAACAAGTAAATACAGGGATTCTGGATTCTAGCTTTTTGCAAAGGGACTAATGGCTGTTACTGGGGCCGTTGTGATCTGAGGAAATGGACGTATACTTATTTCAGGGATCACTGGGTGCTCTCTGCGGACTCAGAATACCATCCCAGTTCCCCAGAGTTGTGAAATGGGGATTTTACCCAAATCCAATTCGTGCATGAAGTTTGTGGGATCCCAAATTCATCGCATGCTCATTTTCTTAGCTTCTGATTGTGCGGTTGGAGTACTTGTCCCAACAGTTATCAGAATTCCCTTATTACCTCCTGAGTCTTTGAGGAAAAGACTATTTTAATAGGAAGGGCCAAGTAGAAACCCCAGACTCACCCTCTATACTAAAACAGTTTAAAAATAAAAGCATTGCAGGGGGAATCACAGATATTGGTGCCACTGTTGAAGTCTCTAAGATGCAAAGGAAGTCATCTCTTTTATGTATCTGTTTAATTCTCCAATCTCGGTGGGCTCCTGGTGTGTGAGACAGTCTTGGTAAGGGCACTTAAAGAATGACACTTGACTATCCTAAGTGTAATCAGGTGTGACTCCAGTAAAAATGGCTATTTGGTTTCCCTACTGGAACAAATTAACATAGCTGCTGGAGACTGATAAGCTCGTATACATGAGACAAATTTTTTTCTGATAGGCACAGAATTTGCATCCATTTGGCAGTGACAGCAGTAGCCTTTAACATCTTAACCGCACAGGTATGTTAACATTTCATCTAGCTTCATGGTTTTAAATACTATCTGTATGCTAACCATCCCAAATCTAGCTGAGCACGCTTCCTCAAATCTAGACTGACACATTCAACTGTCCACTCAGTATCTCTGCTTGGTTGTCTTGTAAATATCTCAAACTTATTATGTTCAGAAGTAAACTTTAGATCTAATCGGCTTCCCCATCTCAGTTAATGGTAATTTCATCCTAATTGCACAGGACTGAAAAAGAATAAAACTATAGCAAACAAAAAATACCCTCCCTGGGGAAAAGGAGAGGGAAGGGATAAATTTGGGAGTTTGAGATTTGCAAATGTTAGCCATTATATATAAAAACAGATTTAAAAAAAAAAAACAAATTTCTTCTGTATAACACAGGGAACTATATTTAATATCATGTAATAACCTTTAATGAAAAAGGATATGAAAACGAATATATGTATGTATATGCATGACTGGGACATTGTGCTGCACACCAGAAATTGACACATTTTAAGTGACTGTACTTCAATAAATTTTTTTAAAGTTAAAAAAACACCCTCCCCAAACAAAACCATTCTATTTTTGGTGAGTGGGGCTGGAAGATAAGAAACAGCAAATACACTAGCTTCTCTAAGGAAGGCATACAATTTTCTAGGTAGAATTTAGACTCCTTGGGTGTTGCCTGTGTTTTTGCAGAACCTCCTGTCTCCCTCCAAAATTTGTGGAAGATGGTGTGCTTAGTTTGAATTCCAGCACCACCACGTAAACCTTGGTGTGTGAACTCGGCAAGTTACTTTAAACTCCCTGAGACTCAGTTTCCTCACCTGTGAAATGAAAATAACCATGGTAAGTTCCTCACAGGGCTTTGGGGATGCTCAAGTGATTTAAAATATGGAAAATAGAACTGTGCCTGGCACATAAACAGAATATAATAAATTAAATGTCTTGGTTAAGACATTATTTCATAAAATGCAAGACAAATCCATGGAAAATATTGGAGCTGGCCACCTGCAGGACATTTCGGGTTGCTCTCACTGAGTGACTTACTGCCAAGAGAGATATAAGGCAATGGGTAAACAACCCTGGAGTGTGTTGCTCCCCCCTTTTACTACCCAACTCCCAAAATCACAAGGTTTAAAATAGGACTCAGAACATGAGTCTGTTTTTTTGGCTGAAGTGCATACAGCCCCGTCTTTGTTCCCTTATACCTGGCAGATCCTTACACAGTCTGTGGCAGTTGGGTAAGAGAAACCAGAGGAGGCTCATAGGAATTTTGAGATAAACTGCGCCCTTTCCACCAATTAACATTTTGAAAAGACAGTTCTTAACTTGTTAATGGTTCTTGAGTGGACACTGAGTTCTTGCCCCCGAGGCTCTGAGTGACGAGGTGTCCTCAGCTGTCTGTTATGCACTGGATGTCACTGAGCCACTTAGCTATAAATCAGGCATGCTCAGGAGAATGATGACAAGCCTGCCCAGATGTTTCCCTCTCCCACTTTTTCTTTTTGAGCATCAAGAAAATTATATTCAACATCCTTTTTTTTTTTTTTTTACAGTTAGGTTAGAGCCACGTGGTGGGTTGATGCCATGTGTACAGTCACATGTCGGATTCACAGTGTGTTACTATGTGTCTTTCCTGTCAGTAGGGCTGGAAGTAAAGGAATCCAGCATAGTTGTGCTGCAGATGGAAGGGGACCCAATCTCCATGACAATGTTTGGAGGAGACTTCCCACGCACATCGGATTGGAATGTGAATGAGAAGTATATTTTTATTGCACAAAACTACTGAGATTTGGGGGCTGTTTGTAACAGCAGCTAGCACTGGTTACCCTGGCTAATAAAGAACATTCGTCATCTAGTGGTATTTCTGGGACCAACCCCACACAGGTCCTAAAGGCATAAGCAAGTGGTGTGCACGTATGGTTCATGCTCCCGGGACACTTGGTCCTGCACACTCTGAGCCCTCCCTCCCTTATACCTATGGCTTCACGGGATATTCATTGTGCGAGCACTAAAGAGAGCTTTTCGGTTAGTTCTTTTTCTGCTTGAGTTAGCACGTTATTTGCAACCAAGATACACACTTCTCCCACAAATTTTAGAGGGAGACAGGAGGTTCTGCAAAACACAGGCAACAACCAAGGAATCTAAATTCTACCTAGGAAATCAGCTTGGTCCTCTGCGCATTCTGAAAATAGAAACCATGAGGAATTCTATATATGCGCTGATCAGAGGGCTATACACAGAGAGTAAGCACAGACTGAACACGTTAAAAAAGGAGCCTCCCTAATCTTCCGGCTGTAGAGGGGGAAGTAAGCACAGATATCATCAGCCAGCTCCTCAAGATCACAGCTAGACAGTGCTACGTCCAAGACAAAAGTCTGGCTCCCTTGAGTCTCATTTGCGTGTTTTTCCTGCTAGTGACACCTGGGGAAGGAATGGACTCACGGAAGGCGCCTTCTCTTCCACCCATGAAAGGCAGACTGTGTCCTCTAAGAGTACATGAGTGACGCTTCCAGGAGGCACCTTGTGAAAAAGCAAGTCTGAAATGATAAAGAAGGAAAGAGACTGTATAAATAATCTCCGTGGAGGCCATAATATCCTAATCAGGGCATAATATTTGAATGTTCTCACTTTCGTTTGAAAGTATGCCTGCAAGTAAGGCACATTATGTTGAAAATTCTAAGGACTCGTTCCAAAAAGTCATGTTGCTCCATGAAAATGAAAGTGTTCCCAGCCATGATTAAAAGTAAGTGCCTCCTTAAAAAAAAAAAAAAAAAAAAAAAAGTACGTGCCTCCTAACCAGCATGTGTGTCAATGGATTACCCCTTTTGCAAACTCTCAACTGAACGAATAGGCTGGTGCAGTTTAATGCTCTGAATTTGAAAATGGGCCAACGGTCCTTACATGCATAAACATAGAGCATCCTAAAATTTCAGGGGCGCAAAAGACATGAGATACGATCTTACCCAATCTCCTCATTTAACACATTAGTAACTGAGGTGCAAGGAAGATGAATGAATTGGCCAAAGTTGCCTAATTGATTAGCATCACACTCATTGGTAGGTTCCTGGGGGCCTCGCTCAGTTTGCAGCAAGTCGAGATTCTGCATTGAGGCATAGCTCAGTGCTTCTCAAACTTTGTTGTGGGGATGTGTTTAAGTGTAGATTTTGCTTCAATAGAATCAAAGTGTGGCCTGGGATTCTGGGACGCTCCCAGGGGATGCTGGCACGCTTGTCTACTGACCACTCAAACTTGGCTGTGCATTGGGACCACCTAGGGCACTTTAAAAATATTGATACCCGATCACCATTGTGGAGATTCTGATTAATTTGTTCTGGGATGCGATGCTTTGATCTCTTCAACAATCCCTATTTGATTCTAATACGAAACCACTTTATTTCACATGTAACATAATTATTTACAAGGAGGAGGGCCTTTAGCCACTCTCTGATTTTTAGAGAATCTGCACCATTCTTTTTACTGGTTGAGTTAATTAGAGCTCGTTCAGTGGGGTTGTGGTTGGCAAATTAATCACAAGGTGGGTGAGTAGATTGGCCCCTTATGGTAAATACAATGTACGATCTTGAGAGAACAAACAATTACCTCAACAAATGGAGTCCCCGTTAACAAACATTCAGTCTGATAAAGGCTGTAAGTCCAAAGTCTTGGAAATACTAAAACCAATGTTTTAATATTAAAGGAAAAACCAGTGGATTTAAATACGCAATTTGATGGTGACAAGACAGAGAAAAAGTAAAATTTGAGTTAAACTTTACGGTGACATCTGTTTAAATATGCACCAAACCTGTCTAATGTGTCTTCCTAAGTTATGAATTCAGTGCTTGGACTTCTCATAAGCGCTCACATCCAAAGCCTCTTAAATTTCACTTGAAATGTTGTCCCCCAGATTCTCATAGCTTCTGATTTTCAGTTGAATTTTAATTCAGTCTGAATTCAAGGTAATTAGGGCTTACAATAATTCATTTCCATTCTCCTGATCTACTTTTCTTTCCAGATCATCACATGATCTCCTTGCTTATAAATTTGTGCCTTAATGTTGAGCAGGTGGGTCTGAGTACTGCATTCAGAGGCCATCTCTTCTTTTTCTTAAGTTGCCTTGCCTGAGTGGTGCACATCTGTTTGCCAGGTCCGTTAGCCGGACAGTCAGCACCAACCCTGGAGGGGAAGGAAGAAAAATCCAAACATCTTATTCCAACACTAGTATCTCAGCTAAATTTTCTAGTATCTTTATCATCATTAAATTACAGGTTTTTGTCCTGAAATTCACTGAGACTGTTAAAGTGAACTGACAGTGAGTTAAAATCATTCAGTGGATAAAATACAGTATTGTTTTGGGTTAGAAATGAAGGCATCTGCTGAGAAGCAAGAATCTTTGGGAGGTCATTTTATCCATTCTTCTTCCTTGGCTGGAGAGTACTGATCTTGGCAAGCAAATCAAAATGTAGGTCCCATAAACTACATCTCTTGGGGGTCACTGTCTGACGTTTGGGATGGCTCTGTACGTTGAAATAAACTGTTTATTCAGCAAAACTGGTAGGACTGACATGCTGCTAATCAGTTATCGTGTCCCTGGTTTATAACATGTAAAAAGAGCTGACTTAGAAGGTCCTTTAAAGGACCTTTGCCCCCAAAGCATACTTCCCTACAGGTTCCTTTAGCACCTTGGCAGTGTTGGCCAACTAACAACTACAGAGGCAAAACACGTGCCCCGTGAAAGGCAAAACGGCTTGATTTCCCTGGAATTGGGAGCTTTCTGGAACATATGCCAGAGAAACTAAAATTCTTTTCCTGAGACACTAGAGGTGCCAAACGCAGAATATTGGCCCCTTAAAGATGTCCGCATCCTGTCACCCAGAGCTTGTGAATATGTCAGGTTTCATGACAAAGGTTGCAGACGGAATTGAGGTCGCCAGTCAGCTGACCTCGAGATGCAGAGATTATCTTGGGTTATCTGGGTGGGCTCCATAGAAGTATAAGGGTCCTTAAACAATGGGGAAAAGGGAAGCAGAGAGAGAAAGAACCAAAGAGGTGGAATATGAGACGGTTTTGGCGTGATGTTGCTTGCTTGGAAGACAGAGGAAGGGGTCACGAGCCAGGAATGTGACAGCCTCTAGAAGCTGGAAAAGGCAAGGAAACAGATTCTCCCCAGAGCCTCCAGAAAAGAATGCACCCCTGAGGACTCTGATTTTAGCCCAGTAAGACCCGTGTCAAGACTGCTGACTTGAGAATGTTGGAATAATACATCTGTATTGTTTTAAGCCACCCAGTTGGTGATGATTGTTACGGCAGCCATCAGAAGCTAATCAGCAGGAAAACTGAATTCTGCCTCTTCTTGAATTTTTCCCGTGGAATTTAAGAAAAAGCATCGCAAGAAGCGCTTGCCTGGGACCGTAGAAAACCCTTCCTGATACGGCCCTGCAGCCCTTTGCTGTTGCATCGTCCCCTTACTGCCTGTTGTCAGGGACCCTATACCTGCTGCATGTCTTCCCGCTTCCATGCATCTTTCGTGGCTTGAAAGGATCGCCCTCGTCTTCGCGGCACCACTGGTCTGAGCACACGCGTTTATGAACGCACTTAAACTGCTGTAGCCAAATTACTTCCTTCACGTCTTTCTCCCTTACTTGGTTAGGAAGAAGGACTTATTCACTTATCTCTTGGTAGTCAGTGTTCAGCACCCTGGCGATCATTCTGTCTTTTATACTTGGCACATTATAGCGAGTTCCTGTGGTGCACCGCACACACAGCAAGTATTCCATGAATATTTGCCACATATCAATTAAGGTAAAATATCCGGGCATTTTAGGTAAAACTGTGATTGACTTTATTTTCGATCCTGTTCGGCGTTCCTTTAGGACTCGTGGCAAATTTGTTTCAGGCTTGTCTTGCACAGGGAAGCCATGTAATAGAGTAATTAAGAGCATAGCTCTGCATTACACTGGAGTTCGCCCGCGTTCTTCTGGGAGCCACCACCGACTGGTTCGATGATCTTGGGTGAATTATGCAATCTAGTCCTCAGTTTGATCATCTGCAAAATGGGGATAATAACTTGTGGCATAAAGGTTTTTGCGAGAAGTAAATAAGAGAATCCAAAAACTGCTCAAAGATGGTACGTGCTGGGTTGTGCTTACTATCACAGCACATTGTGCTTTCCTTTAGGCCTTCATTGCTGGGAAACTTCAGTGACAGCTGTGATCAGACTACACATTTTCTTGTGACTTTTCTCAGACTGCGTATCTGTGCTCGTGATTTGTTTAAATCCTCCCCACTTTCTTTTGCCAAGTTAGGTCTTCATTTTTTAAATTTCAGATTGACTTTATGTTTTATTTGTAGTCAAACCTTTGAGTCACCTCCAATATTTTCTGCATGTAGACAGAGGAGCGTTAACACTGGGGTGTTAGTATCCATTGACCTCCTCGCGGTCTTGTGAAGATAAAATGAAAGAAGGGTATTGAAACTGCCTTGGAGATAAGCCTTCTTTTGAAAATGCCCCAAATGCAATGAACGTTTTCATCAAGTTCATGAATTAAAGAAGACAGTGTTTGTATTCGTTTGCCAGGGCTGTTGTAACAAAATACCACAAATCGGCTTGGACAACAGAAATGTATGGTCTTGTAGTTCTGGAGTCTGAGGGCAAAATGCCCTCAGGGTGGGGTCCCTCTGAGAGCCGTCGGGGAGAACCGATCGCAGGCGTCTCTCCTGGCTTCTGGTGGTTGGCTGGCATTTCTGGCGTTCCTGGGCTTAGAAGCGTCACACCCGTATCTGTCATGTTCACACGGCGTTCTCTCTGTGTGTGTCTGTCTCTGTGTCTAAATTTTCCCTTTTGGTAAAGACACCAGTCATTTGGGATTAGGAGTCATCCTACTGACCTCATCCTAACTTGATTCCCTCTGCAAAGACCCCATGTCCACATAAGATCCCACTGAAGGCACTGGGGTTTGGGGCTCCAACATATTTTTTTAGGGGGCAGGGACACACTTCTGCCTAAAACAGTACTCCTGGATTAGAAATATTAGTAAAGCTTGAATATTTGGCTTTGAGCCGGTTAGCTTTGTTCTTATTTCTAATATGGAAAGAGGGTTGATCTTTTGACCCTTCGACTCTCTAACGAGAGCCCACTCTGGGCTCAGTTTCCAGCAGAGTAACTACCGTGCTGTGGAGGAGACGGTCTCCGAGTACCTTTCCTGCTCTGACGTGTGGCATCTCTGTGAACAGACTGAATAGTCACCTACTTTTATGCAGCACTCTCCAGTGTACTCGGCACCCTTGGGGCATTTGGTTCCTATAAGAACCATGTGAGGTACCGATCACGATCCTCTCTGCTTTAGAGGTACAGAGAAATGTCCCTTGTCCACGCTCTCACTGCTGGTCACAGCCATCCCCTGAGAGCGGATGTTGGGTTCATTCTTCTGTAACACAGCTCCAAATTTCGTGAAGCTAGAGCCTTACAGTGTTTCAGGAAATTAGCATCTGTATCCTGCTACAATAATTACTGCTGTGATTTAACTGTTCTTCAGTGTGCCAGGCTGTGGCATTTGACCCACTGGTTTGACACACAAGAACACTTAAAAAATAAAACCCTTTTGTGATCTTAATACTGGGTTGGCAAAAATTGAAATATCACATACTACCACCTTCCAGATAGTGTGCAAAAGTGAATCATTTAGGGTTATCAGCAAATATCTCCACTCTGAGTATCATTCCTTAGAGAAAAGAGATTTATTAGGGCCAGCGGATTTAAGCGTTCAGTTAATTTATTTTCGAAGCTTGAGGAACCAACTGGTTTATTTCTGCTTAAAAAAAAAAGAAAAGATTTGAAAAGCTCACACATTGTGAGTGTTGGAGAAGTCTGCTGAGAGTCAAGGGGAATGCCAACCCAGGTTTTGATTTTATGAAATCTGCTCTTGTTGGTTTTACTGGATGCCTTTTAGAATCAAAGTAGGCAAACTGCATTTAGCCAACTGAATGCAGCACCCAAGGACACTGCACTTCGGTTCTAAAATTAATAATGGTGTCCATCATCAAAGTGTTAGCCCCTGTGAGATGCAAGGTCCATGCTGGGCCCAATGTGTGGTGCAGACATGGGTGATGAAGGGTCTTGGGTCAAGGGGTTTGTTAGCAGTCGTGGAGGACGTCGGGTCCCCAGAGAGTGAGATGGGGCCTGGGAGCTGTCCACTCAGTGTGCGTGGGGCTCTTAAGAAGGGAGAATTTCCTGTGTGTTTCGGGGAGGGAGTGGAGGTTTCATGAAGCACCAATTGAGTTCTTCTTAAAGGATGGTGGGATGAGGAGGAGAAGGTGTGCCAAGGAGGGGTGACTAATATTTATTGAGCTCTTACTACCTACCAGGCATTGTGCAAAGGATCTGGTATATTAGAAGAACAGATCCCAGAGAAGTCTGAAGCTGGGGTGTGCCTGGGGGATGCTATGTCTGGGAAACTGACTTCTCCTTCACACATCCTCACAACAAGCACTCGAGAACGAGGAGGGGTTGCTGTGCACCTGGTACCTGCACGTGGTGGGCAGGCAGGCTGCCGTCACCAGGTGATCAGGTGCAAAGGCGCCCAGGCAGGTGTAAATCCTGTGCCAAAGGCAGAGGAAGTTCTTTCCATCTGGGAATCCTCACTCTGAGGGAGGGGCGTGATCTACAGGTCTGGATTCCCCGGGGAATGCTGGGGAGTGTGGGAGACTGCAGCTCTGTCTGGGAGCACGTGGTGTGCCCATCTCTGTACAACCTACACCTTTGCCCCTAAAGAAACTGTAAGTCTATAACCGACTATGTCAACAGACTCTTAGTCAATCACGTTACCATTCCATTCTAACAGTCACGCTCTCTGACTTATTTAATCTCTGCAACAATAACCCTACCTGCTGTCATTGGCCAACAGCCAGAGACCAAAGAGAATGTCCCTGCAGTGAACAAAGCTGGATTTATCCCTTGCTGCAGCAAGGGAGCCGGCGCCTGGCAGAGAGAACTATGAGGCTTCTCGAAGGGGGGTGCTAAGGAAGGGACAGCAGCCATCTCATCTGTAGAACATGCGCCTCCGCACAGAACTGCTGTTGGGTCAGTTTGCCCGCAGCCCTGTTCTGGAACACGTAGATCTGAACCAGCAGGTGTTCAAAGAGCTGAAGTCAGGATAGTTTGCGACAAACAACCTGGTGTGGGTTCGGTGCAGTTTTGTTTGCTCTGCGAGTCACAGAAGAATCTGTAGTGAAAAGTTGTGGTTTGTGTTTCAAGCCTCAGTTGCCCACTCACAGCCTAGCTGCCAGCAGGTCTGCTCTTCGCCGTCTCACTGCTCCCTCGGATACGCAGGCTCGGGGCGGTGAAGCCCTTGCCCAGTGATGGGCCGGACCGCGGCAGATGGCGTAAGGTGGTGGGAAGGGAGGAAGGGGAGTGAGCCGGCACCGTGATGGGGCCCCACGGAGGACAGCCTCCATCCAGAGTGAGGCTCATGTTCCCCTGCTGGCAAAGCCCAGCCACTGCTGGTGTCTGGGCGAAGCTGAGGCAGTGTCAAAGCTGGACGTCAGAGCCACCGGTGTGGTCCCAGGGACTGCAGAGCACAAGGACCGGGCTGAAAGGCAGTTAGAAACTTAAACCTGGAATTGTAAGACTTTCGACTTTCAACAAGATGGCTAAATTCTATCCTAAAGGAAGACAAGGGCAATCCAGCTTAGAAACTGATAATGCAATGAATCTTACCCCACCTTTTAACATGATCGTTTCCAGTGGCAAATCCTTATGCGTGTGTGTGTGTGTGTGTGTGTGTGTGTGTGTGTGTGTGTGTGAAATTAGCCTGTGATTCTTAATGCTGGTGTGACAGTTTTGAAAGCGGGGCCCCTGGACCAGCATCATCATCTAGGAACTTGTAAGAAATGCTGGTGCTCAGGCTGTCCCTAGACCTACTGCTTTGAATATTCTGGAGTGAGACCCAGCGATTGATCTGTTTTAACAAGTTCTCTGGGTGTTCGCATGCATTCTCACTCGAGTCTGAGAACCATGATGCTACAGTGATGCCTGCAAGTCCGGGAGGCGTGGTGTATGTAGATCTTAGCAAGTGTTAAGCTCTTGAAATAAAATAAAAATCCCTTCACACCTGAACAAACTCAGTAGCAGTCACGGCTGGGACGTTAGTACGACCGTTTCAATTCAACTTGGGCTTGTTTGGAGTTAAAATCTCTCTTCCTGTGCCCTTGGCAATATTGAAGGACACTGTGTGCAATTAGAAAATACGGTTTTATAAAAATTACAAATCTTGTAAACTTGTGTGTTTGGTTTTTTGGGTTTTTGCTCGTTTTTTTGAGACAGGAGGGATGGGGAGGGAGGCATCTGGGGAAACTACGTGCATGTTAATTGTGGCCCTCAGCTTACGGTGACATGTTTTATTTTGCAGGCCTTTACGACTTTTATTAGAAACAGGATCTTTTTGTTACTGTTTGCTGCCCCGGGAGTTTTAAAAGAACTGATTTTCTGTCAGAAAAGATTGGAATCAATTGCAATCTTCCCTTCTAGATAGTGCTAAAACATTTATTTAAGAGTTTAGCTGCTCGCCTGGCCTTATCTGTATTCTGAACTGCTTGTCCAACGAAATAAAATTCATTCATGCCTTTGCTCTCAGTGTTATTGACAAAGCACACACTTTATGTGACTCAAAGCCAGGATCCTGTCTTCTGGGAAAACTTCTCTCTAAACTTGTCTGAAAGAATTATTTTATTACACGTTTTTCATGCCAGTTCCAGAACACTCGAGTGAGAAATTCTAGAGGTGGAGGGGAAACAGGAGAAGGTCCTACCCTGGTGATTGGAAAAGTCCAATAAGCAAAAATAAGAGGGGCTCCTTCCCCTGACCTGGGTTCTTGGTCAGAAGATCGGGGTTAAACAAACTGTTTTCTGGGATAATGACCTCTGTGTTTCGCCCCTTCTAAGACACTTGGCTACCAGTGTTTCTAGATGCGATGGCATTATGAATACATCCATACAAAAGGATAGAGCTTGCTTTCTTAAAGACATTTGTTCTTCATCAGCTGATAATCATCTCAGCTTCGTTTGTTGCATATTTACTGTGTGCTGAGAATGTCGTAGGGTTTCTAATCCCAAGGGCCACTTCACAAAGCAGATATTCCCATTTCACAGATTAGGCAACCAAGGGAAGCTCACGGTAAGAGGGGGTGCAGGGTCTGACCCTGACCCTGCCCAGATGCAAGGGGGCTCTTCCTAACACACCACCTGGTGACCCAGCCGCTCATTGCTGTAAAGGAAAGCTGGTCCCTACTCGGCACAGAGGCCTAGAAAACGGATTTTTTTTTTTTTTTAGTCCCCTTGAGGAAGGTTTGCAGGACACACCGCAGGTAAGGGAGTGAGGACTCTTGGCTTCTGTCTGAAGTTCCTGACGCATCAGCATGTGCATCCTTAATGTTGGGCAGAAAAGACTGTTAAGAGTCTTTAGAACTCTTTGTTACGAAACAAACAAGAAAGTTATTGGTTTTAAAATTGAATTGAACAATGTGCTTGAAACTAAACGTCTGGACAAAAATATTTTCTTGTATTTGGGATTAGAACATCTTGCCGCTGTACAAGAACTTTCTGAGCCAGCAAATGGCGCCTGAGGCACTGAGCAGTGTGCGTACCGACGGGGGTGAACGTGTTTGCTATGGACTGAATGTCTGTCTCTCCAAATTCCTATGCTGAGCCCTACCGTCCGACGTGATGGTGTGTGGAGGTGGGGTTTGGGGAAGTGACGACATCTGGAGAATGGAGCACTGGTAAGTGGGACCAGTGTCCTTTACAAGGAAAGACAGGCGAGAGATGGGTCTCTCTCTCTCCATCATGTGCAGACACAGGCTGAAGGCAGCCATCTGCAAACCAGGAAGAGGCTCTTTATCAAGAAGCCAAATCTGCCGGCACATTGATCTTGGACTTCCCAGCCTCCAGAACTGTGAGAAGTAAATATTGCTGTTGAAGTCACCCAGTCTCTGGTATTTGCTATAGCAGCACAAGCTAAGACAGTGCTCCTGGGGCAAAGGATTTAGGGTCAGATATGCCCAGTACATTGAGAATGTCAGCTTCTTGACGAAAGGGTTTCTGAAGAGCTTTCCAACTGGAGCACACCGTAAATGGAACAGGCCGCTAAACACAGCTACAGAAAATCAGCAGCATCTGCTTGTTAGATAATTAAGTGCTGTTTAGAAATCCCATTAAGCAAGTGGCATCTAGCTAAAGATCTGAAAGAGTGAGATAGCATGTACCTTCCCACGATTAGGGAGAAAACAGCTGTGTCTTCACCTGTAAGCGTCTACCGTCCACACGGTAAAGAGTGCAGTGATGACCCCCCCACCAGAACTCAGGGCCCACAGCTCATGCTGAACCGTTTAGTTCTCTCTGACATCAGGAGAGCCGGCCCCTTGATGCTGCCCTTCACCCATATCTTGGTCCTTCTCTCTGCCGAGCATCCCTAGCTGACACCAGAATTTTGTGTTCTCGGCTCCCAAAGTCTAGGACCTCTCTTCAGGCTTTCTTCTTAGGGTTGTTCTTTCTTGAATGACAAGAATGGTAATGCCCCTTCCTCCCTGCCTACACTAGTGTCTCCTCCCTCCTGTGCTGTCCTGCAGGAAACCCTTGCTGGTCATAACCCAGGCCTGCTCTGAATCCACCCCGGCCCTGGGGAGGTGCACGGGTTCCCACAGGACCACGGATCCAGGAGCGTTCCTCACTCTCATGGAATCTGCAGGGACTCTTACATTAGGACATGATGAGGCTCTGAGAGCCTAGGGGGCTGACAAACTAGGAAGGGGAGGCCAAGCAGATCCCTAAAACTAAGGGGCCCCCATCTCAAAGGGCAGGACTCAGAATGGTGAGCAGAGGACAGCTGGTTGAGACAAAGCCGGACAGGTCTGGAGTTTGCCTGGAGTAAGGAACGCTTTCTCCCAGCCATGATACAGCCACTGCCTGGGTTTGAATTTTGAAGATGCACATGTGGTCTCAGATACGCCAGGTGTGTGGGTCATGATCTCAACCTGCACACACCTTGTCCAGCTACTATCTCCCTTTTTCTCCACAGCGTGTGATGTATTAAAAAAAAGACAAACAGTATCTACAAATTTGACAGGCATATGTAGAACAGATAAACAAGATTATACTGTATAGCACAGGGAAATATATACAAGATCTTGTGGTAGCTCACAGCGGAAAAGAATGCGACAATGAATATACATATGTTCATGTAGAACTGAAAAATTGTGCTCCACACTGGAATTTGACACAACATTGTAAACTGACTATAATGCAATTAAAACAAAAAAAGACAAACAAGCCAGAACCGAGAACAGGAAGCTGGACCAGGAAATGTAATACTATTTCCCTCTGGTGGTTCCTTCCGTGTTGGTACCTGGAGGCATTCTGATGTCAGAACAGCCCAAAGCTGAGAGGGAGAACTTGCAAATCCCAGCTAAGGCAAGGCAGGTAATTTCAAAATGAATGTGCTAATCAGTCGTCATGTTTAAGGTTATGTTTTGGATAAACGTAAAAAAGCTCAAAGGTAGTTACGAAAGGAACCAAATAGAAACTTAGATTTTGTTTCGTTTAAAGGTTACTCTAAAGGTAGAATTTTTATGATACAAAAATTATAAAAAATATTTTTAAACTAGAAAACTGTTTACAGACATCAGAGTCAAACACAGTCTAAATCTGGTTTTGCCACTTACTGAATGGGTAATTTTGGATAAGTCCTTCTCCACTGCAGTGTGTGTCATTTTCCCAAGAAAATACATTCTGCATGTAAAAGATGAAATGATAAAAGATAAGGAAGCATCCAGTTCAGCCTGTCCCTTCAAGTGTACAGTTTCCTGGTGGCAGCCTTTAAAATAAAGCTTGTTGCCCTTTTTCTTTTGTGAGGCCAAAGGGTGGGGAGTGCTCGGGGCGGTCAATATACAGGAAAACTGGGTCTCACCAAGTTTTTAGCTTTTCCTGCAGTAGCATCAGACGGCAAATGACAGAGGGGGTGTCCTCACTGACCTACGTGCCCATGTGGCACCTCTGTCAAGGCTGGCTGACGCCCTCTCTCTATACTAGCAAATATCATATCGTGAGTAAACCCTACAAATTTCAAGGAACTACCAGGCTTGTAATGGTTGGATGGGTTATGAGAAGAGCAGCCCTTTTAAATCGATGGCCAAGCACGTCTTGTGGTTGGACGTCGAGGCCTCCCTTACTGGGAGCGTGTGCTGATTGTCAAAGCTCCTTTCAGGTAAAGACTGGGTCTCAGTGCTTCAGAAATGTCAACACTGTTACCTCCAGCAACACCAGGGAGCTACTCTCACCTGCATTTCTTAGATGAGGAAGTTAAACTCGAGTGTTTAAAAGACTTGCTCAAAGTCATGCAGCTGGTAAGGTGGCTGAATTCTGATAAAACTTCAGCTGTCTGGTCCTCAAATGACTGAGTTAAACTGCCTGGTGGAGAGGAGAATGTTGGCGACAGCACAGGGTTCAGGGAAGAGGTGAGTGTTTAGAAGGAGGGAGGCTCAAGGCTGTGATATTGATACAGCTGGACGGCGGGGAAAGTGTCGGAGTCCAGGACTGGGCCAAGGGAAGCTCGAGAGGAACTCACCACACCTTCCTGTGCAAGAGAATAGGAGAGTTCTGGGGACACAGGTGCCAGCCTGAAGGAATTCCCACTGGCCAAATCGGGGACAATCTGAGCATCGAAGTGAGTAGAATCAGAATTCAGGAATCCGTAATGGTCATAAACACACAAATACTCAAGAAGATAAAAACTCTTTCTTACAGCAGGAAGCCAGCTAACACAGGTAGAAGGAATGAGGTAGAAAATCATCAGAGTAAAGACTTAATTAAGAATTAATAATGGATATAAAAGTAAGCTGAAAGTATGATGAGGAATGAGATATTCACATGGTCTCAAATTATGTATTAACTTTTATAAATTATGTATCAATTAAACAGGAAAAATATTTAACCTTACAGGAAGTGGAGAAACCTGGTGGGTATCACCTTAAATCAAATGCTCAAAGTTAACATTATTAGTTAAAGGGACACACTGATTGCATCAGTGGGATTAGGGACCATAAATCTACTAGGGAAACTAGTCTCCCATTTTGGGGGACACTTACATTTGCCCAAGGTCACATAGCTAGAATGTAGTACTAAAAGATTTAAATTCAGATCTGACTCCAAAGCCCTTTTTATGTCTCCCAGATGCCAGGTTTAAAGGGAGTTACTGGTCCAAAACTGGTCCCATAAATCTGCAGGGAGGAGGTGGTTGGACAGGACAGACAATGAGTCTGGAAGAGATTAGACAGAAGTTACAGGAAAGCCTGGAGGAGGAGGGTGCAGCCATATGGACTGAAAGACAGCACAGTGGTCTGGCCCTTGGGATATGGAGACACCCTCTTCCACTACATTCATTTCCTGATGACTTTCTGAGTTTGAAGGAAACACAAAATGCACATCCTGAGAATGCCTCGGGTATCAAACAATGTACTGAGTCATTACAAGGGTACACCAGAAGATGTGCCAAGTAACAAACAGGACACAGCCGAAAGGATGGATAGCTAATTATGTGGTCAACTGCCCACCCATATTTACACAGCAATATCACAGCATTATTTTCACCTTGCAAAACAAATCTGTTCGAATAAATCAATATTATTTCCCAGTACAGTTTCTAATCTCCACTCTGGAGAGTCAGACAGATCTAATATTCTTCTCAAAATAATCGGACAGAATTATATCCAAGAATAGCCCTTAAAGAAAAAGTCTGGTTAATAAGTACTTGACAGCAGTCAGAGGAGGGTATATTAATATTCCTGATAGAATGTGATTTTTGCTACATAGAGAGGCCTTTTTGACGAAAGTTTTTTACATTTTTTTTTAGTTGCAAATTAAGTTACTCTTTACACTTGGGATAACTTCAGCAGAAATGCCTAGGAAAAAAAATGTTGTCTATATGGGAAAAGCCATCTAAGCCATATTTTAACAGGTCATCTGGGTGAAGGAGACCTGGGCTAGAGGTGGGGCTGGAGACCTGGGCTGGGGGTGGGGCTGGAGACCTGGGCTGGGGGTGGGGCTGGAGACCTGGGCTCGGGGCGGGGCTGGAGACCTGGGCTAGGGGTGGGGTTTCAGTCCAGGGCCGTTGTCCAGGTCAAGCCAAGGCCTGAGTACAAGCAGAGAAACCCTGACGGAGGTCACGGACAGATGGGGACCAAGGGGCAGCAACGTAGGGAAGAAAAGCAAAGCATGGACAAGTGGCTCAGCCGGAGGTTGGGTTGTTACCCCACCCGTGTTCACATGTAGGACCCAGGCAGCCCCCGGCTCCTGGGGGCCTTGATTTCTGCTCTGTTCCCCTAAAGGAAGGAGGTATTTCACATCTGTTCCATCATCCTGGTTGTCTAGACTCCAGGATCGTCATGAGGAAGTCAGGGCATGCAGGAGGCCGCGCAGGAACTAAGAGAGACACACATTCAGAGCCGAATGGGCATCACAGGGACACTGTTCTCAAGGGTCCCACCACGTGGGTGGTTTCTCTGCATTCCAGAGTTAGATCCTGCTTTGACCTTCTCCATCTACTTGGCCTTGGGGACTTGGAAAATTCACTTGCAGGCTCTGAATGTGCCTCACAATGCAGACTCTTGTCACCTCCACCTTACCTGAGGGCTAGCGTTTAGCCTTACAGATTGTATCTGTAATCATTACATACTTAACGTGAAGACAGACACAGACATGCATAAATGAATGGGTGACTTTATGGATACTGAAATTTGAAATTTCATATAATTGTCATGTGTCACAAAAGGTTATTCTTTGGATTTTGTCAACCATTGAAATACATTAAAAATATTCTTAGCTTGTGAGCCACACATGACCAGGTGATGAGCAGGATCTGGCTGGCTGAGCCCTGAGTTAGAATATGAAGAGGGTGTGGGGTAAGTAGCCAACACTCAACTCTTGGACCTTTAACAACCACGTGGACAGGAGAAGACACATGCAAGACATGGCCCAATCTCAGAGGAAGGAGCAGCTGTACTGAGAGTCGGGGAGCCCTAGGGAGCATCACGGAGCCCTGGGGAGCACCGGGGAGCCCAGCCAATGCCGTCCACTTAGGTCAGCTCTGATCACTGACTTCACTGAGGAGCGACACCAGCTGCCTGTCTCACTGCCCCTTAGTAAGGCAATCCTTTGGCACCTGCACATCACTCACAACTGTCCAGCAGGAAATATGCCTCTTTGTGCCTCTGGACACTGCTCAGCTCACCTGTATGGCCCAATGTGGATCACATGCTCTCTTACAGCCCAAAAGACACATAAGTCCCTAAATAGACAGTGTTGGTGGAGCAGCTGTGAGCGGCCCCAGGGCTGGTGTTGGAGTGGCCCTGAGTAGAAGCAGCAAACGTTCCCTGAGTTAGAAGGAAGGACACAGGGCATCATCTCCACTGGCTGCCCCCCTCGCCTCCTGCTTCGACGCTGCATTCTCAGGAAACATGTTTACCCACCATCCCCTCTATGTCGCCTTATACTCTTGTTCATGCCTGGAATCCCTTCCCTGCTCTCCTCCTCCACGTCCCAGCCAAACCTCCCATCTCCCATGAAACATCCTTGGAAAGCTCAGTGTTGAGTACCTTCGCACTTACTGCAGTCACCATGCAGGTGGGAATCCATTATCCATCATGTACCTGCAAGATCCGCCTTGTTGTCTTGGCCTCTTATATAAATTTCTTGATAATTGCCTTATATGTGCACAGCTTCTTCCTGAACTTTGTCTTTCAAGAAACCTAGAATTTACTTTGATTTCTCTCTTTCCCCACCCTGCCCGTGGGCAAGTTCAGTTGTTTCAAAATGTGTCTTTAATTCCTCCATTCCTCTCCGTCTCCACTGTAATCCAAGCCACGAAAAACCCTTTTATGGCCCTGTCTCCTTGCGGTGTCCCTGTCTCTACTGTCTGTTCCCCCCCAGCCCCCTGGGGGAGTCTCCTTAATGGACAAAGCGGAGCAGACTGACCTGAGCTTGCCTCTCTCCGGTGTCACCTCCTTTGCTTCTCTTCTCTTGCTCAGAATGCTCTGTCTGTACCAGCCTCCTTTAGGTCCTCAAACAGCCCAGCTTCTTCTACCCTCTGGGCTCTTGTGTATCCTGCTCCCTTTGCCTGGAACTATCTCCCTTCCCCGCTCCCCACCGTCCACCCTATTAAATCTGGCAGGTCTCCAGATTCAATAGCGCCACCCAATCAGAAGACCTTCCCTGTTGGCTTTATCTAAAGCAGCCCTCTGCCCTCACGCTACCCTAGTATTTTTCCTTAGCCCTCTGTTTGCTTGTTTATGTTTTTTTATTATCACTTATCAGAATTTCCCATTATTGATTATTTTATTTGTGTATGCATCTACTTGGAGTATATTTCCCATGTCCTTCTTACTAGCCATAAGCTCTAGGAGGACAGAGTGCTGTCAGTCTGGCTTGCCACTGTGTCCTCTGCACCTAAATCGCTTCCTAAGTAGAGCAGGTGCTGAACAAACATTTGCTAAGTGAGCAAAGGAGCCAGATAATAATGTCCTTAAGGTCAGAAATTGTGCCTGAAGCTTCCTTGACCCCCTTGCCTGCCTAGCACGTTGGAAGTATTCTGCAGACACTGTTTTATTGGATGTGCAGTAAAATAATTAAAGGAAGCAATGTGAACCCCTCTTTTCTTTGTACCCCTTGATTGCCTCCTTCCCCTAAAGATCAAGTAGTTTTACTTCAAAAGGCCTGGAATCTCTGAGAGCATCCATACTGTCATGTAAAGAAATCCACTTCATTTCCTTATTTTCTTTCTACCTTTTGATACCATGTCCAGGCATGGCTGAGAGAGATCCCTCCGGGTCTCTTGTCTTTGTCTGTAGAGAAGTTTCATTACATATGATGGAAGGAATATTCACTGAATATTCCTGGAAGGAGAATTGAAACTTCAGAGAAATATATAGACCTGCCAGTTATTTCCTAGTGCAGGTGCTGAAGGATAAAGAAATGGAGTTAAAGACTGTTCCTGCTAAAAAGGACTCATCGTTTGGCTAAAGTCTTCATTTGACAGAGGAAGGAACTGGGGCCCAGAGTGAGAATCGTCTGAGGCCTTAGTCAAAGGTGTCTGTTCTGACTCTCTGCCTGAAGGTGGCTTACGCGTCTGTGCACCAGGAGCAGGGAGCCGCCCCATCTCTTCGCGGCCATGGTCTTGCATCGTCGACCCAAGCTGGATCGCCGTGTTGCAGGCGCCAGGAGGGGGCAGAGTCTGTGAAGGACAGCACTTTCCTTTTAAGGCAGTGATGTGGCCCTTCTGCTCACATTACGTTGGTGCTAACACCTCGATGAGTAACACAGCTGGGAAGTGTGTTCTGTAGCTGGCACCACGGGATCACTATAACTTAAGAGTTTCTATTGCTAAAAGAAGAAGGGGGGCACGTAAGCGTCTGTTCCAGCTCAGTTCTGCTTGTCCTGGTCAGAAGGTGTTATCACCGATGAGCCAGGAGCGGCCTTGGGCAGACACTCATAAACCGGGAGAACACGCTCACGTAGTCGTGAGCCCAAATGCCAATCACACATTTTTTTTTTAAAGCTGTTATTATTTATTACCTTATATGTGTAAGGCGCTGGCTGAGAGCTTTGTATAGACCTTAATTTATTTCTCATAAAATCATATTTTTATTCTCATGATTGGTGCTCAGAGAAATGACCCCTCCTTGGGTCTCATAGTGAGTATGTTGCAGAACCCAGTGGGCTGGAGCGTCTGTTAGAACCTCTTCATTTTTATTTATTTTTATTTTTTATTGACGTATAGTTGATTAACAATGTTGTGTTAATTTCAGGTGTACAGCAAAGTGATTCAGCTATACATATATATGTATTCTTTTTCATAGTCTTTTCCATTATAGGTGATTACAAGATATTGAATATAGTTCCTCGTGCTATACTGTAGGACCTTGTTGTTTATTTTATATATAGTTGTTAATGTCTGCAAATCTCAAATTCCCAATTTATCCCTTTTCACCCCTTTCCCCTCGGGTTAACTATTAAGTTTGTTTTCTGTCTGTGCATCTGTTTCTGTTTTGTAAATAAGTTCATTTGTATCATTTTTTTTTTAGATTCCACATATAAGTGATATTATATGATAGTTGTTTTTCTTTATCTGAGTTACTTCACTTAGTGTGATAAATCCCTAAGTCCATCCATGGTGCTGCAAATGGCATTGTTCCATTCTTTTTATGGCTGAGTAATATTCCGGTGTGTATATATACATATCACGTCTTTATCCAGTCATCTGTCTATGGACACTTAGGTTGTTTCCACTCTTGGCTATTGTAAATAGTGCTGCTATGAACACTGGGGTGAATGTATCTTTTTGAATTAGAGTTTTTGTCTTTTCCGGGTCTACTTCCAGGATCATATGGTAAGACTATTTTTAGTTTTTTAAGGAACCTCCAGACTGCTCTCCATAGTGGCTGCACGGCGTACCTTCCCACCAGCAGTGTAGGAGGTGGAACCTTTGCATATGGTGGTGGGTGAGGCAGTCCTGCTCGGAATCTAGCTGCACCGCCGACAGCAGCCCCGTGAGATATAGGAACTGTCAACATCTCCGTTTTACTTGCTCAAAATAAGAGCAAGTGGCAGCGGTGGGCCCTGGCCTGGCTCCCAGGTGTAGAGCCCTCCCTTTTCCTGTTTGCTGTGCTAACCCTGGGTGGGCTCCCTGGGTGGGCAGGCCTCCAGGGGGTGAGTGGTTTGGGACTGGGCTCTGCATCACACGTTGCCTGCGGACAGGTATCAGGTGTAGGGTGTTCACTGGTGGGCACACGCAGGGCCAATGTTGGACAGCAACTAATTCCAATTTGATATTAATAAAAACAGCTCAAAAAACATTTGGCAAAAGCCTGAGGGATCCAGCGCTATTTGTGAGAAGAGTTTAATGGGAGAATGTGCAGCTGCAGCAGATGGGTGTCGACGGGGCCTCTCCAGAGCATTCCACTCTGTTTTCCTTTGTCTTTGAATACATTCGGAGGGTGCCACGTGCGAGCCTGGATGAATGGTTTTGAACCACAGCTAATTAAAAGCAGGCACTTCCCGGAGGGCCAACTATGAAGGAGAAATAAAATCACCGGACACATTCCTCACTGATTTTGGCTGTTACCTCTTGGAACAGAAGGGCGTTTGGCCAGGGTGTAAATGTAGTAAGCCCCTGGTATGGAGTCAGCGATGGAAATGACACGCACAGGATCTTGAGCCCTCCGTCCCTGGCTGGGTCTGCCAAGGATCCCTGCTCCACTTGGCTGTGCAGGTCAGGTATGGAGGTGGCTCCTCTCCTGGTGGTGAACCTTAGCATCCGTGGAGAAGGCTCAGTCCAAGCACACAGGCGCCTTCAGGGAACCAGAGATGCTCCCTCTCCAGACCTCACATCTGCAGCTGATTCCACATGGATGGCCCTGGACCTCCAGAAAGATACAGCCTTTAGGACCTAAGGAGGCCTCTGGGAAACACAGCTTTTTCTCTTGTGGAAGAAGCCAGCCTGCTCCTCACCACCTTACTTTTGCATATGAAAGGCCTGGTAATTACTACTTTCATCCTTAAAGCATGCAAGTGACATGCAAAATTAGCACTTGAGAGGATCCACTTTTAGACCTTGTTGTAAAGCAAAACTTATTATTTGAAGATAAATCAATTTCTGTTGCCTGTATTTGCAGTTTCCCCCAGATGGCTAATTACCAAAGATAAATGTGTATAAACACAAGTCTTATCCCTCTCCATCCATCTTCCCTGCTTGCCTGTTTATCCAGAGGTTAATAATCGCAATCCTGTAGTGTATTGCCATAGTAATGGCTTTGATGGGCCCGACAAGTTTATGACCTTTTATTACAAACAGAAGGACATGCATTTCAAGAAAGGAAGGTCATTTTAGAGATGAATGTGCAGATAACTAGCCTCTCTGAAATTGAGCCAGAGGAAAAAGAAAACAGAAAACAAAATATAAAACAGGGGAAAAAAAACCCACACACAACTGCACAAAACAAACAGCATAAATGTCACGGAAATCGGTTTACAACAAAATTAAATAAGGTTCCTGCAAGCATTAATTTTCATATTTTCTGTTTATGCACAGTTAGAATTATTCCCAGGCTTTGATTTATGAGAGATGAGACTGCACACGATCATTCAGACACTCACCAAATTCAGTTAAGGGCTGGAACTTCCATTCATATGGGACCGACTTCCTCTCTGGTCAAAAGGGCAGGTGGAAAGTGATTTGTCTCTATAGAGTAGTGTAGGATGGAGAGTCAGATTACATTTGTCCTCCCTCCTGCCCCCACTTCCATCCTTCCATCCTTCCTTCCTTCCTTCCTTCCTTCCTTCCTTCCTTCCTTCCTTCCTTCCTTCCTTCCTTCCATCCTTCCTCATCATAACACACACTCATTATAACAACGAAATAACACAGAGAAATAATATCTGCCCCTTCCCCCCATCTCCCATCCTAGTTTTTGGAAAACACCAGTGCTAAGAGATGACTAATTTAAAAAATATATATATATAGCTCTGATATTGGCAAATGATATTCTAAGCCATTTACAAATATTAACTCATTTTCCCTCATAAAACCCCTATGGAGATACTATCATTGTCCCCATTTTATAGGTGAGAAATCACGAGCCCAGAGAGACAGGTAACACACCAAACGCCACAGAGGCAGTAACAGAAAGAGGCGTTTCTTAGACTGCTCAGGTCGCCCTAACAAAACACCACAGGCTGGGTGACTGACAAGCAGCAGCAATTTATTCTCGCAGTTCTGGAGGCTGGGGGTCCAAGATCAAGGTGCTGGCAGGGCTAGTGGCTGGTTCATAGTTGGCTGTCTTCTCACTGGCAGAAGAGGTAACGGAGCTTGCTGGGGTCTCTTCTACAAGGGACTAATCCCAGTTATGAAGGCTCAGTCATCGTCACCTAATCACCTCCCCAAGGCCTCACCTCCGCATTGGGAGCTAGGATTTCAACATATGCATTTTGAGTGGACAACGTTCCAACCATAGCAAGGAGAAAATCAGATCCCCATTTGTAGGTGTCCTGAGCTGTGCTCGCAGCTGAGATGCCATCCTGCATCTAAAGTCATACTGCAGCGTCATCTAAAGCTTGTGCTGGTGAGTTGTTGGAAGAGCTGGACAGATCATTGCTCTGCCCAATTCTCTAGGTTGCATCGAAAAAAAAAAATGTTGTACCAGACAGAGTTCAATAGGCAAGGAAGACTTTATTCGAGACTATTGCAATAGGGGAGAGAGATTGAACTCAATGCCAAATATAGCAGAGGCGGCTGGGGACTTATACACAACAGGCAGGGGAAAGAAGCACTGGGTGGAAAATTACTAAGAAGAACTTAGTAATAAGGGTCAGGGGATTCTGGCTAAACTGGTTTAGCAGGATTCTTGCCAAACAGGGCTAAGCTGGCCAAGGAAGGTAGGCCAAAGATGAGAAAAGAGCTCATAGGAGCCTGAATGAAGTTTGGTCAAGGAGGGAGTCCTTCTCAGTTGCCTCATTGAGTCTCAGAAGTACAGGAAGACAGAACTATATCCAGGCACACAGCTCTATTCCATGCTTTTTGTAAGTGGCATCTGGTATGTTCTGTGTTACCTGAGTACGTTTCACTTGTTCACATTCTAAACATTCTCAAAACCTCTTGGTTTCAAAATCTAGTGTGAACCTGCCCTAAGCATTGAATCCAATAGTACAGAATAATTGAATTCCAGGTGTCCTGATTTCTTGTTTCTTTCTCTCCGAACCTGTGTCCCTTCCTTCCTAAACTGTATCCCAACTCAATTCAAACCCCAAACCAACCTTGCAATTAAATTCCATTTCTGTGAGATTTAAAGATTAAGCTAGAACCACACTGTCCTTATATCTGTATATGATTGGACGTTTGATTTGTGCTCATTCATTCATTCCTTTATTCACTTGTTTTCTTTTTGGTCAGGGTTCTCCAGAGAAATAGAACCAATAGGATGGATGGATGGATGGATGGACAGATAGATAGACAGACAGACAGATAGATAGATAGATAGGTAGATAGATTATAAAGAATTGGTTCACATAATTATGGAGGCTGATGGGTCCCAAGACCTACAGTTGGTCAGCTGGAGACCCAAGGGAGCCAACAGTGTAGTTCCAATCTGCCCTGATCTTGAGCCATGATCTGTCCAGTAATACCAAGAAAGAATCAATGTCTTAAGGCAGACAGGAGTGGTTCCCTCTTACTGGTGAGAGGGTCAGCCTTTTTGTTCTGTTCAGGTCTTCAACTGACTGAATGAGGCCCACCCACATTGGAGTGGACCATCTGCTTTACTCAAAATCCCCTGATTTAAGTGTTAATCTCATCCAGAAACATCCTCACGGGCACACCCAGTATAATCCTTGACCGAACGTGTGGGCACCCTGACACCCAGCCAAGTAGTTTCATAAAATTAGCCATCACACCTGTCTACTCAGTGCTGGGATCTGTGTGAGGATCAGGAGACATAAGGTAAATAGCACATCACTTCCACTTTGGAGGAACCCGCAGTCTGGCCAACACAAGCTTGCAAACAAACAATGTGCTAAATACTCCAGAAGGTCAAGGGCAAAGGTCAAAGCTTTCAGGGTTTGGAGGAGGCGAAAGGTATCACAGAAGAATCACCAGTGGGCAGGGAGGCACAACTAAGAATTACATGTTCTGAATGCTTATGTTGTGGGGGTTGCCTGCTTCTTTTTCACGGAGCATTAGGGTGAGCCCACAAAGGGAGGGATCTGAACAGCTCCAAGAAGGCTTCTCTTTCTTACAATTTTCTCTCAGGGACCCTCTGAAGGCATTTGAATTCCTAAGACCCTTGTCTGCATTCCCCTTCCTTCTTTCCTGGCTATAAACTGGCCACCTGCCTTTCCCTCTTATTCTATCTTTGGAAAGCCTTATAGTCAGAAGAGGGTTAATTCCAACTGTTAAGAAGCAGAGGATTTAAAAGGCTATCCTGGTTGGTCCTTCCTTCTCTCCTTTTCTTCTTTCCTAGAAATGTATCTCACTTTCCCTACAGCTAAGCTAAAGTATTTTTAATATGAGTATACTGACCTTTATCCCCTGCTTTCTCCTCACTTAAAAAAAAAGATGACCTGGAGATGGTCTTGATTTCCAGGAAGTTGGCTTGTTTATTTGCTTTTACGTTTTCCAGCACCTTATAATTGGGGCCTACAAGAAAAAATGACCCCTTTTCCTATTTGATAAGAAAGATTTGTGTAACTGAGGTGCTCCTTTCATTTGGACACACAGATACTATTCATTGGGGGAGAACACAAGCAGTTTTAAAATAGAACAGTTGTTTAGAGTTTAGTAAGTCATGTTGTAGATTGTAAGCTACCCAAGACCTCTGGAAGAGGATCAGAACACAGGTGAGATCCTTGGGGAGAAACATCAAGGTGTCTCCTGCCACCCTATTCTTCACTTGCTAATACCTTTATCATAGGGTGGGGCTTCTATGGCGACGTGGGTTCAGCACAGGGATAGGACAATTTTCCAATTATCTGTTGTTGGGTAAGCACCCTTCACAACCCTAAACAATAAGAACATTTCTTTTGCTCATCAATCTACTATGTATGCAAGGGCTTGGCAGCGACCGCTCATTTCTGCTCTGCTTGGCATCCTCCCGGGGTGGCTGGGAGCTTGAGGGTCAGGAGGGATCATCAGAAGACTCGCTCACTCACCTGCTGGTGCTGAAGGTGGCTGCCGGCTGGGGCCTTCCTTGGGCTGTGGGCTGAACCCTTATACATGGCCCCTAGATAAAGGCTTCCTCAAAACATGGTGGCTTGGTTTCAACAATAAATGTCCTGAGAGAAAGAAAGTCACGTGGAAGCGACTGGCTTTTTGAATCTGGCCTGGGAGGTCACACAGTGTGAGCCGTGCTGCATTTTATATGTTAGACACAGACGGCCTGTGTTCAGGGGGGTGGGAAGTTCGAAGAATATCAAAGACTTTGCAAACATATTTTAAAACCACCATGAGCATTAGCTATAGAATCTCGGTGAACACTTCCTCCTCTGATCTGATTCAGGCTGAAGACGTCACTTCCCACGTCTTTAAATAGTGCCAGAGTAGTAAGTCATAAGGATGATTCCTGGGACAGTGCCAGCTGGGCTGGTCTTTGCCTTCATCAGGTGACCCTGAAGTACTGGGGGGCTCCAAACATTAAGAGGGAGCCCAGGTCCCTGTGTGGTTATCTCTTGATGCGCCCCCTCTCCCCAGCTCGGGTGTGGAGCGGACTTGAGCTCCTCCAGCCTGCCTTCCTTGTGGGCCCTGCGAACAAGCCTCGGGCTCTTCCTGATTGGACGGTTCCGCTGTCAATCACTATGAGACTCGGAGGGGACGTAAACAACACACACAGGGAAGCCGCGCAGGCTCTAGAAATTCAGAGCGCCGACAGGATGGTGGGCCGTAGCTTGGTTCCCTCCCAGGCTGCGGAAAGGAACATCCGCCTTGTGCTGCCACGTGGCCGCTTCCCTCTTGGTCTCACTTCCTGCCATGTGGCGGCAGGGCCTTAGGTGGGCACCTCGCCTCTCTTAGGGAGTTCACCTCAGGTCCCCCCCCGGGCAAGCAGGCCTGGCCGGCCCAGCAGTGATCCCCGGGGCATTTCCACACCGTGGTGCCCGACTCCCTGCCTGAAATTTCCCTACGAAAGCTCCTTTGGCCCTTAAAGGCTTCTCAGTATCTAAGGGTCCCTGTTAAGAAGCACCACTCCCTGGAATAGGACCCATCTTAGACCGTCAGCAGGTGAGGGGCTTAGTTGTCGAGCAGCTGAGGGCAAGGCCTGGAACTGCAATCACAATGGGTTGACAGGAGGAACCGGCCTCTGCGAGGCCCCTGGACAGAACTGACGGGGCAGCCAGGGCTCCCAGAGACCCGTGGGACCACGCCACAGCTCTGGTTCCAGGGGACATCCTGCCCTGTGGGTGCTCAGTGGCCCAAAGGCCACGGGTTCCTGAACAGGCAGAGCAGCTCTGAGCCTTTGGTGGTATCTTGGGCTCCTATGGCTCCCCAGTCCATGCCAGTCTGTCCTGGGCTGGGCCTGGCCACCCACAGGCTCACAGAGCTGCAGTCTCCCCACCCCGACAGTGCTGCTCCAGGACCTCTGGCTAGATCTGAACCTCATCCGGTCCCTCTCGGAAACTAGTCTTGGCTTAAATCTTTTTGCTTGGAGCCCAAGACACTACCTGGCTCTTTTCTCCCAATTTATTCCAAAGTTTTAAATCTTTTTAGCCCTAGTCACGGCTGGGCACTTTGGCTTCAAACCTTGAAGCCCTAGTCTTTGCAACTTTTAGTACCGTCAGTGTCTTCAAACTCCTTTGCCAGCCCCTACTCACTTGATCAGTGCCCCTTGGACACTATGCCAGCTGAATGATATCTGAATTCAGCTCTCTGCCTCAGTTTACTCATCTGTAAAATGGGGGAAATGATAGTATCTACCTTATAAAATTGTGATGGGGACTAAATGACTTAATGCTTGTAAAACACTTTAGACAGTATCTGTCATGTAGAACCTACTTAATAAATGTCAGATAGTCTTATGACAATTATATTGTTGGCTCTCTGCAGAATCCAAGCCCACAATCCTGGTGAATTCCCTCTGTTCCGAGCTGCTCTGCCTTGACTTCCTGCCCTCCTTCCCTGGGTTTGCATTGCTGGGTGAGTGCCTGCAAGTCTCAAGGCTGTGTTGGCTCCAATTTCAACTGGACAGAGACCCAGCGTCCCCATGCCACCAGTGTCCCACTCTTGAGAAGCTGGGGATGCTCCTGGAAGGGCAGCCCTGAGCTCAAGTGAGGATGATGTACTATGTGAGATGGTGGAAGTGACATTGCTAATGAGGGAAATCAACCGCTCCAACCAGAGCCGGAATCCAAGGGAGGAAACGACGGTGAAGCCCATGGATATATGGTCCCGACCGAAGCCCCGCCAGAAATCAGTCTCGGCCGGAAAATGGAGCTGCGATTATTACAAAGAGTCAGAGTGATAGCTTCAGCCATGGCGCTCCAGGAACTCCATAAAGAGCCGCCCAAACAATTTCGACACTAAGTGTTTAGAGAGAGAAGGATGGTTTGTAAAGGAGGATCTTGTTATTCCCTGAAAAGCTACTATGAAGATGTCAGGCGTATGGAAATAACAGATGGGAGAGGCGTGCTGAGATCATTACTCCGAATGCTAAGTGCCATTATTGACAAGCACAACCCACATGGCTGGGCAAGTAGATGCGCCTGCGAGTGGGAGGGAGGGACGGGAAGACAGAAAAGCAGAAACCAGATATTTCAAAACATCAGGGGGTGGAGAGAAGCTGCGTTAGGATTATGGCATTCTTCAAAGCAAAATAAAGGGAAAAAAAATAAAGGTTTGGGTGAGAATGTGAGCAGGGAAGAGCCCATCAAACGTTAATTAGCTGACTACTTGGTTCTCATGTGCAGGGAACGAAGGAGTTCTGGCTGTTGGGGAGATCACTTTGAAAAGCTGACGAGAACTGTGACCTCTCTTTCTAAAAAATGCCCTTACTCTTGCACAATTTTTGTTAAACAGTATGAGGAGTCTCAATGGGCTTCCCAACAATGGTTCAAACAAGTAGTCTTTTCTTGGAGGGACAGAGGTGTAACCAACATTCAGACACTGGACTTCTGAAGAGCAGGTTTCTGGGGATGCCGTGGACACAGGGCACAACGTCTCAGCCCCAGACTCTGCGTAGCGTCCTTTCCTGATGAGAGGCAGCTGGGGGCGTTAGAGGCTCCCTTGAATCCTTCTTGCTCGAGCACCTGACTAAAATCAGGCTAAGTGTCCTCTTTAGTTCTTGTCCTATCTCTCTGTGGATCCATGGGGGCACTCTTAGAATTTGAAGGGACATTTTCTTTTTCCTTGGGACAAGACTGTCCCACAAATTGCATGATATTTTATATCTCGACTTCTCAGCACTAGCCACCAGTGGGAACCCCTTCCTGGTCATGGTGGCCACCTCCCATCCATTTTAAAATGCCATTAAAGAGCCTGTAGGATGTGAAACTGGAAAAGCCATTCCGGACATTGGAGTTTAGAGAAACACAATCACTGGCTGGAAGCCATGGGGTCTTACCACACCGACACTCAGAGCTTCTATAGGAAACTGTGATGCTGTGTGAGTCTACCCGGCGCCGGCACTTTGAGGCAAGTTTAGGCACCGTTTAGGTGCGGTCTCTCTCTAAAGTAAGCTAAGAAAATCTACATGAAGGATCGAGAATAAATGATGTTGAGTGTATTAATATTGACCTCAGTGGCAGAACTTGGGTTAGAATAGGTTCCCTTGCTCTTTGTTCAGGGTTCTTCCCACTGCGTCTGCCAGTGCTTGCTTCTGGGGACAGGAAAGGGAAGAAATTATATTCAGGAATCCCTTAACCAAAAGGGAAGATGACCTTATGATTCAAAAGTTCTATTTCGAGACCAGTTAAGAGAGAGAAATTTCAGATCGTTGCTCATTTGTCATTCACCAGGACTGGGATGTCCCTGAGCAACGCTAAACTAACATTTAGCGGCGTCTACAAGATGACACACAGTCAGCTAAAAGGTAGGCATTAAAGACCTTTGACAGCATTAGAAGAGGGTAACACAGCCTCCCCAGAGTGATGAGAGCAGGAACAAGTGTGAACTGAAGATCAAACGTCAGCCGGTTACATAAGACGAGACTGGGACGGGACACAGGGCAGCCTCAGAGGGGAAGAGGATCAAAATCAGCGCTCTGAAGCAGGAGCGTGACTGATCTCCAGAATAAACAGATGGACAGATCACAGCCTCATTTAGATGCTACTTTGAGATGACTGCCGCTAGGGCTTTGTTTTGGTGTCTTTGCTGTAAGTAGTTCATAGCTTTGCCAGAATATAAATAGAGTATATTGAGGCTTACAGCTGGAAGGGACCTAAAAGACTCGACAGCCCAAGTTCATTACTTTCTTTGTCAGGAAAAACCCAAAGCCCAGAGAAGTTAATTAATTTGCCTTAGGTGACACAGGTAAGTTAGTAACAGAATAGGAAGGGAAGTCGGGCTGCTTTCACGCAATCATTCATTTCTTCTACAGACATTGAACGGGGTCACAGAAGCCATGATAACACTTTGACCAACACTAAATCAGGCAAAACTACTCCAGGCTGCTGGAAGAGTGGTTATCCTTGGAAGCCAGTGACCAGCAGAAGGAGCGGAGAGGGCTTCTGAGAAGAGATTTCTGGATCTGGGTGTGGTTCCACGGCTGCGTTCAGACTGTGAAGATTCATCCACCTGTGTACTGACGGCACGCACGTGTCTTCTCTGTGTGTCTTTGTTCCGCAGTTATCCAGTGCTGTGCAGCAAATCACTGCAACTCTTGGTGGCTTATAGCAACAACAACGTTAATTTTTTTTTTCATGAATCTGCAGTTTGGGCTGGGCTTGGCAGGGATAACGTGTCTTTGGCCCATTTGGGAGCAGCTGGAGCAGCTGGAAGCTTGGGCCCTGGGATCATCTGAAGGCTCGCTTACTCCCATGTCTTGAAATCGATGCTAGCTGTCAGGTGAAACCTTAACTGGGACTCTCAGCTGGAACACCCACATGGGGCGTCCCTCTTTGGCCTGGACTCCCTCACCACGTGGTGGCTGGGCTCCCAGGGTGAGCATTAAAGTCAGGTGGGGGCCACACTGCCTTTTATGACCTAGTCTTGGAGGAGGAGTGTCACTCACCCCACATTTCGCTCATCAAAGCTGCCACAAAGGCTCATCCAGTTCCAAGGTGAGGAGAAATAGACTCCATTCCCAGAGTGGGAATAGTGACATTCTGAAACAATTATTTGGGACCAAATACATTGCTGTGGCAAATTGTAAAAAAAAAAAAAAAAAAAAAAAAAATCCATTCTCCTACAATGTCACACTTTAAAAAAAGCTAAAAAAACCCAACTTGAGGTACAATACAATTGGGAGGGGAGAGAAACAAAACACCCTCAGTAGTTTGAGAGAAAAAGTAGAGGCAAATGACAAACCAGGTCGTCATCAAGAGGCCTAACGTCACATCCCACACCTTAAGCCACTCGTGGTCTTCTAAAAAGCTTCTATCGTGAAAATCTTCGACATGCAACCATCCTATGTGGAGAAGAAGACTGAACAAAAGGGCATCGGCAGCCCACGTGGTGGTGGTAGGCAGGTTATTACATGGGGCTGGTTGAGGCTTATGTATTTTTTCCAGCCGTTTGTAATCATAATGGAAAAAAAAAAAAGAACATTATCTACAAAACAGGAGGTTGCAGTGTGCAGGAAATGGAGCGTGAAAAGGATTTGTGCTGTGATGTAGAGATTAGGAAGAACAGCCCCTGTGAATTAATAAATGGAATGCAAATACAGTACCTTCAGTGCAACTTCAGTGCAACTTCAAAGGCTTTGTTACATGAAGAAACACGGATGCTCTGAAGCAGCGTTAAACACTGGGTTTTGCTGGTTTGTTTGTTTTCAGAAGGGAGCATAGTTCCACTGGAATGATCTGAAAAGTTTTTCAGTTCCAAGGTGACGTCAGAGTTCATTTCCATCGCAACACACTGATGTTTGTTCTCCAGCCATCACTTTCTCTCTGTCCACTCTAGGTCACACCCAAATGTACATTTGTCCATCCTTACCCCGAGATGTCACCTGAAACCAGCCATCTATGCATTTAGCTTAAAACTCCTGGCTCTCCATCCCCATTCTCAGAAATTTTCTCTGAGCCTCTTTGCTTCAAAACCAGCTTGTCTGTGCTTCAGGTGCACAGCACCTCCTGACTATCTCCATGTCATCACTTATGTCCTGCCTCAACCCAGCCCTTGAACTTGAAAGCAGATTTAGTTTCTTCCATTTTGTGTCTCTTAAACATGGCTCTAGGCTTCCTTACCCCTGACTACTTTAAATAATGATTCCATCCATTCAGGGCTGTAACATTAGTCTGAGAGGTCAGCAGCGCTAACACAGGGTTTACAGCTGCCAAGTCTGACCATGGACAGGGCTCAGGACCTGGCTCAGACAGTACAGAAGCCACTGAAGAAAACTGCCCACTGGCATCCTCACAGGCACCTCAGGATACTGTTAAAGATAAAAAAAAAATTTGAAATAGAATTTTAATGATTTTCACAAAAGAGTAGGGTACAGGTCTCCAAAGACCCCAAGTGCCCCCTCGAGCTTGGGGCCAGGCCCTACTAACCCAGCTCCTCTCCCCAAGAGATCAACCTCCTTCCACTTCAACACAGGTGCTGAGTCAGGCCTGACTTTATCAGCATGTTCACTGCAACATCCCCAATGCACAGTTTCTGGATTATTGATTTGTATTCATTAAATGAATGAAAAATCATCTATCTCATTTATCACTCAAGTACTCAGACCTCCAAATTGGATACTCTCAGAAAAAAGTAAATGTTGCCAAATGGATTTCTGTTTTGAGGGTATTTCTTTTTCCAGCAGTGACTCAAGGCGACCGTTTGGTACCATTAGCAGTGAATGAAAAATTCTGCAGAGCTTCTCATGGGCAGGATGATGGGAGCCCTCAGCACCCCACCCAGACTGAGGCCATCTGGGTCTGCCACCCTCATCGCCCAGCAGCACCTCCCTTTACTCTCCTCGAAGGAAGACAGCAACATTTGGGGTTGAGCTGAGTGAAAGATAGTTTCCCAATTTCTCTCAGCCAGCTGTTTCCTTAAAATCAAGGGGCGGTGAATTCTCATTGTGTCCTCATCCCAAGACAAGCACAGCCAAGCTCAGGACAGGCCTCCTCTGCCGGGGAGGAGTAGGCATTTGCCACTTGACTTTCCTCTTCCGTCTCCTGGAGGAGGTCAGTACGCATTTTCCAGCTGACTCTCCGTCAGTGGCCTCTCTGCCAGCATTTCCCTCTTACTGCATTGACCCCTCCTTAAGAGCTTTTCCACTTCAAAACCATAGAGCTCTATTTGAGAACAGGGTGAAGGAAGGCCCTTCAGTATGTATTTCATAGTGTTCATGAATGTCGGTTAAAAATCCAACGCCAAACGTTTTTATCTTCGAGTTCCTGGGGACACTTGGAGAAGCCATATCTGCATAAAAAGCGTTGGGAAGAACCACAGATATTTACTGAGATCGTGTGAAGGGGGAGGCATCTGGGGCCCTGGTCCTGTCTTGCTCAGCTGGGAAAGGTTCATAATGTCGCCTACCGGGCCGAGGGGAGGAGGAAACAGACAAGGGGACCGTGCCTGGTGCAGAGTAAGGGCTCAGCAATGGCTTCGGTTTTCCTGGAGCTTCAAGAAGATTCCAATCTAGCAAGGAGTCTAAAAAACAAGCTGTACCATAAGACAAAATATGAAATACCGTAGCAGAGGGCTGAATGCTGCATTACGGGAGATCAGAGGTAAGACCACTTCATGGCTGAGGCAGTGTTTGCTCTGGGTACTGAAGAATGGCAAAAATTTCACACACAGGCATGTGGGTGGGTCACGTATATAAGATTCCAGACGGCATCCATGACACGGGGGTTTCGACAAGAGCCCACTGATACCCTGAACTACCTGGCCACGCCAAGGGTGGTGGCATTCAACACACTCTAAGGATTGAGGAGTTTCTGGTGAACTTTCATGCCAAGAGAGAAAGGAGTGAGGCATGGCAAGCCCTAACAACTCAAGCAACTCAAGGTGTGTTCACAACTGTGTGCTAAGGAAGATCAACCCACAGCACCTGTAAGGCATAGTGCCAGGAGGGACTGAGGGCTGGGATGGTGGCCAGGGAGACGTTGAGAGATAGCAGGTCAGGGACAATGAGGACTTCAGCTAAAGCTGTAGCCAAGGACTTGGAGGAGGGTCCTGCCTGCTACAGAATTTCAGTGTAGGAGGAGCTTGAGGTGAGCAGTCAGGTTGGAGGAGAGCATGTGACTGTCCTCCGGACTCTTCCCCTCCACATCTCTCTCTTAAAGGTCCTGAGATGGGGGGAGGGGGCATGAAAAGGAAAGGGCCAAAACTCCTGAGTCACTGCTTAAAGAGGACTCCATTGGATAGTCTCCCTGAGATGTGGAGATTTGTTTGTTACTGCTGCCAAGATTAGCTCATCCTAACTAATGCACTGGAACAAGACAATCCACGGCGAAAGCCAAGAGGTGAGAGGAGGAGCTCTGGGGCAGAGAGGGAAAGCTTTATAATGAGCTAGGGAGTTGCAAGATCAGAAGGGTTTAGATCTTGGGAAGAAGGAGGAAATCTGACTAATAGGAAAGTGGGACAAAAGGCACAGAGACTGTAACACACTTAGCGCTTGCCTTGGGCCACCAGGCTGGAACCGCAGTTGAGTGTTACAGAACCTCACACGTGAAGGTGCTTGTCTACTATTGAAATCCAGAGAGTGATGCCATGATCCTCCCAGCAGCCGATCTGTTCTGTCCCCAAACTTCTACTTTCAAAGTCCTTACTTTAAACTCAGTCTGTCTTGTTGCAACTTAAGGCCTTCTGGTTCTTGGAATGGAAAAAAAAAAAAAACCACACACAGTTGCTCACTATCACCATAAAATATTGCTTCATTAACTTGAAGACTGTAATTAACTACATATCAGCCTTCTGGCTCCAGGCAAATATCCATAATTCCTTTAGTCTTTCCTTGCAGTCTGCTTCTAACCTGTTAATCATTTTCCTTGCCCTCTTGCCATCATCAGTAGAAGGAAAAAAACACTTTAAATAGAAGCTAATCACCCCTAGCACTTTACAGATGCCCCCGCGCGTTCAACTAAACCAGACATGCAAGCACACATACACACACACAGGTGTGTGCGTGTTTATAAACAATTTTTTTAAACAATAGACGAATGGTCTAGACGAGCTGGAAAAAGAAAAAGATTATTCATTTCACAAAAGATTTAACATGCGATCCTTTCAAATAACAAACTCCCTTCCATGCCTTTAAAAATGAGATTTAATTTAGCCTCCTTTAGAAGTGCTTGCAGTTGTTTATTTTACCAAGGTGCTGGCTGCAAATGCAAGTCTGTTTATACAAAGAGTTCTCTGCCCTCTGAAAGCAATTTTATGAAATATAATTGTAGCAAAGTAGACAAACAAAAACATGGGAGAAGGAGAGGAGGGGGCCTAACCCTTAATCTGCTCAGTGGGGTGAAATTTATCTGGAGGAGGGGAAAGAAGGGTGAGCTGGTGGCAGAGGAGGGAGATGAATGAGTAACTGAGGTGGAGGCAGGTGGAAAGGGAGGAGGGGGCTCTATAGAAGCCTGTGGCCATCACTGCATACTGCCAAGTGTAGTTACAAGCTCTTCTATGCAGGCGTAGCACACACCCAGCCTGCTGGAGTCGTTGCCCTGCCTGGCAACTGGATCCAAGGGCTCTTAGCATCCCAGTGTTGTGTACCTAAGAATCAAATGCTAAATTCGTTACCATCCCAGTAACTCTGATCAGTATGTCTGGGGTGGGCGCAAGGATTGACAGTTTAACAAAACTCCAGGTTTTAATGAAACTTCCTGGCTGGTGCCCTGGAGAACAGAACAAGAAACGGAGCTGGAGGCAGCAATAGGGCTGGGCTTGTGGCGGCTGTGCCTTTCCCAAGGATGAAAGAAACACCTCACATCACTGGAGACAAACGTAACTGGGGGGGCGGCGGTGGTTCCAGCAGTAGGAGTGGGGCAGGCATTCAGTCTTAGGGAGCAGACAGGGGTAAGCTCTTCTGGAAATGGTACCCAGGCGGTGGGGCTCCTCTACAGACTGTGAATGCCGAGAGGGTGGAAGGCGAGACAGGCCTGAGTCACTATGAGTTCCCAGCATCTCACACACTGCCTGGCGCGTGGTAAGTGCTCAACAAACACCGTTGAACTGAGGTGGAAAAGAAGAGGCCAGAGCTGGGTGCAAATGTGAAGCAGGGAGGGGATGGCAGAGAAGGAATTTGCAGGGGACAGTGGGACAAATGGCTGTTCCAGCCATGCTGGGAGTAGAACAAGGGGTGGAGTAACCGTTTTGCTTTTGTTTTGTGCTTATTTCTATCAGAATGGCCGGGAGAAATACCCTTGTCACAAGCGCCAGAAGGACCAGATCATGCGCTGACTTTAGGAGAAAAATTGGAGAAGTGAGTGTTTCCAAACTGCTCGAATGGATGATCATTTGGCAGAGATGTCAAGAGCCCTCCACTCCCCTGGGCCCGGATCAACGCTGGGTTCCACAGGAGCCTCACTCTCCAGATAAACTTGGTGCTAGGTTTGCCCTTTCTAATGGTTACTTGTATCAAACGACCTGGCCACCCATACCCCGAACGACTGATAAGGAAGTGGACAAATTCATAGTCACCTAGTGGCCAATATACAATCCTGTGAAAGGTCGGAACCAACGATACTCTCAAATATGACTGTTCAACCAAAACACTCCACGTGTTACCTGGTGCATTGCTCTATAAACACGCAAGAGCTGAGGCCGTAGTGCTGAGCTGTGACCGAACTTTTAGAGATAATGTTTGCTTTGGCCACCCTGACATGCCTGGAAGCAGAGGTCCTCCATTTTGCGGAGTGCAGAGGGCACAGAAGCAGTGAGGCTGAGCGAAACACACACCTAGGTCGTAAACCACACCTACACCGCAGCCTTGGGCGCGCACGATTACTTAGCCCTCTCACTTGGGCTTATTAAGAAATTACTATGTAAATTATGAGGATGATGCAACGTGCAGGACTTTAAGGAATGACACACTGTAGCTAACCTCCTTAATTTGTTGCCATAGTTACATTTCTAGAAATTCTAAATTGTTCCCCTTCTCATGCATACACACCACTTCCACCCTGATAGGTTTGTTTAGCTTTGATGGGCTAGACCCTAAGTGCACGTCAGTAAAACGACTTAAGTCCAGTATTGCAAGTCTTGCCTTGACTTCTCCTTCAAGGTCCAACAGAGTGTCCAGCCAAGTCAAGGGTCAGAGGGTGACGAGGCTTGAGAAACAAACCAAGACAGGGCAGCCTGTCTTTACCTAGGACTTCCTTCCTTCCTCTGGGACATCCGGTTGGCGTTTACTAACCAGAAGCAAGGGACTAACGACACCCACACGAACTAAGGGAAGATGTTCTCTACCACAGTGGATTAGGTCTTAAGAAAAGGTGTGACTATCCTTTCTTGTTTCCTATAAAATAGTAAAGTCACACTTGTTCCTAGAGGCACAGATCCTCCAGAAGACCAGGGAACGTGCTCGGATGGGGCTTTCTGACTTCCCATCTGTGGGTGGCAAGACTGAGTTTTATCGCCACCCTGCTTGTCTCTCCCACGTTTTACAAGATGGGCAAAGACCTGTGAAGCATTATGGGGCAAATGCAAACAAACCACAATCGGGAGTGAGGAAAGTAAATTGAGGCAGCAGAACTCAAGGTAAAAGGCACTGGAAACAGCAGTGTTCAAGGCAAAACGCATTAAATAATATAAAGGGAAATTCTATGGTGGTGATACGTATACATTCAAAAGCATCAAGATGTGCAAAAAACACAGCCATGAGAAATGGGAGAAAAATGACCAGAAAACAGTTAGTGTGAGAGAAAACACCATTTCGCATCAATGTGTTTTCATGATTAAGCATTTGAATAGTAAAACCATTACAGTTGGATTCACTGGTATCTATATCCATATATCTAATTCTGTCACATCTCTGTGTCTCTAGAAACCTTATGAATCTACAGGGAATCCACCTCTTTAACAAGCATCTATGAAAGAACTGGCTATCTACCAGGCCTTGAGGAAAACTAATAAATTTCAAAAAGCAGAAATTATAGGGTTCATATTTCTGATCACAAAGCAAATAATAATAGTAATGATTATAAATGCTTAAAATACCCACTCACTTGGAAAATAAAACAAAAACTGTAATAAGTTTTTGAGTCAAAGAGGAAATCACAACCATAATTACAGGCCATTGAAAAAATAATGACAATGGAACAATGCCTGTCAACTCGGACGGCACGCAGTTAGAGCAGGAGTGAGAGTCTAAATGTGCACTTGCGCCTACTTAAATTTTTAGACTGTAAATAAACAAGCTCATGTCTCAACTCAAGAACTGTTCACATGTTTGACTCAAGAAATCAGCAACTCCCTTTCGGGGCAAGGAGGCTTGGGGGAGGCTTGGATGGAACTGACCTCTCTCCTTAATTGGCCAGCTGTGTCTGCATCGATCGGAGCTGAGCATCACATGTGGTCTGTGCACAACCCCCATCCTTTATGTGTGCCAAGCAAGACCCTGCTTTCCCCCCACTTCTTCCTTCAGCTGGGACTTTCTCTTTCCCTCCTCCTGCACGTATTCACATGTGACACGCCAGCCTCTGTTGTGATTCTTCAGAAGGGGTTTCTAATCTGACTAACTGCCCAGTGCGTGTACACTCACACTCTGCGACAGCCTATAATTACAATTAATAGCAGACACCAATTTCCAGGCAAAATTAATTCAAGCAAAGAGCCGCATCTAGCCTATGAGCCTTTCTTAAGATGACAAATGGATTTAAGTGAAATAATGCTTGCAAAGTTCAGTGCCTAGCTGGCACATTCCAAATGCTTAGTAAATATTATCTATTAGACCATTTTATTTCATTATATATATTTGTGTATACAGAAAAACTATAAAGCTATTACAATTAATAATAGAGTTCAGTATAGTGACTGAATAAAAGGCAAATAAACAAAATAAAATACATTTACTATGTTCTATCACTATGCTTAAAGATTTAGTGAGAAAATCCTATCCAGTAAAGATGCAAAAATGAAACAAAACAGAATAGAACAAAGCAGAACCTAGTAACAAATATAATAAGCCATGTGCAGGACGTATATGCAGAGACATATAAAACTTAGAAAAAATATTAATGAATAATGGAGAGAGATAACAAATCCCTTGGTTGGAAGACTGCATATTTTAAAAATGTAGATTATTCTCAACTTAAGGCATATTTAAACATAATCTAAGAAAACAATTAATGGGAGTTTTCAGGGGACATTTTGGATCATGATTTTAAAGTTTATCTGGGAAAATGAAGACATTATTCAACATTAAGAAATGTAAATTAAAACCACAGTGAGGTATCACTATACACTTATTAGAATAACTAAAATAAAAATAACCATTTTTAATGCATCAAGGGTTCAGAGACACTGATATCTCCTACATGGCTGGTGATTAATAAAATGGTACAGCCACTGTGAAAAATTGTTTGGCAGTTTTTAAATAAAACTAAATATACACTTATCATGTGACCCAACAATTACACCCTTGGGCATCTATTCCAGAGAAATGAAAACTTATATTCACACAAAAACCTGGGCACGAGTGCTCATAGCATCTTTATTTGTAACAGCCCCAAACTGGAAACTATCTCAACATCCTTCAATGGGTGAATGGGTAAACACGGTCTGGCACAATGGAATACTACTCAGTGATAAAAAAGGGGTGAATTGTTGCCACACAGAAACCTGGAAGGAGCTCAAGGGCTTTGTGCATAGTGAAAAAGAACTTCTTAAAAGGTTATGTGCTGCATGCTTCCATTTATATAATGTTCTTTGAATGTCAAAACTATAGACGTGGAGGAAATCTTAGTGGTTACCAGGGGAGACGGAGGCAAATATAATGGAAGAAGGGTGCAGATACACAGGGGGCACCATGAGGGAGCTCCTTTGTGATGATGGACCAGCTCTGCTTCCTTGACTATGGTGGTGTTTACACAAATCTATACATATAAATCTGTAAATCATATAGAACTCTGTGTGCATGTGTGTGTGTCAGCACAGACACACACACACAAATATCCACACAAAGGGATGCCCATAAAAATGGTGAATACTGAATAATGTTGGTAGTCTAGCTAACAGTGTGGTAGCAATGTCAGTTTTCTGGTTTTGAGATGGTACTCCAGTTAGTTATATAAGACGTCCCTGTTGGGGAACGCTGAGTGAGGGTTCCATGGGATTGCGTGTACTAGATTTCGTGACTTCCTGTGAGTCTGCAATGATTTCAAATAGAAAATTTTAACACAATGAAGAAGAAAAAAGGTAAGAATTATGAAGAGTTATGAGGTTCATAAAAATGACAAAACTTGAAATAGGAAGAAGGGTGTGATCTGACTCGCCAGCATGTACAGAGCATCCCAGAAAGCCACATAACGAAAATGTATTTGGAGTCATGAGTCAACAGACAGATCTGTGAAACACAACACCTAGCACTGAATCAGGGGCTGGCATGTAGGATAAAGAACTGCAGTTGATGGGGAAAGGATGCATGACTCAACAACTCATGTTAAGGGGGGAGGGTACGGCTCAGTGGTAGAGCACAGGCTTAACATGCATGAGGTCCTGGGTTTGATCCCCAGTACCTCCAATAAATAAATAAATAAATAAATAAATAAATAAATAAATAAATAAATAAATAAATAAATAAACAAACAAACAAACAAACAAACCTAATTACCACCCCCCCCAAAAGAAACAACTCATGTTAGACATTTATCTAACTCCTTTGAAATAAAATTACATTACATCCTCACCTTATACTAAATTCCCAAATAAATTCCTGATGTATTGAAGCCTCAAGAGAGAAAGTTCACAATAAATTGATTGCTATGTAGGAAAAAACTTCCTCATCATGAAAATCTATAGGTCAAATCATAAATATCTCAAACTTCTATTCATCCAAAACATCACAAAAACAACAAAGATACATTAAAGGGAAAAATTTATTATCATTACTTTATTTTAAAAGATCTTCTAAATCTATAAGCCACAGACCATCTCAATGGAGAAATGTAAAAAGGACATAAATAGACAATTAACAAATAGAAAGATACAGAAATCGTTCAACTTACTGAATAAGCAATGGGATGAAAAATTAAAGCAATGGTACAGCCGCTGTGGAGAACAGTTTCGTAGTTTTTTTTTTTTTTCAGTTTTTTTTTGTTTTTTGTTGGGGAAGGGTAATTTGGGTTTTATTTATTTGTTTACTTATTTATTTAATGGAGGTACTGGGGATTGAACCCAGGACCTCATGCATATTCAGGACACACTCTACCACTAAGCTATATCCTCCGCCCAGTACTTTTTTAAAATACTATACATGCAGCTAACGTGTGACCCAGCAACTATACTCCTGGGCCTTTACCCCAGAGAAAAGGAAACTTTTATTCACACAAAGCTGGTACACAGATGTTCATAGCAGCTGTATTCAAACAGTCAAAGCTGGAAACAACCTAGATGCCCTTCAATGAGTGGACAGTTATGCAAATTGTGGTACATCCATACCATGGAATACTACTCAGTGGTAAAAAGGAGCAACCTCTCAGTACATGTAACAACCTGGATAAATCTCTAGAGAATTGTGCTGAGTGGGAAATGCCAGTCCCCCAAAGATTATGAACTCTATGATTCCATCTGCATAAAACTCTTGAAATGAAAAAATTAATGAAATAGATAACATATTAGTAATTTCCAGAGGTTAAGAACATGGAGATGACGTGAGTGGGGAGTAAGGGTGGCTGGAAAAGGGCAACATGGGAGATCCTTGTGATGGTGGAGATGTTCTGTATTTTGACTGTATCTACAGCAATCTTGACCTTGTCCTATAGTTTTGTAAGGTTTTACCATTAGGTAGCATGGGAAAAAAGGGTACACAGGGTCTCATGGTACTATTTCTTACAACCTGGTACTAGTTCTTACAACAGCATGTGAATCCACAATTACTTCAAAATAAAAATTTAATTAAAAAAAGAAAATTATTATAGCAACACAAAAGATAGTTCCTTTGCCTATCTAATGGATGAAGAAATAAATTATAGATAGTATCTGCTGGGTGGTGTCTGGTGAGACTGGAGTTCTCCAAACACCTGACGGGGATTTAAATTGATACCAGTTCTGCTAAGCTTTCTCCCAATACACATAACGATCTTTTAAATTGTTTATGTCCTTGACACAGTGATTTAATATGGAGGGATCCATCTGTCTTGAGAAAATAATCAGAGAGGTGGACAAAGATGTATGAATGAGGCTATTCATATTTCTGTATTATTAATAAACTAGCAGAGAAAATTAGAAGGAAATGAAATGTTCAACCATAGAATAGTTGGTTAAATTGAGACATGTTCACACACTAAAAAATCGGGGTTTTAGTGACTAATTAGTGACATAGGAAGATGTTTACAATGAAAGTGCCTGACAGAAACAAAACAGAAAATCGCAAATGAAGATACACTCAGGCTACACACCCACACACACTTGTACATGCATGCACACACGTCTGTACATAGACACATCTACTAGTACACATGTAAAGCTTGAAAGGGAAATATCAGAATATTGAGAATGAGCTATTGCTCTGCGGCAGTGAGTCACAATTTCTTCTTTGCACTTTTTAGTACATGGCTAATACTGTGCAATGAGAATGATCGCTTTCACAGTCGGAGGGTGAAGCAGGCATTCTTCTTTTTATTGAAGTCTATTACACGAAATATAGGTGTGCAATGTAGTGATTCACAAATTCTAAAGGTTATACTCCATTTATAGTTATTATAAAATATTGGCTACATTCTCCATGTTGTACAATACATCCTTTTAGCTTATTGTGTACATAATAGTTCGTACCCCTTGATAACCTCCCCCTGTCTTGCCCCTCCTCCCCTCCCTCGCCCCGCTGGTAACCACTACTTTGTTCTCTATACCTTTTGAGTCTGAGAAGCACGCATTCTTTAAATGCATGAAGAATGACCAAAGAAGATTGCAGGATGGAGGGGTCAGATTTAGCATAAAATTAATTAAAAACAGATTCAAACTGCATTTATTGATCACTTCCTGCATGCCAGCCCCTCAGCTGGCTAGGGACTCTTTTCTAATGCGCTCATTTAACATATTGCCCTCAAGGAAGGCATGTCCTCCTTTTATGTAAGATAAAAAACAGTTCAGAGAGGTTAAGTGGCTTGCTCAGAGACACAAAGCAAGTAGACAGCAGAGCAGGAACAGACCCTCCTGTGCTAATTCTGTCGCTCTTCCTACTCCAGCGCCCACGTCCACTCAGGTAGACACGGTCAGGTTGTGGCTGCTTTGAGGACAGGAGCGAAATTATTAGCTCAATTAAAAAGAAAAGACGGCTTGATGAAAACTTTACTACCAGAAACAAAGTGTTTAGAACCCAGTCACACAGACATGCACGAACTTGGAAGCTACCAGCTGCATTGATTTCACTGCTGATTTGTAAAGGCAGCATCAATTCAGACCTTTACTGTACAGCTGCTTCAACCTAGAAAAACAAAGCCAAAGCTTTGAGCGTGGCCGGCCAGGAGCTGGGAAGTGCGGTGAATCCTGCCTGCCTCGTGCTTTGGACCCTGGGGAATGTCGGAGCAGCGAGGAGGAAAAATGAAGGACGGGGAGAGGTCATTTGCTATTTCTTCCTGTGCCCCAATCAGTCCTCTTTCTATCATTCTGCCTCCCCCTCTTTTTTTTTTAACCTTCACCCAAAATCCAGTGCCTTCCAGCTGCTTTTCCTCCATGTTCAACTCTGTCCTGAACCTCCCCAAAGAGGGAGGGACAGGCCCTAGTAAAGGCCCTGGCTGATGGAATAAACCAACGCGCAGCACGGCAACCACATGGAGGTCTCTCAGGCATCCATTCGTGGAGGAAGTAACCCAGTAGGACATCTTGACATCTGCGATCAAAAGACCCAGTGTGGTGGTTTGAAAACATGTCTGCAAATTCAAAGACATGATCCCTATTCAAGAGAAGTGTATGTTCCGTCTTCTGCAAACCCTGCGGGCCTTTGTGGTTGCCTCTGTGAATACAATGGGGCAGAAGAGATGTTTCTTGGTGTAAAAGGCAGAGTTAGAGAAGGTCAAGTTCAGGCATCTTCTGCTCTGCTCTCTTGCGATACTTGCTTTGAAGTCCTGAGTTGTTGTTTAAGAGGGTGGGGTGCTCTGATGCTTCCATGCTGGAGAGACCATGAGAAGCAATAGGAGACAGAAAGAGACAGAGCCGAGGAACTCTGTCTTTCCCCAGCTCCAGATCTTCCCAAGCTCAGGCACCCGACACGTGAATGAGACCCTGGCCCCTCACACCCCGGTCGTTAGGTAGGGCATGGGGATATTAGAGAAAAGCAAAGCCATCAGGCTAGAGGTAGGAAGATGCAGGCTTATTTCGACACCCTTTCATGATGTGGGCTAAATCTCTAGTGTGGGGCAGGTACATTTGCAAGATGAGGCCGGAGGTTAAAGCTGCCTGTTAACCACCCTGTTGGAGGGTTCTTTCCTCTTTTTCATTCTTTAGGTTTATTTCACCAGATGTGAGAAAGGGAGCGGCATTCTTTTGCTGTCTTCCTTTTATTCCTTCCCTCTCCCCTGCTCTCACTCCTCGTCATTTTTTCCCCTGCATCCCCAGCTCACCCACCTCCACCTCAAACGAGGCCTCGAGTCCATTAGAGGCCTGGAGAGTGCGTAATGAGCTGGCGCACTGGCCTCTGCCAGCCACAGTCCTGTCCGTGGATGTGTTTTCCCAGCAGATGGGTGATGTACAGAGGCAGCCTCTCCAGACCCGGATAAAATTTCATCCAGCATTGCTTTCCTTTTTTTATGTTTGGCAAAATAATATCATGCTCAAGAATGGTTTAAATAGTTTGTAGGGAATGGAAATCAAGTAAATTGCTACCTGAAAAAGACAGGTGACTATATCATTTGTGGTTCCTTTTATTGTTTACCCCTCTCTCTCTCATCCCACTTTCCGGGGTGGGACTCTGTGCCTCTCGGGTTGTGGGGAAGCCTCAAGGATGTGTGGTTTGTCAGCCTTGTCCAGACCAGCATTGCTGTGCAGCCACCTGGGTTCAGGTCTTGTTTCCCTTTGCAGCCCATGAGCGCCCCCTGGAGGAGGGGGGCTAGCAGCTCTAGGCGCCCCCCTCTCCCCCACCTGCAGATGCTCTGAGGTCAGAGCTACGGGAAAGGCCCTAACACCCAGCTCATTATAAGGCTTAGAAGTCAGATCATCCTGCTTGGAAAGCTGCTCCGTGGTCCACTTCCTCACAATGTTGGAAGCCAGAAATCAATAAATACCTTTCTATGGGGGACCGTGGCACGGAGCAGACCGGCCAGTAAAATGATCTCCAAAGAGCTGGCGATGAAAGAGCTGTCTGCTTGGTTCTGAGGTCCTCTGATGCTCTGCTCGTGATCTTTGAACCTTCCAGCTCCTGTGCCAATCAAAGGGAGGCTCATCCAGGGAGGAAGGGCGGGGACAAGTCACTGCCTGCTGGTGGGGTGTGACCGGAGACCCCAGCCGTGGAATCACTTGGGATTTTGAAAGGAACTCTGTTTTTTAAAAGGAGCTGGGCTGGCGCTGCGGGTGCAGCTTATCCATAGAGCCAGTGCAACAAGTCCCCAGGAGAGAAGAGGCTCCCAAAGCTGGCCGGTTTCAGAACCGCCTGGGAGCCTATTACGAATAGAGATTCTTCGTTCAAAATATCTTGGAGTGGGGTCCTGGCATCTTTATATTTAGCAAGCTCCCCTAGTGATGCTTCTGCAGCCAGCCCAGCAGAGCTCTGCAGTTATTTTTTTAAAATGTGCCCCATATGGTGTTTTCCTATCTATGATCTGCTCACGAATGTAAAAGGAGGTGTATACATTGAATGGAGTTCTTAGAGACACATTATCTGGAGGCTGGGGAGATCTACGAGGAACTGAATGACACAGAGCGCTGGGAAGGAGGGAAAGCATGTCCCGGGAGGGGGAGGCAGGAGCAGAGATGTGGAGATGGGATGCAAAGAACCTGTGCAGAGGGATGGAAGGCGACTTCTGGCTGCAGAAGAGATTGGATGGCAGGTCAGTGTCCAGTCACTGGAGTCACTTCAGCTCCGCCACTGACACATCTCTGAGCCACCTGTGGCGGACACACTCGTAGGGCTGCACACCTTGGCTTGTTCTAGCATTGGCCGCTGAGGTCTTCCTGCCATGCCCGGGGGGCAGCCTCCTCCTGGGTGGTCTCTGCATCAGCCCATGTTGAGTTCATCCTCTTTAACCACTTTACTTTTGTTTTTAATTCATAAACCCACTCCCTACCCAGATCTTCTGTGGGGTTAGTAGTTTTGCTGAATATTTGTGCTCAGAAGGAAGGGTCTCATACGACACGGGCTCTTAACAGCTTCCTGGCTCCACACAGTAAGAGCAAAGTGAAATCCCTCCTGGTCAATATAGTCCATCCTGCAAACAATCCACCATTGAGGACATCAAGTCACCCTTTCAGCCTATGGCCCATGGTAACCAATATTTTGTCACAACATGTCCCAGCGTGACCATCCGAGAAGTCACTTCTGCCTCGTCCTGACCACTGCCTGGCCCAGTTACAACCTATCTCGGTCTGGCACTCATTGCTGCTCAACTTTAGCCGCGCTGTTTTCAGCAAACACTTACTGTGACCCTGAAGCCTTGGGCCAGGCCTGTCAGGTTTTCCTTCAAACATATAACCCAGTCCTTGCCCAGAAATCTGCTTCTGATTTTCCAAGTCAACCCCCACCTGCCTCAGGTGTATGAATACTCCACACCCCCATCAGTGAAGGGGTCCCTGTCCTACCCCAGCCACACCTTGCTGGATGCTGACATGTCCATGGGGACCCATAGGTGGCTAATTCGGCTTAATTTGAACTTTGGGCAACCCAAGACTTTGGCAAATTCTTAAGCCTTGAAAGGCAAGATCCCTACCCATGATTAGTGTGGTTGTCCCACGACTTTACAGCTGACCCTCCTTATCACAGACCAGTGTGACCCAGAGCCTTACCGCCCCGCATGGTCCCCCTTCCAAGCCCTGTCCTAAAAACCTGGCTGGCTTCAGACCAACTGGCTAATTACTTGTGCTGTAATGATCAACCTGCCTAATTTATCACTTCTTTGAACATTTAATTAGCCAGCACTGCAAGACAATTAGGTTCTGAATTAGGATAAATTAAACTGCTAGCTTAGCAGCTCGGAGGACATGGAAACTATAACCAATTACATCTACAAAAAGATTTGACAGAACCGTCAAGAGCAGGGGCCTGACATGAGAGAACAGCCCAATGGACCAAATATTCTAGAGGATCCAGTGGAGCCTCTGTTTTAGCCAGGAAAAGAGAGGGCAGGTGAGCTCCTCGAGACAGTAAGACGTCTGCCTGGAGCAGAGCTTGGGGCCTGGAGAATGCTTGTAGGATCTGTGACAGTCGATGGTCTTATTATATTCATTTATCTATTTATTCATTTATTCATTCCTTCTTTATACGGTGATGGATGGTAACTAAATCATATTATTATTCTAAAAGATCAGCTAGGAAATTTGCAGAGTAGCATGCCCAATGGTCACACTTAGGGCACTGTTCTGTTAGTCTCCAAATTACAGATGGTCCTCCAACACAGCTCTACGAGGTATGAGCCAATTCCAGAAAGAAGGTCATTTCTCATCCATTTAAGCCTAGTTCCTCGTGAATAGTCACATTCTGCTGTTGTTGTGGAAAGAATATATCTTTACAGATAAAGCAATACAGCAAAAGACCCCATACCATGTCGATTTAGCTTTTTAATGGGTTGTGATTTATTCTTTTAATTGTTAATTTGAAGTTTTTTTAAATTGAAGTATAGTCAGTTACAATGTGTCAATTTCTGCTGTACAGCATAATGTCCCAGATACACACACACACACACACACACACACACACACACACACACACACATTCATTTCTTTCTTTTTGTTTTTTAAATGACTTTCCCTGGGTGTTTGAAAGCTGTTAGCACTCCCTGGGCAGACAAGGAGCTGGGCACCAGCTGGGGGAAGGCTTGGGACAACAGCCCTCCTGGAGTGCATTTACACTTCTGCTTTGGCTGTGAGGGGGCGGTTGACAGACACATGTGTGGCTTCCCCTCCAGACAGGGTGGTGAGAACCCAAGAGAAGGAGGAAGACGAAGGCAGGAGGGCAGGAGTATCTGGACCTTATCTTCTTTCTGGGATTTTCCAAGGATGGACCTGGGATTTTCTGGGATTTTCCAAGAATGAGGAGGATCTGAGAGACTAAGGGAGCAAACTGTGTCATCAACCAGGCATTTAGCTTCATGTGATTCTGTTCTGCTCCTTGTTCGTGATTTAACACCTTTTCTAAAGCCTTGTGCTCATGGTTCAGTTTTGACTCACATTTTGCACTATGAGTTATTAACAAGGAGTTTATGTTTGGGGGGGTGGAATTTGTATTCCAGGAGTTCCCTGCACCCTCACTTTTCAAGCAAGTCATCAGTGGTAACGTGCATGAGATTCACAAGGAAAAAGAGACTTTCAACATTACAAAAATTGCCGAATTTCCATGGCTTGGCTTGCAAGCTCCTCCTTCGCATCCTTTCTTATCATACAGAACTCATGCCTAGAGCCCGGTGTTGACCGTGACCACGGCGGACACCAAAGCCATGCCAGCATTTTGCGGTCTGCGGAATGAAGACAATGCAACATGCAGGTGTGTGTGTGATTGAAGGCAGCTTCCTAGAGCTGTGAGCCAGGTAACTGGCTCAGGGCAGGCGTTGTCATGCTTCCAAACGCCTGAAAAGAGAAGCCAACAGATGACAGAGGAAGATGTTTTCAGCATGATCAAAGGGGAGTTTGATCACTCCAGGAAGGGACATGGTTGGCAGGCTGTGAATGTTAGAAGGGAAGTGACAAGTGCAAATACAGGAAATCTCCCCACATTGCCTTACAATCCAGGAACCCACCCAGCAGGAGGCAACTGATGAGAGTCAAAGGGCTGAGAGGCCCACTGACCATCTCTGAAAGGCAGCTCTCCATACGTTCCCAACTTGCATGGTTTTGTTTGTTTGGCTTTGTTTATAGCAATGAAACTGGCAAGACTTTTTTAAGAACAGACTGTTGCATCCCGATTTCTAGAATAAGGGTGATATTTTCTGTCCCACCTTGCTTAAATCCCATCCCAGACATTAAGTCAACTGTAGCAAAGGCACTTCCTAACTCCTTATCATCAAAGAGGATTGTGGTTACTTGAAATCAGGAGAAAACAGCAGATGGAGTCTTAGGAAACTCTTTGCAAGGAACACGGGTTTATACTGAAGCTCTGAAGCAGATATTGTCAACCCTCCACATCATCTTAGAGAATGTTTGCAAGGATGCATTTCATTGATGTATTTAGAGCAAATTAGTCTATTCGACATTGTTTCTCCAAATTGCATCATATCACTGCTTCATTAAAAATGCCCCAATTAAGGGAAAGAAAGAAGTTCCTGTAGGGTAGCTATCTGTACACATTAGTCTGAAGCTTTCAAATTAGAGACCAAATCGCAGGTCCCTGTTTCCATGAGAACCACAGTGTTTCTCCGGCTGTTAAAATTATTAACTCAGAGAACATGCATCTTCTTAAACTCTGCCTGTTATTTATCTACTGTTCCGTGGGCTTGACTGGGCCCAGAGTGAACTCTATTAATCACCAGCTGAAAAAAGGGTACGGGCTGCCGGAGAGAGAACAGCCGTGTCTTTGTTCCTGTCGGGACTGGCAAGCCACGGCAATCCGTTTCCCCGCGCTTCTCCATCTCCCCTGGAGGGCGGAGAAGAGGAACTCAGAAGCCCTGGAGGGAAGACAGTCTAGAGGGGCCTGGATGATGCCTAGGGATGGAAGAGACCGGCTGGCAGTGGCTTTCAAACCCTCTCTGCCACTGTGGGTGTAGGGAACACTGATTGGTGACCAGAGGCCTCCGTCCACTTGCTAGGTGACTGGGCCCTGAGCCGACTCCCCATCTAAAAGGGAAGGTGGGAAATAGTGAACTGGGGTGTGCACACCACCCTTTACTGCACAGATGCTTTCTGAGCCCTTAACTCTTTTAATCTCTCAGGAAGTATACATTCTTATCCCCATTTTACAGGGAAAGAAACTGAGGCTTAGAGAAATTCTACAACCTGCTCAAGAAGCCCAGGCAGCACGTGGAGAAACTGGGCTTTGAAGTGAGATATCATGTCAAAACCCTGTGCTCCCCACACAAAAATGTGCGCACAGGTGTTCAGAGCGGCTTGACTTGTAATTGCCAAAACTTGGAAGCAGCCAAGATGAGGTGAGTGGCGAAATAAACAGACAATGGAATACAATTCAGTACTAAAAAGAAATGAGCTGTCAAGCGATGAAGAGACATGGAGGAACCTCAGATGCATGTTACTAAGTGAAAGAAGCCAATTAGAAAAGGCTGTATACTGTATAACTCCATCTAGATGACATTCTAGAAAAGAAAAAAACCAATGGAATCAGTAAAAAAAATCGGTGGTTGCCAGGCACTGGGGGGAAGGATGGATGAACAGGCAGAGCACAGAGAATTTTTAGGGCAGTGGATGTGCGCTACAGGACACCAGAATGGTAGGGACATGTTACTACACATCTGTCCAAATGCATACAATGTAAGTCCAAGAAATGACTATAACGTAAGCTATGAACTTCGGATGATTACGGTGTGTCAGTGTAGGTGCACTGACTGTAACAAATGTACCGCTCTGGTGGGAGATGTTGATAACGGGGGAGGCTGTGCATGAGTGGAAATGGGAGGGTGTTGGAGAAATCTCTGTACTTTCCTCTCAATTTTGCTGTGACCCAAAAACTGCTCTAAGAAAGTAGTCTTAAAAAGAAATCCTATATTAATATTGAAATGAGATTACTCTAGAGATTAACAGTGGCCATAGGAATTTTCATGTATACAAGTGATCTGAACAATTTGGGAAACCCCAGCTCTGAAGAGTGAGGCCCCTGGGATAGACGGCACTTGGGGCTGGGGACTGGTTGGGGGATGCGGGTAAGTCAAGGCAGATGCGTCATGACACAGGATGATGTTAGAGGGCTTGGGTTGGGAAAATGGCGATGGAGTCCCTAGGGGTACAGACAGCCCTCATCCCTGGGCCCGGGTGCAACATCTGGTCCACCCATAGGTTTTCATTCTCCACTTATTGGGGAGACATCCTTTCACACCATCCAGAGCAGGGATGCCCTCACTGGTGGTGTTCTTAAGATCCTGGGATCCCACAGTTTGCACTGAATGTTCTAGGATGGTAGGAGAGAAAGCACAGTTGACCCAGGAAGTTCAGATCAGTGCCTAACAGTCAGGTGCATTCCAGAAGCTCCCCATGGCTGAGTTCCTTGCACTGCACCCTGGAGACACTTTCATTTTTACCCCTGACCTTGAGAAACATGAGCAATAGTGGTAACTCCCGGCTGGTGAGACACAGACCAGCTGGGATGGTGGGTGGGATGAGGGGCTGGGCTATGCTCAGAGTTGGAGCGTGAAGTCCTTACATCTTTATCTGCCTTGAGATCAAGCACTGACAGTAAACCAACCTAATAAAATATGGTACTGTGGATGGCATCCAACACATGCAGAATAAGATGAAGGGATACATCGGGAGTTCAGGATTTGCAGATACTACTATACATAAAACAGATACACAAGGTCCTACTGTACAGCACAGAGAACCATATTCAATCTCTTACAGTAACCTATAATGAAAAAGAATACGAAAAGGAATATATGTATGTATATGTATGACTGAACTATTATGCAGTACACCAGAAATTGATACAACATTGTAAACTGACTATACTTCAGTACAAAAGGATGCAAATTAAAAAAAAAAGATGCCCATTCTTCTAATGCATTACTGGATTTTTTTCATGATAACACGGGGCCCTCAAGCAATTCTCCATCACAAATATTACCATGGGAGGATTGGATGCTTTCTTATTCTCTGTTCTCTTAAAGAGATGTCCTTACACCAGAGGAGACGGAATGAGATACACAGGATTGCGATGTTGTTGCATGAACACTAAAATGCCATTTAGCCAGCATGAAGGCTGCCAGATAGAACTGTGAAGTACTAGTGAGATGAATTGAAAATTGTCATTCCGTCAAACTTAGTGACAACATTATCTGCAGATCTTAGAAAAATCAGCTCAGAAAAATCCCTGGTTGGTAGTGATCCTCTTACATAGATTGAAATCTTTCCAGGCTATTCCTCAGGGCTCATCAATCAAGGGCAGTTGTCATGGTGAACAGTTGAATAGATGGTTTCCATTTAATTATCTCCAGCCCTCTGGATATTGAAAGCACTTGGGGACAGCAGGCTGTACTGGCCCTGGTCTCCCCTAAAATAACTGTTGCCCTTTCCCCACCCCACCTCCTCCTGGAGGCATTCACTCATTCATTTATTCAACAAATAAGTCCCCAGTGCCTACTATATGTCAGGCGAGTTTCCCTGCCAAGGATGCCTCTGTGAAAATGTCAAGGGCTGTCCCTGATTTCACGGACCTGCAGACAACCAGGGAGGCCAGGAGTCTGTGCTGTGTGTGCTCAGGGGCGGGCACTGGAGCTGGGGAGGTAGTATCAGAGGGCGGCCAAATGGCCAGGAGCGGGGAGTCGGGTCCAGATAGTCAGCATCTCAGATAAGGGAGTTGGCAGTGGGAGGAGGTCCGGGTCCAACTGCTCCCCCATCACTGGGGATAAAAGGAAAGCGCAACAACACGGGGACATCAAAGTGGGCAGGAGACTGTCTCCCAAGGAGAGGAGGCCAGCGATGGAGATTCAACAGGTAAAAGAAGGGGAGGAGAAAAGAGCTGACAAAATAGAAAGAAGGGTCCAGGCAGTTCCTTGGATGGCATCGTGGTTTCTCTATCTCCCATTCATTTGATGTCAAGTGTATGAAATCGGAGTAAAAGCTTGTCTTAAAGAAGTAGAGCTAGGGTCGGGACCACCCAGACAGTGACGTGGCCATCCTCTATCCGTCCCATCCAGCTGCCCATTCAGTCGTTTGCTCATTTCCAAGCAGTTACTATGTACCTGTCTTGTAGAGGTGGTACAAATAATGAAGCAAATAATTCCACAAGTGCTTATTTAGTCATAAACGTGAATCCCCCTAGAAGTCCATGATCAGAGTGTCATGAAAGGCTTCCCTGGGGAAGCCACACTCCGCTGAGACCTGGAGAGGGAGGAGGAACGAGTAAGAAAATTTGTGGGGCAGATTTTCCAGGCAGAGGGGAAAATGAGGACAGGACTTGACAGTTAACAAAGGTGGACACCGACTGCATACAGAGGCCACTGGGTCTTGATCCTATGAGCACCGGGGTTGGAAGGAGTGGAGAGACATGGGGCTGCATTTTTAAGTGATCACTTTGCTGCTGGGAGCGAAGATGATGGAGGAACGTGAGAGTGGAAGGATGGAAAGCTATTGGCACACGAACACAGCAGCCCAGACAGGAGCTGTGGGGGGCTTGGTCCTGGGTGGGGCCAGTGGGGGTGGGGGGCAGTGGTCGTCCTCACTGTGGTGTCAGAGCCTGCAGCTCCCCCCGCACCGCTGCCCGTGACCACGGGTACCTCACGCCACACACTACTGTGCACGTAGCACAGGGAGAGGGAGCTGGCCCCAAACCACAGGAGACCCTCTTGCACATCTTCTCGTCCACACACAAGACTAACAGGTTCCATTGAGGAGCCAGGGTTGACCTTGTATGGATGGAGACTCTCTGAGTAGGTGACTTACCTGGCAATCACCTCAAGTCCAGGACCAGCCCAAGGAGGCTCAGGGTCCTTGTCAGCATCTGGGGTGAAAGAGAACTGATGCTGCAGAAGAAGGGGTTTGGGGCATCTGAACCCCAGGGCTGGGGGTCGGCCAGGGTCTGCTGCAGATGGGCTCTGCATCTGACCAACATCTGCTTTCTAGGTTGATAAGAAAAAGAGAAACTAAACAAGCCTTTTAGCATTCCCCCCTCGGGGTCTGTCATCAGAGGGAAATGGTCCAGGTAAGACAGACAGGAAAAAATGGAAGAAGAGAGAAAGTAGATGCTAGATTTTGTTCATTTTAAAAGTTTGTTATCATTTTTCTCCCTCCAGATTGTCAAAAGAAGGATCAATGTGTAGCCAAAGAAATTCTAATTTGGGAGGTTCGTCACCTTATCTCCAAACGCCTGTTCAGTTAGAAAATAACATGAAATGTGAAATGAGGGAGCGCTGGTACCTTTGCCGTGCACAGCCACTGGATGGGAGTGGCTGGCAGAGAAACATGGCTTCCACGCAAATGCTGTGCAGACTTCACCGAGAATTCCCGGGAGATCAGAAATGTGCAACAGCTGGGGGCTGACCGCTAACTACCATCCTCAGGGGTAGGTTCTCTCGAAGGGAGATCTGAGCTGTGACCTCCATGGCTACCATATCCTCCATTCTTTTATGTAAATAGACCCTGAGAATGTCCATTTTACCAGCCCCTCCCTCCACAAACGCAGTTTCAAGCTTTCCTGACCACTAGGATAAGAACATCTTCGGGTCAGGCTGGGAGCACTGCCACACGAAGATGAGGAAACAGAAGCACAGAGAAAGAGGAATATACAAGATGACAGAAGCAGGACAGAAACAAAGGTTTTTAACTTCCAAGTCCAGTGCTCTTTGCTTTGCGCCATGAAATCCCCATAAATTCAGCCATCTGTGTGAGGGATGGGGTGCACGGACACTCCAGGCTGCTAACTACGCCATTATCTGTGATGCACAGTCCTATTTTTACTGTTGTGGCTGCTACGGCAACAGATTTGACTTCCTAATTATGTTTTGCTTGGGCTAATGTAAAAATTAATTTTCATTCCCTGAACAACCATCAGCTACTGGTAGGAGGAGATAACTGAACAGAGCGAGCGGTAGATTCATCCAACACTGAGACTGTCCACAAGCTGGGGCAAGACGCTGTCAGCTGTTAAACACGCCTTTATGCTGTGCTCTGTGCACGATGCCTTCTTCCTTCCCACCCTGTGAGATGGAGTTTAATATCCCCATTTTAAAGCTGAGAAAATAGAGGCCACAGAAGTTAAGCAACTTGCTCAGAGTTACATGTGTAGTAAAAGGCAAGACAGAACTGAAACCATATCTACCTGAGTCCAAGTTTAGTTCTCTTTCTCCAACATGGGGCTGCCTCCACTTCTAATATTGTTGTAGATACCTGGTGGCAATAGGAAACGGACAAGATGGGGCAGAAAAGAATCTGAGGGATCTGACTTACAGCAGTGTTTGTCAGGGTCACTGCTGTTTAAAGTCTAGTTCTTAGCTTTGATTCTGCTTCCTCGTTGTTTCAGATCACAGGGAGGTCTGTGAGTCTTAGGAGAATTGATTCACATGGACTAGACTCACAAGAGACTGATGTATAAATCTGAACGACAATCTATTCCCTGGCAAGGGAATGACCAGAATTTCTGCACCTATTTTCCAGGGCATCCTCTTCCCAGAAGACTGATGGTTTGAATTACTAAGCAGAAGGCTGCTTGGCAAGTATAAAAGCAGAACTGGAGTAACTGAGAGGCAGCTTTGAAGAATCCTATACTTAACTCAAGGATGATTCTTTCTTGACCTCCTTTCTTATGTGATTATGATGTTTCAGTGTCTCTTCTTTAAACATAGTTGAGTATGTATTGCCATGTTTTGTGCATTGCTCTTGTTTTATTAGATGTTTCTTGATACCTTCTCTCTGTTGAAATATATTTTGTCTTCAAATATTTTATTGTAATTGGTTAGACTGTATCTTTCTTTTGCTATGCACTTTCATTAAATGACAGGGTTTTCTCCAACTATTTTCACTTGGCGATTTTCTGTCCTCTCATATGGCTTTGCAAATTATTAACATTATGCATCACGTGGTTTTCCATACCATGATACAAGTTTGTCAGTCTAGTGCTTAAAGACCTCACCTTCCAGAGTCACAGGCATTGCCTGAACCCTGCCCTCAGCTGCTGGGGACACACAGCCAGCTGAACCAGGTGTGGGGCCCCAGCTTAAGAGCAGCCCATCTGTAGACTCATCTGGTAGGAAAAAAATGAACTAGACCGAATAGATTCTTTCTCTAAAGAATCAGAAGTGAGAAATAGAAGTAAAAAAGGATCGTTAGTAGGGAGAGCTTGACAGTGAGAGATCACGAGATAGAAGGATGCTCCTTGCATCAATCCCCCAGGGCTGCTGTTAGCACAGCACCACAGACTGGGTGGCTTAAACAGCAGGTGTTCATGGCCTTGGAGTGCTGGAGGCTGGAAGTCTGAAATCAAGTCCTACTGAGGGCTGCGAGGGAGAGAATCTGCTCCAGCCTTTCTCCCAGTTTCTAGTAGACTCATGGACGGCGTCCTCTCTGTGTCTTCACATCATCTCCCTGTCTGTGTGTCTTTCTCTGTGTCTAAATCTCCCCTTTCTGTAAGGATACCAGGCATGCTGGATTACAGTCCCCGCTAATGACCTCCTTTTAACCTGATTACCTCTGTGAAGATCCTGTTTCCAAATAAGGTTATATTTTGAGATACTGGGGGTTAGAACATCAGCATAACCTTTTGAGGGGAGCACAGTGGTACCCATATCACTTTGCTTAGAGCCAAACCCACAAACAGGGTCAGGAGGGAGCCAAGCGGAGATACTGTAGGGCTTCGGGCCTCAGCAGGAGCCCTCCCCTGGTCTCAGGACTGGACCTGCCCTGGGACTGTGCCCATCAGGTCCCCCAAGGCAGTCACCATGTGGCAGCTGCACAGTGGCCATGGAAGGGGCCTTAGCAGGGCCACCGTGGGAACGACCAGGCACAGCAGGGAGAGAAGGACCCCAGAGAGAACTTCTGCTCTCACAGCTGCATCCTCTTTCCTCCTTCAGGTGACTGCTGATTATGCGTCCCTTGCAACTAAAGAATCCAAGTAACAGTGGCCTGTCTCCACGCCCTGGGGTTACTGTAATGGCTCCTTAATTGTGACCAAACGCAGTGTCTGGGCATCCAGGTTGGTAACAGAAGTCCTGAGCAGGAAGTCACACGTCTGTCCCAATCTACTCACCGCCACAAGCTAGCCATGTGGCCCTGGACTCCCACCCCTCGTGTCAAACAAGGGCCCTTCCCAGCTAGAACATTCTGTAATTTTTATCCTAATCGATCAATTAAGCCCAAATAGTCCCTCCAACAGACAGCCTCAAAGATGCACTCTAGAAAATCCACCAGGCGGGTGAATCATGTGCCCCACAAGTGACATTTTATTATCTAACTCTCTGGGAAGCAGACCAGAATTTCTTCTCAAATGGGAGATTTACCTTAAGCTTAAGTTATTTTTAAAAGGTACACAAAACCCACGATATCACCCCTCTACTAATCTGTAGGTGTGAAAAGATTCCTACCAGTTCTGAGCCTTAGATAAAAACACAAGAGTAATAATAACCTTTGCAGAAAGGTATTGAGCGCTAGACAGTTACTGAAGGCAAACGTTATTTGTTCCGACAAACCCGCACAACTGGGTCTTTTGATTCTGCGTGTAAGCTGCCAGAAAAGGCAATTACTGCTCTTTTTTTCTATTTTTGGTCTCAAAATACCTTAGAACTCTTCCCACTGTGGTACAGCTGTCAGGGGGAACGACCCAGCCCCAATGTGGGGAGGATGCCACGCTGGAATTCTTTAAAGAAATGAGAATCTCAGGTGTGCGTTGGCAGGTGCAGAGGGGGAGAAGGAAGCTGTTGGTGCCCGCAGCCTGCAGATGACCAGGCTCGAGCTGAGCTGCGGGGCCTGGGTCCACGGGCCCTCCCCTCAAGGCCTGCACAGTCTGAGCTGGGGGACATGTGGGTAGTCGATTTCAACGCCCTGCAGGGGTTTTGGTGAAGGACATGCCCAACGGGAGGGGAAGGACTGCGTACACTACAGCACATCTATACACGTGAATACTGTGTGGCCTTTAAACATCATGTTTTGGAAGAATATTTAATGTTATTTTTCACTCACTACGGAGTGTTAAGTGAACAAGGCAGGATACAAAGTTCTATACAGGATGAACCTTCTTTATATGTATTACATGACATATATACGTATTTAAAAGTATGCATAAAATATACACATCCATGTAGTTTACATACATATTATATATAAAACGATCTCAACAAGTAAAAATTAATAGCAAGTGGTTGTTGAACTCAACTATATAACTTGATGTATTCCAGGGACCGTGCTAAATTCTTCATATATCATATGCCATCCAAGTCTTACGTTTGTTTTATGTGAAATAAGTCATATATACAAAAGAGTGGCTGTGACATGTTGGAGTGCAAACAATACAAATAAATGGAACTTCCACATGTCATCGTCCAGCCTAGGCTGTAACACAACCGAGACCTTGAAGCCCCGCCTGGCGCAGGTCTTACCCTAGTCCTCAGAAATAACTGCTGTATCGAAATTTGCATTAATAATTCTCTTGCTTTTCTTTTTTAAAAAAATAGCAGTCAAGGGAAAAAAAAACCCAACATGAGATCTACCTTTGTAACAAAATTTTAAGTGTACCGTAAAAGTATTGCTAACTTTAAGCACGATGTTGTAAACAGATCTCCAGAACTTTTTCATCTTGCATAACTGAAACTTCACACCCACTCAGCAAGGGCTTCCCGTTACCCCCTCCCCTCTGCCCCTGGCAACCACCGTTCTACCTTCTGCTTCTATGGGCTTGGCTGCTTTAGATACCTCACGCAGCATTTGTCCTTCTGTGACTCACTTATCTCACTTAACATAATGTCCTCCAGGTTCATCCATGTTCTCACATATGATAGAATTTCCTTCCTTTGTAAGGATGGATAATGTCACGTGTGGATGCCACATTTTCTTTATCCATTCATCTGTCAACAGACAGTGGTTTGCTTTCACATCTTGGCTACTGGAAATAATGGTGCAATGAACATGGGACTACAGATATCTCTTCGAGATGTTGATTTTAGTTCTTCCCGATAAATACTCAGGAGTGGGACTGCCAGATCATATGGTAGTTCTTTTTTTAATTTTTTGAGGAGCTTCCATACTGTTTTATTTCTTTTTTTAAATTTTATTTTAATGAGTTATAATCAGTTCACAATGTTGTGTCAATTTCTAGTGTAGAGCACAATTTTTCAGTCACACATGAACATACATATATTGTCACATTCTTTTTCACCATGAGCTACCACAAGAATCTTGTATATATTTCCCCGTGCTATACAGTATAAACTTGTTTATCTATTCTATATATACCTGTCAGTATCTACAAATTTTGAACTCCCAGTCTGTCCCTTCCCACCCTTCTCCCCTCTGGCAACCACAAGTTTGTATTCCATGTCTATGAGTCTGTTTCTGTTTTATATTTAAGTTCATTTGTCTTCTTCTTCTTTTTTAGATTCCACATGGTATTTTTCTTTCTCTTTCTGGCTTACTTCACTTAGAATGACATTCTCCAGGGATATCCATGTTGCTGCAAATGGCATTATGTTGTCATTTTTATGGCTGAGTAGTATTCCATTGTATAAAAATACCACAACTTCTTTATCCAGTCATCTGTCAATGGACATTTAGTCTGTTACCATGTCTTGGCTAATGTAAATAGTGCTGCTATGAACATTGGGGTGCAGGTGTCTTTTTGAAGTAGGGTTCCTTCTAGATATACGCCCAGGAGTGGGATTCCTGGGTCATATGGTAAGTCTATTCCTAGTCTTTTGAGGAATCTCCGTACTATTTTCCACACTGGCTGCACCAAACTGCATTCCCACCAGCAGTGGAGGAGGGTTCCCTTTTCTCTGCAGCCATCCTAACACATATGAGGTGTTATTGGGATTTTGATTTGCATTTCTCTGATGATTAGTGACATTAAACATTTTTTCATATACCTGTTGGCCATTTGTATTTCTTCTTTGGAGACATGTGTACTTTGCCCATTTAAAAAATTTAGTTCTTCGGATCATTGTTATTGAGTTGTTAAATTCTTTGTATGTTTTGCATATAAAGTGCTAATCAGATATGTGGTTTGCAGTTTCCCTCCCCATTCTGTATGTTGCTTCTTTCCTTTGCTCTGCAGAAGTTTTTGTCTATTTTTGCTTTTGTTCCCTGTGCTTTTGGTGTCATATGCAAGAAATCACTGATCAGACAATGTCTTGAAGATTAGCTCCTGTGTTTTCATCTAGGAATTTTACAGGTTCAGGTTTTATGTTTAAATATTTAATCTTATCTTTTTTTTTTTTTTTTACATATAAGTATGTATCCCTAAATAATGCATGCTATGGTCTGAATGTTTGTATTCCCCTGAAAATTGATATGCTGAAATCCTAACTCCCAAAGATGATGGTATTAACAGAAGTTTCTGGCTACGAACCAGGAAAGGGACTCTCACCAGAACGCAAACATGGTGGCATCTTAATCATGGATTTCCAGATTCCTGTGAGTGGAAGGACTGTGAGTGACAGTTTTCTGTTGTTTCTAAGCCACCCGGTCTGTGGTATTTTGTGACAGGGGCCCAAACAAAGACAATGCATTTCTTGATTTGTCTGTTTTTGAACTTGTTATGTATTGTATCATAGTTTGTGCATTCCTGTGATTTCCTCTTTCCTGCTCATTGTTATGTTTCTGATGTTCAACCATGTTGACGCGTGTAGCTATGGTTTATTTCTTATTTCTGCTCTAAAAGAGTAATTTATATCTTTTGCTGCAATTTATGTGCCCATTCTACTGTTGATGGATATTTTGGCGGTGTATAGTCTATTTTTTGCCATTATGACTACAACTATACATGACTTCTGGGGCATGCGTGAAACAGTTTCTTGGGTAAATACCTACACATGGAAGTCCCGTGTCTTAGAATATGCACATGATTATTCTTGTCTAGATATGTTAGTTACTTTAGTTTAGGCCAGCATAACAAATAGAAACAGAAGTGCATATTTGCTCAAACCTTAAAGAACTTTATTTTCTTACTCACATAATAGCTTAGCTGCGTTCCTGTAGGGGCCCAGGTCTCTTCTGTCTCATGATAGGGCTTTATCTCTTTGTCTAACTTTGGCAGTGGAGAGGGATATGGAATGTGAAAAGAGGTTAGCCATTTCTTAAAAGCCTGAAAAGGACCCAGCTACTTCTGTTCACATCCAATTGTCAACATCTGAGCCACACCTACCTACCTACCCACCTGCAAAGGGGCAGGGAAATATGACCCCAGTTTTATCAGCCACTTCTCAGAAGCAATTCAATACTTGGGAAAGGGAGAATGAATGTTGGAGGACAGCTTGCAGTCTGCCAAAGAAGATCAAGCCAAGTGTTTCCAAAATAACTGTGACCACTAAAATGCCCACAAGCAGTGCTTAGAAATTCCTGACCCCACACATCCTTGCCAAAAGTTGGTATTGCCTGATTTCAAATGTTTTGACAGTATGGCATTTCTCTGATTATTACTTAGAATTGTTTCATGGCTTCATGGGCTATTCAAGCTACTTTTTCTGTGAAATGCCTGTTTCTATTTTTTCCCTTTTTTCCTACTGAGTTGCTCTTTTGATTTTTCATATTCTGTGTTCACTCTGAACACTTTCTTTTTTAAATTATATGTGTAGCAAATAACATCTCATAGTTTGTGTTTTTTCTTTACATTCTATTTATGTTGTGTTTGAAGAAGGACTTGAATGTAATGTCACATTTGGCACTTTTTTATTTTATTATTTTTGTCTTGAAAAACTATTTTCCATTCTGAGATGATTCATATTGTCTCATGTATTTTCTCCTAAAAGTTTTGAAGTCTTGTTTTTTTGCATGTTTTTAATACTATGTATATGTGCGTGTGTGTATTTTAAACGGTGTGAGGTAGGGATCCTCAGGTGTGTGTGTGTGCATGTGTATGTATATATTATATAAAATTGTGTGAGGTAAGTGCCAGCATTTCTGATCCACTTCTCTATGGGTGGGGTCTAAGAACTCACGTTCTAACAAGTTCCCAAGTGATGCTGATCCTACTGGTCCACTTTGAGAAACTGCTGTATAAAAATGATAACTCTTTTCTATACACAAGCCTCCACCCTCACCCCCACAGTCCCAACACTACATACAGAGTAAGTTTATCTAGAATTGAAACTCTTTGAGATTTGAAAACAAAAATATACTACTAAAAATAACACACTAAATTAGCCATAAGTATTTTTATTGGGTGAAGGGCAGAGTAAGGGAGAGGAAAGAATCTAGGATATAATTTTAAAGATGAGGATATGGAGCCCATATAAGTCAAAAGACTGGTCCAAGATCACACAGTTCATAGCAAACAGTCCATCAAATCTTCACTACATAAAACAGGCACTAAAAATGCAAAAACTACCTTGAGAACACTTATTCCTAATCTAAACTGAGGAAATAGAACGAAATCCCAAATAGCAAATGATACTTCAGAGATCTAAGCATTGAAGGAACACATCTCTTTTTAAGTGTTTTTTTTTTTTTGAAGCAAGCTATACTACTGTGAAGTTGAGAAAAAATTCTAGAAACAATAGAAGTATTTATGATAATGGGTGAGAAACCCATTAAGAATTTTATTAGATAAGGATGACAAAATTAACTTTCCCTGTTTTCATTTTGGTATCACTGAACATTTGTGTTTCCATAATAAAAATAGCAATGAAAAGAAAATTGGACACAGGGCATTACCCTTTTCCCTCTGCAGGGTGGAGGAGGAGGATTTCTTATCCCTTGAAAGATGAGGGAGGCCTTCCATGGGTTTAATTAAGGAAGGCACTGTATACAGAAAAAGAGCAAGGCTTAAGGTAACGGACTGCAACTGACTTCCCCATGCTGCGTGGTATTTACATGCTCTGGCTCGCATGGATGATGTGATTTTGGATGTGTCTCTGCCACTTGCTTGTAGTACTGGGCGAGGCCTGTTATATCTGCATCCTTCACTTTTCCTTTCTGTGAAGTGATTGTCCTAAGAGTACCTACCTCCTAGGAGCTATACAATGAGATAATCCAATCCTGAGAACAGTGCGTGACACTATGTTAGCTATGTTTTCCACCCATGGCAAAGAGCGGTGTGACTTTAGCCACACTGTGGGAAAGTGACCCACACATTTGAAAGCATTTTGGTTTTCAATATAGTTATCCATTCGGTCTCTCATTCAAAAGTATGTGCCAGGCAGGATCTCCTCTTGTGACACCAAAGACAAGACCTAGATACCTGCCACCAGTGGGGCAGAAGCTGTGGGTATGAAAGGATGCTGGGAGTCATGTGTTTGATGGAAAAACCAGCAACAAAAACTAACAGTAAGTTTAGAGAGGAGAAATACAAAGAAGGAGAAGATGACCAAAAGAAAGAAAAGAAGAGAAAACATACTTTTTTTCCTTAGCAAAACTAAGAATATCCCAAAGATTTCAACTTGTAGAGGGTCAATCACAGATGGACCTAAATGGAGACAGAGTTCACGGGGCCTCGGACCCCCACCTCTGTATTTATTATGGCGGATATACAAGGGTGCTTTGTTAGTCATTTGTTCATTTTGTTTGGCTAAAGGCAAGAGGAGGCATTTGGCACATGGCTCCTGGAAGATGCTGTTGAAGTGGAGAATATGAGGTCCTAAGTGTGCCTGGCCCCAGAAACACGAGTGGACCCCCTAGAGAGGCAAAGCATGTAGCCAGGATCCAGAGGACCATCAGATACGGGACCTTATGTGACATAAGCCACAAGCAATGGTGCTGCGGTGCCAGGTTTCACAGTATAACGTGGCCGAAGGGCAGTGGGGCCTCCCCTACTCTGACCCAGACCTTGGAGGACTCCAGCCCCCAGACCCCGGGCTGTGCATCCGGCAGAGCAGCAGGAGGAACTCTTGTGCACAGCAGGGCTTTGCATGTTTGTGTTTATTATGGTCTTCAGCGATTCACCAAGAACACATTTACTCCAGGCCAGTACTGGCTTTTAGTCTATTTCTAGAATACTTTTCTGCAGTTGTTCCCAGAAAGGAGCAAGGTCATTTTTATCTCTGAAATTAAAAAAAAAAAAAAAAAGCTACTCTACATTTTCTGTATCAGCAAATCAAGAACATGAATTAAGCAACTACTGAACTCCAGCATCCTTAGAGGGATATGGAAGAAGGAAGGAAGAAGGAAGGAAGGAAGGGAAGGAGGGAGGGAGAGAGAAACAGAAAACTAAGAACAATGCTTAGCCCTTGGCTTCCAGCAACTTGCAGAGTGGTCTTCCAGCTTCTGCACAACTCTTCTTTCTCATTTGGAGTAATGTCTTAGGATTCTTTTTTAGAAAACTCAAACTGGACTGTAAAAATAACTGAAGTCTTTGGGCACTTACTATGAGCCAGCCACTATTCCGTGTTCCCCTGCTTACAGAATACACCCTCTCCGTGGTACATTGTTACTACTTTCTTAAATAGATGAGAACACCGAGAATTCAAGTGACCAAGCAACTTGCTCAGGGTCTCAAGTTACCAAGAAGTAGAACCAGAATTTGAATCAGGATGTTCGGTACAGAGTCTTATTTGGACCACCCAGGGATTCTGACTTAATATACAGTGCAACGTGTGTATTTTGGCTTTCCCCTGTTCATACACGTTCAGTTGCTCCCCATTACTTACAATTACAATTGCTTACAATCAATTCTGTCCAAAGTCCTTAGCCAATTACTAAAATAAAAGTTTAAAAGTGGTCTCCTGGCCAGATCAGTCTGACTCGCTCTCCCAAGGACAACCTGGAAAACTCCCCATGATGGGAAAACGTCAAGATGTGAGAAGGCATTAGAAACCCTGGGAAGGCAGAGGGCTCTTTTCAGCTGGGACTGCGTGTGTGCAGTGTAGCCGGGGGAGGAGCAATGTAGGAGTTCTGCACTTGCTCCCCTTCACTCCCAAACCCGCACAGGCAGCTCAGGCGTAACACTGGGCGGCACAGAAGCCTGAGTGGCGGAAGAGCTGTAGCCAACAGGTGGGAACAGGACTGTTTCAGAGAAGTGGGTCCCCCTACGTGGGGAGTTAGTGTGATGGTGAATTTTATGTGTCACCTTGACTGGCCATGGGGTGCCCAGATGAAACACTATTTCTGGTTTTATCTGTAAGGCTGTGTCTGCATGAAATTAGCATTTGTATTGGGGGACTTGATAAAGTAGATGGCCCTCCCCAGTGTCGGTGGGCCTCAAGCAATCTGTTGAGGGTGGGAATAGAACAAAAGACAGAGGAAGGAGGAATTCACCTCCCTTATCTCCCTGCTTCACTGTTGAGGTGGGAAATCTCCTCTCATCTTTTCCTGCCCTTAGACCACTGACTCTCCTGGTTCTCAGGTCTTTGGTCTTGGACTGAATGACAGCACTGGGTTTCCTGAGTCTCCAGCTTGCAGATGACAGATCGTGGGACTTTTCAGCCTCTGTAATCACATAAACCAATTTTTCAAAATAAATCTGTCTGTCTATCTATCTATCTATACACACACACACACACACACACCCACTCCAACTATATTAGTCAGGATCCTAATATGTGTCTATTTCTATATGTGGATTGTCAGGGTTCTCTATATACCTCCTATTGATTCTGCTTCTCTGGAGGCTCTTTGGAGAACCCTGACTAATGCAGTTGTTCAGGCAGAGGGGGGATCGGTGCAGGCTGCCTTCATTAGGGAAGGCTTCCAGGGGAGATCTTCGAGGCATTCAGAGATCCTAAGAAACCCCTGTTTCCTCCTTTTGCATCTCAAACCATATCACTCACTCACTGTGAGTGGTTTTTACAGCAAGGGTCTCATCCACAGCTCCTGATTTCCTACTCTGTCCTCACTGAGCTGTAAATAATAGTTTAGGACTTTAGACGCTGCGCAGATAAGCTGTGATTGGAAACACGGTCTTTGCCAGTGGAGCGTGTTTCTTGGCCAGTGACAGTCTGTTGGAGCAGGAGGTGGGAAGTCCAGATGCACAATTACTCCTGGACTTCCAACAGCATCCCATTTGAGGTTTACAGAAGCACAACTAAATCAACAAAGATTTAGTTTCGAGCGTCACCGGTCACAGCTGTGGAGGTATGTTGGCTACTCCTATGAGGTATTTCCCACATGGGCTGGGTGGAGAGGTGGGAGGATCAGGTATGAAAGGTTTAGAGAGGAATAAATCCTACGCTTAGACAGAAGCTCAAACATCTTGTTAGGCTCCCCATCTCTATGCACAAACTGTTTTGTTGTCTCCATAGTAAAGATGTAGAAACTGAGGCTTTGGAATGATCCATCATCACATCTAAGCTGCCAGCGCTGGAGAAGAGGTGACGGGACTCCTGCCTCCTAGCACCGTGCTCATTTGCCACCATAATGCTCCCTCAGTTATGCTCCTAACTGACACAACACATACCTTTCTGAAATCCATCATGCACATAACAAGAAATTATTCATTAAAGAAATATCTGCTTAACTCAAATTTCTTTCTCCATCTTCTTTGAGCATGGAACTCTTTCTTCCCCAGCTACCTATTTTGAAATCACAGAATGTCGTGTCCAAGAAAGTTGTCACGCTCACGGACATAGGAAAAAAAAAAACTGGTTACCAGGAGGAAAGTTGGGGGGGGGGGGATAGATTAGAAATTTGGGATTAACAGATACACATTACTATATATGAAATAGATAAACAAGAAGGACCTACTGTATAGCACAGGGAACTATATTAGATTTCTTGTAATGAGCTGTAATGGAAAAGAATCTAAAAATTTACGTATATATGTATGTACATGTATAACTGAATTGCTTTGCTGTACACCTGAAACGAACATTGCAGATCGACTACATGTCAATAAAAGATAAGAACTTAAAAAAATAAAGTATTAGAAAAAAGAAAGTTGTCACTGGTGGGAAATTAGTGGTTGAAAAAAAAATAGTGAAGATCAATAGTGATATTGATGGAGGCGTACAAACGCTAAGGCCACTGAAGGAGGGACTGTTTTCGGGGGCGCATCTGAAAGATGGATACCATTCAAGGGCATCTTGGTTGGCTGAGCTAGAGTTCACTTCAGATGACAAAACACCGCCCCCTCTCCCAGCAGTATTTGTTGGTAACCCTATTGTTTGAGCCTCAGGATGAGGACAGCAGCAGGAAGAGGTGTCTCATTAAGAGGTTTTAGAGACTCTGGGCACCAGGGCTGTTACTTTAGGGTGTATTTTAAAAATAAAACAAAACAGTAAAAAAATCTTAGTTCTTGTAAAAAATGAATTTTTCTATATTAATGTCCTATATGTAAATGAAAACTTACCCAAAACTAAAATACACATCTTATAAGAACACAAAAGGAAAGGAAAGTTTCAGAAGGAAAGAGGCACATATATTACTGAAATAACTGCTTAGGGAGGGAAAGAGGACAGGAGCGTGCTGTGGCTATTAGAGGGAGTGAACAAATGAATAAATGCAAACAAGAGATGGGGCACGCGCAGGTCAAGGGTCAGGATGCATCACCAAGGGAGGCGCATGACCAGCCCAGCCACCTTCGTCTGGAGCACAGAGTGAAAACACTGCCTACCAGCTGAAACACAGCACTGCGGAAAGCACGCTGCATGCATTGATCATTTGATCCTGACAACACCTCAAGTCTGGCCATTTACCTCTCTCTGCTGTATCCTAGTCATGCTGCCCTCGTCCCAGTGGCTCCCAGAGCAGCCAACATTGACTGGACTCAGGAAGCAGCGGCCGAACACAGAGGGAAGGCTGTCCTGTGTGCGCTGTGTAAAGACACCCTCGGGGGGCTGTGTTAGTTTCCCACTGCTGCGGTGACAAATATCATAATTGGAGGGGCTTAAAGTAACACACCTGTGTTATTTTATGGTTCTGTAGGTCAGAAGTCCGACACAGGTCTCACTGGGCTGAAGTCAAGGTGTCACCAGGGCCTTCCATGTTCCTTTGTGGAGGCTCTGGGGGGGAATCACGGGCATTCCTCAGCTCACCGCCCCTTTCCTCCAGCTTCAAAGCCAGCAGTGTTGCACCTCTCTGACCATTCTCCCACAGTCATACCTCCCTCTCTGACTCTGACCTCAGCTGAGAAAGTTTTTTGTTGGTTGGTTTGTTTTTTTAGGGACTCAGGTGATTAGGTTGAGCCCATCTGGATAATCTAGAATAATCTCCCCATCTCAAGGTCCTTGAACTTAATCACAGCTGCAAAATGCCCATTCCCATGTGGGATAACCTACTCGCAGGTCCTGGAGATTAGGACTTGGACATCTTTAGGAGGCCATTATGTCGCCTGCTAAAGGGCTGGGAAGACACTGAAAAAGGGAGATGGAGTCCTTTATGTGCAGGTTGATGGAAGAAGGGGAATTTACCAATGATGTTGCTGTTCAAGTGAAGTCATTTATAGTCCAAATGTTGATGAAGTCTGCAAACATTTGAGCTGCACTTAAAGTAGAGTCCTATGCAAAAGATGAAAAAAAGACCTTGGAAAAAGTGTGCAGTAAAGGAAGTTGGGGGAAGCAGTTTGCAGACTGTCAGGTTAACTGTGGGGTTGGCTGGGGGAGGTGATGGTGGGAGGGTAGGATGGTGGGAGACTTGTGGGGTGAGGGGAGTGGCAGGCTCTCAGATTGACTGTGCTGTGGGAGAGGGAAGAAAGCTAGACATCACACGTGTCCTTGTCTTCCAAAGAGGAAGTTGAACCACAGCATTTTTTATTAGATAGCTTAGTTATATAGAGAGTACTTTGGGAGGAGGAATGGGTTAAGGTAATTCCTCGTAGAATTAAAAACTGCAGGTTTTTTTTTTTTTCCAAATCACTGACAAAGATGAAAACAAGTATTGCCCATACACCAGAAGGCAAAATAGAAAAGACTCACTGAGAACATAAAGAGAAAAACAAAATTGAATGATAAAGGCTGGATGGAGTGAAGCTGTGGTGGCAATCACTATAACTAATGGTGTAAATTTGATTGCTAAAAAGCAAAGACCCCAGACTGCAGGAACATATTTGCTCAGAGTTGCCATATATAAGACCCACAACTAGAGAAAAATGACTTCAAAGGCTTAAAAAGGAAAGTTGAGAAAAGTAGTGTTAATTAAAACAAAAGGTGACTACCAGTGTCGGAGTAGGGACAACGTTTAAGGCAAACTTGATGACCATGATAATGCAGAAGAAGTGCTTATATTAAAATGTGTAATTAGTAATAAAGTTTTAAGATTATCAGCCTTTTACCTTTGAGTCTCTATAATAAACAAAACAACAATCTGTATTGCTACTCATAATACGTAAAAATTCTGTGTAAACATAATGAGCGATTTGAATTACTAGAAATTAAATGTGGGTATAAATAATATAAGCAATGAACTTGTATGTAAGTTAAGGCAGAATGAGTACAATCAATTTTTTAATTTTTACTTAACTGAAAGTATGCCTTCTTTTCATATGCTCATGGATTATTTATACAAATTGATGGCATGATGTACGTTGCCAATTATAAAAATTTTAAAAGCTGCAGGAAATTAGAAAGTAACAGTGTAATGTATAAAGAATATTTAGAGCCACTTGAATTTGAACAAACATTTTATCAAATAACAATTGCTTCAAAAACTCAAGACTAAAATAACATTATTCAGAAAATAATGAAACGTTTTTAATTTAAAATAGTATAGAAACATATATAATGTGGTCAAAGCTCCAAAATAAATCCTTAGCTTGAGATATTTTATAATAAAAAAAGGTGAAAATAACTAATAAATAGCATTCTAACTAGAATTTAAATGAAGAAAAGCATTTCAGTTGCAGTATTTATCAAAACAACACATATATTTGAAAAACATGAAATTGGGCAAGAAATACAGGATTTGTTTTTTTTTGAAAAAGACTAATAGAATAACTAAAACACCGGCAACCTCCCCAAAATGAGAGAAAACAAAAATACTCAAAATTAGAAAAAATAGAGCAGGGGCTTAACAATCGAAAATAAAAGAGAGTGTATACTTATCAACGTAACTATGAGCTGTACATAATCGTATTCTATTAGCCATGGAAATCTTTATGACATAGAAAGTTTCTACATCTATATAAAATAGCAAATTGGTATAAGATCAAATAGGAATTTGAACTTATAGTAAGTGATGAAAAAATTGAGAAATATTTAGTGGGAGTGTTTTCTGCTTGCCTTTCTAGCCCTACCCTCCACCCCCTCCGCCCTGCTCTGTGCCCCAGGAGGTTGACCTGGATGGACAAGGTCAGAGGATGCCTTTGACCTCTTTCCAGGTGGGTTTGGCCAATAAGAGGCACCAACTATAGGTCAGAAGACAGGAGAGTGTGGTCAGTTAACGGTGTATCAACCAGCTCTCTCCCTGCAGGGTCACTTGGGGTGGTTGATGTCCCATTGCCAGAGGCCACAGCTCTGGTCACACAGCCCGCTCCAGACTGGACTGTTCTTTCTGGGCTCCAGGGATCACTTCCTGCTCTCACTTCTTCATGCCTAAGGTGGTGATGCCTCCACACTGCAGGCTATCCACACATTTGTAGATAAATCCTTTATTAAACACTCTTAACTCGCCCAGCTGAATGTGCTGTCTTGCTCCAATTTGGATGGTGACTGGTACCAAATTAACAGAGAAAACAACAACCTTCCTGGTGCTACTAATAAAAAACTCACTAAAATCACTGGTCATTTTCACAAAACTTTAAGAAACAGATAGCTGGCCTTCAGCCTTTATTAGCCACCCCCTCCCCAAAAAAGACAGAAGGCCATACAATTTCTCCATTAACACAAATATTCCTGATTCCAACACCTGACTAAGATAATCCATTATTTTATAGAATGTCTCACTTACAAATGTACGATTATTTGATTAAAAACACCTCAGTAAGTAGAATTTAACAATACATCAAAATAATAAATATAAACCACGAAGGGCTTACTGCAACTATGAAAGTGATCAGTATTAAAGAAATATTAATATATTATTATAGCTTATAAGACCGTCTCAAAAAAGAGTGTATAAATCAATAAATGAATGGATGTAAAAGAGCACTTTATTAATTTAATCCACTATCATTTAAAAAGTGTCAGTATGGGAACGGGGGGCTAAGTCCTTAAATAACAAGAATAATGCCAAGCTAACAGTTTACATTATGCTCAAAGGAGAAAGGAAGCAATCCTTTTCAAACGAAGTATCTTAAGTCTGCCTTATTTATGTCACTTTTGAAAGTTAGGAGATGCAGTTACAGGAAGCTAGGCCATCAAAGCGGCTGAAGTCTGGTTCTAACCTCAGAGGACTCTAAGTAAGCTGGAGGCAATGGCGCTCCTCCCTGCCGCCTGGTGCTGCCAGGGCAACGCTTGTTTCCCCACCTGGTGCTGCTCCGGAAACACACCGCAGCGCAAAACAGAGCTACACTTATTCCTTAGGGGTTCTCCTGCCCAAACCTCTCATTTTGCATGTAAGAGCACTGAATTTCAGACAGACGTGAGTTCCTCAAGAGAAAACACCGACTGGTAGAATTAGGACAAATAACCACCATTTGCAGAGCACCCACTGCTCCCTCATCTCACGTCCCTGGAAAAGTGTTCTTATGGTGACCTTTTTTTTTTTGCTGGCCAGGAGGCTAAGGCTTGGAGACATACAGCTGGTCTGGGATCATAGAGAAAAGGGAGCCAGAGAGAGACAGATACACACTCAGGACGAGCTTATTAATTTATTTTTATTACATGTTATTATTTTCTTAAGTTTTACATTCCTTTTAAATATTTGTTCAACGTTCATTTGGTGAGGATAAAATCAAGGTGCCATCTACTACGGCAAGGGCAGATGGCCAAAGCGGAAGTCCAGAGTACAGACCACATTTTTGATTTCGTCCGACAGGTTGGCATAGCCTTACACCCCATCTCTTAATCTGGTTCTGAGACAGGGTTTGGGATTGGAACCCACATTCCCCGGTTCCTTTGGCTGAGTTCTCCACCATGGCACTCAGATCTCCTGGTCCCTAGGCAAGACTACTTTCCTTGGGAGCCATCCTCTGAAAATTGAAACTGAACATTGCTCTGCTTGTCCTCCCCCAGGTCATTCCAAGGGTCACTCTTATCCACCTGCTTTGTGCCGAGTAAGGAGCAGGCGACCGGCAGGTGGGGTCTAGACTAGCCTAGAGGATGGGTCCCAGCTGACACATACAACTGTGATTGCAGGATTCAGTTCAGCATTTGTCTCTGCAAATTCTAGTCCTTTCTGAACAGCTGGCACGAAGTTCTTCAGAGACCCTTTCCAGGCTGGTCCCTATGTTTGACCCCTGCTGGAGTAAGTCAGTCAACTTCCTCCCCTTGGGCTTCGATCTGGCTGCTTCAGTCTGATTTTTGGCTTGGGTTCCATTCTTACCGGGGGGGGGGGGGTTTCCTCTGCACAACTCCAAGGAGCCACTGCCCTGGACGGTTGGCACCCCCAGCCCTCCGCTCCCCTCTGCTGGGATGCCGCCACAGCTCCACTAGAGACACTTCCTGGAACACAACAGGGAGTGTCGCCGTTTTCATGGGTTCTTCTCACTGGCCAAGCTCCTGTCTGGCTCTGTCCACCTATCAGGGTCAAGGTCAGCTTCCAGCAGCACCCATACAATCCCTAGAAGAGGTGCTGGTGACACTTAGAAATAGGGCAACTTGAGTATCTTCATTATTATGGAGATTTGATACTTACTTAGCAGCAATAATCATAAAGCATTATCTCTAAATATGTGTTCAACACACTCCCCGGAGGCCCCGTGGTGTAGACGAGGACCTTCAGACTACCTACCAGCTGGTGTCTTCAAACTGGTGCCCTGAACTTTGTGGACCTTACTCACCTCCCAGATAAATGGAAACTGAGGTTCCCTCCTTGCCCCCAGCCTTGCGTTTACCACTGCTCCTGATCCATTCCAGCCGTCTCCAGTTCCCTCTGCTGCGGTGCTTTTGGCTCAAGCCAAACTGACAGGGCTTGCTGCCCATCGGCACAGCGAGCACTTCCCCCCGCTGCACCTGGACTGCCTTTCCCACCGAGCTGTGCTTTCCTGTATTCAGCACGTGCTTCGAAATGCTTCAAAGGTGACAAATGTTATGATGTGTCGTGGATCTTGTGTGGGTTGGGGAACACATCAAAAATTCTGGTGGTTTTCCCATCTGCCTCAGCTGGGACTTTCTGCCAGGCCCCTCATGTCTCCATTACAAAGGGATACATGGAGAGCTTGTGTGCTCACACACACACACACACACATCTGTATGTGCCTACAAATACAGATATATACATATGTACATATCACAAATCTATCTGTCTGATCACTTATTCTTTACAGCCAGCCTGTGTCATTTATCTCTTGCTGCTCCCAACAGCACTCTGGGATATGAACTATTATTAAACTATTATAATCCTCACCTTTCAGAAGAGGACCCTGAAGTTCAGAGAGACTAGGCAATTTACTGCCTTTTCTTTCTCAGAGTTTAGCCTGCTAGACCTCCAGGACCACATCTCTTATAAATAGCTTAAGTGAATAAACACACGTGTTAAATAAACACATGAATAAACGTCCACGACTGCTGCAGTCTGATAGTCTCTCAGGCCTATCGCTGGAACCTTCTGGCCCACAGACGCATCATCAGGTTTGGGTCTCCCGGCTGCTGCCTCATGTTCCGTTTGAGGAATAACTTAGTTGTGTTGTTTGTCTTCCGGTCACACTGCAAGTCAGACAAAGCATCAGTCTGACTCTGGGTTAACTCGTGTTCCCAATTAGGCCACGAGGTGCAGTGCTTACAGCTCAATACAGTGTGGCTTCAGCGATAACTTAGCTAATAGTCCGTGGTCTCTGTTACCTCCTTCCCTGACACTTCCCTGATGAGTGCGTAAATCCCAGTGGAATCACGGCCTCCATGTCTTGAATGAGGCCCTTAAAAACCAGGGGACATTATAGCAGCAGACAAGATTGGCTTTCCTGTACACCTACTTCGTAAAGCTTTGCCCTCACCCTAGAAAAGCAAATGCAATTTGGTAGACCCAGGAGTTGAATTTCATGTGACTTGGCTTGGCCACATGATTGAGTTAATTCTCCCAGCAGGAAAGGAGTATTAAAAGCAGCTTCTGTCTCTCCGGATCTGATGGGGAGTGGAAGTGGAACTATTCCTTTCCCCTAGTAACGAGTGAGGCAGGGTATGAGAGCCTGGCTTTCATGATCATGGACCAGGTGATAGTCCTCTCGTGTCTGGTGCTCACTACATCCCTCCTATGCATTAGACCACAGGCCAGGTATTGAGGTTACAGCAGTGACAAAGGAGCTTAGAGGAAATTCCACCCTTGCGTGGAAAGTGCCGAGAAGGATAACTGAGTAGGAGGGCTTCACAAGCCAGTGGGCGGGGCACTTGTCTGTTGGCACCCGGTACCACTTCTGACTCCTTTATATGTTCTCCTTGGTGTTGCAGGAGCTGGAAGCATGGGAATCTGTTTCTTCCAATCCCTTGCCAACAGGATTCCTGCTTACACTCCATTCTGAGAGGCTCACGTGCAAGATTTAGAAGGAGGAAGGGAAGTGGAAGGCATTTTCACAGTGGAGGCAGAACCAAGGGTTTGGGCGGACGTGCGATTTTGCATAGCAACACCTGTTGGTGGTGCTTCAGGTCACTGTGACAGGAGCTGCGAGTCCCTGGCCCAAGGGACAGTGGCTGTATCGTCTTTCCTTGAAAGGTCACAGTGTATTTTAAAGGTAGAAATGGCCTTTCATGCCCTCTGCTCCTTCAGCCCTTGATAACATGCTTGAGGAAGACTGAGGCTCTGAGTACTGGAGATTCTGATGAGTATCGGAAGCTCCCCCCGCCCCCCTCATCCCAACCCAATTCTACTAAGACCCCTTGAAAACAGAAGCATCCTTTCCATTTCTGAGGAGGCTGGTCTCCCATTCCTTAAAGACCCTGCAGTGACTTCATCTGAGAAAATTACCTTGTAAAGAACCGTCCTCCAGAAGCCCCTCAAGAACCACCCCCACCACCCTTCATTGTCTCCTGTCCCATAACTGGATCAAATCCTAGCATCTCCCAGAGAGATATGCACAAGGCCTTGTGCACAAGGAGAGAGTTCACATACCAAAATAATATGGTTATAATTAGTGTTGGTAGAGACTCAAGGAATATGTGTGGGAGTGGATTCCAAGAAGCATAGACCAGGGAAGTGTCTATCTGAAACCTGGGAATATTGATCTTTAGGGGGAGGCTGCCGGTAATTCCATTCCAAATGGTATATGTTAATGAGTGACTAAGTAAACATAGGCAAGGCCATGTTTCAGGAGAGAGTTTGTCACTCCATCCGAGAAAAGCCATGACTGAGACACAGGCCAAGGGCAAAGGGATCATGGATAGGACAGGCTAAGAAGGAAGTTCTGGACACCAACCGCGGCCTCAAAAGGAGTTGCAAACAAACAAACAAACAAACAAAAGACAATTTTAAAATATGCACACAATTTTTTCCTTACTTTGTTATTCAAACATTGGCTGATAATAATTTTTAACTTCTCTTCTCATACTGTCTGTGATGTAAGGAATATTGGAGGTGGTTAAACTGAAGAGGTATTCTTTAGGTTATAGGATGTTAAAGAGTGATGGAGACTAATAGAAAAAGAAACAACACCAGCCAGAGACAGACACAGTGTCGGACAGGCTCAGAGCCTTCCCTTTGGGGCAGATAGGGGGTATGCCTTTGTCGACATCGTTCAGAGCTCTATCACATTAAGTGGAAACACAATACTGTTGCTTTGTTCATATTTGGAATTAAATATTAGAAAGGTAGGTACAGATAAAAAGGGGTTGACCATGCCAGACATTTGTCTGCTGGAATTCTGAGCCATTCTGGTCCTTCCTATGCTCTCCCTCCAGAGCAAGCGAGGAGACCTGGAATTGCAGCTCCCAGCATCCGTGGTCAGGATTTAGTGCTTCCCACTCCCTTTAGGGAGAGCTTCGCAGGTAGAAGTGAAGCAGCAGCCACATTTGCTCCTCTGGCAGCAGCGGGCAGATGTTGGGTTTGGCAAATATGACTTGAGGGTTTGCAGCAGCCTCCAGGCTGATCCTGGTGATTCACCTGTCCCCGTACTGCAGACAACTGTGGCCATCAGTTATGCTGTCGGTATTCTCCTGACCTGGGTGGTCAGATTTCCTAAAAGCTGGTGGTGACCTTGAGATCTGCTTTCTCAATGGAATTCTGACTTACGTTATACTTTATAAAACTTTTGGGTATCCTCCCTCATAAAAATGACCAAGAGTTGCCACCTCTGGGTACCAAACATCAAGGCTGTAATTCTTAGGCAGGGTTTACCCTGCGCAGTTTTAAACAAAGAGCAAAAAGTGAAGGGGATCTTAATTCAGGTCTATAAGAAACTGATGGCAAGACAATGTTCTGAGAACTACTAAACACCTACTTGGTAGGATAAACTGCATACACTTTTCTCTCAACATGTATATGCAAAGAACCACAAGGAAAGAACCACAAAGAAAGAACCACAGAGCTTCAGTTTATCATCTGTGACAACTAACCATGAGACTTAAGTAGTATGGCTAAAGGTCTAATCCTTGTTCAGAGCTCTCTGGTTCTAGAGGACCTCACGTGTCCAATGGGCTACTCACCCACACTGTGCATCAGCTTCAGAACCTGTCAGCGCATCTCAGAAGGTCCTAGCTAGTCTTCAGGCTCAACTTGTGGTCTGCAGCCACTGAAGTGTTTGCCTTGTTTTGTGTCGAAGAGAGCTCAGGTGCATAGAATGGATTATTCCTAACCCTTGATTCACATCACACTCATCTTTGGTCCGCGCACAGGCCTCCCACTGTTTAATTATTTATTTGTCAATGAGTGTATCTTAATGCCATCAGCATCCATGAACCCATCACTCTTAGATTCTGTGGAAGCTTTATCTTCTCCAAAGTGCTCTGCAAAATGCTGGCAGAATTTTACATCCTGGCAAAAATAGCTATGTGATTTTTCAGGTGTCTCTTTAACCTCATCACCAGATCTATATCTTGGACAGAGTCTACATTTTCTCCCTTGTCTGTGAAAATAAGGAATAGACATTTCAAACCCCTTTTGGCAGAAAGAATAATACCCTCCTAGCAGTCCAAGCTATAAATGGACCAGTCTTGGGCACAGATATAAAATGCCCTGACATTTCTGCTCATCACTGTTAAAGCATCCTTTTGGCAACAGCAGACTGGGGCATTTCCACGTGATCAGTGTGGCATTGGTTATGATAAAAACCTTGGGGGCTCTGCTTTGGTTGAATAGAGGACATGAACCTCTTGAAAAAAATATATGCTTTTTAATAGTAGATAAATGAATAAATAAGTGATTAGTATTTAATTATTCTTGAAATGAGGGCACATTTGTTAAACTTTAATCAAAGAAAATTATATATCAAAGGGCCTGACAAAATATAAATTAAAAAAACATGCAAACAAACAATTATCTCACTACTTAATTGCAAAATTTCAACTTTTTTAAAGCATGGATTTGAACTGAACTGATCATTAAATATAGAAAACTACATTTAAACAGGCCAATTTGCTTACCACCCAATTGAACAAAAAGTATATTACGTAAAAAAAAAAAAAATGTGGGAATTCTAAAATAAGTGGAAACAAAAGCAAATGAAATAACTAAATCAACTGAAATCCAAAGTAAAAAATATGCTTTCTGAAATGATTATCATGTAACCAAAAAGGTATTCACTAATGTGAATGTGAACCGAAATGCTCGTCCTTTAAGATGTATTTAATGATTTCTAAAAGAGTTGACCATTTTCCATCCAGGACTGCCAGTTAGGCTGAGGAGTCTCATAATTTGCTTTCATGTAAATGCAACATAAGTAGATAGATGGATAGATGGACAGATAGACAGACAGACAGACAGAGGACAGACAGACAAATTCTCTGTTGAGTGCTAAGCAGCTGGAAAGGAATCTCAGAAATCTTGTAAAATCTCCTATTCTGTGGTTCCCCCCACCCCAAATCCAGGAGCTCCGCCCAATCCCTGGTTAGGGAGAAAGAACTAACCACCTTTTAACCATGTCTATGGTAGAACAGAAATTTCCCTCATGTTGGACTAAAACTAACGTGGACCTCAAAGGAAACCACCTATTGCAATCTCTACAATAAATTAAGCACATGAACAGTTAGGTGTCCTCCAACCTTAGCCTACACACCTGCGCCTTCTGCAGCACAGCACATATTAAGACACGTATGGATCGCTACATCAGTAAGATGATTCGGAGTCCACCTCATCCAACCTTCTAAGCAGTGAAAGAAGAATTGCTATCACAACCATCTTTATTGAATGAAGTGCCAAGGACTTTGCATTTATTACCTCTCATCTTCATGTCTGCAACACAAGTACTGTTTTTTGAATTTTACAGATAATGAAACTGAGAATTGGGAATTAAGTAATTTGTTTACAATGGCACAGTGACTGAATGATGGAGCCAGGATTTAAATACGAATCTTTCCCTAAAGCCCCCACATCTTGTACTACTTGACGACCACCCCATTATCCTCCCAGATACAATAACTCTTCCAAGGATCATCTAACTGCTCATCTAACTCTCAGATGGCCAAGTGGAGTTATTTGAAGAACATTTCCTGTCACATTCACCCATTGATGCTGCCCTTGGAAGCAAAGGAAATGAAACAAAACAAACCTGTACCAAGGATTTGAAGACCCCGTCATGTCACTGAAAGTATTCTTTTCTCCAGGCTGAGGTCACCAGGGACACACTTGTAAGTGTGTTTGTCACCAAAAAGGACAACTGAGCAAATGCAGCCCATGAAGTTGAATCAACCATTTCTCTGTAGCGTGACTTCTAGAACCTTTAAAATCTTCCCCCAGGCTGGGCATTGCTCAAGGAAGGTGGAACAACTCCATTTTTAGATCTCTCTGTGATTGATACTGGGGAGGCAATGGGGGAACTTCTGTTATTTTTCACAGTGTATCTACTGAAATATGATTTTAGCTGGGAAAGATGGGCTAGTCTCTGACCCAATCCCTAGGTGAGGACTCCCATACCAGTAAAATGGGATCTCTGGGTCCGTCCTGGGCACTTTTTTTTTCCCACTGTAATGTTCCTCTGCCAACATTTGCAGGACTTTCAATATGTATTATTAGTCACCTACTACTTGCTGAACACCGCTCCAGGTACAAGGAACAGAGCAGGGAGCTAAACAAAATTTTCGCTCTGATGAAGTTTTCACGTGTTAAAAAAAAAAGTAAATTAGGAAAGGGTTCCTGGAGACAGGGTACAATTTAAAATGAATGGTCACTTACATGTGATGTCACTTATATGTGGAATCTAACAAAGTGACACAAAGGAACTTATTTACAAAACAAAAACAGACTCACAGACATAGAAAACAAACTTGCAGTTACGGGGGGGGGAGGAGTGGGTGGAGGGAATTTGGAATTTGCAGATACTAACTACTATATATAAAACAGATAAACAACAGGGTCCTACTGTATAGCATAGGGAACTACATTCAATATCTTTAATGGCCTGTAATGAAAAAGAATATGAAAAGAAATTTATATATATGTATAACTGAATTATCACACTGTACACCAGAAATTAACACATTGTAAACTGACTATACTTCAATAAAAAATAAATTAAAAAAAAAGTGAGCTCAGCTTGCACATTTGTTCCTAAAAGATCCTCATACTCTGCCTCCAGCCTGTTCCCATCCTTACTCCTGAGCTGTGGGTTCTCCTTATATTTACATTTCCCCTCCTGGTCTCCCACTTTCCCAACTGTAACTTCCACTGATATTTAGTGTTTCATTTCCCTAGCATTATTCAAACAGCTATGCAAGAACATGGATCAGATTCACCCCAGATTTCCCACTCTACTTCCTTTTCCTCCTCTTTTTTTCCTACTTCTTCTGTGAAACCAGGGGGTATCTGCGCTGTTGTTAATCTTCTGGGAACAACTTCCTAACACCAGCACATGGCTCTCCATAATAATCACATCTTCCCAAACTCCCCAGCTTGGGGGTTATTCAGGCAGTTGAGTTTTGAGCTTTTGATGGTATATGGTAACGGTCAATTAATGCTCAATACTATAATGATTGTTATTTGGGAGACGGGTATGCTAAGGGGCTGAAAGTCAGATGGAAACCAGAAATTTAAAGCATTTAATTCTAAAAATCAGTAAGTGGGAGGGAGGTTCAGCTGAGGACCCAGAGGCATGGTCTGGCAAGGCAGCCAAATCCTAAGTCGTAAGAGTCTGCAAACACAGCTGAGAAAATGGAACCAAGATGCGACCGTCCGGGCAGGAGCCAGTTCTTGCAGGAATAATCCTGAGCATGAACTCCCGGTCAGGAACAAAGAAACCAAGGCAAAGCCACGGAAGCAAGTATGTGGGAATGACATTAAGACAACAGCTAAAGATGTGTGCCTTGCTCCGGATAGCTTTCCAGGCGCTCTCCATGTCGGCTCTTATTTCTTGATGTCTTGAAAGGAACATGCGGTGCCTGACAGTCAGAAATGATTCATTAAAAGGGCACAAGATGGAGCAAGTTTACTGGCTCTTCAGTCAAGACAAAAGCTCATCTTGGAGGTTTCCAAGTGACGCTTTCAGACACTTATTGGAAAATGAAGGTCAAGTTTCTTCCACCAAATAGCCCCTTCTGTTCCCTTTAGGATATTTTAGAATATTTTCAGAGTTCTGAAAATATTGCCCCAACTACACAAAATAGCCCCAACCACTGCCTATTTATTGCGTTCTTCTCTCGTGGGACATGTGAGCACTTCATGCTGAAGTTTGCAAGCGGTCCTCTCTGATAACAAGCTTGACCACAGGTGACCTTAGTTGGTTTTGGAGCAGGGAGAGCAGTAGATCATTTCACTGCAAGACCAAGCGGAGCTCCTTACTCCTTAGAGGTGACTCAGAAGAACACATTCTAGTCCCAGTTCCAACATGATCCAGCCATGTGAGCATAAGCAATTCACTGAAATTCTCTGAAGTTCAGTCTCAAAGCGATGCTGTTGTAACACAGATGTCAGCTGGAATCATCCTTCCCCTTAATCTCTAGGTTGTAAGAATGGTTTGCCATCCTATTCTATAAATAGCGGATAGCTCATTGTCTCTCCCACAGACGTCTGAAGATTCTGGGTGGACCTACGTTCTCTGGTCACCCGGGCTCTAAGCTTCGGTGTTTACTGTTGGTGTGATACTTTGTGATGTTGCTTCCCACCAGACAGACAGGAGAGATTATCCCTTCTTCTTGACTTCCTTCAAACCCTCCCCACTTGAAAAAAGGCCAGCTTTGTTTGGTATTCAACTACAAATTATTTAAATAGGCTATTCTGCATCCTTGCTGTTGGAATCCATTGGACTTGCACCAAGCCAGACCCTCTTTCTCTTCTCTCTCCCTTCTCTGTTCTCCCCCTAATTTCTATTCATTTCATTGCATAACAGTTTATCTGTTTCTCTTGTAGCATAGTTTCCTTCCGACCTCCCCAGGGTCTTGCTTTCTATACTGAGTGGTTCATAAAGGTATTTTCCTAAGCAGATATACCCTCCTTTCTTAAAGAAGACTCTGGCTTAAGTCTTTAGATACTAATTGTTCCCACTCCCACTTTATTGTGAAAACTCATGGCACTAACATGAATGCATACTGGGTGCTGGTACCCAGGGATTTCTGAGCATAATGCACTAGGATTTATGCTAAGAACTTTTACATCTGTCAATTCATGCATTGCTTTCAAATCTCCCAGACCTGGAGTCCACTTCCTAAACTGAGTTCACCCCAGAAACCTATTATATTGCCTCCCTCTGAGATCAGGAGAGGTAGATCTGTCCACAAGATGGGTCACAGTGTTTCTGCAGAAAGGACTTAAAGGGAAAAGAATGAGAAACTGCAGCTTTGGTTCAAGGTTAGTGAGCCTGTGCTGGAGAGGAAGGCTGAGATTCTGAGCAAGCCTCTGCTCCTGGAGTCCAGCCCAGCCCCTGTGGTTCTTACTGAGGCCATGGGGTTTATAAAAGAGCTTTCGTAGCTCTGATGAGAAGAGTAAGGTGTCACTAGAGGTCACTCCTCTGGTGGGCAACAGTGGCAGTGTCTTCAGCAAACATTGGCAGAAGAATTGCTATTTGGGAAAAATATCTCAGCTGGAGACATTGCCAAAGGCAACAGTGGGAAACGCTATGGGAAGGGAGGGACCCCAGGGGCCCGCATAGTGGATAAAGGGACACCAGAGGTGCCTCTTGTGATGTCCCAGGACATTCTGTGAGCAGCTTGAAGGGGCTGGATTTCTCACAGATCACGTGGGATTTGAGCTAGCACAATATTTTTGAAGAATTTTTTAAAAATTTTATCTGAGAATGGTTTTATATTTACAGAAACAGAGAAGACAGTACAGAGCGCTCCCATATACCATGTCTTCATTTCTCCCTATTATTAACGCTTGAAATTAGTGAGACAATGTTTGAGAATGCCTGTTTTCTTCAAATCTCCATCAACGTAGGTTGTTACCAAACCTTTTCACTTTTTTCTATATATATATGTTGTATTTTATTTTAATTTGCATTTCTTCATCTATTAGCGAGATTAAGTATGTTTATATGTCCTTTGTCTTTTTCATGTTGTCTGCTCATTTTTTCTTTAGAGTTATTTGAACGCTTGCTACGTGCCGGCCCTGGTCTCTGGGCACCAGGAGTGTAGTGGTTATCAGAATAGATAAGGTTTCTGCTCTTTCCAACACAGATAGTTTACTGATTTTTTTGTTCTTGTTGATTTGGAAAGGCTCACTGTGTCTTTAGGAGATTCATCCTTTGTCTATGTTATGCTACAAATCTCTACCAATTTGGGGGGCAAGAGCAGAGGCTGAGATAGGACAACTTTTCAGAGTGTAATAAAGTGTTAATTATCAGGAGGAGCCTAGGTGGTTTTTCCATAAACCAATTACAGTTGTGTGTTAATGATTTTCCTGATGCACCAGTAAGAATCAAATGTTAGGTTTTTTAACACATTCCTGAAAAGAGCTGGAGCATGGTAGAGGTCAGGAGAGGCAAGGTAATCCTAGAACCCTGAATAAATGCCCCGGTTTACAGCAATTCTTTCTTTTTGTTAAAACTAATTAAACAACACTTAATGATACAGCCTGACAATGGAATCTCAGGCCCAAGTCCAAAAGTCAAAATCAAAGCAAATTACCTACTGTAGCCTAATGATAAAGTCATTTAGGGAGTAGATTGGAAATCAATAGTTTTCATCTGAGGACGGAGCGCTCTTATTCGGGGGGACAATTCGTACCGCACACAAACCTTCCATTCCCCCTGGACACACCCTCCTCAGCACCTCTGCTTATAACTCTGAAACACCCCTCTTTAAGCTGTAAATACCCTGAGAGGAATGAGTCTCTCAGATGTTTGCTTACGATCAAGGCAACATCTTAAAAGGCACCATCTCCAAGCTGCCTCCTGCTGCCTCCAAGGACTAAAGTTATGGCTTTTGTGATTATTCCACATGTGACCTGCATGTTGGACACTTGGGGATATTCAATATGATATTGAAATGGCTGTGTTTCTTTAGCTCACACAGTGTACTAAGTAAGTACTCTAAGCACAGAATTACATTAAGAAGTCTTTTCATCAGGAAATACTACAGAACACAAATAAGATATTACCATGTAATAATGACCCCCCCAAAAAATGTTCTTTACATATGTGGCTTCTCAGGTTTACAACATATTTTTCTGCTTTTAAATTTAGTAACAGATGTCGTTTATTTACCTTGTACATGTATATAATCTATGTACTTTGCTTAGACCATGTATGTGTGTTACATATATAATATATAATATGTATATGTACCTTACATATAGGTTATACATCTAATAATCTTTGCACATAGCCCAATTACATATTATGCTATATACAAAGACTATGTATACTTAATATTATACATAACCATTAGTATTCATTAAAAAAAACTACAAGCTTGGCATTGCTATACTCATTTTATAAATGAAAAAACTTGAGGTTCTGCAAGGAATGACAGCTTGCTGCATGTCCCACAGCTAAGACATAACCCAGCTTTGATGGCAACTCAGATCTTCCTTCCTCAGTCACAGCATTGATGAGAATAACAGTGGCTCAGGCTGTGTAATTCTACTGAGCGCCAGACAGCGTTCAGAGCATGCGTTGTGCGCATTGACTCATTCACCCTCCCTGAGAGAGGTATGACCATCACCCCATTTTATAGATGAGAAAACGGATGCACAAAGAGGTTAAGCAAACTGCGCAAAGTCACAGGGTTAGCAAGTCTGAACTGGTGTCTGAACCCAGGAAGTCTGACTCTAAAGCTCCATGCTCTTTTTACTACAATCAAACTACCTCTCTAGCATATACTAACATTAATTACAGTCTTCTCGCCAAAAACTTGGGAATCCTGGAAAAGAAAAGATGAATAAACCATGTACAATCCCAACATCCAGCATCATCCACAAATGGCAATGTTCTTGTGTCCCTTCATGATCTCTATTAATGCCCAGTTTTTATATTGGTGGAATCAGTGTTTATGGAGTGCAAAGAAAAAATCAATTTTATGAACACTCCAGAATGTACTTCTCTCCTGATGTTCATCTGGCTTTCTCTCTATGTATTTGAATACATCGTTTAAGGCGTAATTTTTGGAGGTAGAATTAAGGGTGAAGAAGAATCGTCTTTAACCTTTGCAAACATTGCTAAATTGATTTCTTAGTGGATCGTTCAGATTTACTGACCTATCCAAATTGTATGTAAATACCCATTTCAGCATACCTCTATCAAACTTTAAATTTTTTTTCTGAAAAAATTCCAACCGCTTTGGAAGGCATGACGTGGCATGTTGTTTAGTGAGTCTTGCATGCTTTTCACGGGTTTAGAGAAGCTACTCGTAATCCTTCTCGAGGGATTTCCCCCCGTCTTTGGCCATTGTCTTGAATGATCCCCGCTGAGGATGACATGGTTGAGAGATATCTTCCCGACCTGAAATCTTCCTGACCTGACCAAACAATCCTGTTGATTTTGCATGTTTTCACCCTCCTCGCTGACCCCAAGTGCCCCTGACTGGACACGATGCCTCATTCTGGATCCACATATTTTAGCTAATTCCTTTGACCACTTTCCCAGATTGGTTTTGTTACACTGAATCCACTTAATCCTGCAGGAAGGAAGAGAAGGAGTCACAGGAGCCAAATTACCATCTCTTCTCTTCATCACTGCGGGGTGGTTTTTCTGCTTTCTTGCAGAACTCATTTAAGGGGAGAAAAAAAAAAAAAAAGAAATATTCCTATGGCTGTGGAAATGACAGCCAAGTACCAGGCTCTGCGAGCACTTCCTTAATGAAGGACACAAGGAGCCCCTGAGCGTTCTCCAGAGGAGGGGCAGCATGGACGGTTAAAGACAGAGTTTTGGAATCAGACAGGACTTGGTTTCAGAACTGACTCAGCCACTCACAGCTGACGTACTGTGGAGAGACAGCACTCAGAATAATTTAACACAGGGCTGGCACATAATATGTGCTCAATAAATGACAGCATGATCGTCAGTAGCAGTAGTGTAGACTGATACCAGGGGTCTTAGGGGAGTATGGACAAAGGATGTCACCTGCTATATCAGTAAACAAAGGATGTAAGGCCATCAAGCCATCAGCCACTGCAGCCACCCCCAGCGGTGCACCCTGAGGGGATTCAGGTTACAGAAAAACAAGATACTGGCCCTAGGTAGTTAAGATGCATGTCAAAGGAATGATTTCAATAGGCCCAGACTCTTGCATCTTCCCATGTACAGCAAAGTGCTAAATTCATTAGCTTGAGGTGTCTGGTTTTCTTTAATTAATAGTAACCTTTTGATGTTTCCACTACCTGGACTTTTTTTTTTTTTTTTTTTTTTTTTTTTTTTTTTTTTTTTGCAAAAACTCCCATTTATCTTGGCTCTTCCCTGACTCTTCAGAATAGTCCCTTAGAATTATCTGGGAGGCTGTATTCTGGACTTAAATCCTCAATAAGTCAGCCCAATAAAACGTAATTCTCAACTTTTAGGTTGTGTGTGTGTGTGTGTGTGTGTGTGTGTGTGTGTTTCCCCCAGTGGACAGGAAGAAAGAATTAAGAGAAGAATTTTGAGAGGAAAAGAGTCAGGGCTGATTCCTTAGGGAACTTAACGTCCTAACTTTATAATTTTGCCAGAAAGCAAAATACTGAAGCTACTCTTTCTCCAGTTTTAGTCATTTAGGCTCTTAAGTATGTCCCCCTTCTTCTGACTATAGTTTTCAATTGAATAACTTAGCTTCCACCTGTCAACAAATGGTGCAATTGACAGAAACCTCCACTATCCCCTTGGCTACTTGGGCCACTCATCAACTGGCCAGAACTGATCTGGTCAATCAGAAGTCATAGCGGGAAGATGTCAGACTTGGAATTATTGGCTGGCAAAGACATTGCTGAAAGACCAGAACACTGAAACTGCTCAATCATCCTTCCTTGCAAGAATTTCAAGAGAACTTCATTTTCTATATGTGCCTCTCAAAGATTTATAAAGACGATTTAGTTATTTGATGTGAAGGTAAATATACCTGTGGTTTCAGAAATGAAAAAGATACTGCTTGAAAGTGAAAATTTCAGGCAGTCCACTTCATGGTCTACATGGGGCCGTGGAACCTGTTTGGTTGATTCTTCCCATCCTATTCTCTCCAGCAATCCCCTAGTCCACTATTCCGTATACAAACAAAATCAGCCAAGTCCTTCTTGATACACACACACCTGTGCAGTCAATGACCACTTTGATTGATAGCCCTGATCAGTTTAGTCATAACTGATCAACGCAGTGATAAAGCTTAGCTTGCTCCAGCTCTACATGTCTCAAATCTGCCGCCTTTGTCCCGTGATCCCTGCCTTTGTAGTTTCGTGTAATCTTGTGTAGATTAGCAAGCTAATTTTTCTTATTCCTCCCCAAATTATTTTCCTGCCCAAGTTACTCTTCTAAAATGCAAACAATAATATAGCATTTCCCCACTTAACACCATTTCAAAGGCTCACAAATATCCGTGATAGCATTGCACAATAGACAGCAATGATGGAGAAGTGCTGTACCTGAGCTGTTCAGTATGGTAGCTGCTAGTCACATGTAGCTATTGAATACGCCAGTTTTAAGTGAAACACTAAGAGATCTCATTTCCTTAGCAATAGAAAGGGAATTGGGGATGGCGTGAGATGACTGAATAAAACATCAGCTGCAAATGTCTAGTATCCAGTTTCACCTGTTCACTCAGCCCAGACAGTCTGAAAATCGAAAGCTATTAAAAGTACAAAGCCTCTTTTTAAAAAAAAGACCTCATTCAGTTGTAAGACTGTTTCTCTTACAATCACTTGCCAAATTTCTGGTGCACTTAAAATATATGTAGTGCCTGTGTTTTCAGAAAACATATATAAATTAGGTTTGTCCTTTGCACAGTTTAAAATACTGTAGCAATTTCTCTATGTGAAGGGAAGCAACTTTAGGCAAGTTCATTCCTTTAACAGCTGTTCATACAATTAATAGACTCCATGTGGGCATCTATGAATTCGGATCTGGAAAACACCATGAGTTACTCTCATTTACTCCTAGCTGCTCTTAAATCTAGCACACACTATTAGTCAGCTTCGTTTTGATACACGTAGTGAGACTTTATTTGCAGGAACTAAAATAATACTGGGTGCTGCAATCCAAATGATCCAGCAGTCTCTGAAATGCAGAAGCTCAAAAGTCAGAAGCAAGGACAAAAAGCCCCAGACACGGACAGCACTTCGCAGTTTACAAAGGACATTTAACTCTATCACCTCATTTGATTGTTCCAAGAGTCTTTTGCAATAAGGAGGGCAAAAAGCATTATCTGCATTCGAAAGCCAGGAACTGATACTCCCTATTGCTGAACTGAAGTGCCCGAGGTCGCGGAGCTGGCACCACAGGGCCAGAGCCCTCATTCAGTCTGACCACAAGTCCCGAGCTATTTCCCCTGCTCTCTCTGCTGCTCAGATTATGGGTTGGTCATACTCCCCAGGGACCAGGAGCTTGCCGCCAACAGAAGTCTTCTCCATATTGCAGCCTCAAAGTGGAAGTGTGCTCTCACCATGTCATCCCGTTATTTCCTTCCTGGAATGTTGCTTCTAGTAAATGAGGGGGAAAATTGCCAGTGACAGCTTGATAACCACCCCCAGCCATGGTCCACAGAGGTTACCTTCAGCCACAAGTTGGGAAGTGGTCTCCATGGAAACCCGGAAGCGAGCTATTTCTCAAATACGTCTCAACAGCAAGAGCTCAATTATAAACTTTGTCAAGAGCTCGGATGTGCTAAAGGTTGAGTGAGGCTAGTCACACCTCCGGGTGGGGGAAAGGGCTCCAGATAATACATATAATGTATTTGCAAAATTGCCCTTTGGTCATTGATATATATCATACTGTAAATCCTTTGAATCTCATTTGATGCAATACTACCTCTTTTTCATTGTCTCCTGAATTCAGGATTTTGGTAATACCTTGTAGGTGAGAGCATGTTATAATGAGGATTTCAGGAAAATTCTGTAACCAAATCTTTCTGTATGGAATTCAAATTCAAATGGGACTTACTTCATAGTAAATGTGACATTGTGTGAAATGTAATTCATTATAAGGTTTCATAGTATTTCACATTAATAGGTTAGTGGATGTACCAAACACCCCGTTTTTTTGGGTTTTTTTTTTTTTTGCCAGATGCCCCTCACAGGCAAGAAAATGAAGGTACTCTCTATTTTCTGCCAAGTAGCTGGAATGAAAAGGAAAACATCAGGTCAACCATTTATTTCCTCTATCCCCGAATGCCAATAATTTGCTCTCCAAACATGAACTTTTCCCAAAAGGAGTCTGCTCTTGACTATCCCCCAGCTCTAAGACTCCACAAATTAGTATTTTGCTCCATACAGAATAAGTAGCAGCAGATTAAGTATTCCCACTTCAATTTGGATGTCCTGGCAGAATGTAAATACAGAATACGACAGAGATAAGTAAGGGTAAAAAATACAATCAACTCATAATCATTCACGGGAGATTATCTACAACTTGCGTTTAGTACCAAGCAGGTTCTTCTTCTTGCTGCCTCTAGGCTGCTTACCTAAACTATGAGTTGTGAATCTGAGCACACAATATAATTTTAATTATAGATAATCCATTGTTGGTGCATGTATTGTTTATTTATTGCTGTGTAACAAACTAGCCCAAGGTCTAACGGCCTAAAACAAAAGTGCTTTGTTATTTCTTACAATTTAGTGGGTCAGCTGGATATTTCATCTACTCCGTGCACTGCTGGCTAACGTCACTTATACAGTTGCATTCAGCTGGGGCTAGACTGTCCACAATGCTTCACTCACATGCCTGGGAGCTCACATACGGTAGAATGGATGGTGGTTGGTGGGTCCTCTCTCTCCACCAAAGTAGCCAGAATCCTACATGGTGGTTTAAGAGACTGCAAGACAAAGCTACTACAACTCTTAAGGGTTAGACTCAGAACTGATACAGTGCTATTTCCACTGAATTCTGTTGGTCAAAGTTAAAGCCCAGCCAAAATTCAAAAAGAGGAGAGACAGGGTCTGCCTCTCAATGGGAATAGTCGCATATATATATATATATATAGGAATGAGACTTAAGAGGAGTTCTCTAAGGCCATCTTTGGAGACAATCTACCTACCTAACACAATCTGCCCTACTGCCACAGCACTTTATGTCCCTCCCATGTGCAAATGTCACCCACCTATCCCAAAGACCTTCAGTCTCATCCAAACAGTGACTCAGGCTTAGGTCCCAAAGCCGGGACTTAAAACCAGGTCTGAATGCGGCTACATGTAGATGGTAGATGAAGCTTCTCAGGTGAGGTTCTTTTTGATCTGAAGATTTTGAAAACCAGAAGAGTAACAATAACAGCAACAAAAACAAGCCAAATTATCAGTCCCTCTTTCCACACAAATACAGCCGACATACATGATGAAGTAAGAACAGAATAACCTGTTCAGCAGACAATCTGTTAAAAAAAAAAAAAAAAAACAAAACTCAGGCTCATATAGTCAGTTCCCCTAACTGTGGGGTGGGAAATGCTCCTCGATTAGGGCCCAGTTTTACACTCTAACAGTGATTCCCTAATTCGCAGTTCTTCTGTGCTCTAGGCTCTGCCCTCAGAGTCATTCTTCCTTTTGGATAAGAAAGGGCTCGCGCTGAGGGCTGAGTAGTTTTCTCATCCTGCTTTCTGTCAATATATGATGTTGGGCACCCAGAGGACTCTTGTGATTTCACACTTTGTATTTTAGTCTAAGCTGGGACTGTTTTGCTAGTATGATTATTTTAAAACTTTGTGGGTTTTCTATGAATCTTACCGTGGCTCCCAAAGCCACGTCCATGTTTAGCTCTACTTTGGGCTTGTTGGGCTTATGGGGGACAAAAAGCTTCTTAGACACCTTATTGTCTAGTGATCTCCTAGCACTATCTTAAATCTTTCAGAAGTCTTAAAAAGAGTTCTTGCACCCCTGATTCAAGGGGAGAAGAACATGTTCACATTCTTACTGGGAGGAGTACTGTGATGCACATGGATGGGAGGCACCCCTCGTGGTTATCTTTGAGAACAATATACTACTGAGCTGAAAGAGACATTAGGAATCATTGAATCCTACTCATTTTGGACCAAAATCAACTCACTTTAGAGATTAAGAGACTAAGGCTGAAAGAAAAAAGGACTTGACCACAAACAAAAAGCAAGTTGTTAACAAAGTAAGAAAGAAATTTCATCTCTTATATTAAAGTTCAGAGTGCTTTCTACTACATTTTCCTCTTAGTTGGAATGAAAAACTGCTTTAAGAACACATTATTAAGAGACTGTCTTTTCTCCATTGTATATTCTTGCCTCCTTTGTTGAAGATTAATTGATCATAGGTCTGTGGATTTATTTCTGGGCTCTCTACTCTGTTCCATTGATCTCTATGTCTGTTTTTGTACCAATGCCATGCTTTTTTGATTACTGTGGCTCTGCAATATTGTTTGAAGTCTGGGAGGGTTATTCCTCCAGCTTCGTTCTTTACTTCAGTATTGCTTTGACAATTCTGGGTCTTCTGTGATCCCATATAAATTTTAGGATTTGTTCTAGTTCTGTGATAAATGTCATTGGTAATTTAAAAAATTGGGGAGAGGGGTAATTAGGTTTATTTTATTTTTTAATGATATTATTATTATTATTATTATTATTATTATTATTATTATTATTATTATTATTATTATTATTATTATTATTTTAGTGGAGGTACTGGGGATTACACCCTCACCATCTCATGGGTAATTTGACAGGGATCACACTAAATCTGTAGATTGCCTTGGGTAATATGGCCATTATAATAATATTGATTCTTCCAATTCAAGAGTATGGGATATCTTTCCATTTCTTTAAGTCATCTTTAATGTTCTTAATCAATGTTTTGTAGTTCTCCATGTATAAGTCTTTTACCTCCTTGGTCAGATTTATTCCTAAGTATTTTATTGTTTTGGATGCAATTTTAAAAGCAATTGTTTCTTTACTCTCTTTTTCTGATATTTCATTGTTAGTGTAAAGACATGCCACTGATTTCTGTATGTTAATCTTGCATTCTGCTACCTTGCCAAATTCTTTCATCAGCTCTAGTAGTTTTTGTGTGGAGCTTTTAGGGTTTTCTATATACAGTATCATGTCATCTGCATATAGTGATAATTTTACCTCTTCAGCAAACGGTGTTGGGAAAACTGGAGAGCAGCATGCAAATCAACAAAGTTAGAACACTCTCTCACACCATACACAAAAATAAACTCAAAATTGCTTAAAGACTTAAATATAAGACAAGACATGATAAATCTCCTAGAAGACAATGTAGGCAAAACATTCTCTGACATAAATCTTAGCAATATTCTCCCAGGGCAGTCTACCCTGGCAATAGAAATAAAAGCAAAAATAAACAAATGGGACCTAATTAAACTTTTAAGCTTTTGCACAGCAAAGGAAACCATAAGCAAAACAAAACAACAACATACAGAACGGGAGAAAATATTTGCAAATGATGCAACTGACAAAGTTTTAATTTCCAGAATATATAAACAGCTCATATAACTTAATAACAAAAAACAAACAACTAAATCCAAAAATGGGCAGAAGACCTAAATGAGCAATTCTCCAATGAAGATATACAAATGACCAATAGGCACATAAAAAAATGCTCAATATCACTAATTATCAGAGAAATGCAAAACAAAACTACAATGAGGTATCACCTCTTACCAGTCAGAATGGTCATAATTAAAAAGTCCACAAATGATAAATGCTGGAGAGGGTGTGGAGAAAAGGGAACCCTCCTACACTGTTGGTGGGAATGTAGTTTGGTGCAACCATTATAGAAAACAGCATGGCAATTCCTCAAAAAACTAAAAATAGACTTATCATATGATCCAGCAATCCCACTCCTGGGGCGAACTCAAGTTCTAAAAGATACATGCACCCTAATGTTCATAGTAGCACTATATACAATAGCCAAAACATGGAAACAACCTAAATGTCCATCGACAGATGACTGGATAAAGAAGATGTGGTATATTTATACAATGGAATGCTATTCAGCCATAAAAATGAATAAAATAATGCTATTTGCAGCAACATGGATGGATAGATCTGGAGAATGTCATTCTAAGTGAAGTAAGCCAGAAAGAGAAAGATAAATACTATGTGATATCACTCATATGTGAAATCTAAAAAAAAGAAAGAGGACACTAATGAACTCATCTACAAACAGACACAGACTTGCAGACATAGTAAATAATTTACCAGGAGGATAGGAGATAGGAAGGGATAAATTTGGTAGTTTGAGATTTGCCAATATTAACTACTATATATAAAAATAGATAAAAACCAAATTTCTTCTGTATAGCACAGGGAACTATATTTAATATCTTGTAATAATCTTTAATGAAAACAAATATATGCATGTATATGTATGACTGGGACATTATGCTATACATCAGTGATTGACACATTGTAATTGACTAGACTTAAAAAATTAGAAATATCAAAGATAAATTATCTTTGAAGTATCTTTTTGATTATTATTTACACCATTGTTACTTTCCTTTAGTATGCACAATAAAGTTGACTGTAATGGGAAGATATAAAATCAAGATCAGCAATCAGTGCAAAGTGGGAAACCAAGTTCCAATTCCTGTATTTCTAGAGAAAAAAAAAGTCATTTGTTTTTTTTGGGGGGTTGGTTAAAGCTCTTTTACTTTCCATTCTTTTTTTTTTTTTGTCAATTCATGTAACAAATGCTTTTTAAATACCTTCTATATGTCAGACTATATTCTCCACATTGGAGAATTGGCTTTCGAGATGCTGCTGGGGTAGAAGGGTGGGCAGTTGACAGCTGGAAATATAAACATGTCGTGAGAACAGAGGAAGCGGCTTTACTTGGGGCAGTTGATCAATGCCTTGCAGAAGGAAGAAGGAGCAGATAATCACCAGGGTTGCTAACTGCAGGGAGGCCTGAAAGATCAGGGAACGTTCACAGTGGGATGCAGACAGACTGTCGCGTGAACGATGGGCAGTGGAGGAAAGGGAGGCTCTGGAGAGGTCAAGGACATCATGCAGCACTTTGACTTGGACAAGGAAGTGGCAGAGTCTGTAGCTTCATAAGCAGGAGTGGAAAGAAAGAATCACAGCAGCGTTCTGTGCCAGCCTCGAATCAGGCCATTCACCCCCGGATTAGAATTTAGAATTTCTAAGCTACCAGTCAAGATAACGTTGACTCAACCAAATTTGCTTTTGCCTCTTTGTTGTTGTTGTTCTGTAGGAGCACAAAACCTGGTGATGGGAGCTGTAGCCACAGCTATTGGAGGGAGGCAGCTCAGAGGAAGACACACGGTCATTAAATCAAGCAACGTTAGTGAAGACGTGCGGGTGCCGAGGAAGTGGCCATCTTGAACGCATCTTCATTTTCTGTTTGGGTCATGCCGTGTACTCTAAAAAGCATTTTAAATTTGCTTTTAAATCCTGTACTTGTGCTGCAGGACCACTGGCATAAGGCAGTCAGAACAGAAGTTGTAAAACATGCTTTGGGCAAAGTGAATATACATTATTTGAAAACATCATTCATTTTTAGATCCTGCAGCATTTCACCAAAATGAACATTAGAGATCATTTAGCAGAAAATACACTACAAGTTTAAAAAAAAAAAAAAAAAGACTGATTTCCCATCCCCAGATAAACCTGGGCAGGGTGACTGTTCAGATTTGTGTCCAGCCTCCAAAGGCTGGCTACCTGTTTAACCACAGCCGTGGCTCAGACACAAGGCTGAGGGCCAGACCAGTCATATTCTCCAAGAGGCAATCAAGCTGCCTAGCAAAGAAAACAGAGGCAGCGAGAAGGCGTGATGCCATGAAGTAAATTAGAATGAACATCCCTCTTTATCTCCATGGCAGTCAGCCCATACCATTCTTCGCATGCTATTTTCATGTTAACAGCAGAGCTGAATAGGAGGAATGGCTCGATGGAGTGAGAGGGGGAGAGAGAGAGGGAAAAACCCTCACTGACTATTAATCCAGACCCAGTAAAACCCAGTTGTGTCTATTTGCATTGTAACCAAGTGGAGCTGGAAATCAGTCCAGGGGGTTGCCACTGCAATGACTAAGGCACTGCCCTCACCCATCCTGGACCAGTCTGGTCTGTATTGAATCTTGCTTCCACTGCAGTGGAAGGCCTCCACAAGTCTGTATGGAAGGGGACATTACCCTGGTTCTTCCCCACTGGTCTGTCCAGTTGGAACTATGAAACCCCAAACTGGGGCTCGGAACTCTCCCTGATGGAGATCAGAGCGGCTCCTCCAAGCTCAGCGGTCCTGCTGTGCACACACCCCTCTCACCTCACGAGCTGGTGCAGCACTGTGGAAAGCATGTAAGCCCGTAAGACGGGCTGGGTGCCAAGCACTGAGATCGAGTTAGAAAATGGCCAGTTTCAATGGCACATTTTATCCATTAAAACCTATTACTAGTTCCCTCCCAGAACCCAGCTGGTTCCATTATAGAAAATTGGAGTGAAATGATGTCAGGTTTGTGCCATAAAAATGAATAGGAATCTTGCTTTTCATTATTTTAAATTGCAGATTGTTGCACTGATATGTATTTATTTTTGTCCTTTCTCTCTGGCCCTGGTTGAGGGTCTGACCCTTGAATAATGAATAAACAGAAAGACACATGTTGGCACTTGATCCTTGCCTGTGTCACCCTGGCTTCTCCTTCCATTTGTGACAAATTCAAAAAAGGCAGCACTCTTAAATGGGTTTATACTCTGTACTCTCTTAAACTGTTACTCAATCCCTGTCTCGGAAAATAGGCTATTGAAACTACGGAGGAAATGTTTCATAGAGACCTCAACATTGCAAACTTGTTTTCAGGCTCAAAGGCCGCCCTAAGGTGGCTTTAGAATTAAAATAAGAACTTGGAGTAATTGTTACCTATCGAGATAAAGGAGGTTCACTTGGAAATGACAAGTATATTTTAGCAGCCTTAAAAATGATGACTTCTTTTGTTTGGGTATAATCGAGTTTTCTAGATATTTCTTTCAGAACCAGGATTGTTATAGGATGAATCTCAAAAGTGGGCAAAAGGGCAAAACAACGGTGAATATAATCATCATGACTGTGGGTTCATTTTAAAGTATTGTATTGTCAGAAAGGTCTTATAGCCTAAGTGGATCCTGAGGTATGAAGACTGAAAATATAATAAGTCCTAGAATTCCTAGAGATGTGAGAGGCAGCTGAAGTCCTGCAGAGATAAGAGAACTTGCACTCCCGGGCACCCTTGATCTTCAGGAAAATGTACAACTCACAATAGTCATCAGCTGCCTTGGGATCACAGGACAATAAGCCAGCAAACAAATAATAACTGCTTGAACCTTAAAAAAATTTAATACTATTAAATACAGAGATGCAGAAAATGTCCTGGCATAGATTTTTTTCCCAGTTTACTAATTAAAATGTGTGACAGGTAGATTTCAGAAAACATGGCGGCATGAGAGGTGACCGCAGAAACAGTCTCCACTGAGTCCCATTCTCCCTCTGGCAATGGCCACAGTAAACAGAATCTGACCTGTCTCTGAAATGGACCATCCTGCCTTCAGCCCTGTGGCCAGCAGTTAAGAGCCTGGGTTTTCAAGTGAGAGAGAACAATATGGTGTCATGATTTTCCTCCACCATCAAACTTCATGTGAGACATGGGGAAATGTCAGAAAGACTTTATTCCCCTCAAGCCAAAGTCAATACTGCCCTGAGCCCAGTGCCAGCAAGGTGCTGACAAATTTCATCTCAGTCACTGTTGGAATTCTCTGCCCCTCAATTCAAGACTGAGTGAGAGAAACTCAGGATTTCATAAAGGCCAGGATACTGGGGAAGGTTTCCCGAATGTAGGTTTATGCTGGTCATCCATGATATGGACATTTTCTAAGCATGAAGAGCCCCTTGCATGGGTGCATGATCACCACTAGGTGTTACGGGTTTTTTTGTTTTTTTTTTAAACATTTTTTATTGATTTATAATCATTTTACAATGTGTCAAATTCCAGTGTTCAGCACAATTTTTCAGTCATTCATGGACATATACACACTCATTGTCACATTTTTTTCTCTGTGAGTTATCGTAACATTTTGTGTATATTTCCCTGTGCTATACAGTGTAATCTTGTTTATCTATTCTACAATTTTGAAATCCCAGGCTATCCCTTCCCACCCTCCACCCCCCGGTAACCACAAGTCTGTATTCTCTGTCTGTGAGTCTATTTCTGTCCTGTATTTACGCTTTGTTTTTGTTTGTTTCTTTTTGTTTTTGTTTTTGTTTTTTAGATTCCACATACGAGCGATCTCATATGGTATTTTTCTTTCTCTTTCTGGCTTACTTCACTTAAAATGACATTCTCCAGGAGCATCCATGTTGCTGCAAATGGCATTATGTTGTCGGTTTTTATGGCTGAGTAGTATTCCATTGTATAAATATACCACATCTTCTTTATCCAGTCACCTGTTGATGGACATTTAGGCTGTTTCCATGTTTTGGCTATTGTAAATAGTGCTGCTATGAACATTAGGTGTTACGTTTTGATGAGACTAGGATTCCCCATGCCTGCAGCCTTGTGCTTTAGATGTGACTCTAGGCCATTCATCTCTGAGGTCCTCCCAGTTCCCCAGTAGTCGAGTGGACGTTCTCTTCCCAGTCTTGGAGAAGTCCTCCCCTCCTCAGTTTGGCCAATTGTGTCGTCCTTTTCAAACTCTTTCCTCTAGCCTTTCTTTCCCTTCTGGGAAGGTCTCCTGCCACTAGCCTTTAGAAACACAACATTGATGTACACATAGGCTAAAAGTGAAAGTATGCAAAAAGATATTCCATGTAAATGAGAACTGGAGTGGCTGTACTTATATCAGACAAAATAGACTTTAAGTCAAAAACTATCCAAAGAGACAAAGAAGGTAATGTGATGCACTGGAGAGAGCTCTGGTCCTGGAGGCAGGAGAACCTGATTCTGTTCCCCACTCGCCCTTTGACCATCTGGGTTACCTTAGACAAGTCAGTCTATACCTCCAGACCACAGTTTCAATGGTCTGTGAATAATCTAAACGATTGTTTCTCAATTATTATTTCATGTAGCAATGGATGCACAGGCTCCACCTGCCCCTATCCCCCGCAAAAAATTCTGATTCAGAATCTTTGTGTTTAAAGCTCTCCAGGTGAGAACTATTCACCTGGATGACCTTGAAAGCCACTTGACTACCCCATATGGTTAGGTGAGTGTGTCACAACGGAGTCATCTCTTATTGATGCATGGAGTTTGTTTTCAAATATTCGTTATTATGAGCACAGTTGCTGTGATCATTCCTTCTTGTGTACATGTGTCGCTGAGCAAGAGACTCTGTAGGGTCAACTCCGAAGACAGAAATCACTGGATTACAGAGTATGTGCTTCCTCCCATTTTCTCACTGTTTCCACATTGTTCCCCCAAATGGCTGCACCAATTTACACGCCCAGTGGCAGTGTATAGCAGTTCTTCCTGCTCAATATCCACATGCTTACGCTTGATGCTGCCAGAATTTTTTATTCTAAATATTTGGAGTAAATGCTTTGAGTGAAATTCTTCAGGTGTGAACTGTTCTTACTGCCTGGTCTCCCTCTGCTGGTGCCCTGCACCTGTGCTTAGTCTGCCAATTAGGTAAGTTTGTAGACAAAGTATGTTCCTGAATGTTCTGTGCTCTCTCTACAGATAAGACTTAAACTAAATTTGAGAAGGAGAAATCCTACTCTGGTGTCTCTTGCTCAGATTCCAGCTTAGTTGAAGGTGTCAAGCTTGCAGTTGTCCATGTTGATTTTTATTACAGCTCACTGTGAAACTAATGGGAATTGATAATGATTATAAGTTTGGGATGCTTAGATCAATGTTAGTTGCTTAGATCAATATTAGTTGCATAGGTAAGTGTGATAGTGATTTAGGAAGTGATTGTACGTTACTGTATCAATGGAAAAGACATGCCCTCTAAATGGGTGGATGGGATGTGCATGTAGCATGTTACCAGAAGATACTGATAGCTAAAGAATTTCTTCTCTGTTTGCACCTGGATGTATGTCTCTATTGTCCTCTCCTTCAATGACACATCCCTTGAAAATTATTTCCTTAGCCTTTGGAGACCTTGAGGAGATATCTTCAGTGAAAACATGTGAGAAATAGAGAATAAACAGGCAGTTACACTTGGCCGTGTGATGTTAGATCTACAGAGCTTAAAATGAGAAGATGCCAGAAACTTTAAAGTTAAAGGTCATAAAACTATGGGTCCCCTGAAAATATAAGATTCTTTCCTATCTCCCTCAGGCATGGACTATTGAAGGAATGACAGTAGAGACAGTATGATTTTGAGAATGTACTGCTAAATAACGAAATGCCAAATTCAAAAAGGACCCTGGCTCTCGGTCTGGGATGTGAGTCTGCCTGCACTGGTTGCCTGCCTCTCTGGGATCTACGAGAGATGACTTGGAGAGGACCAAGACCAGAGGAGAGTGTTGCGTTGCCAAGAGACTGGTGTGTTGTGTTTCTCTCCTAAATCCAGCATACCAGCCTCGAAGCAGCAGCAGACGGGAGGAGAGTGAGACTCTTCTCTGAGTCTTCAGAGTTAGCCAGGCGCCGTAGGGGAGGGAGGTCTACGGAGGATTTGAGGCGGAAAAATGGCTGAGATAATGAAAATCACTTGAGTTGGATTGAACATCCTTCTGAGAGAGCCTTAGATTTTACAACCAGATTGGATTGCAGAAATCACTGGACTGGACTAAAATTTGAAGGAAAGGGATGGAAAATGTGATGTTTATTCTAGAGGTTCACATTTCAGAATAGAACGTGCCGCCGTGAGAATAAAACTAGCTCTGTATTTTGCGATGGCAGAGATGAGATTCCTCACCCAGGCTGACGGTTATTATAATTTTCTTATTATAGAAATAATACGTGTTTCCTGCAGAAAATATACTTTATTGTGACTCTTAATTTTTCTACATGTTTGGTTGTTAGTTTCAGTTTATTTGGGAAGTTATTTAGAGAAGGTAGTGTCTAAGTTACCTAGAACAAGATGGCTTTCACTACCATATTGAGCCCATGTGCACAATTTAGGTTTACTTGACTTTTGGTGATTAAGAGAATCAAAAGGTATTTTTTGAGGAGACCCATTAGGGGAAAATATCCATGTGGAAAAATAGAGAAGGAGCAGGTAGTTACCATCCACCAGAGGAAGGCAGAGCTAGCATTTCTTAAGAATTATTCCATGGAGATTTCCTTAAAAAACTAAAAATAGACTTACCCTATGATCCACCAATCCCACTCCTGGGCATATTTCCAGAGGGAACTCTAATTTGAAAAGACACATGCACCCCAATGTTCATAGCAGCACTATTTACAACAGCCAAGACATGAAAACAACCTAAATGTCCACTGACAGATGACTGGATAAAGAAGCCATGGAATATTAGTCAGCCATAAAAAAGAATAAAATAATGCCATTTGCTGCAATATGGATGGACCTAGAGATCATCATTCTCAGTGAAGTAAGCCAGAAAAAGAATAATACCATATGAGATTACTTATATGTGGAATCTTAAAAAAAAAAAAAAGACACAAATGCACTTATTTACAAAACTCACAGACATAGAAAACAAACTTATGGTTACCAGGCAGAGGAAGGGGGTAGGAAGGGATAAATTGAGAGACTGAGATTTACAGATACTAACTACTATACATAAAATAACAAGTCTAACTGTGTATCACAACAAGTAAACAACAAGTCTATACTGTGTATCACAGGGAACTATACTCAATATTTCTTAGTAACCTATAATGAAAAAGAATATGAAAACGAATATGTGTATGTATATATATATATGACTGAAATTTTATGCTGTACACCAGAAATTAATGCAACATTATAAACTGACTATACTTCTATTTAAACAAACAAACAAACAATTAGTTAAAGAATTATTCCACGGAACCCTTCTGAATTCCCTGAGGGGAGAAGACATGGCAACTTCTTGGCCAGATTTGTATGTTTTGAGCTTTATGAACTAATGATGATGAAGACTGTTTGAACCAATTCCTCCAACTTAATTAAGTCACATGAGTGGATCATGTCATCCAATAAATGGTAGCTCAGAAGTCTAACAAAAAGTCACAGAAAGATCATCAATGATATATTGCAGCCCAAAGGTGTGGAATAGCCTGACTGGTATAAGTGTGTATTTAATGGTGTTTTGAGCCCTCACTTTATTTAGGGAAAATGCATTTACCTAAAATACCTCATTTTATTTTCATGAGAACCCTATTGGGTTTCATTTTACAGAGGAATAAATCAAGGCTTCAAGATATTTAACAAGTTTCTCAAAGTCTCTGAATAAGTGTGTAGCAAATCCAGCCCAACAGACTTGCTCTTAACGAGTTTTTCAATAATTGGTTGTGTTATGTGTAGTTTGGAATATGATTTTGCTGTCAGATCGTATTTTAATCTAGAAGCAAAATTATATTCCCCAGAGATCCAGATTGTTATAAATGCAGATTTTTAAATAAATCCAGACTCAGGAAGGGAGTTTCCTATTGCAAAGTTTGGTGTCAGGCACAAAATGGGTAGAGTTTCTTATTTTTGCATTAATTATTGACTAAAATCTGAATCATCATTTTTGTGCCTTTGCTAATTTTGCCAATTTGCCTAAAAATGGCCTCCTACTTTGTGGTATATATATATATATATATATATGTATGTATGTATGTATGTATTTCCATTTCTGGCATGGCTGTACGTTGTTTTAAAAGTATATTAGGAATTTATTTGTATTTTTTGTTTTATGGGAGAATATAAGTGTTTTTAAAAAGTTTTTATCTGAACTGTATAAGATAATTCGGTAGTAAGAACATTGTCATCTTTGTTGTAAAAATATTAATAATTTTATTTAACTGAAAATTTCATGCAAGAAATGGAGATTGCCTTAGAGAAGCCTTGATATTTAAATAAGCAGATTAGAAGAAACTAAGTCTGTATCTGCATAAAATAAACATCTCTGCTGTCAGTTTACTCTATCTGCCTCATTTTCCAGATTTTATCTTGTATGTAACTGGCTTTCTCCCCACCCCCATTCCCACCCTCCATTTTTGAGCTGCAAGTCCTCCCGCAAGGGGGCTTTGAAGTATAAACAAATGGTAATTGTCTTTGATCCCATCTTCATCTCTCTTTCTTCCCCCTCCAGACTCCTCTTACGCATTAAGTATCATAACATTCACAGGATGGGCCTGTGAACCATCTGCCGTTACAGAGAGAACAGTTGAGAAGAAATCATGTGTAGATTAGAGGCGGTCTCCTTCTGTCTCTTAAACAAGCACTTCGCGGAATCTTACTGTAGTATAAATGAGAGAGGTAAACTCAATGTCTGGGTCATTCAAGTTGCATAAAATTAGCATCGTGTGGTTGAGCAGTTCCCCTGAAGGGACCAGGAAGAGCATCTTTCCATGAATAGCTTAGTGGAATCTTTAAAATGGAATGGAGAAGAGCAGGGCAGAAAGCTAAAGACAGTGACATAAAATGTTTGTACAAAATCTGTTTTACATGACCATACCCTTGCTTTGTGAAAAAGTCATTCATTCATTCATTCAATACATGCACAAACAGCATGTCCTGTGCAGGCAGTGGCAGATGTGTGAGGAAGTCGATCAAAAGCATGGTTCCTATGGAAGCTCACAGTCTCCTGGAGAGGAGACTAGTGAAAAAACAACAGTGCACAATAACTAAAACGACCATCTTTGTACCTGACATATCTCAGTCAGAATCCAGGCCTAGGAAACTCACTAACTGTGTGACCTTGGGCTTAAATTTTTTTGAGGCTTTAATTCACCATTTGTAATATGTGGATAACAACATCTATCCCTAAGGAGTTTCTATCAGGATTAAATACAATAGCAACCTCAGGAATTGCATTCAATAGGCACTTAATAGTGCCTTAATGTGACTTAAATACAAAGGTATGGCCAACGGACCATGGTAATTCAGAAAAGACATTCAACAAGAAAAGTCATCCCAAAGAGAGGATATTTGAACTGGATTTTGAGGAAAATGTAGGCAGATAAGGCAGAGAGGCAACTGCGGACAGAGATGAGCATGCACAAAATCTGAGAAGTATGAAACTACAACAAATTTGGGTCAATGTTGGAAAGAAGGCATGTGACAAAGATGAAAAGTCACCAGGGAAAGGCGGCTGATTAGATGTCCTGAGGCTTCATATAGGGTCATGGTCCATAAAATAGCCCTTAGGCTGAGTAAGCCTAGGAACTTGATTTATGTCAGTGTTCTGTGATAGGCTAAGCTCTTCAGAGAGACTCACAGTAGCCCAACTCCTGATAGACTGATATATAACCAGAAAGCCTGTGTAACTTTCCACTGACAAATCTGACAGTAAGGATGGGGTGCTTACATCAGCATATCTGCACCTTGTGCCCCTGTACACAGTGCACAGAAGATGGCTTTGCAGCTAAGACAAGCTGATGCACATTTCTCCCTAATAAGTAGAGTCTAAATGGGATGTCTAAGTGGTGATGGAGGTGTCACCAAGGCCAAAGGATGCCTTCCTGAATCTGCCATGCTGACCAACGACTGCCCCTTCTGACTGAAAATAATCCTACTTTCTTGAGACTGTCAACCCATTTATTTAGATCATGGGTTTGTCTCGCTTCCATCTGGGAGCCAATCAGTACCAGGCAGACGACCCTGTGTGCCTTTTCTCTAAGCCTTCAGCTCTCTTGTTTGTTACTGTATCCACACTTCCTAGAACAGTGCCTATCCACACTGGCACTCAGCAAATACTGCTTAAAGAATGAATGAGTTACTGGGCTCACTCTATTCTGATTCTATACTTAAACCTTCAGAAGGCTGTCTTTTGGCTAACTGGGGTGGCCTCACTCTTAGCCTCTTCCTTCATGCACCTCCTACAACCTGGCAGGCCAAGAATTTAGAGAATATGGGGTCCTGGTGGAAGTCTTGGCGGGGAGAAAGTTGGGGTATACAGAGTCTTGTATTTTAAGCCAAGGAATGATAATCAGAGGCCTAAACTTTTTATACCTTCTTGATCGTCATAGAAAAAACTACCTTCTCCCCTGCCGCCCACCATGTTAGGTAATTCTAGCTACTGTAATAGATAAACCCTGAATTTCAGAGTTGTAACACTACAAAGATGGATTCTCACTCACTCATGATCCAGGGTGGGTGTTTGGTGGGTATTTTCCATGTGGTGATTCAGGGATCCAAGATCTTTCCATCTAGGGCTCTGCCACCCTTGAGAGTAGTCAGTCATTCTTTACACGTGGTCCTCAGTCCAGCAGCATCAATCACATGGGGAACATGTGAGAAATGCAAATTTCAGGGCCCCATCTCAGGAATAAGGTACTGAATCAGAAACTCTGGGGGTGCGGCCCAGCCAACTGCATATTAACAAGGCCTCCAGGAGATATTGATAAATACTGAAAATAAGGAACCACCTTGCTAAGGAGGGCGGTATAATTTTAGTGACTTGAGCTGGAATTTGTTCCAAAGAAAGAACATTACTACGAGAAATTAGATGCAGTAGGAATGGTAATGGCACCATGATTCAACAAACATTTTTTTGAGTTCCTACAACATGCCAGACCCCCTGGTAGGCACAACAGACACACTGATGATCAAGAGGGTGATCTATTACTATTTTACTTCAGATATTTTGGATGAAATAGGCTTTTATTGGCTTCCCTGGGTACTTAGACTGGTACCCAATTAATTTCAGTTCAGGCAATTAATAGATGTTTATCAAACGAAAATGAATGATAAGTGAATCATTTTACCCTCTTGGGATCTGATTTCTAACCTTGGAAAAGAGGGAACTGGACTTCCAAATTAATCCCTTGGGCTCCTTCCAGATGTATAAATCTCTAATGTTTAGAAGGAACCTTCCCTGGTGGGTAGCCTTCTTGGCTCTTCCTGTTGCACACAGTCACAGAAAATGTTTAAAAGAATATTCTGGAGCAAAGGCCCATCCGCAAATAGAGAGGGGATTTCTTAGGTCAGGAAAATAATGATAAGGATTACAATGGTAACTGTAACCAAAGTTAATAAGTAGTGAGCACTGATCAAGAGGCAGCATTTTACGTGTGTTACTGATCAGAATCCTCCCAACCTCTAGGGTAGTTACTATTGTTTACCCAGAGTAGAGAAAAAGTTACCCAGATTGATAACTTCAACAAACTGGCCAAAGTCACACATCGAGTAAGTGGGAAAATTGGGATTCAAGCTCTTTGTGTGTTTCTGAAGCCTGTGTGCCTAACTTCTAGCTTAGACAGTGAAGCCAACTTTAAGCTTATGAAAACAGAAGTAAACCCTTAGGCTACGGTGGGGAGGGACTGGGTCAGAGAGAGACGAATGTACTTCATTAAAGTTTCTGTGACATACTGATAGCAGATGTGTGGGGTGGGGAGACAGAGGCCCTTTGGGAAAGATTCACAGGAAGGAGGGAGCTTCTCTGTCAGACAGAGCAAAGCCCGGGCATTTCTGTGCCTGGGTCCTGGCAGAGGCCCTGCCTACAGACTGCAATGCTTTGGACAAATCAATTAACCTTTAAAGAGCTTTACAAGCACACGGCCTATAAAATGAGGGTGATACGTTTAATGACTGTCTTGCACGGTCATTATGAGGGGCCAATGAAAAAAGATACAGTGCACATAAAACCGGTAACTGTGGAAAGCCTTCTTAGACAGCAGAGCAGTGTTACAGACTTAACACAAGGCCACGGACACTGTCAAGGTGGATTGGAAAAGGAGATCCTCGAGTTGGGCTTGAAAATTCATACAAATTCCACGGACAGGTGAGAAAAGTACAGTCATCGCAGCGAGGGACCGACATGTGCAGAGATGGGGAGGCCTGTAGCAACACAGTGTGTCTGGCAAATAGTAATTGACTTGCTGGAGTGGGAATATGAGATGCGGCTGGGGATGAGCAGAAAATATAGAGAGAGACGCGGCCTAGGGATGTTTCTGATATTTTCCCCAAGAATGAAAAATCGGTGCATTTATATTGAAATGAAAGCAATATATTGCTGAAGCATAAACGAGAAAATGTTTTGTGCAAGTCCTCTGCGAGCTCCAGAACACCGATCCAAACGTTAGTTATCGCTTTTGCTACCGGTGTTGTCAAGTTACAGCAAGCCAGGCCCAGCCATCCTTAAAAGATTGCGTGTAATTGCAAATCGTCACAGGAAATGCAGGAAGGAAAAAAAAAAAAGCAAACCCCATCCAAGGGGAGGAGGGAAGGCATCTCAACCAAATTGAGGATGATTTATTACCATGAGTAATCAATAGTAGTAGGTCCACATCAATTTTATATCTAATTTAAAATTTTGAGGTCTCAATGTGCTCATTAAAGAATATAATGGATTTACATATTTTAATTATGTTTTATGGATTGTGAACATAATGTAATTAAGAGACTTTTCAGGAGGCGTGATGAATGAACAGGGTGGCCCAACATATGGCAGGAGACGCCACACCGGGTGAACTCGGGTGAGAGCAGTCCAGCCCCACGGCTGGCGGCTCAGGCCAGAGCATGAGGACCGTATTCACGGTGACGGGAGCCTAACGATGCTGCAGGACAGGGGTGAGGAGAGGGGGGCAGAGGAGCAGGAGGCCAAGCGCTGTTATCTGGGAGAGTTGTGTGTGCCCGCTGAGGCTGAACAGCCCTTCTCTTCTGCCTCTCTGCCCCTCCCACCTCTGCCTCTCCTCACCTCCTCCTCCATTGCTGCCTTAGTTGAAAACCCCATAAACTCTTTTATCTTACTTTTAAAAATGACTTAAAAAAAAAAAAACCCAAGCCAGCAAAAAACCCATGTAGTATAGAACACCACCATCTTAACCATTTTTAAGTGTACGGTTCGCAGTGTTAAGTATTAAGTATATTCACATTGTTGTGTCACAGATCTCCGGAATGCTTTTCATCTTGCAAAACTGAAACTCTGTACCCATTAAACAACTAATCTTCATTCTCTCCTCACCGACAGCCCGTGGCACCCACCCTTCTATGTTCTTTGTCTACAAACATTACTACTCCAGGTGCCTCACGTGAGGGGAATTATTCAGCATTTGTCTTTTCTTGTGTGAATGGCTTATTTCAGCATTATGGCCTCAAGGTTCATCCATGTTGTAGCAGGTAACAGGAATCCTTCCCTTTTTAAGGCTGAATAACACTAGTATATATGCCACATTTTCTCTGTCCATTCACCGTTTGATGGAGTTTTGACAGCCCTATTAACTCTTCTCTGCATGGTTCTGAAGCCTCTCAAGTGACCCTCCCAGCCCCAACCTCAGGATTCCTTAGGCTCACCTCAGCTCACAGAGGGCCCTTTCTAGAATGACCAGGACATTCTCCTGTTTAAAGTCTATCGATTGCTGGACGTTTGTCATTCCTTCACGTGGTTGTTGCTGCCCTCAACATCCGGCTCCTTTTCCTTGCAGATCTGGCCCCTGTTCAGCTGTGCAGTCCACCTGTGCAGGTGTCCAGGCCACCTCTACCCGACGACATTCACCATTTTCAACCACACTTGCACCTTCAGCCCTTCGCACATCCGATGTCCGTACCAGAACGTCTGAGTCCACTGCTTGTGACGCCCTTCTGGATCCACCTTCCTCTAGGCCATCTCTTAACCAAACAAAGAGTCTAGGACAGGGGTTGGTTGACTATGGCAAATGGGCCAGTCTGGCCCTCTGCCTGTTGTTACAAAGTTTCCATGGGACAAAACCATGCCCCTTGTGGACGCAGTGTCTGTGGCTGCTTTCCCACCACAATCCAAAGCTCCTTCAAGAAATCATTTCCCAGCCCCTGCTCCAGGTCATCTCTTGTGTTCAAATGCATCTTGGCTAATTCCTAGCTGTGACCTTGGGTAAGTCAACATTTCTGAAAGGGGATCGTACTGATAATTATTTACAGCTTTTATTATTATTGTTGTTGCTACCAATTTACAGCTTTATTATGAAGACTGAGCTAATACATATAAAGTCCTTGGCACACTGTTGGCACAGGATGGCTGTTTAAGGCAACAAGTGTGTCTATTTGGCTTGTCAAACAGACACAGCATGATCCCAACCAGTAGCTGCAGCCCAGACTTCTCTTCCCTTGAAGTCAGTGTGGCAAGTAGAGAGTGTGGGCTCCGGTATGGAAAAAATTAGGGTCCAAATTCCAGATCACATCTATTTTTAATGTAAACTGGGGACTTTGATTTTTCTTATCTGCCAAATGAGGAAAAATATTACCTGGTCTTCCGGTTTAGCGTGGGGATTGAAAGCAGCAGGGATTTGAATGGTCACTTACGGATTAAAAGCATGCTGCCCACAACAGCAGAAAGCAGATGCCCAGAAGAGGCCAGTCTGCCTTTCTCCCTCCTCCAGTCTGCCTTCTAAGGCAGAAATTCACAACTCACAGCTCTGATAGCTTGCTTTGCTCAAATAACTTCACAGCACCCTTCCGCCTACAGAATGCGTCCTGGATGGGCTTAAGAGCTGATGCTCCCAGGAGTGTTCCCTCCACTTCTCTGTGTCCTTGGGCGTCTCACTGTTCCTTCTGTCTGGGAATCATCCAATCACTGTCAGAGTGACCTGCAGGCATCCCTTTCCTTTCTTCCCAATCACGACTGGCCTCTAGGGGGAGCTCTAGACCTCATCATTCCTGCCGGCAGGTCAAAGGCAACGACTGTCACTGAGTCAAGGAACAGATACTCAGTAAATGTTTGCTGGATGAAAGGAGAGAAGCAAGGAGGGATGGATGTCAGGGAAGAGGGGAAAGCTTGGCTTCTGAAGGCTTTTTCTCGGCTACAAGGTTACGTTTTAGGGATTCTCTCTTCTTTGCTTCATGCTTTTGGCCCTGGGGACCCTAATTTGAACATGTTCTTTAACTCGGAGGCAAAAAGCACTGTCCTTCCTGCCCCCACCCTCATTAGAACATTAGGTGCCAACGAAAGTGAGAGTCAAAGGCAGAGAACAGCCTGGCAGGCGTGGGTGCTTGGGCCAGCCTCTCTAGCCCCTGTGCAGAAACAGCCCCAGCCCGGGAACATTTTCCCTCATTTACTTTGCCTCAGATCATCCTCAGCATCAGAGGCCTTGAGAATCGAAATTGAAGTCTTACAGGAAGGAGCCCAAGTTGGCCACTCAGCCTTGGGTCTTTGCTCAACTGGGGCAAAAGCATCCTGTAGCATGGAAGTTGTAGGATCCAATTTATCCGGCGGCTATGCTGGTGTTTGAGACTGTAAGTTCTGAGTAGAAATAAAGTGTTTTATAGCCTGAAATTTTCCTGTGTGTTCTGAGGATGACTTAAGCCATGGTTCATGGTTGGTTGAAGACTTTGTGTACAGATTCTTAGCTCACTCGTATTTTTTTGTTCTGTTTCTCTATCTTGGAAGCAAACAGAAGGCTGGTTCTGTGGAGGAAGGATTAGCTCACTGTCACGAGGGCATCAGGGAAATGGGTCAAGTCAGAACTGAGCTCTGAGTGTGAAGGAGGCATGTGCCAAGTGGATGGTGTGGGAGAATTATCCCGCCACGTGGGCATAGTATGTACACAGGGGCAGGGTTGCGACAAAGCCCAGGACGTGATGTGTTGAAGGCAGAGACGATTGACTCTTGGGTCTAAAGGAGGAGTCTGGGAGATCAAGCTAGAATTGGGTTTCACATAATGGTGAGGCTGGTATCCATCCTTTCAACAAGTATGTTTTGAGCATCTACCACGTATAATATGCAAGGGGCCATGTGAACAAGCAGGCTTATTCTTTGCCTCCGAGGAGTGTGAATTCTACCACACAATCTAGAGGTGACTGCATCCACCCAAGGGCAGTGGGAGTTATTAGAGAAAATGTCAGGCAAAATGCTTATATGATCAGAACTGTGTTTCAGAAACCCTGCTGACATTGGTGTAGACGATGGATGGAGGAGGTTAGAGACTCAGACTTGGGAGTCACGAGAGAATTGCTCCAAGCAGGGTGAGGAAGAGGAGCTGGAAAAGGTGATGTGAGAAATAGCACTAGGGGGTGGGGGGGCAGGACTGAGAGTCTGTGCTGGGGACACTGCAAGGAAGGGGGCCTCAAGGAAGGAGTGGTGAACGCTAACAAAGTCCAAGGAGAGATCTGATCTAGATACGAGTAGAAAGGACATTGGTGGCTGAGATGGTGACCATGTCATTGCTCTTGGTGGGGTGAAGACCTTATTGACACAGGTTGAGGAAGCAGTGGAGAAGAGAGGACAACAGAAACATTGGAAACTGTATCTTTGAGAAGTTAGGTAATGAAGAGAGGGAGGTGGAGGCTAGTGGCTGGAGGGACAAGGGGTAAAGGTAGAATTTGTTAATGGAAAGTGGCTTGCCTTCCTGTTGAGTCCTTTGCAGTGTCACCAGGTGAGAATGATGTTGATCGAAACATTTGTTTTCTTGGGGAGGTCGGCTCCAGTGCCAGCAATGACCAGTGGGCAGGATTCTGAGCAGGCATCGTGCACTCCTGTCTGTCTAAAGTGTGATGGTATGTGGCAAGGGTATCTGTGAGCACAGAAATATCTGGGGTGTGGAGTACTCTCTCTGAAAAAAAATACTTATTATGCAGAAGAATGGCCTTTTTGGCTAATGGAAATCGGTACAGATGGAAAGCCTGTTTCTTGACTTTTGTGGTCATCCAAGTCTCTGCCCCATACCATGTGACAGCGGGCCAGCTCCTTACTCTCTCGGAATCTCAATGTCCTTATTTAGAAAACAGCAACAATATGTCATTACAGGGATGTTTTGGAGACACATTCTGCGCCATTAATTTTCTTGGAATCCAGCATGGTGAGGCACTCAGTAAACGTTAGCCCTCTCCTCCCCACATCCTTACTGGCATTTGATTGCCATGCATTTGATTACTTTGGCCTGAGCCAACTCCCTTAACAAATGTTTCCACCTTAGATGAAAATTAATTCAAAGACAGGGACCAGGAACACATCCTGTAAGGGACTAAGAAAATGGCATTAATTTTGTAAATTAATAAATATGCAAATGGCAGCTTTGTACGGAATAGGCTATATAAGCAGGAAGTCAATTATGCTGTAAATTATGCATTGCCATACGGAGCAGATACCCTTGACTTAGCATGCGAGGCAGAGAAGGCTGGAGCAGACCTTGCTGTGATGGCTTCTGAGGACGAGCGGCACGCTCGTCCAACAGCAACCCTGGGTGCTGAGTCACGCAGCTGGTTCCGGAGCAGCAGCGGCTGCCCCGCCATGAGTAGGCTGCTCCCCAGCCCATGCTGAGAATAACCTGGGGAAGACCATCCTACCACCACCAGGAGGATGGGCAACCGTGAACTCACGTGGGACCACCCCGGTGCACTGAGCACTCTGCCCAGAGGTTATAGGATGGGGGGGGGGTGCTCTCCTGGGCTTTCAGAGCCTTGGCTAGTGGCACCACAATTCCAACTCCAAGGCAGGTGTGACTGCTTGGGGAAATGTGCGTGGCTGCTGGATTGATCTGTCAATCATTGAGAAGCAAATAGTGTGAGAATCGTCTGGGTGTTCCACGTTGTGCTAAATAGATGCTGGAGGGCGGGGCTTCTCGTGTTGACTATTCAGTGGAATCACCCAGGGAACTTTTGAAAAACAGATTCTAGGCTCCACCTCTGAAAGTCCAATGCAGCAAGTCTGGGCTGGGACCCAGAAGTCTGTTTGCAAACTCGCAGGAAATTCCAATGATCAGTCAGGTTGGAGAGGGGGTGATGGCTGCAGAGGGAGTCTCTTCTTGGTCCTGGCCTTTAAGGGTCTTAAATGTAGTTGAGAAGGCAGGGTTGGCCTTCCAGACCCAGTCTGGCCTGTCGTTCTTCTTTGCCTGTGAGCTTAGTAGAGGGGTAGACAGTGCACCCAAAGGAGACATTTCTAACAGCTAGGCAGATCGGGAAGGCTTTCGAGGCCCATCAGCTGGGGGCCACAGGAGACGGAGTTTAGGAGTTACCCCCTGGTGTGGGGACAGGCAGCTGAGAGCTGGACCATGGTTGGTCTGGAATGCCAGGGGAAGATGAGCTTTCTGCCTTCTCCGTTTATTTTGTTTTTTCTATGGGTATGCTAAATAGTAGTACCTCTCCAGGTGTGACTCAAGACCTGTAGTGCCCAGGTGTGTATAAAGCTGTGTAGAGGTCCTACAGTGATTCTCTGCATCGCTTAGGCCCAGACAGCTCACATAACCAAGAAGAACTTTGAAAAGGGCTTATTTATCTTATACAATGGTGATACCCTGGACAGACCTACGGTCCCAGTGCACTCCTTTTATCTCTCCCTCCTCAGCCTTCTTCTCCAAAGTCCTCTCCCTCGTCCTCTCCCTCACTTCTTCCTGTTCCTCAATCCTCCTGCTGTTTTCAGGATGAGATTCAAGGGCTGGTCTGACAAGAAACGAGACTGGCCCAGCTAGTATCCTCTTTAAAGACCAGGGACACTCAGGACTTTATCACAGTGAGCCTGTTCCATCAATTCAAATGATCTCCAGAGCTGAGCATTCAACCTGGGATGGGCTCTAGGCATTGCCTTGTGGCAGTGGTTCTGTAAGAGCGGGTCAAACCTGGATCTGCTAAGTCTGAAACACTGGGAACGGGGCCTGGGCATCTGCCTTCTCAGCCCTCTGCCCTGGTGCTCTCAAGGGGCCCACCCCTTCACACTTTCTGCACAGTGGAAAACTCCCCAATCTGTGACCCTACGTGGGAAGCAATGTCACCAGGGCTCTTACTTGTGGTTATCAGTCAGCCTCACATTGTTAAAGTCAGGGCGTGGGCCTCACGGTCTTGGTGACGTGTCCCTACATCTGGTGCGTTCCATGCTGCGTGACCTGGGATTTAAGACTTCAAGCCTCAGTTTCTTCACCTGTAAGATGGGAATGATGAGGAAACTGATCTCACCAGGCAGCTGTCAGGGTGAAAGGCAGCTGGCAAGCTGAAAGGCTGAAGGCAGAAGGGGTTGGAGGGGGCCTTTATGCGTTAGTAAGTGTCGCCTTGAGCCAAATCTGCCTCCCTAGAACCTGGGCCAGATCCAGATGCTGGTTCTGTCCTCCAAGCCAACCCTCTTTCATTTAGCATATCCTCTTTGAAGGCTGTGACCCTGCCCGCATCGGCTCACGAGAGCTGGCTGTGTTTGCCACTCCCGCAGGGGTCTCATTTCACAGCTGGGCAAACCCCAGCAGGCACGGCTCACGTCTTTGCAAAGTCACACAGTTACAGAAATGTCTGGGCAGCAGGTGGCAAAATGGTGTTGTTGTCAGAACCACACAGATAATCATGCCTCGCTACTGCTAATTCTCCATCTCATCCAGGCTTCATCATTTGCGAGGGGCTTCCACATCCATGGACTCATTCGGCCCCCCGCCCCGACAGCCCCGTGTGGGGGGATTTACTGCAGAAATACCAGCGCTGCACTCCTGGGAAGCACGTGGCCCTTTTCAAAGCACTTCTGCTCCCGTTGTCTCCCTGGGTCTTCCTCACACCCTCAGGAGACAGAAAGGGCAGGAATTATCAGAGGAAGAAGCCAAGAAACAGAGAGGGCAAGTGCTGGCCCAGATCCCACCGAGACATTGACACATCCAGGCCTCAGACTGAGACAACGGCCCCTTCACGCCTGCGCTGCTCCCTTGACACATCTTTCCTGTCACTCCTCTCCTGAACTCGTGGCCCTTTTCGCCTCTCTGGGATGTTAGGATAAAGCTAGCAAACTGTGTGTAAAAACTGTGTGTGGCCAGAGCCACTGCTTTCCCTGAGCTGGGTCACTATGTCTTGGGTCAAGGTCAAGGTCCAGCCACCACCATCACACCTGTGTGCACCTGCTGAGCCTCACAGAGCCCTGGAACATATACTCAGGAACTCCGGAGTAGACAGGACGGTGGCCATGGCTCAGGTCCAAGCCCAGGCTGAGCATTCCCCACCCGGTGGAGTGGGGGAGTCTTGGCCATCTGTGGGCTCCCTTCCTTCCGCCTTCTGCTCACTGGCAGATCCTGAGCTGGCTGTCCTAAGCCTGTCTGCCTGTTTGATAACTCCTGCTCAGGCCTTGCCTGGCCTGAAGTTACCTGAGGGAAAGATGAGACCCCAAATCCACGCAGCCTGACGTGCCTCTTGCTTCGCAGAGGGGGCTGCTCAGGCTGGGGACACAGCCAGCAGGGTTGGGCGTGGTTTGTTGGCTCAGGGGATGGGGCTGGGGGTGGGGGTGGGAGGCAAGGGTGCAAGTGGAACCATTGTTTGGGAGGGTCAGCCCGGGAGCACCCTCCCTCCCGCAGTGGAAGGAGCAGGAGGTGGGAGCTTTGGAGACAGAATCCCAGGATGCGTGGGAGACCAGGGGGAGCCAAGTCCTGGGCAGAGACTGAGTCCATCCATGGTTATTACTTCCAGCAAGTGGAAGGGGAGAAGGAAAGGGATCCAGGTGCTGCCCCTGGCTCAGTGCTCTGTCTCCCGCCCCCATTTCAGGCTTCCATCCTTCTGCCTTTGTGAGTACCATTCTCTCCTTCTTGCATGTGGGTTTGGTTGTGTCCTCTGTAAAGCTGACACCCTGAACGCTGTGTGTGAGGTGATGGGAGGGATGGTGGATTTATGAAGTGTGAGTGACTCCAGGAAAGGGAAGCTCAGATTGGAGCCAAGGTGTGGGCTGTGGGCTGAGGAAAGCAACGGGGCAGGCAGGCATGAGGAAGGCCCAGTAAACCTGGAGTTGGTACATTCATGTCTTTGCAAAGTCCATGAGCTGAGATTGACTTTTCATTTTTTCTTTCTCTTCAGCAAGGCTTCCTCACCTTTAAAAGACTGTTCTTTCCAAGAGGCAACCGTGAAGAGCTAAAGTCCTGGGTGACTATTTTAAAAAGCTGGCTGATCGGCTTCCTGAGTTTGGAACTGCTTTAGAAACTGGTCATTCTTGGGCAACATTGCAGAAAGGAAAAGCTTAGGACTTAGTAGAGCCCGATTCAAGTCTTGGTCCTACTTTTTGTTTAAATTAATAGACTTTTTAGGGCAGTTTTAGGCTCCCCCCCCCAAATTGGGCAGAAGGCAGTGAGGTTTCCCACGCACCCTCTGTCCACACACGTGTCCCACCTCCCTCACTAACAGCATCCCACACCACAGTGGGATTTGTTATAACTGATGACCCTTCCCTGATGCACGATTATCACCCAAATTCCACCGTGTACATCAGGATTCACTCTTGGTGTAGTGTCTACCTCTGAAATCTCTAGAATCGAATCCATTTTCTCTGCCTTCTTGGTATGGCCTCAGTCCAGAGCCACATCTTATTCTGCCTGGGCTCTCATAACAGCTTCATGATGTTACGAGATGTCCACGGCCCATTCCTCCCACCATGAGCAGGGATCAAGTTTAGGATCTAGGTGTAGATCTGGGTAGACCCTTAATTGCTTTAACCCCTGTTTGAAGATTCCCATTGCTTTGCCACCACCTATGGGACAGGGTCTGGATGCCCCAGGGGAGCCTTTCCCATCTGGACCCTCCTTGCACGTCCAGCTGTGCCCCCTGACTGCCCCTTGCAGACCTGTACGCTCAGGCCTCACTCCCCACCCCGCTTCCCCATGGTTTAGTGCCTTTCTGCACATCCTGCTCTTCCTGTCTTAATGCTCTGTGCTCTCCTGGAAACTGGAAGGATCCTATTCCTCACCCAAAAGCCAGCTCATCCTTCTTTGCCCTTAGCCTCCAGGTTGCTCTGCACTTTCTAGTATCTGTTACATGACTCTGAGCCAGGGCTGGGGACGCTGCCTGGTTCCTCTTTGCACCCCCAGTGCCGGTATTCAGTCAATGTTGGTTGAACGGATGAACGAGTCTATCAGTGAATCCACATGACACGTGGGCATCTGAGGATAAAGGCCAGGATTTATTTCCTCCCAAACCAAAATTACAATACTTTGAAATTCCTTGTCTTGTCTTTTCTTCTTAAAGCCCTAAACAATGAAGTTCCAGACAAAAGTCTTGAGGTTTTATTTCAGGCAGGCTTCTGAATGGCAGTAACAAAACACTTCCAAGGACAAAAGGATGTCATCTTAGATCAGTTCTGATCGGTGTTGGGTCCCAGTGTATTATTGCTCCCAGGGGAGGAAGTACATGCCTGCCTGCCTGCGCGCGCGCGCGTGTGTGTATGTGTGTGCTGGGGGAGCATCCGGCAGACAGGCAACCAAAGCTTCCTGCAGGGCCCTAAAGAAGAAATACTATATCTATACCACGATCAATTTGCTGTACAAACAATTCAGTGCCTCCATCAATCCACTGCATATTCCAGCCAATCGAACCCAAAGCTGGCAGGCATGGGGACACGAAAGGCCACATCACATGGTCTGATTCATCTGGTGACAGTGAGGGTTTTGAATGTCCTACCCGTGACTCACTGACTATAAGTCTTTTCTGTTCTTCCAAAATATTGGGGGGCTGCCTCTGTGAACTTATAGACCTTTATGCCTACATCCTGTCTCCTCTTGTCATTGAAACATTACAGAGCATCGGTCACCATATTTGGCCTCTTTGTGCTTTTCCTTGGAGGTGAGGAAATTACTCTCAATTAATCAGCCCCTTCACAGCCCAGCATCCTGGCAGGGGTTTGAGACAACATCCCTTCCTTGGGGTTCAGAGCTACTGAAAGTTCTGCTGGGGTTGTAACTGTCCTGCACCTGGTGGTTGGTCTGATCTGGGATTGGGTCTGATCAGGAAGGTTTCTCAGACAGTGTTGAGTAGAGGCGATACTGGATGAAGGGGGAGTGCAGAAGCTTCTGGCTCACCAGGCTGTTCTCAGCATGCCAGGCTCAGATGATGTGGCCAGCCACCAGCCCAACATCCAGAAGACGTGGACCCTGTGATGTCACTCCAACTTGTCACTGACCCATGGGACATGGAGATTGTTACTTTAATAGGCTACACTGTTTGCAGATTTTTGTAGGCTGTGCACAAACTTATTTTGGGAGGCTTCAACCTACAATATATAAAAATGTACCCACATCCCACTGTAAACACACGTACAAATGTATGTCATTAAAGATTGAGTGGGTTGCAGTTGATTAATCTGTCATTTTAAGTTTTGTAAACATTTAATTAGACACATTAACATTTGACTTTCTAGTTTCCTTCTTACATTTTGGAACCAAAGCATCTTTTTCAGGTGCAGCTAAGGGGCTCTACAGGACTTTTTGTCTCCTACAAAGTATTTCAATGAAATATTTCCCAACATAACCATCTACATGGGAGTCTTACATTCGACTCAGCCCTGCTGAACTGCTCCCACTTGGATTAGCTGCACTCTGGACCCGCTGCCCAGATACCTTCTGAGTTCTCCTGTCATCATCACCACGGAGAAAGCATTCACCTCTTCTGTGCTAGAGTCCCTGTTTTTGGATCCCAGACTTTCCTCTTTTCATCACATACTCCCTCATTTTGGCAAAACATGTTATATAATAATTCTGGAGAAAGATACGTGGAAGCCTGGAAAGTAACTTCCTTTTGATTTTCTGTTCTCAACAATCCCCTTCACACACACACACACACACACATGCACGCACGCACGCACACATGCCCACACTCTCTCCATCACACCAATGAAAAGTTTTGCTTTCTAAAAGTATGGTTTTGATTTTGGATGCCATTTGCATTTTTGTTAAAAACAACCTAATTTGCCTCAAGGAAGATGACTTTGATCAACCACAGTAGGGTGGACACAACTAAGGGTAGAAAAGAAAGGCACAGAAATGAGTGCTAGGAACTGAATTACGTCCTCCCCCAAATTCAGACATTGAAGCCCTAACTCCCGCCCCTTGCAACTGCATTTGGAGAGAGGGTGATAGAAGATTAAGGGACACCGAGTTTACTCCTCTCGGTGTCGCAGAGGAAAGGCCACTTGAGGACAGACTAAGACAATGTATCCAAGCCAAGTAGCGAGGACCCCAGGGAAACCAGACCTGCTGGCACCTTGACCTTGGACTTGCAGCCTCCAGAACTGCGAACAAATACATGTCTACTGTTTAAACCACCCCGTCTCTGGTATTCTGTTAGGGCAGCACTAGCACAATGAGTATTTTAATACTTTATCTCGCTCTGTTGGCCCTATGTGCTCAACAAACATCTTCTTATCTGATCCTGGGAGTAGTTAATAGAAATGGTAACAATTTTTAAAGGGACCAAGTAAGAGACCTGTTTTAATGGATGACGGGGACTGACTTGCTGACTCCGCTGAGGCTGGCAGGCCGAACAGCTCGGAAGCAGCCTCCTCGGAACTCTTGCCTCCCCCATCACAGCCTCCTGGGGTTTTCCAATCTGTAGGTCTCACCTGTGTGCCTAACACTCCGAGGAAGCGATCTTTGCACTGGCGGGTCTGCGTTTGTGCCTTCTGCTCTGATGAAGCGATGTGGCGCTTCCCCGGCGACTTCATTCCCCCGTGTCATTGGCGTGTCATTTGCTTGTCATTTGAAGCTTAAATCGCAGACCAGGATGGCGGCCAGGGGCTGGGGCTTGCCCGCCCCTCTTCTCCCTTCTGATTTATACCTGTTTACTTACTGATAAGCTGAAGTGCTCCCTGCTGTGTTTCAAAAATAATCCGGCAAATCCTTGAGATTTATTTTAACGATTGATTAGAAAAGTCAATGTTGTACACGGAGGATTAAAAAAGAAATATTTGGAATCTACTTAAGTATCTGTTATCTCAAAGTCAGTCTTGACTCCTCCAAATTTATATTGCCACAGGCGGAAAGGGGTGGTGGAAAATTCCTGCGTACAAATTGCATTGTCTACATAACGGGAGGAATGTTGGGCCGGCCCCCAAAAGACATTGATCCTAATCTGAATCTATCCTCTGATAGATGCTGTGACCTCTGTCAAGTTATTTAGCCCCCAGACCCCTGTTTGCTTATTTTTTTTTTATTGTGGTAAAAAGTGCATAACAGCAAACTACCTGAACCATTTTTTAAAGTATATATAGTACAAGTGTTAATTACACACTCCTCACGGTACAGCAGCTCTCTAGAACTTTTCCACCTTGCAAAACTGAAACTCTATACCCACAAAGCAACAACTCCCCATTCCCCTTTCCTCTCCCCCACCACTGGCAACCACCATTCTTCTTACTGTTTCTAACAATTTGGCTACACTTTTTCATTATTAACGATACTCAGATACAAAAAAGGGAAACATCATTCTGACCTTCCCACCTCCCATCTTTGTTGTAGGGCTATGTTCAGTCAATTCTATGAAACTGCTCTGGAAGCTAAATCACTCTTCAAATGCCAGGAGTTATTTCAAACTAGAGCCAACTTTCTCAAGGTGGGTGAGGATAATCTTGATATAAACTGGCATTTGGCTTAAAAAGACTGACAGCCTGGGTATTTTGGGATGTGCCGAATTCCGCTTACGTATGTACCCTAACAATGTTTAGGAGAACTGGAAAAATTCATGAAAAGGATATATTTGGGGGAAATCTTTTCATTTAAATATGGATATGTGAATGCTGATGATAAAGTTATTAACTGGCTTACTCCTGCATCTTAGGGTTTCTTAATTCAGTCTGTAGTACATTGTACTAGACTCTTCCTCATCTCTTACCCTAGCCACCTGATTTCCAAGACTGAAGATGTACCTCCCCAGATGCAGGAAGAAAAGCTACATCTTTGATTGTCTTTTTATAGCTCATTCTTTAAATTCTTCCATTTTGTGTTTTGTAATATATACAGCATATTAATACTGGGTACATGTAAATTATTTATAAACAAATAAATACACATGTATTAGAGTGCATGTTTCTTTTTTTTTCTTATTTTGTTTTCCATTTAAAAAAAATTTATGACTGACAGGAACAAAAAGTTTCAAAGACCAATAACCTACTTCCAGTATCAGTCAGGGTTCTCCAGAGAAATAGAACCAAGAGGACACACACAGATACACCCGTACGTGTACACACACACAGATATTTATTTTTTATTTGAAGGAATTGGCTCATGCAATTGCAGGGACTGACAAGTTCAAAATCTGTAGGGAAGGCTGAAAACTCAGGCAGTATTTCTACATTAACAGTCTTGAAGCAGAATTTCTTCTTCTCTGGGTAACCTCAGTTTTACTCTTAAGACCTTCAACTGATTGGATGAGGCCGACCCACCATATGGACAGTAATCTCCTTTACTTTAAGTGAACTGCTTATAGTCCAACAAGATACTGTTACAACTCCTAGATTGGTGTTTGATTAGAAAACTAAGTACCATATACACATAAAGCTCATCATCACGCAATCCCATTGCCAAGTTTCCTAACTGATAATCTAGCTCTAGTCTGTGCCAGCTCCAAGCCCTCTCCATGCCATTTCCAGGCTCAGCTTACCAAAGGATGTTTCTGGACAGGTGTCTCTGCTGGACATCCATCACCACTAAATGAAGACCAAGCCCTTGGACTGACATTAGCTGCCATTTAGACTTCAGAGCCCAAGCACCTCTTGTCCCCAACCCTTAACCTGGGCTATTCTGACAAGGGGGCCCCCTTGAGTACACCTCAGGGCACGTGTTCCCCTCCAGTTCAGCAGATCAACATCCCACCCTCTTCAATCAACATGTCCCATATCCAACTCATTACGTTACTCAAAATACACTTCTTCTCTTGTATTTCTGGGGCTCAGTTAATGTATTCTTTCCCTTTGCATAGACTAGGAATCTCAAATAAAATTAATAGATGGCAGACTAGGGGGAGATATTTCCAATACCTAAAACAGTCAAGGGAATTGCTTCTAGAGTGCAGAACGAAATCCTTCAGACCAGCTCACAAGGACAAGGAAAATCAATAGAAACACAGGCCAATGTTATCCCAAGGCAATTCACAGAAGGGGGAGCCCTGGTAGCCAACGAGCAGATGAACGAATAAATGCTCAAACCTACTTGTAGTCAAACAGATGAAAATGAGCACACCACTGAGACACCACTTTATAATCGACCGGGTGGCAACAGTGAGAAAGGTAGATAGCCCCAGTTGTTAGATAGGATGCGAGTGACTTCAAGTCTTTCCACGTCTTCATCTATCACTTTATTGATGTGGGTGTCATTGGCCTCCACAGCTGAGGTTTGTCTCTAAGCCCCGTATTTGCAAATCCAACCCGTTTTTAGACATCTCCCCTTCAAAGTTCAATGGGTTTACTAAAGACAGCACGTCCAAGACGGAACTTGCTCTCTGCTTCTCCAGACGTGATTCTCCTCCTGTTTCCTGTCCCAAAGGGCCACGTGCCATCCACCAGTTTGCCTAATCATTCAAATCCCTAGTACCCCTTCTCCAGCACCCCTCCCCCACCTGTCACAAAGTCCTTTATATTTTACCACTTAGTGTATTTGACATCTGTCTCCCATGTTCCATCTTTTCCAAATGCCACCCTACCTTAGGCTATTGTCATTTCTTGCCTGAATTATTCAAATTGTTTCTCGTATGTCCTCCCTCCGACAATCTCGCTAACTAATTTAATAATGAGTGCTCTCTATCTGACAATCACTTGAACACAAGAACGGATAAGATCCTCTCCATGACCTCATGGAACTTGCCCTTCTCTGGTGGGAGGGAAGGATGAATATACAAATAATTACAATCCCATGATGAGAGCGGGGAAAAGTGGAGTGACTATGGGAGCAGGAAGGAAGGGTACCCACTACTACAGCCCATCCTTTACCAGCCAGGCCTGTGATTGTTCTAAAATTCAGGTCTGATCATACGCCCCGGCCTTAAAACACGCCAAAGGCTCCCTGCTGCTTTCAGGATGAAATCCTCGACACGGTGTAAATTCATGCACGGGCTGTCTCTGCCTACCTTTATGGTCCCTGTATGAATTCTCGGGCTGTAAGGAACTATATCCTGTACACGTAAACCACCCTCTCTTTTGCGACTTGACGGGCCCGCCTACCGCCCGCACTACAAGCTGAGCGGTGTTTTGGGCTGTTGAAAAGTTAATTACAGTTCAGATAAAGTTGCGTTTTAACCGTTTGCAGTTTCCCCTGTAGCTCCTCTGCTCAAGGATGCACAGTGATAATCCAACAGACATCACGCTCATTCAGCGCCAATAGCGTGCAGTGCAGAATGCTAAACATCGTGGCAGAGGCAAAGATGAGTTAACAAACTCAACCACCTGCTCTCTCCCTACACCCTTAACTCCACAGCAACCATCTCCTCACTGAACGCTCAGCTCTCCAAGTCTGAATGCTGCTGCTTCCACACCCAGCTCAAACACGTCGTGCTCCCTGAAATGTTTTGTTTACCCCAGCGGAATGTCAGCATCTCCCCTTTGAGCTCCTTTGCACCATCTGCCTGCTTCTCCTGTGGGACACTCATCATCCCTGTCCTATGCCATCCTTGCTTATGTCCACCGTTGACTCCTGTTGCCACCTGGACTCTGAACTCTGAGCTCCTTTAATGCAGAGGTGCTCTCTGATTTCCCTTTGTGTGATGTCTCGCACAGTCTAGGTACCCAACAAACGTGCTAAGTTGATGAGAAAGAGTTCTTGTTTTCCAGGAGCTCACAATTCTCTATGGACAAGTCCAAATTTTTTGGCAAAAATGTCAAAGCTTTCAAGAATCAGACCCCACCTTACTTGATTACTTTCTGCTTCTTCAGCAACCCAGACCCTCTATGTCAGCCACCTGGTCCTTCATCGCACTTGAACTCTACCCAGGTTTGTTCATTTACTTCAAAAGCGTTCATTGAGTTAAATACCAAAAATGTATAGCGAGAACCTACTGTGTGCCAGGCTGGGCTCTCGATGCTCAGGATACAGTGATGAGAAAATGAGACAAGGTTCCTGTCCTCCTAGAATGTATAGAATGAGAAGGAAGCCAAGGTTAAGTCAATAATAATTACAAATCATGGAGAGTGCTTGGAAAGACGCAGACTACATTACGAGAGAGCACAGCAAATGGTGCTCAGGCTCTCTCCTCGCCGGGACGTTGACTGACCCTTCTCCGCTACCGGCATCACGCATCTCTTTCATCTCTTCCAGCCCCATGGCTCACTTCCGGGAAGTCTTCCCAGATGCCTGCAGGCCCTGCCTGGCCCCCGCAGCATTTACCAGGACAGCCTAACCAGCCAGCAAAGCTGTGGTGAGCGTTTACCCTGGTGTGGGAGCCGTGGAGATGGTATAGCCGTGGCCACCAGCATTCAGATGCTCCCGGGTAAACAGTGAGATGTCTGGGATCTTTTTCACACTAACTGGTGGAGAGAAAACTCCATGCAAGGCAGCCCAGCCACGATGACTGGATGGTCCCCATCCAGCCCCTAACTTGTCCTCACCTGACCCCTGTTTGACTCATCCCAGCCTGTGCATAGTCATGAATGATCTTTCCCTCTTCCCAATTCCCGCCTCTTGCTGAAAAGTTCCTGTTAACGTACATTCATCTCACTCGTAATGATCTGAGCGCTCCTTGCTGATGCTGGGACAGCTCCTTCAGTTCCCTAAATCCTAGCAGATTCCCCCTGGCCGGGGAATAGACCTGTCGGTTGGGTCTTTTTTGCAAGGCAGTGAAAAGTTTTATATAATGACCAATAACGCAGGCAATATGAACAAACAGTTGGGAGTCAGGGGTGAAGGGGTCGGGGGGGATCCATGCTTGGGATACTGTATCTCACATTTTATATTATTTCTGATTCTTGAGCTTTCCTGCAGGGTAATATGGTTATGTTCAGTTTTATAGATGAGGGAAAACTAGGACACAATAGAGATTCCCCAAAAAACTAAAAAATAGAACTACCATGTGACTCAGAAATTCTACTCCTGGATATATATCCGAAAAAACCCACACACTCTAATTCAAAAAGATACATGCACCCCAATATTCATAGCAGCATTATTTACAATAGCCAAGATATGGAAGCAACCTAAGTGTCCATCAACAGATGAATGGATAAAGAAGATGTGGTACACACACACACATATATATACGCAATGGAATATTACTCGGCCATAAAAATGAAATATTACCATTTGCAACAACATGGGTGGACTTGGAGGGCATTATGCTAAGTGAAATAAATCAGAATAAGAAAGACAAATACTGTATGATCTCACTGATACATGGAATCTAAAAAGCACAACAAACTAGTGAATATAACAAAAAAGAAGCAGACTCACAGATACAGAGAACAAACTAGTGGTTACTCGTGGGGAGAGGGGAGTGGGTGGGGGATTAAGAGGTACAGACTATTATGTATAAAATAAGCTACAAGGATGTATTGTACAACACAGAGAATGTAGCCGCTATTTAATAATAACTATAAATGGAGTATAACTTTTAAAAATTGTGAATCACTATATTGTACACCTGTAAGTTATATAATATTTTACATCAAATAAAGCTCAATAAAAATAATTAGGGCACAGACAAGAAAAATAACTTGGCTAAGAGGCAGGGAGGTCAGTCCTGCGTTTAGGCAAGTGATTTTAATACAATTTTAGATATGTTATAGTAGAAGTTTGCATAGTGATGGTTTTCTAATTAGAGCTTGCATCAGAAGCACCCGCGAGGCAGGTTAAAACACGGTGCCTGGGCCCCACCCCAAGAGTTTTTGATTCACTAGGCTCGGGATGGAGCCTAAGAATTTGCATTTTTAGCAAGTTCCCTGCTGATGGTGATGTTGCTGGTCCAGGGACTACACTGTGGAAACCACTGTTGTAAAACACGGTGTGACCCCAGAGAGGAGGGAAACTTCCAGTGCACTGGGGCAAAGGAAGCCTTCATTGGGAAAGTGGCACTTGGGTTGGGCATGGAGAGTCACAGAGAGTGACAAAGTCTCCACCTCACTCCCAGGTCATCGAGGGAAAGATGGAACACGGGCTGTGCAGACTTACAGATGCAAGACAAGTTCAGGTGTGCTGAGGAGCTCAGCTGCCACGTACAACTGGGCTGGCTCTGCGGAGCTCACGCCAGTGCGGGAGGAGGCTGGCAGGGGCACTTGGGGCCGGGTGGAAAGCCACGCTAAAGAGTTTGGACATCATCCTTGGGGTAGCAGGCTTTTAATCAGTAGAGTAATGCAATTCTCTTTGCCTAATTGTGTTCTAATTGTTCATTCATTAAAGATAAAAGGTATTAATCACTAACCGTGCCAAGAAATGCTAGGGGTATAAAAACCTCACCGTCTGTCAAGGTGGTAACAGCAGCATGTTCTCTCCGTCCAGCCCTTGCCTCCGGTGGTCAGGGCCTCCCACGCAGCATCTCATTTACATGGTGACAGAGGCTGCTAGGGCCCCATTTTAGAGATGAGGAAACCGAGGTTTACAGAGGCAAAGGCACCCTTCTGGGAAGTAGTTGAGTAGGGATTTAGGTCTAAGTGTAAAGAAATTTTTTTTTTTTTTTGCATTTTAACCTTTGTTTTCTGTTGTAACACCCTTGAGTTCAAGGACTGTATCTCTACTATCCCTTTCGCCCTAAACAGGTCGCATCTCACAGGGAGCCCGACCTCCCTGGGCAATTCCTTCCCCACTGCGGGTGCCCTGATCTCTGCATGAAGGCCCGGCAAGCAGGAGCTGCAGCTTGTTATGGGAAGGCTCTGCGGTCTTCGTAGTACGGGAACGTCATCCCGAGGGGCCGAGCAGGATCCATCACTGTCAAACCCGGAGGCCTTTTTTGATTCTTGCAAACTCAGGGCTTTTCAGATCTTTCTGGCTGATCAGAGACCGAGCGCTGCAATAGCTGACTTAAATCTCAGCAAGCGGGGAGGCGAGGCAGAGCGAGGCACCGCGCAGAAAACAAAGTACGCCGACTCTTTTTTGGGAAGATAAAACATAACTCTCAGCACACATGGCACAATAAAAGCCCGTGGAGAACAGAGAAGGTCTTTGTCAGGAACTGTATCTCATTTAGCACCATTGTTTCACTGTGTTCCTTTCCGAATGAAAGTGATTCATCTTGCTTTTGTTTTAGGGTGCCGTTTGTTCTTCCTCTCGCAGAAATTTCTCTCTTCCTTGAGGAAGCAAGCACTTTTTCCTCTCCCTTCTCTTCACAAATGGGACTTTCATCTTCAGCATGTTTATGCTCGGCTCACACAGTCCAATTCAGTGATTCCCCCTCTCCCCTCATTTTGTCAACCAATGATTCATAATACAGACAATACTGCTGTGAAGCAGGTTTTTAAAAATATTTCAATGATCCCATTCTTTGCAACTGAGGGTACGCGCTCGCGTGTGTGTGTGTGGTGTGTGTGTCAGGCTGCAGCCATCACCATCATTTATTTGCTCAGGAAATACTTGGTGTGCAGATACCCACACTCCTGGGGACGTGGAGCAGTTGCTGCATGAGGGTAGCTACCGCACCAAGCGTGCAGCTGGAACAAGGCGCAAAAAGAGGTTAATTGAGGTTAATTAAGTTAAAGAGCAAAAGGCAAGATAAGAGACTCCATTCCTGCGTTTGGAGAGAGGATACAATTTTGAGCAGACAGATCGACTTCACTATGGATTTATCAGAAGGCTTGCTGTGAAAATCAGACTGAAGTGGCACTCCTTGTCCTTGGGAGCCCCTGTTTCTGCCCTGCGTCTCTTCAGGTAGCAGCGGTAAGGTGCGAGGAACCGAGGATCACAGCAACTGGGTGATTTTCAAAAAGCTGCACAGCTCAAGAGAAGCAGAGCCTGCTTTCATTCTCTGGTCTCTGGACAAGAAGGGAGGTTTGCCTGGGGTGTAGAGAGGTGGGCCCGGCTGATTTTGCCAGCAATCAGTGATCGATGCTTCCTGTATTTGAAACTCTCCTGGGGGTTTCTTCCCAGTTCTCGCCCCTTTCCAGCCACCTTCAGGGAATGTCTGGACACCGAAGGCTGCCCGGCCCAGATGCTGGGCTAAACCTGCTTGGCCAGCTATGGGGCTCCCGGCCACATGGTAAGTGGCACTGAGAGGCAGTCTGCTGCTTGGTTCTGAAAGGTGGAGCGATGAGCGTGTTAACATCCCTGCACCGGGGAGGTGTGGGGCCACATCCCCAGTCCGAGGTGAGCAGGGAGCTCGGCGGGCTCTCCCTGCCCGAGTCTCTCGGGCTTACCACCTCGGAGCCTCTGCTGCAGAGCAGAGGGAGCTGTGTGCCCAGCAACGGTGTCCTCTACGCTCCCAAGCCTTCTCTGTCTCCTCGGAGCATCCAAGTGCCACCCGCGTCTGGTCTTCCTTCTACTCCACTCCAGTACTCCCTGCTCCTCTTCTGTCTCCATTGCTGCCTTCCCTCCACTGGCGGGGCCTGCCTGAGCTCTTGAACGTCTGGCTCTGGCCCTGGGGATCTCACTCACTCCTGGGACTTTGAATTTTATATATAATAAATATACTATAATATAAATAATAGAATTTATATTATCTACTTGCATGCACACATGTATATTATTCAAAGCCATGTGTGTTTTGTATAAACATATGCACGCATATATCATTCAAATGCATGCAGGTATTAATCAAAGTCACGTATGTATATATGTAGACACCACACACACACACGCACAGACATCTTGCATTTCTATTTTCACCTTGGACTTCTTCCTTGAATTCCAGGCTCATAAATCCAACTGCCCACTCAAGTTCTCCATAAGGAGGTTTAATAGAAATCTCAGTGTTAACAGGGCCCCAGCAGAACTGCCTCTTCCCCTCACACACATTAATCCCCACTGCAAACTTTTCTATTTCCAACCATCATCTACCTGGTTGATTCTGCCAGAAGTCTTGGGATTTGAGTTTTCTTTCTTTCCCTCACGCCATCCAGCCAGCCCTGGGGTCAGCCCCATCAGCTCTAAGCACCCCCCACCCCCGCAAATATATCCAGAATCCAGCCACCTCTCACCATTGCACTGCTGCAGCCCTGGTCCAAGCAGACTGCTGGCTGGGCTCCCAGCTCCCATGCTCTCCCCCCATCATCCACACTCCACACACCAGGAAAAGGGGCTGATAGCTCCTCGTCCCTCCTGGTTAACACTCCAGTGGTTTCCCATTTCCCTGAGAGTGAAATGGAAACTCCTCATCATGGCCCCAAGGCCCCCTCATTATCCGGTTCCCCCTTCTGTCCCCCAGCTCATCTCCCTCATTACCGACATCTAGGTACACTGACCGACACACCGACAGGCCCTTTCTCTCTTAGGGTCTTTGTGGTTTATTTGCCCCCGGCCTGGAGCTCTTCCCCCGAATCACGGCAGGGCTGGCACACTTCTGCCTTTCAGAGCTCAACTCTGTCATCACCTCCCTGCAACAACCTCCCTGACCCCAGCATTAACCAGTGCCTCCGTCTCTGCCCGGTTCTTTATTCAATCTTCTTTGTCCCACCTGTGTGTAGCTGAAGTGATCTTTTTTCACTTATTTTTATAGCCACCGGCGTCCACTTTCCCCACGTTTTCATCTGAGAGTTCTCAGTTTTGGCTCTTACATTTAGGTCTTTGATCCAGTTTGAGTTGATTTTTGTAGATGACGTAAGGTGAGGGTCCCACATCGTTCCTTTGCCTGTGGATATCCAGTTTTCCCAGCACCTCGTGTTAAAAAAATGTGGTGTCTCCACTGAGTGGTCTTGGCAGTCAGGCTGACAGTCATTTGACACTTATGAAGGTTTATTTCTGGGCTCTCTTTTCAATTCCATTGGTCTGTATGTCTGCCTTTATGCCCCACTAGAAGGTACCTTCCTCGAGGGCAGGTGCCCTACCTGGCTTCCTGTAGCCCAGCCCCTGGCACAGGGGGAGCTCAATGAATTTCCGATGACTGGTTGGCTGGATTCATTTCCAGTTTTTCTTTCCTCAGCCCAGATGGACTTCCCTGCATGGCTCCATGTTGACCTGGGACGAGGACACCATCTCCGCTGGGCAGCCAGACTGACATGCTCCTCTTCCTTCTACTTTGGGTTGGGGGGGTCCCGCCCTCTCATCTCTCCAACCTGATCTCCCAGTCTGCTGGGGCAACGTGACCTGGCCTTGTGCCATTCTGAATCTATTTATTTATAACTGGTGGCTGTGCATCCAGGCTTTTTTCACTCTGCTCCTCCCTCCTTCCAGGTGGCATCCCTGGGCAGTGTGTCCTGCCACCTACAGACCCCTGTGTGTGTCTTTCTGTCCTCCTTGGAGCGACGTCCAGCAGACCCTCCTGGCCCCCATAGGGGACACACTCACCTGCCTTCTGGGGCAGCCCTGCTTAACTTGAACCCCTGCCACTCACAGGTGTTGGACAAAGGAAAACGAAGCCACGCTCTGTTCCAGCCTTGTCCAAGTCACAGCGAAAAGACTAGCCTGGTTTTCATTTTCATATCCAGTCTCGTAAATAAAGCCTCAGTGATAGCAGAGAGGGAATCCAGAGGACAGGAGCATGGCATGACTTCACCGCATCGCTACACTGATGCGTTTTCAAGGCCAACAAACTCAATTAGCTCGCTGGTAATAGCCATACCAGCGGTGGGGCTCCTGCAGCAGAGTGTGCCGTGAGGAAGGACACGGAAAACAGACGACCGTGCGGGCCGTTCACCATGCGGAGCCGCCAGCAAACTCACCCGACACTGCGGCTCAGCACCCAGCGGGGTTCACTTTAAACGATTTTGAACTGCTCCTTATAGTTCAGTCTTTTGATGTGTTTAAATCTGGAGAAACACAATGCTATCTGTTAAGTGTGTTCTAGTTATCTGTTACATCTCCCAGCCTTGAGCAACTTTGCTTTTTTTTCTGTAAACTATCAAGCCTCACAGCACTGAGACTCGGAGGAATGAGAACGGTCACCCATGGACACTTGGCAAGTGGCCTTATCTCAGTCACGACCTATGTATTCATCATTCTTGGAACATATCACATAATCAGCCAAGCTATCATTTTGGGTAAGTTAGAGAAGGGAGAAGGTTCTCATTCAGAATGAGTGGGGATGAAGGACATTCAGGGCTACTGAGAAATCAAAATGTCATATTTCAACCACCATGTCATGAGGACGAGGAATGTTTTAGTTGAACAGTCCTGAGAATGTTCCTTGTCCAGCCCTGTAATTGTACAGATGAGAAAACCAAGAGAAGAGGTTATGTCCCATAGGTCACCTGGCTGGTTAGGAGGCACGCAGAGTCACTCTAAATAAGCCACAGCTCTGTGCTGTGCTGACATAAGGGACAGTCCTGCGGAGTCTCTTCCGAAGGAGCTGATGGTCCACTGATGAGGTGGATTTCAAAGCAGCATACAGAGGCCTGCAGGTGCGACCAATGTGATCCTGGGAGGGTGTTTGCTTTTGTCTGTAAATTAAACAAGCCCTTCACACTTTTAACAGTGAGTTCTTTGTGTCCAGTGCTAAATCTCAGTGTCACTAGCAAACATGCAGACAGTCTGTTCGGATTGGAGGCTGCCAGGTGGTTAAATCCTACATCCCCCAAAGCAACCTCTCTTCCCCATCTTTAGCTCTAAGATTGGTTTTCCATCCCGCCTCTTTTAGAAACAAGAAGAGGAAATCTGTGCACAGAGACCTCACATCTTGGCTTCAACAACCGCGTCTCTGTAGAACTCGTTTGGAACACACGGGGATTCAGCATTGTGTTCTAAATGGCTCATAAATCATGCATTTCCTTAGGAAGGATTTTACAGAGGGCCTATTTGCTGGGTAGCCTTCTCCTCCTTCCCCGGGGCAGACGAGCAGGGCTGTGTGTCTTACACATTTTTCGTCCCTTTACAGCTCCGAGAAGCCTCAGGCAATGGGGATGCTGGTGACACGTGATTCCTACAGAGAATCGGTTCACAAAGGTTCTCCCTGTGCCTTTATGGCACAGGTGCATCGTGGCTGCACTTTGCTGAATCTGGACTCCACAGTGCAGTGGACAAACAGAACAACAAAAGTGGCCATGACATTTTTCCAGCCACGGAACTCTTAAGAGTCTGCTTGGAACTTGGATTTCCCAGAGTTTGGATGGTTGTGGCTTTTCTCTCCCTCTTTACTTTCCACTGTGTTTCTCTTCACCATGAGGCCACGTGTGTTACGGAGGAATATAGCAGATTTGGAGGGAGATGTGGGTGCGCATCGCAGGTGCATCTCTTGCAAGGGAGGGACCTCACACATGTTATGTGACAGCTCTGACTCTCGTAGATGAAGGATAACAACAAGGTGGAGAGAAGATTGAATAAAATAATAGAGTAAGCGTCCCCGGGGCAGTGCATAATAGATTACAGACCCTCTTCATTCTTTATTCAATAACAATTCTTTGAGCATCTACGCTGCCAGCCCCACTTCTAGATGGCACCAAATAAAACAGGGAAAAACCTGCTTTCCTGGAACTGATGTTCCAATGGAGGAGACAATGACAAACGGACAAGTACGACACAGGGACTGTGACATGGTGATAGTGGTCGTGGGGAGAAATCCAGCAGGGAAGGGGACACAGTGTGGGGCTGGGGGAATAGGTGTCTGGCATTTTTAATGTACGGTCAAGGAAGGCCTCATGGAGGGGACAGCGTTCACAAATAGACCTTAAATGGTGATGGACGGTGCTGTGGGTATTGGAGAAAGGGTGTCCCTGGCCGGGGTGCAGTGCAAGGCATGGCGATGATTTCTATATAAAGAAGAGCTGACCCCCCGCCCCCGCCACGGACAGGATGAAGGTGCCGGATGAGTGCAGCTCTTTGCACCAGTCACAGCCCTCTTTTCTTTCCTGCCTGGTTTAATCTGAGCCACATTCAGTGTCATGGGAGCCGGAGGCTATGCAGACCCATGGTGGGAGACCTTGTGGACAGATGGGTTCGCTACTTGGCTGCTGACATCGGGAGTATTTAAAGGTCTCTGTCAATGACTAGAACACACCGTCAGGGGTTATGTCTGCGCTCCCAGTGCCGGGCATATTGTAGGTGCTCATTAAACGCCTCATGGATGGATGGAGGGGTGAGTATAGATTTCAAGAGAGGAACCCATCTAAAAAGCCCTTCTGCACAGAATTCAGCCATGGCGATAGACTCTAGCAGAGTTATTTCAGGGTGTCTGGGCAATTGAAAAAGACAGCAAGGAGTGGTCTCAGACAGAGTAAAGGAAGACAGGGCACTTGATATTGAAGCTGAAGTTCAGAGACAAAAATGGTACCAATAGAACATGTGTAAGACGCTCCCTAGAAAGGCATCAAGCAGTCCTTCCTAAGGGAAGCCCAGTCCCTGAGCGCTTGGCATGGACATCTGAGACCATCTCTGTCTTACGGGACGTGCTCTGAGAACTCAGCTCCAACCACCTCCCGCAGTGCTGGGATTGAAGCCCTTCCTGTGCAGGAATTCTAAAGCCTCGAACTCTGGTGAGACGTGAGGGAGGTGCCCCCGTGGGCTCTTCCCTTTCTCCAGCTGAGGGGAGACTTTCATGCTGAGCCTGTGGCCGCACCTGCCCTCGTCAGCTGGGCGTGTTAGCCCTACTCCCCTCCCCTTACTCGCTCTGTGAACCAACCCTTATGCCAGCCACCTGCTTCCTCTTCAAGTTTCCCCAATAAGAAAGATGAAAATATAACCAAGGGGAATACGATTGGACAATAACACAGGGGAAGACAGGCTGGAGGGACCCTCGAGTTTGCCTTGCAGGTCTGCCTCTTCCCCCAACACCCTAGGGCAGGTGACTCCCTCCCCATGGAAGCCACGGCTCACCCCCACCTGGGACGCCAGCCCCGTGTCAAGAGATGACAAATGAGGTGGGGAGGGTATAGCTCAGTGGTAGAGTGGGTGCTTGGCATGCATGAGGTCCTGGGTTCAATCCCCAGTACCTCCATCAAAAATAAATATATAAACCTAATTACCTGCCCCCACCAAACCAAACCAAACAAAAACAAAAAGAGATGACAAATGAGAGCAAGCTTCTACCCACTCCCGCCCCAGAGAACCTCCACAACCTGTGCACACAGGAGATGGCGGGAACGTTCTCCATAAACCAACGTGGGCTGGAAAGCCTCCAAGAGGAAACAGATGACTGTCCAGATAAAGCAGGAGATAAAGGAGAAGGAACAACAAACTCAGTGGGGGCCCTTTGGTGAAGAAAAGTGACAGCAGACGGAGACAGGTTAAAATGAACCAACTTCTCACCTAAGTACGAGAGTCTAGAGGAAGGGGTTCATTCATTTCAGATCCCTCTCCCCAGGGTCCTGGAAGGGAGACAGGACACACAAGCCGGTATGGATTGATGACAAGGAAAATGAAGCATCGATGCCGGAGACGCTGGGAGGGGCTGGTCATGGACACTCACCCAGCAGGAGAGAGAAGAGGGATGGGGGGTGCACACGACCCCAGAGCAGGTGCCCCAGGCAGGGGGACATGGCACCTCTCTGGGCGGAGACTGATGTGCTGGGGGAACCCAAAGGCCTTTGTCTGGGCAGGTCAACTTGAAGGACTCATTGGAGACCATGATTTTTTTTTCTGGAAAGCTGAGAGAACTCAGCTGAACGGACTGCCCATCACAGCTTCTTGAGTCATGGGGATGAAGGCAGGACATTCTGCTTCATTCTTGGCAGCGTTGAGCCCTGCTGGGCCTACACTAACTCTTGAGGAGAGCTTTGAGCCCAGTGAGACAACAGTCCTGCTCTGTTTGCACGTCCAGGGCCTCACAACAGAAGATGGCCTTGTCTCTGTCCCCAGAGCTGAGGCATTACCACTTTTGGAAACTACTGGGCTAAAGCCAGAACCACCGCCCACGAAGCCATGGGAAGGGGCCCTGCAAAAATCAGCAAGCTCCCATCCGATGCACAGGAGCATAATTGTTTTAAGGGGTGGTTTCTTAGCTAGAAAGTTTAATGGTATGCCACCAGAAGATGATGCAGAGGAAACAGGAACAAAAGAGTCAATGGCAGCAGTAACTGGCTGTGATAAGGACTAGCTGTGACAAGCCCATCCTCTGCCAGAGAATCCTGCCTGGGCTCTAAGCCAGCGTTCCCGGGACAAGCTGCCTTTCTGTGACCCACCTCTGTCTGTTTGACCTTGCACAAGAGACCCGTCATATGTTTTCATTCGCACTGTAACTCAGGCCTCAGAAAGACCCACCTTTGGATTCTGGCTTTGCCTCTAACTGGGCCCTTTGCTGTCCACGCACCCCCGTCTTACTGATTACTCTCAGACTTGAGCTGTCTACAAATGCTCACATTCCTGCTCTAGCCTTTGAGTTGCCTGCTTGTCTCTTACATCCGGCCTGGCTCACCACCTCTCTGGTCTGGTCCTGGGCTTCACCATCTGACTCTGCCCCCAGCAGGTGCCCCAGGAAAACCCTGCATCAAGGAGCTGGCATCACGGCTGAGCTTTGGGGCTGGAATCCAAGCCGGCAGTCAGTCCCTCATCCTTTCATCTTGACATCACCCCCAACCCCCTTCTCCAACCTAAAGCCTATCTTCAGATGCCCTCCTGGATCCCACTGTTTTTCCATGCGTTCTTTCCTGCTGACCTGTTTTCCAGCACATCACGACATCAGGTACCGAGAATTTCCACTTCTGCCAGCCTGTGGCACGTGGCCGGACTCTGATGCCTGGCTCTGCCTGACGCCGCAGAATTGCAGCATTTCCCAAGTCAGCAGCTACTTCTTCCAAAGGATCACTCGGGACTTTCCCCGCCAGGGTGGACTATACCTGCAACGAGAGTTACTACTTATGAATCCTTGCGTAGGGGGTTGTGCCTGGAGCTGTTTTCAGGCAGCAAGAATGCACTTGATTCATGAGAGGCGCTTTCTATTTGAGAAGAAAAAATCCCTTTTCTGTGTTCCAGTACATAAAAGGACTCTACTATTAAAAACTCTAGGGAAAACTCGCTCTTGGGAGAAGAATGAATACATTCAAATCATGGTGAAACAAAGGCACGCAGAGGGTGATGTCATGATTGTAAGATACTCTTTGTTTTGGGGGAATAAGGTGTCTTAGAGATTCAAAGTAACAGAAAATCTATTAGCACTTTTCTTGATGCAAAATACACATTTTTGATCCTCAACTCTCTTTGTACATCTTTGGGGTATTTAAAGAGATGGCCTTAAACAGGTACTCAGACATCTACAGAATGTCTCTTTAAACTTCCCCAGGGCTCTTTAAGGAAGATCTGTTATTGGACAGGAGCCTTGTGCTGGGACCACTGCTTCCATGGTGAGGTGGGTGGGCAGGAGGCGTGTGAACTACCTGTGAGCTGCCATTGACGTGGGAACTCAAACATCACGTAATGCAAAATACACAGAATCTAGGGACGATTTGCCATATAGCCTAGGTATCTCAGGACAATCTCATATCCAAGTATCTTTCTTCATAGACTTTCAGTCTCCTGGAAATAATGAATGAATGAATCCAGTCTACCAAGCCAATAACTGAGTGAGCTGAGACGTTTTTCCAATAGCAAATGTAATGATGCCCTCCCTCCATCCTCAGTAGATATGAACGAGGAAAGGGGACATGCTAGTTCTTTATTTACATGCATGTGTTTACATGATTAATGTCTTCCTACCGTATGATATTTAAAAGAAAGGTAATTAATTATATATCATAATTATAAATATATTTTAAATTTATATATGTATAAATACATATAAAGGAAAAAGAAAGTGACTCATGTTAACCGGGCATGGAGTCTGGACCCCAATATAGAGCTCTGCTAAGCTCTACTGGACCACATGAAAAAGCATTTATCCTAAATTCTTAGACACATACATCTTCAGATCAGAGTCCAATCCCCCACACTAGCCAGTCCCAATGGACAGTCAATCAGAGGATGGTCATTAAGTTTGCCTGCGCCTTCCCTCCCTTGGCTGCCACGTAGGAGAATAACAGGGCACGGAGGACCACCTGGGCTTGCCCTCCACTGAACCCTCTTACATGGAAGGGGGAGAAGAGGGGTCAGCCTTTCTTTCTAGGCTCAAGGTTTCCAGGACATGGACAGAAGAGTTGATAAGGGGGGGGTACCAGAGAGAGAACTTCATAGCCGGGAGAGAGAATTTTTCATGATTATCAGCAAATGTGGCTCATCGATGCCCTGGAAGGTAACTCCTCTAGAGTGTCCCCCACCCCTGGTTGGAGCGGGAGTGGGAAAGAGAGGCCTGACAGAGAGCCCCCCTGGCTCGGATCATGGGCAGCATATGCTAAGGTGGAATGTAGTTGGAATAAAAAAGAGAAACTTTTCCATGTAAGCTCTCAAAAATCAAATAGGGACCTCAGCTTGGACTCAAGGCTTACAGCTGGCTCACGGGGGTTATCATTCTGATGTTTGAGTTGTAACAGACCCTCTTCTGTCTGCATTGGTCAGACAACTCTAGATTTGAAGGCTATGTTTTATTTATTATTGTATTATTTAATTATTTTATTTTGGTGGGAGGTAGGTAATTAGGTTTGTTTATTTTTAGCAGAGGTACTGGGGATTGAACCCAGGACCTCGTGCATGCTAAGCACGTGCTCTACCACTCGAGCTATACCCTCCCTCCTTGAAGGCTATATTTTAAAAGGTACATGAATAGTCTACAGACTGTTTAGAGGAAATTAATAGATGGTGTGGGAAATTGAAGTGGAAAGTGCCTGTTTTTTTTAATTGCTAATACTCTAGGATGTCAAGGTGCTGGAAATCTAATCTCAAGGGATTTGAGGTTGTTGAATTCCTCTCACATGCACCAGGGCAGATGCTGTGTACGTGTTACCCGATCTGATCGTCGTGCTCATTGCCCCTGTGTTACATATAAGGACACCAGGGCTTCCAGAGGCTAGGGGATTTTCCTGCAGCTGGTGAGCAGCCAGCTGGGATTTGCACCCTTGTTCTGCCCGACTCAGAGTACATGCTGTTCTACCACATCAAGCATTTAACATCCTGAGATCCTAAGATTCTGTGCTTCGGTGATCCTGTGACAGAATGATTCTAAAGTTGCAGAGTTTGGCTGTGGAAGAGTGTGGAGGGTAGGGAGGGCGAGAGGGAGGGCGAGGTGGTAGGAAGAACAAAGAAATCTCAATGGTGATCGTTCATTCGGTTCCCCCCAAACAAAACATTCCCTTTTATTTCTCTGCATTTCTACCAGGCAGGCATGTGACCTGAGAACAGCTCCCTTATGAGGCAGGGTTTTTCTCATTTCCTGACTCCTAATCTAATAGAAATGTCTAAACTAGCTGGATGGCTCTGCCAAAGAGAGGGGGGAAAAAAAGTCCAGGATCAATCACTCCATTTGAAACTGCATCTGCAGAAAAGATGTCAGGAGCAGATAGGGTGCTCTGTTTACCCCCGGCTTCTCCTTGCACCTGCTGGCCCATCTCTGGTCTCTTGTACCCTGATGTGTGCAGGGCTTTCCAGAGCAGAACCCAGCCAGTCACAACGGTATCAGTCAAGTCACTTTCCAGTCCCTTGCTTCTTCTCCCTAATTCCTTCCAACCCTGCAGGGACCCAAAGGGCATCTAGAAAGCAGTGGAGTAAAACCTAAGGGAGGAGGTAAACATCCACCGCCCAACTGCTCAGGGAAGGGCTGATCGGGGGGAAGGAAAAAAATTACGTGAATGATAGTTTAGAGTTTGGATATGACCACAGACTGGATTTTTAAAAATCCACAGAAAATGATACCCTTTATTATTTTATTTTTTTTTTGCATGAAAATGATTGACGGCTGTTTTATTATCCTAAACTGACCTGAAAAGCTGAAGGACCTAATTGAAATTTCATGCAGCATAAGTGGAGACAGAAGATAAGGCAGGGAGTCTAAATCTGAAGTTCAGTGGTCCATAGACTGCGTTGCTTTCTGCCTACACCTAAGCCTAGTTTAATTATTAAACCTGTTGCATAGAGTTCCCCTAAAAGGTAGGAGACTTCACAACACACACACACACACACACACACACACACACACACACAAAAGTGCGTCATCCATCCAAAGGGTACAATAACCATATAATTGGAACATAAGACACACAGTGTTTACATAAGAGACCAAACTTTAGCACAAGCTCATGTCCCTTTCTTGCTTCCTGAGTCATTGCATGGATGAAATATTCTACCTGAACATTTAGGCCACCTTAGTCAGAACCTCAAAATGTCCCTGTTGAACTCTAATAACACCAATCAGCACTGGAAGTGTTCTGTTCAGGGTGCTACATTCAATAACTTGGCATTGATTTCTTTAAGAAATATAATAAGGTTTTACAAGGAACAGAGCTTATTAAAGCATTGACATGTGCAGAAATACACCAGGGCTATATTTTTGCTCCTAACAGTCTAGAATTATGAGAGAAATTTAGTCTTTCTATTTGGTAAGGAATACAGAATTCACCCCGTTGGTTGAAAGACACCACTTTTTCATGTCAAGAGATTTTATGATCCCTGGGTGACATGATACAAATGACAGACGGTTACTCCTATAGCTCACCTACCAAACCCTATCTTGCAACACATGAGATTTGTCTGACCTTTTCTTCTCTTGCATGCAGGGCTGGCCATTGACTACTTATGCTATCTCCATCTGGCATATGTCTCCCCCCTCTGACCACCCACTCCTTGCCCTTTTTGCCTTCTTATATGTGGTGACCTTAAAATATGCTTTCAAATCTGTTGACACTCTTACCCATCAAGTCCAGTTCCCTTCCTCTTGAATGTGAGCAGATCTTGGTGACTCACTTCTCACAAGCAGAATATGGCAGGAGTGATGCTGTGGGACCTCCAGGGCTAGGTTATAACAGGCAAGACGGCATCAGCCTGGACTCTGGCTTGGGACACTTGCTCATAGAATCCATCTACAATGCTAGACCCCAGGCCACACAGAAAATCCTCATGCAGCTGTTCGAGTTAATAGCGTGGCTGAGGCCCCAGTTCACAACCAGCATCAACCACCAGGCATGTGAATGAGGAGGCCTTCAGCATGACTTCAGCCCCCGCCGTAGTCTGACCACAACCACATGAGAGGCTCTGAGTGAGACCCACCCAACAAAATACAGTGTTGTCAGAGATAATAACGTGTGATCGCTGTTTTATGCCACAAAGTATAGGGTGGTTTGTGGCACAGCTATAGATAGTCAGAACACTAACACAATGCACTACTAGGAATCCTTGAAAAATGTACTCTTTGAAACACTGTTTCCAATCTGGGAACATACACTACCATTTAGAGCCCAAGTGATGGAAATAACTTTTATACACAGAATGATTTTTTTTTTTTTGTAGGAAGAACCATTTTCCTATTATTGAATATTTGGGTTATTCCAAAGCCATACAATGAAATATCAGGAGGCCATTAAAACCCCTAGCAAGACTGGCAAAAATAAAAAGAGACAAGACATCAACCACCAATATCAACAATGCAATACACTGAGTACATCACTGCACACTTTGGTACATCACTGCAGATTCTGTAGGCGTCAAGAAGTTGTAAGGGAGCACTGCAAACGACTTTCAGTGCATAAATTAAATAACTTAGCGGAAACGGACCAATTCCTCAAAAGCTGCATACTACCCAAACTCAACCTCGATGAAGCAGATAATCTCAACAGCCCTCTAACCATGAAAGAAATTGAATTTGCAATTAAAAAGCTCCCCCAAATTAAACTACAATGAGATATCACACACATCTATCAGAGTGACCAAAATAAAAAAATAGTGACAACACTAAATGCTAGTAAGAATATGGAGAAATCGAACGAGTCGTTGTCAGAGGGAACGTAAAAGGGTACAGCCACTGTGGAAAATAGTTCAGTGGTTTCTTCTGCAGTTAAACACACAAGTATTACACGATCCTGCAATTGTGCTCCTGGCATTAATCTCAGAGAAATGAAAATTCATGTCCACAAAAAACATCCTGTACATAGCAGCTTTATTAGTAATAACTCCAAATTGGAAATTGCCCAGATGTCCTTCAACAGGTGACTGTTGAAACAAACGGTGGTACATACATAACACGGACTAGTTCTCAGCAATAAAAAGGAACAATTATTGATTCTCTCTTATTCATCTTATAGCTGAAAGCTTGTATCTTTTTACCAACCTCTTCTTATTTCTCCCACCTCCAGTCCCCAGAAATCACTTCTCTATTCTCTATTTCTGTGATTTTGACTTAAAAAAAATTATTCCACATATAGGTGATGCCATGCCGTATCTGACTTTCTCTGTCTGGCTTATTTCACTTAGCATAATGCCCTCAAGTTCTATCCACGTTGCTCCAAATATCAGGGTTTTCTTCTCTCTCGTGGCTGAATAGCACTCCTGTGTGTGTGCGTGTGTGCGTGTGTGTGTATCACAACATCTTGATCTGTTCATCCATTGATGGACACAGGTGGATTCTATATCTTGGCTGTTGTGAATAATGCTGCAATGAACATGAGGGTGGAGATATAACTATCTCTTCAAGACACTGATGTCATTTACCAAGGATAAATACCCAGCAGTGGAGTTGCTGGATCATATGATGACTCTATTTTTAATTTCTTGAGGAACCTCCATACCTCCATACTGTTTTCCATAGGAACAAATTATGGATACATGCAAAATCTTAGATGAATCTCCAGGAATTATGCTGAGTGAAAAAAAATCAACCTCAAAATGTTAGATACTGCATGGTTCCATTTATATACTATTTTTGAAAGGACAAAATTTTAGAAACAGAAGAGATTAGTGAACGTCAAGAGTTACAAACTGGGGTGGGGAAGGGAGGGAGATCAGTGTGATTATCAAAGGGCAACACGGGGAATCCTCCTGGTGATGGAACTGTTCAGTACCTTGATTGTGATGGATACAGGAATCTGCACATCTTATAACATTGTATAAAATTAAATGCATACACATGCACACACAGACACAAATGCGTTATAAGTAGAACTGAGGAAATCTGAGGATCAGTGGATTATGTCAGTGTCACTATCCTGGTGTAATAGTCTACTATGGTTTTGTAGGATGTTACCATTGTGGGTAACTGGGTGAAGAGTCCTCTGTATTTTTTCTTACAACTGTACGTGAATCTATAATTGTCTCAATAGAACTTTCCATTAAAAATTGTGTTATGAAGAGGCTGTGATAATATTGGATAAATTATTTATAATATAGCCATGGGCTATAGTTAAAATATTCATAAAACATATATACAGCATGATTCTGTCAAAGAGGCCCAAAGAAGGCAAAAATAAAAAGTGTGTAAGATTTAAAATTAAAGGAGAAGTGGGAAAGCCAAAGAAAACAAAAAAAATTTACTGTGTTAAACTTTTAGTTTTCAAATTTTCTCTAGTGGGCACATGATACTTAGGTAATAGAAGAAATAAACTCTATTAAAATGACATGTTATTCACTCTTAGAGTTATACTATCTATTAGCATACTTTGAGACCCAGTTTCTCCATCGAGGAAACTCAGTCTGGATGGTAAATTTGTATTTTGACAGAGGAAGAAGACGTCGTCAAGCGCTGAGTTTTAATAAAGAAGATTTCAGGCAATGGTAAGTGAGTTCAAGAGAGATGGGAATGGGGTTGGTGGGGCACGTCACTGCCCCTTCCTGGGTCCTGGGAACTTGTGGCATCTTGGGATCACCCACTTCGCTCTCATTTAAGGCTGCCTACTCGCCTCCATGGCAGGTTCCTGTCCTATTTCACTGCTAATGCACTTTGGGCGTGGCTTGAAATCATCCAACTCTGAAGGCACAGAATCTCAAATTGGTTTGCCTATTCCAGTGGGCACAAATTCCTCCACGGCAGGGAGATTTCTCTGGGGAAATTTGGAAAACAAGTAGAGATGCTGAAGGAGTTTGGAGAAGATTGTTTTCTGCGTGGAAAGTTCTGAGTACAATTAAGTTGTACCCCAAATTTAGAGAGGTTAGGAAATAGTTGGGGGGAAATATGGTCCCCTATCAACACGAAGAATAGTGTTTCATTTATGAATGGAGGGAAGCTATCACTGAATTACAAATTCATTAGTGGCAGAAGGCACCTAAGAGATAGGCCACCACCATATTGAATGACATCAGGTGACCCCATTCACATGTATGTACATGGTGGCCCTGGGAGTTGTGCAGTGCACAACTTGCTTGACTGTATTCATTGATTCTGCTAAGTCTGGTCATTATTACCACCACTGTCCTCCCCCTCCTATGCCTCCACCCTGCACCGCCACTGCACTTAGATACAGTCCTCTTTTAGAGAGGAGAGAAGTGAAGCACAGAGATGGGAAGGAAATTGTCAAGTCACACAGCTAACCACAGCACACAAGTTCTTGAATTTCAGGCCTCTACTCTATCCTCTCTGCAATACTGCCTGGAAGAAAAATTTTTACTCAAATTAGATAGATAGATAGATAGACAGACAGACAGATAGATAATCATCCTGATAAGCACTTGTTTCAAGTCTACACAGCTGTAACCTAACCAGGGATATTTTCATAATGTTAAAACAAGAATCAAATTGAATCTGCAGATTCTAAGTACAGTTTTCTCTACATACGAAATAGGGATAATAATAGTATCTTTTAGGGCTGTTTTGGAGATGATTTAATATTTTTAGAAAGCTTAGACCAACACCTGTCATAAAGAAAGCATATAAGTATTAGTAGTAATAGTAGTTGTTGTTGTTGTAATAATAATAATTTATTATTATTATTATTATTATTATTATTATTATTATTGTTATTGTTATCAGTAGCAGCATGTATTTCTACATTCGACCTGGCATGGCTTTGAGAAAGTGCTCTATTAATATTGTTTGATGATGGATGGATAGGTGGATGGATGAATGGATGGAAAGATTGAGACAGGGATAGAGGAATGGGTGCATGCATGCATGGATGGATGAAGAAGTGGGTAAGTGGCTGGATGAATAAATTCAGGTTCATATGATTAAGTACCAGTTGACCCCAGAGAATGAGTCTTACTCACTGGATACTTTTTTCGTGGAGAATGAAGAGATGAAGCTAGTCACAGGAGACATGTTGGAGTTTTGTGTCCTTGAGTTCTAGAACTGTTAGGGTGTTTGCCAACTCATCTTACTTGACTCATTCCCCGGGAGGCAGACAGTTCTGTGACTCTGCCACTGTAATTATTAACGAGTTCTTTCTAAGTACATCCTATGACTTCTACTTGTCTGGATGTCATGGTGACGCCAAGAAGGAGCCAGATTTCCCAACCTCAAAGGTTTTTGTTCACCCATTTGACAAATATTTAGCAAGCACACAATGATTAAAAAGCAGAATTGATTCCTGCTGTCCTGGAGGTGACTTTACTCTGGAGGAGACAGAAGAGGAAATAAAGAGCTAAATGTATAGGGACACACCATGAAAAAACCCTACGGAGGAAAGGCACAGGGGCAGCTGTTTGGAGTGTGGCACCCCGAGGTCTGCCCTGAGGTGCACGAGGCTCTGGGGGAAGCTCCCGCAGATCCCGGTAAGAGTGTCAGTAGGGAGGTGTCGGGGCCACACATTAACTCACTGATAGCTTAATGCTCAGCTTGGTGAGACAAGAAAGACAGTGTCAGCTAGGCTTCTGCTCACAGACACTGAGATATTCTGTAAAGAAGTACCTGAAATGAAATCAGGCAGAGGGACCACATCACAGACCTCCCAAGTAGGAAGACACCTCAGAGGTCACCTGGGCCACACCCGTCCTCCCCGAGCACACACTCACACAGCCACACGCCCAAACGGAGGCTCAGCCGGAGAAAGGGACTAAACATCAGGTGTCCTGACTCCCACCTCCTGGGTTGCAGGACACCACTCTTTCTTGGTTCTCCCTACCTGCTTTCCTACCTACCTACCTACCTACTTCACTCAGAGGCTGCTCCTTCTCAGCCCCCTTTGCTGGATCCTCCCCGTCTTCCTGACTTGGGAGCACTGCAGTGTCTAGAGCTCAGTCCTGACCTCCCTTCTCTCGTGTCTCCTCACTCCCTCTCCAGGAGACCTCGTACCCTAAGCCTTTAGATGTCTTGTACGCACTGATGGATTCGAAATTCATGACTTTAACCCCACCCCTCCGTTAAACTCTAGGTGCTTACTAAACATCACCAGGTACATTAATGGGTGTCTTACGCCAAAAACGAAGTTTTTGATTTTTCTCCCCAAACTTAACTCTTGCTCCAGTGTAACCCGTCTCAGGCAGCGGCACCTCCAGCATTACAGCTGTTCAGGTCAGCTACCTTGGGACCATCCTTGCTTCCTCTCTCTCTCTGTATACCTGCTATGTTAGCAGATCCTGTCATTATATATGCAAGACATGTTTAGAATCCAACAACTCCTTCCAACCTCAACAACCCTAGACCAAGGCATCAGCGTCTCTTACAATTGGCCTCCCTGCTTTGATTCTGGCCTTCCTATAGTCCATCCCCTCACAGCATGACCTGGCTCCAGCTACTGCTATTCCCCAACCTCGTCCATCACTGCTGTCCTACTTTCTCACCCCAATCCAGCTACACCAGTTTCTTAACTATTCCTTGCATGCACTGGGCGTGCTCCCATCCCAAGGCCTTTGCACGTACCGACCTCTCTATCTGAAATGCTGCCCCTAGTTTCAGCTGATCACTTCCACTCCCATCTTGTAATTTCCTCCGCATGTCTTCTGCTAGTGTAACTGAGATAAGGAAAGCAATGGGTTAGATAATGCTGGGTCTCTCTCTCTCCTCCAGAGACCAGGAGAGGGGGAATCCACCATCATGAGATTCAGGGCTATGTCACTCTCGGTTCAGCTGTCTGGAGCTTAGAATATTACGTGAGACTGTTTGCCATGAAGGGCTCTGAGATACAGTCCCTAAGGGGTGCATACACTTACCAGAACTTTTTATCTTCTGCATTTTAGTTGTTTATGGGGTTTGAGCCCTGAAACTCAAGCTGAGATATTCTTTGTTATAGATATTTGTGAATGAACCTTATCTGACATGTTGGACTGTGAGCACCTCAAAGCTAGAACTTCACAGTTTGACAGTCTCTCCTCTTCCTACTGCAGATCACGATACAGAAGAGGTCATGCCAGTCTTTCATATTTACGGAGCACTTACAACGTGCTAATGTGTGGGTTGTTTGCAAAAATGGCTGTGATAATTTCCCTCCTGGACGTACTCCCCCTTGTCGTGTGAATTTGCAGCTCCTCCATCAAGTGATAGAGTCAGTTTCCCAGTCGTTGAATCTGGGAGGGCCCTGTGGCTTACTCTGACCACTAAAATGTAGCAGAAGTGACGGATTCTTTGCTGGGGCAGGCCGAGGCCTCAAGAAGCTGTATTTCTGCTGTGCCTCTTGGAGCCCTGCCTAACCTCCATTTGAACAAGCCCAGGCTAGCCTGCCGGGCGATGAGGGACCACATGGAGCAGCTGAGGCCAGTCCAGACCAGCCAGCCCCAGCTGGCCCGACAGCTGACTGTGGATACATGTGTAAGCCGAGCCAAGGCCCAGAAAACTACACAGCGGATCCTCATCCAAATTGTCTACCCTTAGAACCAAGAGGCAAATAAATGGTTGTTGTTTGAAGTCATGGATTGGCAGACTACAGCCAATGGCCAAATCTGGCCTGCCTCCTATTTTTGGAAATACAGTTTTCTTGGAACACAGCCTCACTCAATTGTTTATGTCTTGTTTATAGCTGCTTTCCCATTGCAACAGCAGAGTTGGATAGTGGCGACAGAGCTTGAAATATTTACTATCTGTCCCTTTACAGAAAAAAAGTTTGTAAACCCTGTTTAAGTCACTAAATTTAGGAGTGGTTTATTATATCCAGGCATTAAGCCAAGTGCTTTAAATTATTATACTTGAAATTTCACTTTAACCCCATGAGGGTTTATCATGCCCATTTTACAGATGAGGAAACTGAGGCATAGAGTAATTTGTCCATGGTGGAGTTAGGGGAAAAAAATCAAACTGTCTGGCCTCACAGACTTATGACATTGGCACACTGACTCAGCAAATAATATTAAATAGATGGGTGCCTGTCTGAGTGAATATATAGCTGAATAAATAGTTGGGGTTAGTTCCTTAGAGGAGGGACTGTAGGTGATAATAAACTTTGTGTCAATGGTGTGGTACTTCTGGGCCCACCTGAATTCCTCACAGGAAGGGTTAGAAGTCTCCACATCTAGATCTTAAGAGTTTCTGACAAGTCCTTGGTATGTGTGTCCCTCATGGAGGATGCAGAAGAATCACTGAAATATACTCTATTTGGAAGGGAGGGGAGAAGGGAATGAACGGATGGAGGTAGAGGGAGAGAGTGGAGAGAAGGTTTAGGAAAAAAAGGAAGAGCAATTCAAATTTTATGGAGGATAGGGCATATATCTGGAGAAAACATTAATTCAAAAAGATACACCCACCCTCAGTGTTCATAGCAGCACCATTTATAATAGCCAAGACATGGAAACAACTGAAATGTCCATCAACAGATGACTGGATAAAGAAACTATGGTGTGTGTGTGTGTGTAGTGGAATATGTGTGTATATATATATATATAAAATGGAATACTACTCAGCCATAAAAAAGAATGAAACAATGTCATTTGCAGCAACATGAAGGGACCTAGAGATTAATGTATTAAGTGAAGCAAGTCAGACAGAGAAAGACAGATAACATATGGTATCATTTATATGTGTAATCTTTAAAAAAAATGGCACAAATGAATTTATTTACAAAACAGAAATAGACTCACAGACATAGAAAACAAACATGGTTACCAAAGGGGAAAGGAGGGAGGGATAAATCAGGAGTTTGGGCTTAGCAGATACAAACTACTACATGTAAAATAGATAAACAACAAAGTCCTACTATATAGCACAGGGAACTATACTCATAGCTTGTAAACTATAAACCATAATGGAAAAGAACATGAAAAAGAATGTATTTATATATGTATAACTGAATACTATGCTGTACACGAGACACTAGCACAACATTGTAAATCAGCTACACGTCAATAAAAAAAATGCTATGGAGGATAAAGAGCCTTCCACTTCTTTCTGATAGCCATCTGCTATCTGATGTTAGGCAGCCACCAATACCTGCTCTGAAGGTGGAATCAATCTACAATCAATCTGTCACTGGGGAGATTCCGAGGTTCACCAGGGGTCATTTTTGAACAGGATGAGGAGACCCCCACCCTGTCTTAGATCAAGGCGCTGGTCTTCGCTGGCCCACCGCCCTCTGGAGTGGGCCCGGGGCCTTGCAGATAGGGACCCTCACAGCACGAGGAACAGCCTCCCCAGCTCACTCACCCCTCAAGAACAGGAGCACGTGGTCAGCCCATCACCACCTTCCAGGCAGACGAGAAGTCAGCTCTGGCTTTCTCAGCATCCTCCCCCACCCCTAGCCACGCTGATACTCAATCACCACATTGACTTTGGGAGGAGAAAAAAAAATGTAATTGTTAAAGTGTAAATCCCTTTAAACGCTAAGATCAAAAGGAAGGTTTCCATCCAATGACACGTAATTAAACATGCAGACATGCCCAACTTTGATTCATGAACGCTTCTGCACTTCTAAATTGTTGCCAGGGAGATCAGGGCCTGAGAAAATTAAAACCATTACGCCTCAAAAGGATACATGATTTTCACAGCTTTCTAGCGTGATTTCCTGTTGTGCAGAACTTTATGTTTTCCCATTTTCTCCTCCCCACCTCGCTGTTCAGGGCTGAACGGAAGCATCTTTGCAAATATCTTCAGGTTGAGAATTCCCACAGGCCCAGCAGGATGTGAGCACAGAGCCAGATTGCGAGGCCCACTGTTTTTTCTACAGCTTTATGTTCGATCAGAGGGCAAATTCTCCATTTAGGCCAGGTTCCTGGAGGATGACCGCAGGTGCTCGGGTGGTGGGATGGCAGCGTGGTAAGGAAAGCCCTCAAACGTATGAGGTGGATTAAGCAGGGTTCTCTAGAGAAACAGAACTAGTAGGATCTCTATATCTACATGGTAAGAATTGGCTCATGCAAGTATGGGGCTGAGAAGTCCCACATCTGCCCTCAGAAAGCTGGAGACCCAGGAAAGCCAGTGAGGTCATTCAGTCTGAATCCAAAAGCTTGAAACCTGGGGAACTGGGTGATGTAGATTCCAGTCTGGGTCTGAAGGCCTCGGAACTAGCAGTGCTGAGAGCAGAAGTTGCATGTCTCGGCTCAATCAGTCAAGTAGGAAGGGCCGAACTGTTTCTTTTTTTCACCTTTTTGTTCTATCTGAGCCCTCAAAGCATTGGCTGATGCTCACCCCCATCAGGGAGGACAAACTGCTTTCCTGAGTCTGGAATTCAAGGGCGAATGAGCCAGGGAATGAAGCCTGAGCTGTGTGTGACAGCCGGGGTTGGCAAGAGCATCTCCTGGCCCATCATGTCTTGCAGTTACTTCAGGGGATGCCCCCAAATGGAGAAGTCCCCGCTGATGGCAAACTGCATCTGACTCTTCTGCCCACAGTAAGGTGTCAACATCCCCCTATTCCAGGGGAGCAACCAGCTCTAGCCTTTCAGGAAAAGTCCCCAAAGTATAGCCGGCTGTCTTGTGTGACACTGAGGACTCTGCCATCAAGTCGGCTCACCTGGACACAGTGATTACATGTCTGTTTCAAGGAACAAGTAAAACGGTGGGAAGTTGCCCAGACCAAAAGCACCCCAGGGGAGAAAGGACCAGGCAGCATTAAAGTGTTCTTTGCTCGCTTGGTGACTTTCAATTGTCCTTCAAGCAGGCAGCCACATTGCTCTGGCAAAGCAGGATGTAGAGGCATGGAGGGCCCGCTGGCTCATACAGGAATCATGTTGCGACCCTGGCGGCTCAGGCTGGTGAAGCAGGAGGAAGGTAGGACTAAGTGACCTTTAGAAATATCTTGGCCTGGACCTGGACAGCCAGCAGCAGGTCCCTGGAGATGAAGGTCAACAAATGCAGGTGTAGTTCAGGCAGGTGCCCGTGACCAGGAGCCAGACAATACTCAGAAGGCCGCGGGATCATGACTGTCACAGGTGAGCGGGGAGCAGAGTCGACTCCCCAGGGGAAGCGGCTGGACTATGCATAGCCGACCTCACCAAGCAGGCTGCGATCCAGTCTCAGCGCACATTCCTGGGCAGGAAAGCGGAGCTGGAAGCCCAAGTACACTTTCCAGATGGTGAGATCCAATGAGCACAGGGCCCACTTGGGTGCACCTGACCCCTGGCGACCACAGCTCAGCTCCCTCCCTCCAGCACCAGGGCTCAGGCAGCAGAAATTCGGCCTGCCTCGCTCAGGATCATCAGGGGGCCGTTCAAGACTGAGCGTCTAGGGGAGGGCCCAGGGGCTCTGGTGGGAGGGCCCAGGACTGTGAGACTCTACTGTCCTCTTTACCGAAGTCTGGGAAAACTGGGCTATCCTCTAGCAGAGCCTGTTTCTGCCACACTCAGGCAGTGAAGTCACGACAACAACACAGACTGTTACCTTAGAAGGGTGATGATCATGGCTACTCTCCATCCCAGGCCTGTGGGATGAAATGTTAAATAAACACATGGCCAAATAATGATTTGGTTGTAGCATTTTATTGATAACCAGAAAAGACTGGCTCACAGAATCTGTTCGATCAGGCAGACTGCCCAACTCCCTACTTCCCATAGGTAATTACCTGCTCCTAATTGGGTCTGAAAGCAGTGGGTTTGTGTTTACAGGTAGGAGCGCTGCACACTTTGTATTTTCCCAGAGACCATGTGGATGAGGGTTTAGTGCTCTGGATATCCACGGCTTAAAGAGCCAGAGGACTTGTCCGTGAAACCCAGTCCTTCGCTTAAGCTCTTTGTCCTTGGGTTAAATATATCACTTCTCAGAGCTTATGCCCCCCCATTTATAAATGGAAAGGGATGACGTGATGCTTAAATGGGATTAGGGACACAGAAGCAACTATCCCAGTGCCTGAGACACATGAGGTTCTCAGGGATTGCTAACTGAATCTGTATCTTTTAATGTGGAAAGAAATGGTTCCAAATCTCCACCTCTCGCTGCTCTGGGGTGTGCTGCAAAATTCTCATCACGATCACTACCTCTCCTCATAACACTTCCTAGCTTATTACTTCCTGTGGATTGCATTTGATTTTTAATGTGGCTCTGTCAGATCATCAAGACAGGTGAAGTTATGTTTATTTTACAGACGGGGAAATGGAGGACGGCAGAGGGGAAGTGACTCGTTAAAGGTCATGTCCCTTAACTGGACAGTGGTGTCAGGGTTTGTTGCAGCTGAGACCAAAAGGACATTGAGCCTCGGGGAAGGGGAAGTTGGAGGAAAGCTGGAAGGATGCTGAGAAGGCAGAGTGATAGGTATAGTTCTCAGGCATACCTTGCAGGGGTAAGGGGGAGCATGAACAAATTCTGACTCCCAGGAAGTAGGATGAAAAATGCTAGGTTGGCTGGGATGCGACACAGGGCTCCCTTCCCGGGGGACTGGTGCTCGGGGGGGGGGGGGGGGGAACCCAGCAAACTCAAAGGGCCAACTGGAGGTGGAGGCAGGTCAGAGTGGCCACCATCTAACATCAGCTTGATGGGCTTCAGAGAAGGGGTAGAACCCGCCCGCATGTTGCTCCAAGCTTGTCAGGACAGCAGAGGTGGGGCAAGGATGGAGCAGTTCCGAGGTCTGCTCTGTCTGAACCACTTTTATTCACCTGACACCATCATGAAAATTTGCTCCAGGTTGGTGTGTGAAAGGGGCCCCTGGGCCTCCCCAGCCCCAGGGGGTCCTGCCAGGCTGTCTCCTGCCTTCCCCCCCGGCTTCTTGCTCTCCTGTCCCACTTTGGTGCTGGATCTTGAACCCTGCTCTCTGGGGAGTTCTTACATGATGCTGGGGATAGATTTAGACTACGCGTGGCTTTGGTCCCAACCTCAGCACAGAGATCTGTTTGTTGACACATCTCACTTCCCTTCTCAAATTTCAGTGCCTCCAGGGCAGGACTTTGTCTTCCTCATCTTTGGATCCTCAGTAGCTGCTCCTGCACCTGTAATGTGGTAGGTACTCATTGAATGAATGAATGAATGAATGAATGAATGAATGAATGAATGAATCAATCAATCAATCAATCAGTCAGTCAGTCAATCTGGCATCTCACAAATCACCAGACTTTAAGTTTCACAAGGACAACAACTGCCTGTTGCTGAATTCCCATGCCTGGTACAGGATGGGGATTCAAGAAATATTGCAGAATGAGTGAAAGGCACATCTCTGACTCAGCAGCACTGGCCTTCTCCCTTTTCACTGGTTCCTACAGGCTTTCAGTGGGGAGAGACTTTAGAGATGACTTGGTCCAAGTTCATTATTTCAGAGACAAGACAGTGTGACCCAGTGGGCTTGCACACACAGCTGAGTCAGGACCAGAAGCCTTGCACGCTGACTCCCCATCCAGGCCTCTTGACTCACTACCTGCCCCATCTTCCCGAAGTCTACCACCTAGAAAGCGGACCGGGCATGCAGAGTCACAACCACTGGGAGCCCCAGCTGTGGCAGCAGTGAAAGCGAGGGCTCGGAGACAGTCTGAGAACTCACCTCAGGTGAATCTGTGTCTCAGCCAGGGGGAAGCCCAGGCTCTGCAGGAGGGGGACAGCTAAACTACTGCATAAGCAGGGATTGGAAATGGATGGACTTGCTCTGAGCAGTCCTACTGCCCCCTACCCCGTGGCTGAATGCTCACATGGCTGGGGGGCCTTGGGAGCCTCTGGTTCCCTTGTTCTACGCCTCAGGGTTTCAACCTCATTTTGAACTCCCTTGGTGCGCATCCTTAGTCCTTCACACAGCAGCTGCTGGAGAAGGAAATACATGTACCAGCCGGCTGCCTCCCTGAAGGTGACAGCAGAGCGCAGCAGTGCCGGTCAGCATGCCGGCGCTGCTGCTTCCTAGCAGTGACACCTCGGGCAAGCTGTTGATCTTCTCCAAGCCCCAGTTTCTCATCTACAAAAAAAGGTTTAGGGGAATAAAGAACATCCACCAGGAGAAAGTACAAAACACAGTGCCTGGCATGAGATGAGCATCTAACACATGACATCAGGGACTGCAGGTGATCCTCAGGCAGAGGGAGGACCCAGCTCAGCGCTCAGAGCCTCTGTCATCAGACTTTCTGGGTCTGAATTCCAGCCTGCCTCCTCATCAGCTGTGTGCCCCGGGGGCCCCTCATCCCACCTCTCTGTGCCTCAACATCCTTATCAATAAGATGAGAGTGATAATGGGGCTATTTCCTTGGGTTTTCAACAGATTTCAAATGAGTTCATTCACAGAAAGCACTTAGAATAGTCCCTGGCACATGGGAAGTGCTAAATACACACCAGTCCTTCCACCCTTCTTATTATCTAGTTTTAAAAACAAATTTAGGAGAGCCAGACTCTTTCTACTGAAAGCCTTTAGTGGAAGAGATGAATGCAGACACAAGACATCGGTGCCAACATCGAGGTTATTGGCTGGTAATCTTGTTTGCTGACTCTCGCTGCTCCCAAGCACAGCCCACAGCTAGCAGAGCACTGGGCTTGGGTGGTGCTCCCAGGCTGAGCTGGCTGGGCAGTGACTTCTCCACTGTATGCTATAAATGGCTGCCAGCAGTGAAATTACATTTGTATTGATCTAAAGAGCATGTTATTGATCAAACACAGGGAAAGAAACCTTTGAAACATAAACCCATTGTTTTAACAATTTGTTGCCAGGAATAGGCAATGACTGCTTTCACTTGGCCTTCCCAAGGCAGCTTCCAGGATAGGCAGGTGGTCTGGAGATCCACCTCCTGTGAACATCTTGTCAATGACCACCTCTCTGGTCTCCAGCATCATGACCCCCATTTTCCCCTCCGTGTCTCTGTCCCTCGAGGTCTTCCTACTGGCAGGCTCTTCTGCCTCTGAATGCTTTCCCCCCTTCCTTGCCTGGTTCTCCCTCACGTGGCTTTTAGACCTCCCCTCCCTCCTTGATCTCACTGGCTGAGATCTGGATCATTCTGAGCAGCTGGGGCTGACAGTGAAGGCACCGGATTGCCATGGCCTTCCCCATGAAACACTCACAGGCTGTCCCATCAGGTTTGGAACACAAATTCCTCTGAAGCCACTGTCCCCCACTCCACCAACGTCTGCTTTTGGATCTGACTTTATTCAACTAAATTAACATTGGTGTTGGCTGTTTAGGAAGCTGAAGACCTCCAGTGAAACATTTTCAGAAGGGACTAGTCACTGCAGCAATTCCAGCATGATTCCATGAATGTATGCAATCAGAGGGTTTGAATAACCCTATGCTCAACCTCATAGGGGCGCCAAAGACTTGTCCCTAGTTCCTGCCCTCAGCAGGCTGACCTTTTAGCCTGAGAGAGGAGAGACCCACACAAAGGAGTGACTCCCATGAGGCAGGATTTGTTACGAGTTATAAGAGCGGCACAAGAAGTCCATGGGGAAGGACTCATCTCTTCAAAAATTGGTACTAAGACAACCGAACAGTCACATGCCAAAGAATGAAGTTGGACCCTTATCTCATACCACACACAAAAAATTACCTCAAAATGGGACATAGACCTAAGTGTAAGAGCAGAAACTATGAAATTCTTAGAAGTAAATTTAAATGTAAATCTTCAGGATGTTGGAGAAGGCAATGATTTCTTAGATATGACACTTAAAGCACAAACAACCAAAGGGGGGAAAAATGGACTTCATCAGAATTAAGAACTTTTGTACTTCAGAGACACCAACAGAATGAAAGAAAATGGATTCAAATCCTATGTCTGATAAAAGTCTAACACACAGAATATACAAAGAACTCCTACAACTCAAAAATAAAAAGGCAGCCCAGTGTACAAATGGGGAAGGGATCTGAAGAGACATTACTCCAAGGAGGATATGCAAATTGCCAATAAGCACATGAAAATATGCTCAATATCATGTCATTAGGGAAATGCAAATCCAAACCACAGAGATACCACTTCCTTCCCACTAGGACGACCGCACTCAAAAGCAGAATCAACAAGTGCTGGCAAGGATACGGGAAAATGGAAATCTACATCGCACAAGGAGGCTGCCACTCTGGGCAGACAGGAGTCTCGCAGCCCGAGCTGCTGAGTCCTACACGCAGTTTTAAAGGGGATTTACCTTTTGGCGTTGAGTTTCCATTCTTCTTGGAGAAGAGAGGCGGAAATTGTTCACAAGTCTGGAAATTATAAATGTAAATGAGGAGAGTCCCCTGGGAGGGTCTGAACACATAGCCCCTCCAGCTCAATCACCTTGTGCCACAGAGGCTCCCAGTTCTGGGTCTTGGCAGCATAACCTGAAGAAACAATTTGCTGCCTGTGCCTCACACTAAGCTAGTGACCTGGGTGTTCTGCCCAAAAGAAGCAAAGTGGCCATCTCTTAAAGTACTAGGTCAAGCACATGAGCAGATGAACTCCAGTCTTGAGTACCACGAGGTGGAACAGTTTGGGCACTGTTTTTGAACCTGATGGGCAGGTATGATGGCTTAGAGTGGTCACCCACTTTGGAATCATGGGAATGGGCTGGTTCTATTTGAGGGGGTGGAGGACAAACCCTATCCTCTGGGCAGCAGCATGCAGGCTGCATGTGCTCCTGGAGATCACGTGGGCAGGAGCATTCATTTCACGAGTGCTCAGAAAGGCCGAGTGACTTGACTACGGTAACAAAGCTTACTGCCTGTGGTCCTTGGTCCACTCTTCTTCTCAAATGATAGATTCAATGACAGCTGGTCTCCCTCCTCCTCTTCCTCGTTCTCTTTCTCTCTTTCCCTCTCCCTTTCCCCTTCCTTTCTTTTCTGAATAAATTGAGTAAAGTCCATTTATGCAGAGGAGTCACATAAATTCCCCAAAATAAAAAGTGATGCTCAAACCAGAGGAAGCACGACATACACTTGGAGGGCTTGTTAAGATAAAGGGCAGGGTGCCACCTTCAGAGTTTCTGACTCAGTAGGTCCTAGTTGGAATTTGAGAATGTGCATTTTTAACATTCTCCCAAGTGGAGCTGATGCTACAGTCACAGGGAGAACACACTGAGATTCCTGCTCTGTGGTTTGCATGGTGCACATCCTAGCCTCCAGGCAGGACCCTTCCCACATCACTTTATACAGGGGATCATCTCACTCATTTTCATAAATCTCCAGGAAATTCTACAGACAGATCTACATAGAACTTCTCCATGAAATTCTATAGACAAATCAGTATGACTACAATCATCACCTGGAATTTATTGAACACCTACTAATGTCCAGGGGCTAAATTTCATAGTTGGAAACTTTTCTAATTCCGTATCACTGCACACAAGTTAAACTCACTGATGGTTAAGAAACAACCTCCCCCTGCTTCTCAGCCCTAGAGCAGGACTCAGGTGGGACACAGCAGAGGCTACTGAATGATGGAGATGACATTATTGTCACTTGCTGACCTCCTTGGCCACAGACAGCTCTGGGAGCACTTAGCTAAAGATTTTTTTTACCTGTTTCTGAAGTAGCCATAGAAGCCCAGAATCATGGACTTGACATCCCCTGGATGTCATCAAGACAATTCCCCATCACTCTGTAACTTCTACTCTACCTCCCGGTTTGCCCCCACCATCCTAGCCTTCCTGTGCCCCCATCTAAAACACCACGGCTTCTTAAAGCCTTCATGATTCCCTAAGGGAGAAGGGGTCAGTCCCTCTTCTGTGTCTCCATTGCATTGCCCCCTTTTTGATGTGATTACAGAGAGGCAAGCACATAAAGCTGGAGCTCGAAGGACTCTCTCAGAGACGTAGCACAATCCTCTTACTTGCCAGGGTGGGAAACAGAAGCCTGGGAGGCAAATCAGGATGCAAGTCAAGACAAGAGAAACAGGCAGCACTGTGAGAAGTTCCGAGGCAGTGGGTTTTGTCTGCAGTGAAACGAGGTCTTGGTGGAAAAGCACTGGGCAGTGAGACACCTGGTGGAAGGGAGCACAGGGTGAGGGACTTGTGAGTGGCCAAGTGAGGCTGGAGGGGGCTGGAGGGGTGGAGAGAGAATGGCAGCAGCCCCACTGACCCATCAGTTCCCCAACCGTGACATGCATTGTTCAGGACCCAGGCTGGCTGTGGGATCCAGGCTGGCTATGGGATCCAGGCTGGCTATGGGATCCAGGCGGAGTGAATTAGAGAAGCAGCACTGTGTGGTCGGGCCTGGGGGCTCTGCAGAGTGCTCTGCTCCTGCTCCCTCCTCCTGGGGCTCAGTGTGTCCAAGACACTCAGATAGGGACCCAGTCCCACCAGACCTGCATGGACTGAGTCTTGGTCTGTGCTGGTCCAGGATGTGATCGGGCTTGCTCCAAACCCTTTTCCAGAAATTCAAGCATCATCCTAGACTCCTCCCCTACTCCCTCTGATATCCACTCAACCAGGACAATAGAATGTGAACCATTCAGGCTATGAAACAAGGCACAAAAGAGCTCAGGCTCTCATCTGTCTACTTACGCATCCTTAACATCCTCTTCCTGCAATTTAGGGTTCAAATGTCTTTCTACTTCTTTTGCTCTCAAAACATCATGCTCGTCTGAGTCTCCATGTCTCTGAGTGGCTGGCAATGGGAGCCACCTTCTGCCCACTGCAGCAGATGCTGCCAGTGCCCCATATATAACCCTTAGACCACACACGTGTTTGTGTGTCCAGCAGCCTTGCAACCGCCAGTGTCTGTGTCTGTGCCTGAGACCTTTCGCCACACTGGGGAGGGCTGAGAAGACCGAGCACGCAACATTTCCCACCAGGAGCAGAACTCAACTCTGACTTAGGAGTGGGTGTGTAAATATCCCAGCTCCCTCATGCCTCAGGTGACATAATTCTGAGACACTCATTTGGTACCTGTTCCCAGAGTTTACACACACAGTGTGGCAGCTCACTTAATAACACATCCTTATGGATTAATGGGTTGCTCTTTCTTCCCTTCATCTATTCCTCATTCTCTTTCTGGTATCCTTGTGCTTCCCAAATAAACTTCTTGCCCTTGAATCCTTCTTTTAGATTCTCTTTATAGGGTGAATCCAATCTCAGACACAAGTGAATGATCTAAGGCTCAAAGTCGCTCTACTGAAATATTTCCTTCCTAGATTTTTCCAGGCAGTGAAGGGTTGTAACCTCCGCGTGTCAAGGCCACTGTCTGCGTACCTCTATCAGTACATTGTTTTCTAAATGCCTGTTTGCCTGATAATGTCCCCCACCAAACTCTACTCCTGGAAGGCAGAAAACGTCTTTCTTTCTGTATCATCCCCCCAGTACCTCCCACAGAGTAGGTGTTAAGTGATGGATGGATTGTTGCCAAATAGTTGGCAGGCATCACAGTTTAGAAGAAAGAACATTGAACATGGAGTCAGTCGGAGACTATACTGGGGTCCCATCCTTCAGGACATTACTTGTGTGATTAGGGACAAGCTGCCTAACCTTTCAATTTCCTTTGTGGAGGAAATGTGGGTTGGAGGCAAGACCCCTGTGGTTGTCTCCTCCATACCTAATAAAAGGTAAAGAGCCTTCTACTTGGGACATCGTCAAGGACACCACCAACTGGGAGCTGGGTCTCTGCCCTGAGGACGGCCCTCCACTACCCACATTCGGTATTCCTCCCCTGCAATGCTGAAAGGAAGGGAGTGCCCAGAGCCCAGGAGCTGGGTCAGGAAGTCTGGTGGCTCACAGCGGTGGTGGCTTCATGCTCCAGTAAACTCACAAAACACACTGTAATTTCCCTTCCACTTAACTATCAGCAGCGTGGAAGGAGGGCCACTCTCTCTCGCCCTCCTCCCTCTTCCTTAGTTAGTCATGACTCATTAATTGCCACCAGCGAATGAGTTTTATTCTAATTTTCATGATCTAATTCAGAGATGTTTTTGGCTAAAGATCAGGATATAGGTTTTCAGCTGCGCTAATGAAATATCTAATGAATTCGCATTAGTGGCAATTACAGACAGGACACCTAGAAGGGAAGAGCCGGCTGCAGCACTCCACGAACACCACTCACTAGTGGCTCCTTTAAGGGGAAGAGCGCAGACTTTGGGGTCATCTTCCTAATGACAATGCTGTCCTGGAGACTTGGGCCCCCAGAAGTGGATTTGAAGAGGAAGCATCAGTCTTCCTCTCTCTTTCTTCCATGCTCTGGTTCTGCCTTCAAACCAACAACGTGATATGAAAGGGGGTCTTTCAAGTGTTAAAAATCACCTCCTGAAAATAGGATCAATTTATATAGTTTTGCATGTAAGTGAGATTCTCTTGGTATAAAAATAAACACTCCGGACCTGAGAACAGTTATTCACCAGGGAGGGCAGATTCTTTCCCTAATCAGATGGGAATCTAAGGCAAAGGACCACAGAAAGTCAGCGAATATGTAAAATACAGACTCAGAATTTTTGCTTGACCCTCAGGCAGTGGGGTCTGTGGCTCTGTGAGGCCCTCCCATGGCCCTTCCGTTCTCCTATCCTTGCGTCAGAGGGTGAAACATCAGTTGAAGGTGGCAAAACCCGGGAAGAGAAAAGTCTTTAAAAATCACGGCACTTAATCATTTGGCACTGACACTTTCTACGATCTCTGTTCCAAGGCAAGCCGGCTAGTCCAAGCAGAGTCTAGAGCGGCACGTTGTAACCAAGTTAAGACACAGGCTTCAGGAGCCGCGGAAAAACAACCCTCCAATTAGCTGAATGCACTCCAGGACCCCTCCTACCTGGCCGCTCCCACCTCCCTCGTTGCTGCAAGGCCTCAGGGCAGGAGAGGCATTCTCCGCAGCCCCCGAGCTAAGGCGGTCACCCCATTTGGGTACAGGAGTCGGATTTGTGATCTGTATTTTATTCTTCCTTATCCCCTCTCGTCCACCTAATTTACCTTGACTTGGATGTCAAGTCATCTTGACTGACCTCCCTGGGTCTCTTCCTGGCTCTGTTACTGGGCATTCTTCCACACTGGAAGGTGAAAAATGCTTCCTTTAATCTCCGTGTGCTTCTCAATCTTTGTCTTTTGGAGAATCTGCTTTAGGCCAGTTCTTCTTGGGAGTTTGACAGTTTTATGCACCAGCTAATGTTTCTCACGTAACCTTGGGTGCTTTTTCATGGTCAGAGGGAAGCTCTCTTGAATTTAAGAGGTCGAGATGGTGGAGTGAGAGATCTAGTACAAGGGTAAAAATAAAAATTATTGCTCCCTTGGGGAAGCCATCATACATTTTCCAGCCCCGGTGACCGTGGCAGTGCGGAGAGACTGGCCGTATCTTGCACGTCTTTGTCGCCCCAGCATCTGCCATAGCACAGTGCATACTGCTGGGGCTGGAAATGTGTGTGAAATGAACAAATGGATGAGTGAATGGATTTTAGCCTGTTTTCCCTATGGTAAGAAATCTGGGAAAAGACCATCATCAAAATTGAGACCTCAGTCCCCAGCGGAAAAACAAAATTAGTCTGTGATGCTGAGATCCAATATAGGACTGACACTGTGACACTCAGCCACTCTGTGCAAGAAGGGACCTGCTCACCAATGCAATGTCATTACGTGTACCCTAAATACATGCCAAAGCTTAGCCTCCCGAATGCCCCTTGTCCTCCCAAATGGACACCTCATTTCAAAACAGCAGACAGAGACTGGAGAACACATGCCATGGGGATGTGCCAACATTGGAAAGGGACACGGTGGTCCAGGACTGGGTGGTAGGAGGTGCCATGCCTGGCAAGCTGACATCAACCAGAAGTGTGACCAAACTGTGGAGTGTCCTGAGGCAGATCTGAGCGTGTGCAGCTAAGCCAAGCAGAAGAGCAGAGAGAAAACCTGGGGGATAGGGCAGAGAAGCAGAAATACCTCCTTCTGCTCAGGAATGAGCAGGGAGAAGGACGAGGCCCTGTGCAGCTCTGGACCAGACGGGGATGCTGTGTCAGGCATGTAAGGCACGACCTCGTGCAGTAGCAGACCAGGAGCATGGCTACAAAATCCAACAGCCCTGGTTTCTCAGTTGAAAAGCAGTACAATCTGCTCAGTGAACCTCTTCAAGCCTCTTACCTCGTCTGTAAAATGGGGATAATGTTAGCATTAGTTCATGGGATTATAGGAAGGAATAAACCAGACACGCAACACATTCACTGAGACTGTGCAACAGGAAGCACTCTGGGCTCAGGGGATAGAGAACAAGGCAGACAAGTCTCTGCTCTCGTGCAATTTTCATTCCGGTCAGAGGCAGCACTGAAGCACTTAGGCAAAGGAACAAGGTAACTTCAGGTTAAGACACATGCTGCGATGAAAATTAATAAAAGGGCTGATGGGCTGGCAACTCCTGACTCGGGCTGGAAGACAAAGGCTACAGCAGTGAAGAGAAGGCCTCTCAAAGGACGTGACAGATGAGCTGTCACCTTCATGACAAAGAGGAGCCTGCCTGGTGAAGCTCGGAGAGCAGGGAATTCCCGGCTGAGGGCGCAGCACCCATAGTGCACTGGGTAGAGCAGAGCAGGGTGTGTTCGTGTGGCCCCAGCCCGGGAGCCAGCAGGTCAGGTTTATGGTTTTAAAAGATCACTCTAGATGATGAGGTTGCGTGTGTAAGGCAGCTCATGCCATATGCTCAGTGCACATTTGTCCTGGAGACTGCAAAAGTGTTTGTAAGAAATGTTTGTAAGCAGGTCGGACACAATATGTGTCCTACAAGACGTTTTAAAAATGTGTTTAGCTGCTTCCTAAAGATAGTATTCCAAAGATAATTAAGATAGAGACCTGCTTTTAGCAGTCCAGAGTCTAGTAAGGACGCACAAACAGATGCATGCGTAGCAGTGAGTCCTAAAACAGACGTGTGTGTGCCGTGGAACTCAAGAGCTCCAGGATGGAATCAGGTGGGAAGGAACCAGCCGGAAGGGAGAAGAGAAAGGTAGTTGCAACAGGAAGGGGAACAGCAGGAGGTACGCAGCAGGGTGGCTTTCTGCATGAGCTCACAGGGGTAGGTGGTGCTACGGGAGGCTGGGGACCCAGGCAGGGCTCACCAAGCAGTGGGGGATCTATAGGCCCAGAGAATGAGCAGAACTGTGTCTTCTTGGTGATGGGGAATCACTGGGGAGTTTTTGAAAAGTGGGTACCTCCCCAAGGACTGTTGTTTTGGAAGATCGCTTGGGCTGGAGGGTAATTTGGAGAAGGCAGAACCGAGGTGGAGTGAGCCTGCCAGTTAGGTGTTTCCTACCATCATCCAGGTGACAGGGAGGAGGCAAGGGCTGGACCAGGGTAGGGGGAAAGAGATGGAAAGCACGCAGTGCGTTTAGTAAGATTTCAGAGGAAAAAAATCGCAGGATCTGACACAGAGTAAATACGCCATAGAATTTTTTAAACTAAATTGATTGAATTGGAAAGCTAGAGTGGTTAACAGTCTCTGTCTGGGGCAGTGGATGAGGTAGAAGTCAAACTGAAGCAACCTAAATGTCCATCAATAGATGATTGTACAATGGAATATTGCTCAGCTGTAAGAAAGAATGAAATAATGCTATTTGCGGCAACTTAGATGGACATAGAGATTATCATAGGACTTAAGTGAAGTAAGTCAGACAAACAAAGACAAATATCATATGATATCACTTATATGTGAAATCTAAAAAAGGATACAAAATAACTTATTTACAAAACAGAAAGATAGACATAGAAAAAAAACTTATGGTTACCAAAGTGGAAGGAGGTGGGGTGATAAATTAGGAGTCTGGGATTAGCAGATACAAACTACTATATATAAAATAGACATAAAACAAGGTCCTACTGTATGGCATAGGGAAATATATTCAACACCTTGTAATAATCTATAATAAAAATATGAAAAAGAATTATATATGTATCTGTAACTGAATCACTATGCTGTACACCAGAAACTAACATAAAAATGTAAATCAACAATACTTCAACTGAAAAAAAAGTTAGAAGGTCTGAGCAAACACTCAATAAATACTTATTTTTATCATAATTCCTATCAGATTCAGAGTCACAGACCATTCAGGGAAAGCCCCTTGAGGAGGCAAGGAAGACGAGAACATAGTCCTGGCCTCGGGGACTCTGGGATGGAGGCGTAGGCTGGTGGGCTGGGACCTGGGGGTCAGTCCAGGATGCAGAAGGGAGAGTCAGCATGTCGCAGACCACCTGGCATGTCCCTGATTCCTGCCCACGTTTGTTACAGTTTCCATTCATGACCAGCAGTGTGCCTGGGTGCACAATGCCCCTGTTCAGAGCAACAAGAGTGAGGCTGTAGAGTCCCCAGGAAACGTCCATCACCAACGTCTTCTTACGCATCTAACAGGTCACTCACGATGGCCCCAGTCCATCTCCCTCCACCTGAGAGCATGCTGCCTCATCCTGGCCTTCAGAAAGGATTGTGGTCCAGACCACGTGATCGCTGATGGGGTCCAAACAACCTTTGTACTTCAGCAAGTTCTCCACAAACAGATTTGAACCAAGAAGCAACGACGGATTGCTCCTTCCCCCAGCACTTTAACACTGCAGTACTTAGAATCTATGTGCTCGATGCTCCAGGACTTGCAAATGAACAGTGTCCCCTGCTGTCCAGTTATTCCCTCAGTGGACTTGAGGTTGAAAATTCTACATCGGTACATACAGTCAAACCAGACAGAATGATGTTAGACATCGATCCCCATGTCTTCCAAACCTCAACTACAAAAATTCAACAAAGAAATGTTTCAAAGGTTATAAACCTACAGGGACAACCAGAAGAGGAGGGGAACAACCAGTTTTTGAAGAAGAGCCTCTATATAGCAGGGGACACTAGCAACTGAATTAATAAACAGGAAAAGCTGAGCTGTAAGTGCCTACAAATGGGGTGAAACAGGAAACCAACCAACACACATACACACACATGCACACACATGATCAGGAATTAGACGCACCAGGAAGGAAAGAGGCTCAAAACATCAATATTTGTTGATAGTCTAAGGAGCATTTGCTTTCCAAAGAAGGGTGCACCTAAGCATAAACCAACTTGACCCCTGAAGACCCAGAAGAACAAGATATTGTGAGTGCATGGCATGGCTATTCAAATAAATGTGACCCTCCCTACCCAACAAAGACAATTATCAGGATGTGGGTCCCATGGTTTGAACTGGATAAGGCCACCTGGCCCTCTACTGCCTTATGCTCTGAGAGACCCCAAGGGGAAGTCTGTGTGATCTGGGTGAAGCCAGCTCTATACCCTATGCTCCAGCTCATGCACTTGTCAGAAAGATGGAGACACACAACCAGGACTCCTTATTTGCCATTGATTTAGCAGAAGCGTTCATTTCTGGCTAGAGAACATGGACTAATATTTTGTACAGTGAATTGAATTCCTCTCCTGCTGGGAGCAAAATCCTTGGAAAACCTGGCAGAACCCAGTTCTATCTCCAGCTCCAGCTTAGAGAGTCTGCTAAGCACCATAATGGGCACTGTCCAATGACCTTGCAGTGACTTTCTCCCCACAGCCCCTCTGAGGGTTTCTCTCAGGCAGCAAGGATGTCAGTACACGATGGAGTTCCTAAAAGACCAGTGCCTTGAGGGAACTGGTCCTCAGACTACAGTAAAAGTAAAACGTATTTGTGCCTAAGCTCTGGGCAGGGCACAGTATTGGCTCACACCCTCCCTTCCATGCTTCTGGAGTCTTTAAACCAAGTCTGACCACACGGAGTAGAACTGCATAAAAAGAATGACTGAGGGTTATTTTCCAAGAGCCTCCTCCTATCCACGGGGCCTCGTTGGCTTGACTCATGGTAGATGGTGGATGCTGGAGATGGGGAGGCAGAGCAGAGAGGATCCCCCTCTGTTGCTGTCCACTTGCCCTCTGACTCTGAGCCAGTGACTGAGATTCTTATCTGTAAAACGATGTGGAGGCACTAGGCTTGTGTGGGTGTTTTTTTTTTTTTTTCAGACTTAAAAAAAAAAGTTGCAAATATAGTGAAAAGAGTTCCTGTATTCTCCTGATCCAGATCCTCAGATTGCTACATCTATCATAACCCCAATACGATGATGGAAAGTCAGGACATTACACTCTTTCCTAATGTACAGACCTTATTCACGTTTCCCGTTTGCTCTTCTTCTGGTCTTGGATTCACTCTAGGACCACACATTCTCTTTACTTGCCAAATCTTTTCATGGTCTAGTCTTTTATTACTTGGTTACTACTGTTATTATTTAATTTATCACCATTCTAAGGATATTGCTATTATTATTATTATTATTATTATTATTATTATTATTATTATTATTATTATTCTCCTGAACATTTAGTCTTTATTATTAGATAAACTAGATTGTTTTACAAAATTCCCTTTGAGCTTTTAAGTGCTGCATATCGAGTTTCTCTTGCTGTTTGTAGAAATGGTAAATACGCAGTACTTTGCAGACCAACTGGGAATATTCATGTAACACCCTGATCCGAGCTGATGGGAGCTAGGCTTCCGGTGAAGTCTCCCCGGGCTTCTAGAACCTTTAAGTAAGTCTAAGCGCAGTCAAGCAGCTGTGCACCGGCACCCAGAGTCAGGCACACATGATGGCCAGGGGAAGGGCGTCTCACTTTAGCTGGCTGAACCCCGCTGAGCTCACTGGCCTCAGACATAACCAGTTTTACCCAGATAGAGGGTGCAGGGGTGAGGTGGGGAGGTAACGGGGAGGGGGAGAGGGTGCCGAAATCCAGCCTGGGGTCTGCTCGCCACACTCACCTCCTGGCTCTGGGCTTTTTCTGCCCATTACGTGTGCCTTTTTCTAATTAACACAAAGGTGCTGGAGGCAATTCTGCTCAGCCAGGTGCTCACCTCAGACCAACATGTTAGAAAGTCAGTCACTGTAACAGCAGGAGACTGAGGGACCGTGTGAATGACTCAGAGGAAGTGTGCCACCACCACTGAGCCTGGACGTAGGTGGGGCCACCCAGAATGCATCACACGGGAAGGTGGCAAAGATGGAACTGGTCACACATGTAGCCCCATAGCCAGGGAGGGGAACCGGCATATCCCCCTTCCTTCCTCCCTGCCTGGAGTTCTCAGCCGCCTGGTGACTGTTCTCAGTTCTCACCATAGCAAACACATATTTTTTTAGTGCTTTTACTTTGTCAGGGTTTATTTTTCACCATAAGAACAATAACTGCACCTTAAATTTACAGAGTAAGAGAAGTACGGATTAAAACAAAACTAATGATGGCTGCACCCACCACACAGGTAAGAACTGTTAATATTGGTGTTTAACACTCAGCTTTTCAATGGACGTCTTCTATATTGTAACTATTTTTCTTAACATTGCTATAATTATAGATCATCCTGCTGTTTAACTTTCTATTAAATTGTAGATGTTTTGATGTTATTACTTCAATCAATGCATTACATCAATTTTGCGGTATTTCCTCAATGTTAATATCACTGTAAGTTTCCATTGGATGGGTTACATAACCTCTGTGTTACAGTTGGGCATTCATGGGGTCTTTGACTTTTATCATCAAAAATTACACTTTGCTCCTTATTTAGGATTATTCTCTTAAGATAGAATCCCAGAAATACTATTATTGGTTAAAGGCTTGTATCTATTGAGGTTTACGCTTTAGCTTTTTACTATTCAGATGGTTTCGTTCCATCATAAATATATTCTCTTTTTGGCTCAGCAGAGATTTGAAAAGCATTTGCACCCTGGAACTTGCTCTTTTTCTGCTCTTAGACGTCTGAGCTACCACAGAACAAGCCTGTGGTGTCTTGGTGGAAGATGAGAGATTCACAGCCAAGACATCTCTGTTGTTCCAGCCAATAGTCAGTCAACCACCAGAAGTGGGATCTCACCAAAAGGTGTATGAGTCATCCCAGTGAAGTCCGGAGTGAGCTGCCAGCCCACGGCATTGGAGCCAAGTTCGCGAGCTGTGCTTCGTGGCGGTTTGCTACACAGCAACATGTAACCAATAGATCCTCTCACATCTAGATGGGCTCATGTGACTAGTTCTGACCAACAGAATGCAGACAAAAGTGATGTAGGCCACCTCCAGGCCTGGTCTCTGGAATCTTCTGCAAGACTGTTTGCTTTCTCTTGGCCAGTGAGTCAAGAAAGCAGAAGGCTGGAAGGAGGCTCTAGGAGATGTGGCCAATCAGAATGGAATATGCATGAGTCAGATTCACGGCTGTTCAGAGAGCCACCCGGTCAGGGAGATCCTCGCTGGACTTTGAATGAATGACTTGATCAAGTGTTCGGTGACTTTTTCCACTGAGTCACTGAGATGGTGTGTGTGATAGTGACTAGTATTAATGAACCTGGCTTGGTACTGGTACCTAATACTTGGTACTAGGTCAATCGATATGTACCGTGCTTATCCGGATACATCAAATCCACAGACTAGACAGTGGGGAGGGATAGATGTTGAGAAATGGGTGAATTGGGGACAGAATACAAAAAAACTGTCATCCCTGCTAAGGTGTTTACTTACTGTGTTTTAAACACTGAAGGGACAATAGCCGTTTTTCAGCAGGAGAGTGACATGATGAACTGTGACAGTCAAATACTTTTCCCCTCTCTCGATCTCTTCACACTTTGCTACCTAACATGCTGTGAGCACTGGTGATGCTTAGTAAATAACTATTTAAAGCAAGGCAGGAAGAAGCCGTGTGGAATGGTATCATCAGTGTCTTCCTAGTTCTGCTGTTTTAGCAGTTACATGACTTTTCATTCTCTATTAACCACATCCATTGCTTTGAGCGATGGCGTCAGAATTTCTTATGTGAACTTAGTTTAATGTCTGTAGCTTTGCTTGGTTCCCTTTTAACCCTCTTCAAGGGATGCACACGTTCTCTGCTTGTCTTCCTTGGGAAAGACTCCCTGAAATTGCTCCCGACTGTGAAATGCATCTCTATTGATTTTTGTAGAATTCAATCAGCAGAAAGCCAGCCTAGGCCTGATGTGAAGTTTGCCTGTTCTCACCTCCCTTCCAGAACAAGGGGTGCCTCATCTTTTAAGGATAACATTAAAATGTAAAGTTCAGAGGAGGTCTGTGAAATGCCAAAAACCTTTGCCTTCTCTTTTTTCTTTCTCTTACTGCAAATTTCTAAGCCTAAACAGTACTGGTACCCTCTCATGCACTCTCCATCTTTTTGTACTCAGCTTCCTTTGCCCTGTCTTCTTCATGGTTATTCAGTCTTAATGAAATAATAAGCTCCAGGCTGTTTAAAGTATATTTTTTGCATTATTTAGTTAAAGAGGAGGTTCTCAGGATAAGCATATTTATTTTATAGGGTCTGCCCATGTTGAGTATGACCAAGAAATTAGTAGACTGACATTCTATAGACGTTCTAGCTTTCATATTACTGGTTTGTCCACTTAACTAACCAACGGTCATCAAATTTATTAAAAATGCTAA